>NC_142202.1:54015090-54640090 GCF_049639895.1 Pseudopodoces humilis
TGTTAAAATAATCTTTCTAGACAGGGGGATCATATCCATTTTACAAGGATATAATCCCCTCTTATTTTGCAATTACTTTAGGGTATTTAAAACTTCAACAAAAAGCCTAGTATTACACATTCATAGATTCATATGTTTGTTTGGGTTGGAAGAGATCTTAAAGTTCATCTGGTTCCAACCATCCTCCCGCCTGTCATGGGCAGGGACACCTTCCACTAGACCAGGTTGTTCAAAGCTTCATCCAACCTGGCCTGGAACACTTCTAGGGATGGGGCATTGACACATTCTCTGGGCAACCTGTTCCACTGCCTCACTACCCTTACAGTGAAGAACTTCTTCCCAATATCTAATATAAACCTCCTTTCAGTTTTAAGCCATTCCCCCTTGACCTATTACTCATGTCCTTTTAAACAGATCCTCTCCAGTTTTCCTGTAAGCCACCTGTAAATACTGGAAAGCTGCCTGCCATAAGGTCTCTCTGGAGCCTTCCCTTCTTCAGGCTGAACAACTTCAGTTCTCTCAAGCTGTCTTCTAGAAGAGGCTCTCCAGTTCTCTAATCACCTTTGTGGCTCTTCCCTGGACCTGCTCCAACTTAGGTTCTGCTTGTGCTGGGGACCCCAGAGTTCAGAACTTCACGTAGGGTCTCACCAGACCAGAGTGGCAGAATCCCCTCCCTCACCCTGCTGGCTATGCTGCTTTTGATGCAGCTGAGGTCAAGGTTGGCTCTCTGGGCTGCAAGTGCACATAGCCGGGTCTTGCTGAGCTTTTCCTCCACCAACACCCCCAAGTCCTTCCCCTCAGGGCTGCTCCCAATCCATTCTCTGCCCAGCCTGTATCTCTTGGGATTGCCCTGACCCAGGTGCCAGACCTTGCACTTGGCCTTGTTGAACTTCATGAGGTTCACCCAGTCCCACCTCTGAATCCTGCCCAGGTCCCTGTGGATGCCATCCCTTCCCTTTGTGTGTCAGCTGCACTGCAGGCTTTGTGTCACTGGAAAACTTGCTGGGGGTGCACTCGATCCTGCTGTCCCTGTCACCCACAAAGACATTAAACAGTGTTTATCACTTACATATGGTAGCCTTCTCTCCCTCAAATAATGTTTAAAAGAGGTCCATGCCATATAACATACCAATAATGGTGGTTCACAGTATGTAGAATAGCTCAATCCCAAGGAAAAGACTTTTCCAAATTCTTTATAAAAACAAGATCTACAGCAAAACTATTGTTTTACTGTAGTATCTTCTGGAAACTGGTTCAACTGCTAGGCTTCTTTGTTATAAGGCATAAAGGAAAGCATCATTCCTCGTCAGATTCTTGCAGTACAATGTCCCTTTGGACTATGATAGACTACTACCACTACACGTTTTTCTTCTTGCTGCATTTTAGTCACACACATTGACTAACATGCACACCAAGACAAGTTTTCCTGTAACTGGTCCAACTGGGTATCCCATTTCCCTTCTGTGCCTCTCTTTTGCCTGGAATGCTGGCTGTAATGCTGTAATTCTGATGGATCCTGGAATTCAAGCCAGCTAGCTGATCAATACAGGTGTGGAAGACCTCCAGGTTTGCAGAGAGTAGAGTTTAACATTGAATGGATTACATCCATTGATTCGCATACTTATCACAATTAAAATTTGAATTATTTCTAATCAGGGGAGGATGCTGACTGGTTAGCATAAATTAAGAAGCCTGGCAATAACACTCTTAAGCCAGAGTATTCACAAATGGATTTCTTCCTGAAAATTGTAACTTCATCTGTATCCGAGCTCCCCAGTGAGAGAAGACTATAATTGCAATAAAAAAAAACAATGTAGTTGATGCTTAATAGAGTGAAAATAAATTTGTTTCTTCAGAAAGTACATGGAATGTCTTAAAAGCACAAGTCAAAATACTGATCTATGCGAGCCTAAGTCAAAATACTGATCCATGTGAAAAACAAAATAAAATTACCTATTTCTAAAGGCAGCATTTGCTACTCATTAGCATAGCAGACCCATCTCTTCTATATAGATAAAAATTGCTGTAGGGGTTTAAAAATAATAGAATCGATTAACTTTTACAAAATCTGCTTGTCCATCATGGGTTAAGGGATTCCTGGCCTATCAGCAATCTTTCACAGAACTCTTAATATTAAAAAAATTTTGCTGCTTACACCGCAAGGGAGAAAGAGCTGACAAAAGCCTTTGGCCAGTGAGATCAAAATTGGGGATGGGGGGAGAAAGGAAAGCTTAGCTTATTTACATTTTTGCTTTGTTAGTAAACTGGAACTGTTAGAGCAGGAGGGAAGGAGAAAAAAAAAAAAAAAAGAGAAAGGTGAAATTAACAGCCACTAAACCTTCTGGCAACAGCAGTGCATTTTGATATGTGCTGTGTCAGCTTCCACTAATGGTTTAGGGTTGAATCAGGCACAGTTCAAGACCCAAAGCAGTGCAGGGCATCACATCTCATTCTTTGGAAGAATATGTACCCTAATTATAAAGATGGCTACAAAATAGAGAGATCAGGATTTCTGGCAAAACAGAATAATGATCTACTTAATAGGAAATAGTAATGTCATTTTGAATCAGTATAAATTATAGAAGAGTAGGATTTCAGCCCTGTAAAGAACACACATCTGAACAAGAAGTCTTCTGATTTTGAGACAGAACTACCTTTCTGAACAAAATTCATCCAAGTTGCTTTTTCTGCTCTTAGGAGTTTATCTCCCTGGTCTATTCTGGTAATGTGAATGGAAACAAAGGCTGTATATGCATGTGCCACTTACCACACAAAATATCCATCCAGTATTTCAGAGAGCACAGGAAGGAAATGCCCACTGAGCTAGGGACGTGCCAATGTCAGTGCTGCCTGTGCCAGGCTGTTCCTGTGAAATTCGTGGCGTGCAGCAGAAAGCAATGCGGGGTGGCAGGCTTACGGAGGGGTGCAGAGACAGCTTAAACAGGCAGTGGAAGAGAATCAGCCATTTGGGAGGTTTAATAGGGGGCTGTTTGTTTGCTTGCCCTTTTGATGTTAAATTAGTTTTCAATTTTTTTGCAAGGAAGGAGCCATGGGGAAAAGGATGCTTCTCTTCCAGTAAACCCTGGGAAAGCAACACCTTTATTTTAACGGTCTTCCCACCAAGAACCCCCTGCAACACTTTGGCTTTCCCTAGCCATAGCTATCAGCAACACAACAGCTGCTCATTTTACAATGACTTGCTGGAGAGAGAATGATTGAAAGAGCCAATCTATGTCACATTGAGAAACTGTGGCACAACATCGCAGGAGGTAATAGGAGAGGAATGAGGTCAGAACAAACAAGGGTAGGGTGAGAACGGAGAAGAAAATAGCAGAGAACAAAATTATTAAAGGCAAGGTGCTGTACTACACAATCTATGTTTGAAAACGTCTACAACCTGACTACTGCAAACAGCCACAGAAATGCAAACAAGCTCTGTGGTACCTTTTGTTAGGGTCTCATGAATGCAGCTGATGATAAAAGCTACCGAAGTCCTTGTAATGAAGAACAATGGTGCAAACACGCTTAGGTGAAAGCACAATCTAATTCATGTAGCTTGAAAGCCCCAGCACCCAGCAGCATCCCTCTATCACAGGGCTTTAAATAGCAGCCTTGCTCCTGCTTTTTGTAGCTCGAGAAACAGCAGCAGCAGCAGCAGCAGCAGCAGCAGCAGCAGCAGCAGCAGCAGCAGCAGCAGCAGCAGCAGCAGCAGCAGCAGCAGCAGCAGCAGCGATGCTATCGCAGCTGCCTGGCTGCCCTCCGGAGCGTGCTGCCTTAGCTCATGCCTGGGAGTTCACCTTTAGCAAAAGCTGCAGAGACCAGAAGCTTGTATGTGACAGGGAAACAGTGGAGGGTGATTTTGATTTAGCACCATTCATAAAAATCCTTCCTGAGAAAGAATTGCTTTTGTGTTACTGCAGCAGACCAGAAAACCACTGTGCAAAATGGTGGCACAGTTAGTATGTAGAGACAATGCTTTTCACTAGGTGAGTTATAAAAATGAGCTTTTGGGGCTCATCTGAAGTGGTGAAGTGACTTTGACCCTGACCTCTGAACCCATATCCCTTCTATTTTTACCCCACAGGGATCAGGCGGTTTCATAAAAGTTATTACTCTCCCCCTACACACTTATGCTCATCCTTACGTATCATGGTTACAATAATGCTATTTTCAGTGTCACAACATTTTTTCCCTATTCAGCAATCAGGCTGCTAAAATGCCAATCCATTTACTCACCTGAATCTGACTGTGGCAAAATGTTACCTTTCCAGCCAGGTAGGCTATCTGGCTTCACTAAACAAGAGAGATAGATTTCTACACAAAATACTGGGAGCCGTCTTGGAAATACAAAGCTACCACACTGCATACAATGCAAATACTCTGTCCCCACTATTCCTGCTCCACCTGAGCATGTGCTGTCAGTCCGAGTAGCTGGAGAGGCAAAAAATAACTGCAGGGCATGCACACAGCATCAGGGCTCAACATCCTCAGGCCACATTTAGTACTAAACATTCCCATGTGCACTGAGCTTACTTCCCTCTGCTGTTCTAGTTTAACCTCTGCAGACAAACAGGCAGGAACATTTTACACAGATACCTTTGTATCAAATACAGAAACACACACTACCCTCTGAATTTTAACTAGCATTTGGTTAACAGCAACACTCAAACCACCTAACAAAAAGGCACCTCTGCTTTTGTTTCTTTTAACTGAGCTCCATGTTTATTATTTTGTGGTTTTGTCAGCAATTGATGTTCACCCTAGGGTAATGTCAGCACTCTCCTACTCTTAGGAATTCCCCTAGTACTCAAAATGTCAGATGATAATAAAAAAATACTTGAGCATTAGAAAGAGAATAAACTCACCTGAAATACTAAATACAAATTGCTGCCTGACCCCTGGAGTAACATACCAGATGGGTGGGGATAAGGTAAGAACTGAAATTAATGTATGCCATTTTTTTCTTCTGGGTATTTTGACGCATTTCCACAAATTTCTGAATATACATGACTGTGTATCATACTCCAAATTGCACAAGAAAGCGAGCAGCAAGCCTGCCACTGGTATTCCAATTACTACTGGTAGAACTGAATCCCTAGTAACTTGCTAATCTTTGCAAATATTAAGAAATATCTCATACAATATTCTGTACTCATGTCCAAAATAACATTGCCACAATGCAGAGTTGGAAAATCTCTGCTTCATCCTGCAGGTCTGTAACCACCATTCAAGCTCAAGAGCCAAACCCTACAGAAGCACACAGTTATAACAAAAAAAGGACTGTAAATAATTGAGAGAAGTATGTGACAAATGACATACAAACCAAATACAAAAACTACAATTAACTATTCGCATTGGTTGGTGATAAAGACATTTATCAAACACCTATGTGGAGTCAAGCTCAGAATTTTGAGCATTCTGAGGGCTTGGCAGATGAAGTTTAGATTGAATTTACTCCTGCTCTAGGTATGAATTTTTTTCAGATAAAGGCCCTGAAAATGGAGGATTCTCAGAAAATAAATAAGCTCAGAATACAGGAGGATTTATTTATATATTTAATAAACCTACCAATTGGTTTAATTTCGTTTGTTAGAACAAACTCACCTGGAATACTCGCTGGAGAAATGGGACCAGATCTTGACTGGTTGCTTCCAACGGGTGAGCCTACAGGGGAAGGCGATGGGCCCCCAGGGATGCCAGAGAGATGTGGAGAAGCATGAGGGGAAAACGGAGACTGTGCAGGGTTGCTCTGCTCCCCTTGGCTGCTCGTAGAGCCTGACGCGCTAACAGCTGAGCTGAGGGTTGCTTCAGTTCCAGTCGGCAAGTCGTCAATGGATCCAGATAAATCCTGAGGAAAAAGGAAAAATGAATGTAAGTGCTTGCATGAATACTCAGGCCACAGGACTCAAGAGCTGACATGGCAATAGATCCATTTGTTTACTTACTGCAGCAGATAACTGAGAGGTTGTCTTTAACAAGTAGTTAAATGATGGCAGAAAACAAGGACGGTATGCACAGTTCTTTGCTTAATAGCTAATTCTTTTGAGAAAAGGAACAAGCAAGGGCAACAAATGAATTGGAACCAAATTCATTCAGCATTGAATTTAACCTTTTCCATCTGGATTAAGCTTTCAAAATTAATCCCACAAATTCTGCCTGAGCATACCAAAACTAATGAAAATGATACATCAGTTTCACTTCTACACAGTATTTAATTTCGGGGTTTGCTACCATTACAATCACAGCTTATACACTTCACTCTAAACCATTACGACAATGAGAGAAGAAGAGTGTAAAATATGCAGCCCTGTAGCACTCCCTCCCTTGCAGCTCCTCTGCCTTGAAGCAAGGAGATGAGAAGAGGCCCTGCCCTCAGCAGCAGCACTGGATCCACTGGTCACCAAGGAACAAGGACTGCTGCTTCTCCACTTCCATCAAATACCAAGGCACAGCTCACAGGTTCTCTCCAATTTTGTCTGAATACACTGCTAAACAGTTACTCCATTTCATCTCATAACTGCTGCATTTTCAATGAGAAATTTCCTCTGTAGGTCACAGCACATCTGAATTCTAACTATGAACTGCTGGACATATTCCCTCGAGTTGTAACACAGGAGTTATACTCATCTTTGAATCTGTGAGAGTAATTAGGGGTTTTAAATAATTTTAAGATCAGATATGAAAAACCAAGAATGCTGTGACAAAGCAAGCACATGCTTCCCAACTGTCAGGAAAAATGTTCATTCCTAAGCATCACAGAAAAACCTCATACAAACCAAAAGGTGCCAATATTGCTGCACTTCTGTAGCTATTGGCAGGTCACAAGGAGCATGTTACTATGTTACTATTTCTATTAGCAAATTAAAGCTCTAAAAAGTGGCACGGAGCTACCTCACATATAGATCAGATCATTAAATGACCTCTGAGACTTGAAATAACTGGGATGACAGAGTACATTACTTTGGCTGATCCTAACTTCATTTGTTTGGTTCATGCAAGTGGTTGCACCACAGACAGCAGGACCCCATGTCTGAATAGGACAAAAAGAACTGGGTTCTGCCTGAGCAAAGAGCTCAGGAAGCAAAGCCTTAGTGCTGTCTAATTTTCATGCTATAAAATGAAAGTTTTTTAGAAGTCACAGAACATGGACAAAACTCAAGTGGTGTATTTAGAGCCGTACCCAGTGATGACTACCTCCATTACAAGGGAGGCCCACAGCCAGGTTCCCCTAAAAGACGGACATGGTCATTCTTCCAAGGCACAGGAAGAGGAGGATTAACAGTTTAAGCACTGCTAACACTCACTAGAAGCCACATAGAATGCTACATATTATTCCTCCTCGTGCTTAAGGGTAGTGAATACAAACCACGCGACTTAGCTCCCTGCAGAGCATCTTGTGGACCTTATTTCCAAGGAGCACCCACAAATACTTCAAGGATAACTCCCACCATAGTTAAATTTTGCTCTTTCTGACAAGCATGAAATTGGACCTGTATTTCGTTAGGCATATGAAAAGCCAAAATTAAGGCTAAAACTTCAGCCTACATGTGGATGCTGCATTCACTCAAGAGTAGACTTCCAAATCTGTACAAATGGAAATTTAATTATGAAGTGGGCAACAAACTATTTTCATTGTTTCTTTTTTGGAACTATCAACTGTAGAAAATGTAAACAATAAATAACACTACTTGGTACTGCATAGAGCAACACTAGATATTTTTCATAGAATGTATTTGGCAAACAGGTAAACAATTACTGCTTTTCCATACATAATATGGTATTCTTCTGAATGGAATCAAATCACTGCTGTTGTCATGAGTAACAAATGCTGCAGGAAGTGCTGATAAAACAAATGCTCCTGGAAAGCATATAATAAACCTCTGAAAACAGAATGTAACAGAATAGAGCCTATTCTAAAGAAATATAAATTCTGTTTAAAAAACCAGGCACACAACTGACAGAAGATATAGAAAGCACACAGGTTTATGTTTAGAATAACAAAGATTTTAAAAGGGTGTGTGGAGTTTCGTTTGTGTTGGCCAACCAAAGTACTTGAAGAAACAAATTTGCCAGGATGATGGAAAAGCCATGGAGAAATTAGCACTGTCCTTGATGCAATTATCTACTGTTCACAGGCTAAGGCAAAAGTTCAGGATGGGACTGAAATCTACTTTTCCCATCAGGTCACATTGATTTCTCCAGCCTTCCACAAGAGCAGAACTGATGAGTCTCAGGCATTTTCTCGAGCACCTGCTTTCCAGGAATTTCTTCATCTGCCTGATGAAACTCTTTCACCAAGGTGGAAAAGGAAGAGAAAAGCTTGCATGACACCAGCCTATTTAAATTGCGAAGCCATGCCACCCTCATGCAGTGCAGGCTGAAGGAGCAGCCTGGCAGGCACAGCACACTCCCCACGTGTGCTCAGTGTAAGCACTGGGATTTTCTCCCAGGAATAGGGAACTTCACAATCCATGTGTCCGCTGAGAATGTAATAATAGTGTTTACTTATCAGACACATGAAGAAAACCAAGAAAGAGGTTGATCTCAGGATGGCACAAAAGATTGTTGCCTATCTAGAAGTCTGGGCTGTGCCACACAGTCTCGTACATTGTCTTCAAGTGGGCTAAAATGGGAAATATCAGCTGTTCTGTACAGGGTGGTTTGGGTTTTTAAATTTGTTGGGGGGGTTTGTTTTGATTTTGTTTTTTTTCTTTTTTATTAACATACACTTTGAGGCCTTAACGTGTCTTCTAAGGTGGAAAACCTGAGCAGGAGAGCAACTGGGAAACTTGCAGCATACAGAGGCTTTAGAAACACCTCTCTTAACTAAAAAAGCTAATTGGGAAATTAAAGAGAAGGAGAAGAAAGACTTCATGTGAAGCACCTGGACAGAAAGAGCAGAAGCTGACTTTCTGTTCTCCTATTATCAGCATTTTAATGCTTGCTTTTACCTCATTTTAACAGAACAGTAGAGAAGCTGTGCAAATTCCACATCACAAACATTTATTTATGTATTAAACAGTATACACATACACATTATATATATAAATTACATGGATACACTTGCATTTACTTAGCATACCTACATGTAAAGCTATCAGGAAGCCTGCTAATAGGAGAAATTCACAGAGGTTTAAGCATACAGCCTAGTTAACAAAGAAGCTCTGTAACTAATACTCCTCTAGAGGACAATTTAGTCAGCAGGGCACCAACTCTATTCTTCTTTTATAAGTAGTATCAGATCTATGATGCCTGTAAAGAACAGAGAGACCTTACTTACTGCATCTCATTCAAACCAAGGCACCTTCAAGCTACAGTGCTTCCATTTATCTTGTTGGAAAGTTGGCAGGTTAGGTAATTGCTGGGATTCTTTTAAGGGCCTGAAGTCCCCATACCCTAAGGCATGCCTTAAATTTTGCCTTTTTTCAGAGGCTTTTTCTGGAAAGCACTCATTTCTTCCAGTGTCTTGTGTTTTTTACAGATCTGTTTCTTGTAGAGCAATGTTATTATTCCTATCTATGGTATTGTTATGACTATATTTTCAAATCTGACATCAAATCTAAGAAAAAATGAAGGACAAAATATTTCCTCCCTCCCATCACAAGTCTGTACTACACTTCTGTAACCTCTAGTTCACCTTTATATCCTGCATTATTCAGGACATCCTAACCAGCTTTTGAAGTTCATTTCTACATAATACCTTGATTACAAACTGAAATGTGCCCATGCAGGATTTATCTCTTTTAGCAGTGTTTTATCTTCAACTATCTTCAATTCTAGCCTCACCTTCCACCTATGGACAACCTTTTTTCTTGTCCGTCAGACAAGAACAAGGGTTGAAATGAACAGGATCACATTGTGCTTGGGATTATAATGTTATGCCTTCTTGGTGGCATGATCTTATCAGAGTGACAGGAGAGACACCTGAAACAGCACACCATTTTACTATTGCAGTGTGGGCAGCAAGGGGTAGAAGGAAGCAAACTGTTTATCCAGAGCCAGAAAACCCAAAGCTACAAAAAGACCACAGGAAGAAAACCCCTACAAAACCCCATATATAACATAATAACATTAACTTACTCGAGGAACACACCTAGATCCAATAAACAGCAAAAGGGAGACTACAGTAGGTCAGCAATACCACCACAATTTTACACACCAAGTGTGACAGGATTACAGCACTCACTGTGGAGCAAAAATTTACACTGCAAATACTTTGTGCAGTTGCAAGCTTTGCTTAGCAATGTCTCAGCAGACATAAACCAAGACTTTAAGGGAATCCCTTGCTAAATACTTACAGTTGAAAAAGGATGAGCACCTTCTCTGAAATCAGCCGAAGGAGAAGATGTGGGGCACCTTGCTAAGGTGTATAGCTCCTATGCCACTAAATCACAGCCTAAGTTCTCTGAGAAGTTACTGCAGTTTGGGGCTCTCTTGCGGGGATCATGTACAGCACATACAACTTTGTGGTTTATTTAAATTTTCCAACTATTGCCTACCAGTTCCTTAATGCTCAGGGAGTAGAAGAAAAGCAGAGGTATTCTGTAGATATTAAAGACACACAAAACCCTTGTCTCCAAGAAGCTGAACCCCCCAGACTCTACCCTATCGTCCATTACATGGGGATGAATCCCAGTGCTACGCATAGGGAACTGCATCAGCTGGCTGGCTGCAGAATAGCAAAGCCTGCTCATTCCATTCAGGCCTTCCTGCAGTATTTCCTTAGGATAGTGCCACTCAAAAGACAGGATCCTGCATTAAATATCCCTCTCTTTACCACGAATCACCACTTTAGAAGCAAAATTATATATACAAACAAACATATTTCACATGTAAGTATGTAAATATATATTCAAACAGACGTACACTCTGCTATTGTTTTGGAGCCATGGGGGATTATGAACAATATACTCTGTAATTGAGATTAACTTTGAACAAATGATTTGGCTGACAAACACACATACGCACACAAAAGGAAAATCCACAATATCTCTGGTTAAATTTCAAGATATTTGTAAGACCTTTTTTCATCACAAAGCAGCCTATAATAGTATGTTTCAAGAAGTCTTCCAAAGGCCCTGCTGGTCACGTTGTGGAGGCAGTGAGCGAGCTAACAGCCTCCCAGCGCCTACACAACTGGAAAACTTCACGGGTGCAGCAACGATTGGGACCACGTGGAAAATTCTTTTATTTTCAAAGGTTGCTATCCCCAACCTGGGTATCTTCCTTCCACGCCAACTGCATAGCAACCCTCATCTAAGCACAAAAAGTGCACCTAATGCACTTCCTTAAAAACTGTTTAACAGGAGACAGCAGGGCTGCCATTACATTTCTGTCAAAATCCCTTTTACACACCTTACTGAAATTAATTCTGAGGAAAAACAAGATTCATTCTCTGAGTCTTGTTAAATCAAGGTCTGGAGCACGAAAAGTAGAGAACACTTCTAGTACAAACACCTCCCTGAAGAAAAAGCTTAACTTCTATTGACAGGCACAACTCTATCTAAGAATATGTGACTATAAGGAGAGGGCTTGTTTCACTTGCAAGACAAACACAAACTTTGATAATAGCTAGGCAGAGGTACTTCTTATGATACTCATGTTAGCTAGAAATCTTACTTATTTTCACTTAATGTATGTTTCAGCATTTTTAACCAGATTTTTAAGTTTAACCTCTATGTGATAAACTTTTCATGCAATATTCTAAAGGAAGGGAATTCTAAGCATATGATAAAAATACTAGTGTCTTGCGCTAAATTTAGTGGCAAAGCACCACTTGCTGGGGAAACACATTCCCTTCATTCTGTGGACCTCACATGCTTCCCAAAATAACTTGATTACTGAACTGTGTTGCAAGTACTGCCTCTGATCAGTATCAAGTACTTTCTCTGAGAAGTCTTACAGGCAAGTCCTTGAGGATGCAAAAATCTTTTTCCCTAAAAGCTCTGTATTCACTCAAGCAACAAAGAAGAAGTGCAATCAAACAATGGAGTGCCAGTGCCCTGCCTGTCTTTTCAGTCTATGAGATCCTGGAATTAGATCATTTCAAGAAATTATCTACAAAAGGCTGGCTTGGAAAAACAGATTCAAATCACAGCTTACTACCTAATTCCTAAGCAAATGACTGTTTATTCAAAGAAAGAGTAATTTTTTACTACATTTGTTTAGCAAGCCAAGGATCTGTGTTTGTAAGACAGCCTCACCGAAAAATAAAAAGTTTTGGCCTGGGGATACAGGAGTCCAAGAACAGAACATGACATGCCTGTATCTGTCAGACATGGGATGAGAAGAAGTTGCTAGGATACATACAATCACATTTCTGTGTCTAAAATGATCCACAATGGGATCTTATTTGCTTGTCCAGTTAAGAGCTGTACACCAAAACCAACTTAGGGCATCTAGAAATTCAAAACTGATGAGGCACCAGACAAAGGCCCCACCAGCCACACTCCTCCCTGCCTGTGCCAAGTGCCACTCACTGTGTATCTACAGCTCCCTGGTAGTTACCAGGAAAGGGTTCCTGAGTCCTTCAGCTGCATAGAGTAACCTGACGGCACAAAAAAAGTCACTGGTTTATAAACACTGACTCCGTGACATGTGTACTGTGTATGAAACGATAAATACTAATGACCCATGTGCCATCAAAGCAAATTGACAAAGTCTAACAAGGACTGTAAAGTGTAGGACACACAGTCTGTCTGACAAGGATACTTTTTAATATTGCAAATAAACAATAAATCTCCAGAACAGAAAAACAATAACACAGCATCTCTCAAGATACGAACTTCTCTGTTCATCTCTGAAGCAGAATGCTTAGCACGTAGAATTTCTGGAAGTAAAATTTAAAAACAAAAAGCCACAAGCCCTTAGGAATCATTTGTTTCTTCAGTACTGTAGCAAAGAAAAATTCCCAGCTAACAACTCTTGTAGCTACAGCGTCAGTCATTAATCATCAATAAATCATCAACCTTTAAAACAACCAAATCAATGAAAACCACAACAAATGGCCCCTATGAAGAAGAAAGAAAAATTGTATTTGCATAACAGCAATCTAATAAAATGTAGTTTATTCATACACCTTCCCATGCATAGTACCAAACTTAACCACTCCCAAATATGAAATCCCTTCTGTTAAACCTAAAGGGTCTTTCATATAAAGAACAATCAGGTGAGATGTAACAACTTTCTTTTTTTTGCGTCTCTTTGGATTACAACCATTTTCTAGATCATGTAGCATACAGTTGCGTCCACAGGGAGAAGACAGACTAAACTGGCAGGATAAATAAAACAGAGAGGAAGCTGAATTAAGCAAAACATGTACTGATCCAAAACCTTTCAAGCTCTCTGGAGCTTGCTCTTTTGGGGATCACTATCCTTCTCCCTCTATGCAGCAAGCCTAGTGATGCCGTCCTGATTTTTAACCTGAATGGACACTGTGTGACCACCCTGCTCACCAGCCCAGACTACTCTCCTGGCTCTTCTTCTGGCCATGCTGAATTCAGCATCAAAAAGCCATAGGGAAAACACCACATAGCTCCTAGTCCTACTCCCACTACCTACTAATTCTACTTTCATAGCTGATGTAGAAAGAAATCAGAGTAAGGAAGGAAGGAGTACCAAATCACAAGAGAGGCAAACAAGGATTTGAGCAAAGCCGTATGAGAAGGAACTAGACACTATTAATAGAACATATGGGTTGGTAAATCTGAAAGAGACCAAGCATTTCAACAAGAGCAGTAGCAGTATGCTTTATAAAGTATTGCTTACTCCCTTTATTCCATTTACTCTGGCTATCATAGTTTGGAAACTTGCAGCACATGCAGTCAGACATTGACTGTCTATCTTTGAGACTATATGTTCAAAAACCTGGTATTGCGCAGGTTTTAGAGCCATGTTTGCAGGCTCAAGCAGAAATGAACAAACAAAACTTCAGACTACCATAACATGTAATGTGGTAAAATTCACACCATGCCTCACTTGCACTACACCCACGAGACTGCACTGCAAAGATTCTCAATAGGTCTGTGCAGGGCACCTCATGTAGGAGAAGCCCTTTGAACATGACCACACAACCTCATGTGGTTGAATGTATCTTACTGCTTACTACTACAGACATACCCCGAGTCACAACACACCTATTTTGCAACTAGTAATTGACATCTTTCTACATGTGCTTCTCAGACTATCCCACATGGCATCCAGAAGGCATTAACTGTGCTTTTAAGTTTGGACCTGCAATACTATCTGATTTGGAGACTGCAGCTGAGAGAATAGAGAAAGTGCTGGTCCAACAACCGACTGCCCGCTGATCAGTGGAAGCAGATACTGTCATGCCACAGTAAATTTGGCAAGTTGATAACAAGTGAACTGTTCTGATAGCCCAAGGCCACCTATGCATGGAGCAGGATAAAGGGCTTAAACAACTGACTGAACCTATACACCTGTATGCCCAAGGTTTAAAAACTCTTGATGTACAGCACTTGCCTTTTTTCTGTTTTTTTTCATATTAATACCCTTTGTAGAGTTATGGTTTGATAAAAAAGTCTGTCCCAGCAGGTTACTGTGGGAATAAGGATCTACAAAACATAGTTTTTCATTAGCTTAGGGCTTGTGCATGCATCATACTGCGTCTCTTTCTTCTCCCTCCCACAACACCCTGTAACCAAATACCACAATTCAATGAGATGGTAAATAAGCCCCAGACACATCTTAAACTTCAAAAACACAGGTGCTCTGTTAACTTTCCATCGCTTCCTTTTGAATCAGAATCAGAAAGGAGGAGAAAAATGTATATATCAAACAGACTGATAAATATTATAAAGACTTCCTTTTTAAGGAACTGAATAAAGTGACATCTCTCAGAGAACAGTATTAATTAATGAATTAAGTCTTATTTAAAATATGGGATATGCGGTGTTATACTGGGGTAACAGGCAGAAATAAGTGTTATAAGGTAACAGTAAATTCAGTAAATTCAGCTTAATTTGCTACTTTAGGCTCATTGTCTCATCTTCATATAAGAATCTCTCACCCTTGTTCCTTTTTATTTTTACTGAACCCAGCGCGACTCAGTGGAGTGCAGTTTGACCATCACAAACACACGGGGCTGTGATCACTCTGTGTCTACTTTGCTCCTCACCCCCAGCCACACACACAAACTGCTCACTTCTTTCTGAGGTCTGTGGACCACAGCAGCAAAAACCAAGTACTCAAGAGCTGTTCGCTCAATCCCTTCCATGTTTACATTCTCTGGTAACTTGGGAAAAGGCTGGAAAATTAAATCCAAGACAGTAAAAAAGCAGAAAATAAACTTTCAGATTGTTTCTGACACATGCCTGCTAGAACAAGGCTCCTGCAACGCCCCACATTCTGGAATTCACATTTCTTTTCAGTAATTCACTGCTTGCTGGGCATGCTAAATAATTAAGTGGCCAGGGAATGTGGTATTTTGAGATGATACAGCTTTAACAAACTTATGTAGAACTCAAGTCTCAGAAACCTCCATATAAATTTCAAAAGGCTTTTGAAATTCTAGAGAAGTGTCTTGGCTTTAGTTTTCTTTTTGAAATAAAGCCCTGACTAGCCAAGTAGGAAGCAAAACTTGTAGCACTTCAACCAGGCATTAAGAAAAAATTCTCAGAGACCAATGACCTTCCCATTCTACTGCAAAGCACCATTCTGGCATGGGAAGAGGTATCTCAAGGCTAAGATAATGTCAGGACTGTTTTGTTCACTGAGTGAATTAGACTAAACTTTATCCAACAGGTTGATAATTTCAGGTGCATTCCTGAAATCCAGTGAGATGCAGAAAATGAAGAAACACATGGATGTGTCACTACAGAAGTGTTAAACACTGTGTACTATGCAATCTACCAAAAAAACCCAACAGACCAACTACTACTGTTCTTTAATTAATATATCACACAAAGGAAAAACATCCATGGGGATTCTTGAGGGTTTTATGTGCCTGAGCATGCTTCAATGTTGCAGCTTTTTTCTTATGATAGAGAGCATAGGGAGTCCTGACATGTTTTAGATAAAGCTTGTAGCGGATTGCTCTTCGAAAATTTTCCTTGTCTTTAAGGAAGGAGGTTAGTATTGCACAGAACTACCTATTCATTGCAATGCTAATAAAAGTGGTCTTGAAAAATTCCAAGAAAGCATGAGTAGGATGCCCAGTGTACAGCAATTGTGGTCCTCAAAAATGTGACTGCCACAATGGATGATCACTTGGTGGGACCTTACTGGGCAGGGCACCTCCATCTGCCTTTTTGGATGACGGTGCTTTACCCAGCCCTTCACCTGAGGTGCCAATTGTGCCTCTCCAACGCCTGCCAGGCTACGTTCCTGCTGCAGCTCCCTCCAGCAAGCACCACTGCAGTGCAATAGCCCACACAGCACTTGGAAGCCACTTGCATAAAATATCTGTAAATACAATAAAAGGTAACTCCTTTGCTCACTGATCTGTTCCACTCAATTTTGAGAGTATTCATAAATGGTGTGAAAAAACGTGTCAGGTAAAATGACAGTGGTGGAAAAAGAAAGAACTGCAGCTGGAGGCTTCCTTGAAGGAGGGTTTCCCAGGATCTTGTAAGGCAGTGATCCTTTGCTCTCCTCTCTGGCCACTCCTCTTCCCCCATGGGAAGCCAGAAGAACTGCAGCTCTAGTCAGTGGCTGCTTCCTGGTCCTTGCAAGAGGAAGCAGAGACTTCAGCCCTGCCAGACCTTCAGGTGCAGCCCTACCTATTGCTGATTCTCCATCCTCCAAGCCTGTCTGAGCTTTGCAACACAGTTTAGGGAGCTGGGCCAGGAAGGCTTTTGGGGCATGCATCTGACAGAAAGATGGGAAAGGAGACATCTGTATCAAGGCATGGTTTGTAAGTGCTACAGCTTGAGAAGAACATGGTTCTTAACCTTATGAAAGTTTTGCTGCATGGCTTCTAAGGTCATTGATACTTGGCAGCAGTTTTGCCTGAACTCCTGTCCTAGTTTCCAGTTTAGAGTCTTCTATGGCATCTTCTGAAGCCTAAAAATGGGGCCAGTGTTTATATACTGCTGTCCTTCTTTGAAAAAATCACTACCTATATCACAGCTTCTAGGATCTACCTGATGTAACTATCAAGCCACAGCTCATTTCAACCTTTAAGTTATTCATTAGATAGACCACCAAAAAAGAGCAAAAAAAAGCAAATCAGTAAGTTAGATCTTCGCGAAATCTCAAAATACTTCTGAAGGATGCTTGTCAGAACAAACAAACATACCAAAGGAAGAAACAGCCTCATGAATTAAGTAAAAAAAAATAAATAAAGGGAAAACATATGAAAATTTCAACAACCGTGCCAATCTGTTGCGAGCTGTACCCGTGCCAGTGGGCGGCCTCGGGGCACCGTAGGATTCCTCAGTGCAGTGCCAAGCTCCAGCAATATTGTTATGGTTAGAGAGGAATTTCTCACAAGAGCTAACAAAGGCAGAAGGTCATAAATAAACACAGCAGGATCGCCTTGTCAGTTCTCATTATTAGCGCTGCAGGCACTTGCTTTTCTATGGGCTGCTCACAGGTTCATTTAAGTGTAAGAGCTCCTCCTCAGAATTTCACATGCTCATAAATAAAGACAACATTTCATTAGAAAGCAAGGCATACCTAAGTTATTTTTTATTATGTTGGTTTTTTTTACGCACACAGGGGCACATGTGCTTGAGCCAGCTGTGCTGTCTGCAGCCGCTCTATCTGTACGCATCCTGCACTGGGGCAAAACCTTACACTCGGCTAACCCAGAGCTGCAACACCCTTCTATGCTGGCCTCCGTGATGCCGTGCAGGCCTCCCTCAGACCACGGCCATAATGAGTAAGGAGAGCCTAACTACTGTAATAATGGTCACCAGAATTACATCTGGGCAGGAAATGAGGCTGAGCTCCTAAACTGATCCTGACGTGCATTATACAACTAGGAAAGCACAGCTGTGTGATCATTATTGCAATTATAAAGTGACATTTAGTGCTAATTTTCTTTTCTGACTGAATTTTCAAACAGAGAGGGGGCAGAATCGGCAAATCTGGGGGTACAAATGTGCAAAAGAAGGAAATTAAAGTTTTTAAGAGTGCAAATGTTGATTCTTCATCACCTGTCAGAGGTTAACAAACAGCCGAGTGAAAACAGCTCATATCTCCCATACCCACTTTTACCTAGATTCATACCTATACAGATGAGTGAAAAGTAAGCTCTGCATAAAACTAGACACATTTGAAATAAATTAACACTATCATGTAGTGCATGCTGATTTCAAGTTGCAGGTACAGTGGTTTTCAGAATATTAGGGGAAATCAAGAGATCAGCAATGCTATCTCTAGAGAGCTTTTATTTTCTACTTACTACCTTGGAATAAAAAAAAACAAACGTGAAGATATTAATAAAGCTTAAAGGTTCACAACCTCGGAAACACTGCCAGTAAATAAAGTAACAGGTCTTATGTTATACAGGGGATGCCTAGCAATGGGAAAAAGGCTTCTTGGTCACCATTCCTCCCACCACAAGATAGGTAGTAGAGAACGTAATTGCTCACCTGCCAACCCCACCCCCCAAAATACTGCTCCCTCCTGTGAACTGTACTGAACACCAATGGACCAGTACATTAAATAGTCACGTCTATCTTTCTAGTTGGCTGAAAGCTGATCAGTGTTATTGTTACTATAAACTCAGATCCTCACCTTTTAAAGCAAACTATATGACTGACAAGCAAAAACCCTGGTGCCTTGCATGCTTTCTGAGAGAAGTTTGGGAAAACAATTTTCCTTCCAGTGTGCTTCCTATGCCACCACCTGCTATCAGAAGAAGTCGGGTTGTTACTCCTGATGCACTACAGCAGAAAAGCCATGTTCAAAGAACTGTTTCCCTGCGCTGTGAAGCCCTTCATTACACACCATTCATCATTATCAACACAGGAATTGCTGGAACAGCCCTTGTGAATGAAAAACCTCCCTGTTTAACTTCTAGAGGCTGCCAGCCCACTCCCTTTGGCCTCTGTGCTGAGGCGGGGTTTGTACCTCGGGCAGGGGGCTGCTGGCCATGCTGTGTGTGCCCTCTGCCCACAGCCCACCCTGACAGGAGGGCAGCAGCCCCTCTCTCCTTCTGCCAGCAGGAACGCACGGAGCCGCTCTCTGAACGGCTGGCCCTAAATTGGCTTCTGCCACACAGAGTACCAAAGGTGCCAGGGAAGTGGCTTTCTTTCCACACACCAGCAAGGGTGTGCATCTTGGCTCCACAGTCCTGGAAAGAGCTGTTGGAAGTGGAAGGAGCTGGAGGAAAGGACAACAGTTTCCAGCTGGTTAGCTCCTCAGTCTCTCCTGAGCAGTAGGCAAGGTGCTGCCAGGGCATGGGGCAGGCTGCAGTCCCTTCTGCAAGCACAGAAATGGAGATGCTGCTCTATTTCTGGCCTCTTCCCTTTGCTCACTTTTTCCTTAATATTTTAGAAACATTTATGCCGCAGCCACATTGCAATTAATTTATCTTCCGTGGTCAAAACACATTTAGTTCTGTAGAAACACTCCTCTGCCACCCATTTCAAAAGAAGAGGTGGGTTTCAGCCGACTCACTCAAACATGGATTTGTATTAATTCTTCTGCCTCATTAATTATTTCAGAAAAGGAGAATTCCTTACACAAGTTAAAAAGTGACCTAAACCTTCTAACTGCTGTGTGCTATAAATGGCAGTGGACAGAGACAAGGAGAAAGATGTTTTTCAGGGGTCTCTGCAGAGCTTTTATGTCACAGTGAGAAGAATTTCAGGTTTCACACACTCATCTTTTTTTCTTCTTTTTTTAAGTACCATCTATTTTTTCCTTCAGCAGCTTTGGTCATACCTCAGTAGTATGACATCCATAGCTTTTTGAAACTTCTGGTATCTTAAACTTATTTTACACAGTTACACACTTGGATTTTTCTATAGAAAACATTATAGAAATATTTCAAGGACATCAAATTTCTAAATTAAATCATTAAATACTTTACATTAAATACATCAAATACAGCAGTATATTTCACTGCCATAGATGGGGAGTTTCTCCTCCAGGTGTGCAAAATACTTTGTACAGCCTGGTAAAGGTCATTTTACATTTGTTAAGGGTATAAAAAAATTATGCAAAGAACAGTTGAGGAAGGGGAAATAGAGCAGGAGGTATATTCTTCAAAACAATTATTTGAGGTATTTTCTTGTTACAAAATATCATTTGTTATTTTTCAATCAAAGAAAACTGCAAGAAAAGACAAAAAAGGTTGAACCATCTACTCTAAAAAATTATGCATGCCAAAAGATCAGAAATTGCACATTAGTGTCAGAGTGCTGGATCTCATTGACTCCTCAGGATTTTAATTCTGATTTTTAAAGGGAGAAAAGAGGAGAGAAGCAGAGAAGGCATCATTAGACTAAGTCCATCCTGCGCTGCCTTCATTTTTTAAGCTAAAACCCCCAAACTGTGTCCATGATCTGTATCGGTTTGTACCTGACCACTTCAGCTGTCCCTGACACTTGACCTGCTTCCGAAAAGCAAGAAGTCCAATTTAAGTCGACGGTCCTACAGGGAGGTAATGGTTTGACCCTTGGTCCCTCCACTGCAACCGTTCCAATTCTCTAATGATTTCCCTGCAGGGTTCATTTACCAGTTCTGGGTCAAAGACCAGCACATCACGAAGGCAAGGGGCAGTAGAAGCACTGCATGATGGATTTGAAAATAAGTGCATCGTAAAGGAAACCTCCATCAATTAGGGATGGCCTTTGAATTCAAAACAAAAGGAAGCAAAGTGCAAATCATAATGTCTACTGTGCTCACTTCAGCAGCACACGATTTAGCAGATACACATGGTAAGAGATGCACTCTAGCCTAGGTGCAAAACCAGCAATCATCCTAGGGCAAACAGTCCCCTCGTTCATCCTCAGAAGAGGATGGCCTTTTGCTCACTCTGAGCAACTGCAAAGTTGAAGGGATTCACTATTCTATTCCACACCAGCTTTTGGTATTACTTAGTACTTCAATACATGCACCATGTCTTTAATTAGAAACATTAAGACCTGCTCTAACTATGACGTGAAATATTACCCAGGTCCACTTCCACTTTCTGGAATCTGTGGTTTAATTCACTTTTACAAGGAACTGCAAAACCACCAGCTACCAGGACATCTTCTCAATCCACTCATTGCCACGTATGTATTAAAACAGCTGCAACTTTCCTTTTTCTTCCAGTGCTCTTCAATACTGAAATGCACTATGTGTTTTTTTTGGAAAGAAAGGTATGAGGAAGTATATTTAGGAGTACAGAAGGAGATGCAGTAAGGGCATAAAAATATGAACAATGAAGAAAACAAAAGATATCTCTTGCTTGTTCCTAGTGAAAGATTGAGGGAAATAATGAAATACTGCCAGCAAATGTGCAAATTAAAAAAAAAAAAAAAATATGAGAATGCTAAAAATAACTTTTAAGGAGGACTCTGCTTTCCTGAGTAAAGTGACCAGGCAAAGGTGTTAACAGCTCTGCTGATGCTAGAAGCCATGGTCAGGACTAGTGGTAACTAAGCTCTCATCTAATGAATTCTGCTTAGCTGTAACAATTAGGGAGCTATTCTCACATGCAACTCTTTTAATGTTACAGTCATAAGACCACCAAAATTGAAACATTAAAGAAATGCTAAAAGTTGTGGTTTTGTGAGTTTTTTGTTGGGTATTTTTGTTTTTTGCGTTTTTTGTTTTGTTTCTTGTTTTTCAGTAATTTTAGTACATCTAGGCTTTGCTTTCCTATTTATTTTTGAAGGACAGGAGAAACTGCTTATCTGATATTCAAAATATGTTCATTATCATGCTTCTTGCCAAGGCTTTTCAAATTTAATAGCGACTGAGACCTCATAAAAATACTTTAATTTTTCAAGAGTTGAAGAAGCCTGTAAATAAAGGACTTCATAGTGTTTCAGGACAGCATCTGAAAACTACAAATTGTCTTTTAAACTTTCGTTTGCCAGTGTGCAAGAGTATCACATGCTCTCTCCAATATTCTGCCCAATACTAATATGGGTATATTATTTTCTGGCACAAGAAGCATAGAAACTTATGCTCTTGCTAAAACAGAGAGAAAGAAAAGCGTGACTTTCTCCAACAATACTTGTCTGAGAAAAGAACATGACTGCTAAGACTGAGAACAGTCAAATTTAAACAGGAAGCATAGAGATAAAATAGTAAGGAAAACATAGCAACAAACTTTTTACATCACCTTCTCTTCATAAACGCAAAATTTAAAAGCTGTGTAAAATCTTCTGTATTGAGCCCATCAAGCTTGCTGACCTTGAATCTCCTGAATTACCTGGCAAAGCCTTTAGTATCCTCACTTCTGTTTTGGCAAAAAGAGGGATGGGCAACATCCACTGGGATCTGAGTGAACAGGATTTGTCTATGCAACCAGGCTGGCTGAGAATAAGTTCCTGCTGCCAACCACACCATATGTGACAGGAAAACTTTTGTTAATAAAAACCATATTGATGTACTTGTTAACGACTTGAACAGCCCAGTAATTGAATTTAAACCAGTTAACTATTCACCAGGGCTTCATCAGCCCACCTCCTTCATCTCCTCTAGCCCTATGTTATTTCAAAGCAACTGGAAGAATTTTACACCACCACCACCCTTCCCACCACAAACTTTTCACCATTATGTGTGTGCGGGTAGCCTTGCATTTGAGCAGCTCATTTGAAGAGCTCTTAACTGCATTTTTGAAAGAACAAAGCAGTTTTATAACTCTCTCTATACAAACAGAAGGCACTTATCTGAGGGACTCTCTTATTTTCAGACCATCAATAAGTGACACCGATATGCTACAACTGGCTACCACCATGGAGACAAAGTGTGTCCGTCCCTGACCTCAGAGGGATCAATCACATCAATGTTTCTACGAGGTTTGGGTTTTTTTATTAAAGGGATCAAGGAAAGAAACAAAGCTCCCCCAAAGTACATAAAACGTTTTAATGCATAAGTTTTTCAATTTCCTCATCAGCAACATTATTTGAAAGCTGCATTACTAAAAGGTTGCAATTACAGAAAGATGGTTTTCAGTAATTTTTTTTTGAAGTAGTAATTCTTTAATTTCTTTTCCCTCATTTTTCATCAATTAAGTTTTATTTTTCCTGTGAGCCAACACAAGGGAGCTGACAATAAAAGCCTGATGCAGCAAACCTTTCCAGAGGTCCTTAAGCCAAGTGACTTCAGCTTATAATCAGGATATGCTTGTATTCACAACTATCCTCACTAGGACTCCACCTCTGCTCAAAAGTGTGGTTTTACAAGATTTCTCTCAACATTTTGCTTTTGTAGTTGTATGCAAAGAATGGCTCACTACAAACCTTTCCAGAAATAAAGGGACTTATTTGTTTATTTTTGCTTTAGTTAAATTACTCTGTGCAGCTCATTTATCTCACACAGACCACAATTTACTATTGCCACTTATTTGAATTCTGCATGCAATGAACTCCTTATTGGTGAGCACCTACAAAAAATGAAGACATTCCTCTCACAGCAGTCCCTGCCCCTCCCAAAATTCAGGCAGGAATAGAAAAGCCAATAGCTGTCTTTAACTGTACACCAGGTCTCAGACCATACAGTAATCATACACATTGCAACAGATTTGCACAACATTTGGGCAGCATCTCAATGGATTGATAGCTTGTCCGCAGAGATGTGAACTTATCAAGGTTCTGCCTAGTGTAGATATCCAGACAAGCAGTTGGCAGCGAGGTTTCTTCTGCACTAATTACATTCTTTTCCAAAAGTTCACCCTGCCTGGGTGTCCAGGTAATTGCAATTAAGGCAAGAATCTGGTAATTAGAAATTCAAGTGCCCTGCCAAGAACAATACACTTCCTCTCAACGTGCTGCCCAAAGAACTAATTCACTTGGAAACGACAGAAGCTGATGTGAAGTGGCAGAGTAGATGTTGATTAAGCAACAACCACAGAAGTACACTCCCTTCCCCCTAAAATAATTTAGACTCTTAGAAAGTGTTTCATTACCTTTTAAACATTTAAAATAAATTTAAAAATCATAATTTCAGGCTTCCAAACAGCATAATTTTCTGCTCCTTTGTCTGCTTAGAATTGCTGGGATGTCTTTCTTGAAGCTGAAAATACAATGCTGGTCACACTCCCCTTCAATCTCCCACCAAAAGCTAACTTTGTATCATGACTCAGCAATTACTGCTCCCAGGCATGACTGAGTAAGTATCAAATCACTTAGTAATTTCTGAAATAAGTTTAACATAGATACATTAACATTTTTAAAGAAGTATAAAGCAAAGCCACTCACAGTTTAGTGCTCTTACAGGATAGAAAGATACTGCACTACTGTCCTCTAAATTCCAAGTTTTTTAATGGTATTGTTAGTTGGAAACGAATGGTTGTTTTTCACTCTCCCTACACATTTCTTTCTAACTCACAGCTTTCACAATTCAGAATAACATCTCTATCCCAAAACTTGGGCCTAGCCTCTTATAGTTAATACTAGTTTTTCCTTTCAGGAAACACAAAAAACCTTTTTCCACTGGGGATAAGAAAATTCTTAGTGCGTGTATATTGTGTATGTGTGTGTGTGTGCACCTGTTTACACAGTTACATAAACACAGACATTTCTGCCCAAATCAAAGCCCTGAAATCATGTGCCTGGCTTTAGACATAGCTGTGACTATTCATTTTTAAATAGCTGAGCAATTTGAAATTCAAAGATGGAAGGTTCTGGGATGATGTTATTAAAATTATTGGAAAAAAATGGGGTGGGAGAGAAATTCCCTCCCTCTTTCTGGATAAATAAGTATACCAGATCCACATTCATGCCAGATGAGTCAAGGAAAGTGCTCGCTCCAGTACTGCACTCTGTGGTTCCCAAATAGCTTCTTTTGGATGACATCACTACCTCTTCTAGTGCGCTACTCAGGCACTATCAAAGGAGCTTCTGTTGCCTTGTCTCGTGTTTCACCCACTGCAGACTTCAATAAAATCCCATCACTGGGATTGATCTGGGGATCAAAAACCACCACAAGCATCACTCACAGCATCCAGAGCACACTTCACAAACGGAGCCTAGAGTAGCACGCAAAATGCATATAGAGCTCTGATGGAAAACTATGAAAAGGAAAGGATGCTTTGAAATATTCAAGTTTTGTTGTTGGTTTGCTTTCATAAAGCATTGTAAGAGCAGTACTGCTCCTCTCCCGCCCCCAATGTTTTTAAGCCTAAAAAATTACTCCGTTCTCTCCTGACCTCTGTTTCCTATTGCCTTAGTGGGTTTCCAAGATTTCTTAGATCATAGCCAGACATAACTACTAAAGGAACAAGCTGAGATCATCAAAACCTCATGACTGAAATGCTGAAAACAAAATAAAATGTACAGTTTTCACCACCCACCCCAGAAGTACATCAAGTGCACAGCAAGAAAAGCCTACAGTAAGAAATTACCTCTCACGCACTGCAGCAAAGCCTCAGGAGCTAATAATACAAGAAATAAAACTGCTGTTTTGATTGATAGATCTGTTAAAGTTTCTTATCGCTTATTTCCAACAATGTCAGTCAAATATGTTTCATCTTTTATCAGTAACAAAATAAAGTTATTTTTGCCTGAGAATCTAAATTATAGATGCTTATATGCAGAGAAATAGCACTAAGCCAAGTGATAACTGGGGACTAATGTGTTGCAATTGACCTAACAACGTATTAAAGAAAAAATAACAAAGATTAACTCTTACCATCTAACACTGTTCCTGTAACTCATTTCAGCTGATCATAAGCAAGTTGTTTAGTTCAGGTATATTGGGTTATAACTTAAGTAATCTTCCCTTTTACATCATGATTCAATACAGAAATTAACTGTATGGATTCTTTGTTCATGTAACAGATAAATTTTACATACATTACAGAATTATTTACATATATTTACATGTTTATGTAAATGCACACATTTGTATATACACAATACATATAATGTAATCTTTGACTGGTAAAGCTGTGTAATGAAAAATGGCTCACTCTCAGTAAGGCTTTGCTGTTGTATCATAAGTGATTTTTATCTTCCTGGGCAAGTTAAAATCTGCTGTTCAAGGAGTATAAAAATCCTCTGCACACGAAAATCAGCATGCACACTGATTTCATAATTACAGCAAGCTGAAAGTCATCGGATGCTTTGTACATGGCGTAACAGTGGAAGTAGTGCTTTGATGGGGAATTCAGACTAGGAAAGTCTGAGAAAACTTAGGAGCTTTATCCTCCTTGTATACACCCACACTTTCACAGAAGCAGACGAACAGCTGACTGTGTCCATGCAGTTGGATAAGATCATTTCCTAAGGTGCTGACACTGTCTGCATGCAAGCGGGGCTGGGCCCCATTCTCTTCTTAATTGCAGGGGTACACCACAACCCAGAGAAGGAGAGAAAACTCTAGGAGGCCACAAACCACAAACACGGCAGAAGAATTTAGACCAAAGGAAAGGAATTTTTCATGTCAGAAGTTACCAGATCCCAGACTGGTGCTTGTGTGGGTCCATCCTGCTGCTTCTGAACACCTGCTGGAGGGACCCACTCCCACCTGGGACCCACGATGAGCAGCAGCTGCCCCGCTCCTCTCCATAGCCTCTTCTCATCTATGCGCTGCTGGACCAGGATCACAACTTGTAATACTCTAGACAACACTTATAACAATGTTGTCTCCATTGGCTCTGCATGAATGTCGAAGACCTCAACAGTGTGCCAAGAACTGCTCATGCTCCCCAAAGCTGATTGCTGTCAGGGGTATCCCCATCTCGAGAAGCAAAACTGCCTGAGTTTCTGGATCACAAAATCCATTTCTTTTACACTGAATATTATATCACAAACTAAGTAATGTAGAATAAACTTTCTCTTTCAACATCCTCAAAAATGGTTAAAAAGGGATTTTTAAAAGTTAAGATTTTTCTATATAACACTCCATAAAACAATAACAGAGTATTTTACTGCTTCTTGCTTCAAAGATGCACAGCTTTTCTGAGAGCTGCATCCATTCAAGTAATGGAAAGAAGCCAAGGTGCAACCAGAGGCACTTGTATTTTGAAATCCAAATGGTCACTTCAGAAAAATTATACTAACCAGCACATAGAAATATAAATTTCTCCATAAAAGCAGCAGACTTCCTTATAAACTGTTCTTTTAAAACTAACTAAAGGGGAAAAAAAAAAAGAAAAAAAAAGAAAAAATGGTTAACCATGGACTCCATGGACTCCATAGCTGTAGTAGCTGCCAGTCCCCAACAAAGGTGATGAAAATCAGCCATAAAGAAATTTTGGTGAATGGCAGAAAGAACAAGGTGATGAGTATATTTGGGGGAGTGATCAGGCCTTGCAAACTCTACTTCAGCAGCAGATTACATGTGTAACACCTCATCCGCCTCAAACTGGCATCCAGCTCTGCAGGCATGATATTCTAGACAATTTCATTATCATTCAATAATAATGATTCAAGAGCCAGTATTTTCTGGAAAAAAACAGATTTACTGCAATGGACAAGCAGCAAACTGCCAGCAGTTAGACAGGTTTGGGGACAAGTCAACAACAGCACAGATAATTTCCTTCATTTTATAAAGGTTCAGCTGTAACACAGACAGGTACCTTATCTTCCTAACTTCAAATTGTAAGTCCTTTCCAAAAACCTATCCGATGTCTTTGTGCAACGGACTCCAAATATTTTCCTGAACCACAGGCAAAGGCTCTTGCAAATGCAAAGAATGACACAATAGGAAAATTACTGGACGCCGTCACTGTTTCTCATTAGCTTTTTTTTTTTTAAAAAAAGATACAGTTTCTAATAACCTTCCCACCCAAAGGGTAAGAGCATTGTCACTTGTGAGTTATTTGTACACTCTTGCTAATTGTATCGTTACACTCCTCCAACTGTTATGAATATTCATTTTCTCTCACTTCTCTCTCTGTGCACTTATTAACTGTATAACACAAATACTCAAGAGATTTTGTGTGTGTGTGTATATATGTATGTGTGTATGTGATATTATTTATGTAAATCTATAGCTGACCTGTGCACACAAAACATTATTCACCAGTGGTACCACAGCCCTTAGAAACAAGGTTTTAAAGGTCTGAACTGCAAGAGAAATTGCAAAGGTTCCAAATAACCAAATTTCACCTCAAATAAAAACAGTTCTTTTACAATGATTTTGTTGGCAAGGATATGAACTCACCGAGCATTTCTTATCATTATTGTTACTATTATTTACTGAACACTAAACCATGTTTTGTCTTATACATTTAAATTAAGAAAGTAAGCTGCCTAAAAGACCGCATCTTGTCGTGTTTGCTTCTATCTGCTGCTACAGTTTTAAAGCACATTTCCCTTTATTTCACTTTTCCACAAGCCATAAAAAAACTCATTTCTAATTCATCCGTTCGTTCAGCTTAACCTCTCTTCTCAGCAATTAAAGTACTCTGCGCATCCCTCATCTATCACACAGCCAGCTAAATAATGCATTGCGTCCTCCGCTCATCTTTTATCATCCCAAATGACAGGTATTAGCATATCTCCCCAGTCAATTACAGTGCTGCGGAATAATCACAGCATAATTGGGCGAAAGCCACTCTAATCACCAACCCTGCAAACTCGCAGAATAAAAACTGAGTGGCAGTTCAGACAGGCCTTGCTCTTGTCCATGACTCTAGCCAACAGGCTTGGCAGGTCTCCATTTCCTTCTGCCTTTCCAAACTTGTTCTTTAGGGCTAAACTTCTCAGCACATACACATGCAACTCGTTTGGGTTTTCTTAAAGGAAGACCAGCGTGTTGATAAATATTACCCAAAGACTATTTGCTAACAAATGCCAGCCTGGAATATAGCACAGCTGTTTTCTGCCCTTCAGATCATCCAGCGGGGCTCTGCTTTACAGACTAGCTTTGACAGATGGGTTTGTTGCTCGAGGTAGAAAGTTTTACATTTCATGTTAGAGCAAGCAGAATTTCTTTTCCTTTAAGTATAAAGGATTTATGAGATCTAACACAGTTAGGTACTGTTTTAGATGGTACTGCTTACTGCAGACATTAGCCTTCTGGTTTTCAACAACTAGTGAGATGCCCACAAAGCATAATTTTTATTTGTTGTCTCTTTAATACATCTAGATTAAAATCCCACACACCTTTTTGAACATAAAACAAGTGTTTCACTAGCTAAACAAAGTGACAAAAGTAAATTGACATCTCATTGCTGTCTCCTGTGTTCAATCTGAGCAAATGAGAGTATCAACAGAAATTCTCAATGGCCATTATGCCAGTTTAAGGCTAATGGGCTCCTGGATGTGCAATCTCCCCACAGCTCTCAAACTGGTGGTGCAGGACTAATCTCAGGTGAGCTACTTGCTCTGAGACTTCCCCATTCTGGGATTCAGAGCCATGTTCTGATGGAGGAGCTACCCACAGATGGTGGTGGGACCATCCCAAGCCTATGTGTGCTCCTGGCATCTGCTTCCCCTACAGGGCAGGAGTGTATCAGCTCTACAGTCTGCGATCCTCTCAACAGTCAGAACTTGAGGGCATGAATAATGCCCTGGGAAATCAGGATATGAATTGAATCCAAAAGATTTTCCATAGTATTACATCAGCACAGTTGAAATTTTCAAATGCATTACAAACTTGGAAAGCCTTCTGAAATCTAACAGCCAAACTATCTTGTTTGAAATTTTAAGCGAGTTGTACTAAATTTGTGCTGTTGTCATCACTGGTAGCAGACTCAGGTTAGTGTATTTTCTAGTTCAGCCCCAAACAGAGAATGAAACGTTACTAAAGAAAAAGAGCAGTTAAGACATATAACCAGACCATTAGAACAGTGCATTCCTGCTGTTTGGTTAGCAGTGTGCATAGCTACAGATTTTACCTAGTATAGGTAAAATAGCACATAATACCAAAAAACTAGGACTTTCTGGAAGTAAAGTTTAGGCAAGCTATGTACCTATTTTAGTCTAATGGGAGGGAGTTGCTTTCATGTCCTTGTACTAAATACTTGAGAGCTTATACATTATTTTAGCTAGAACACATCATAATTTTAAAATAGCATTTAATGTTTCATCTTCTTACTAATCTTTTTGCACCCTTGTTTTCTCTAAACCACTTTCAAATTTCTACCCCAGCATAATTTATGTTTCATTGGCAGATTTAATACCAGATACATTTAATCAGTGGTGATCCTTGCTTTCCAAAATGGAGCTGAAGAAGATAGAGCGGTTTTCTTTATTTGTTGAATTATTTTTGTATAACATCCTATTATATTTCTGTGTACCAGCACTGCTCCATACAGTGAAGCTGTGGGAACAACTTGGTATTAAACCCCTGTCACAAAGCTGGGGGGTGAAGAATAACAGCTTGTGGATAGGACAAAGAGAAATACCTTCCTTACCCCCATGTCTTCCGAAAGATATACACTACTGATTTTCCACATACAAGCTGCTGCTGCAGCCACAGCACAAGTGAGAAGGGCAAAGCAAGGCTTGAGACTGTTTCACAGTGGAAATACTGGTGGAGGATCTGTGCTTCTGTCCCCTGAACGGACCCGAGTGTTCACAAAGATGTGGTAACTATTCAGATTTCTGTGCTACTTTTTTCATCTGTGCCACTACAGGGCCAAAGCCTGCTTCTGCTAAGAGCTACAGAACAAAAGATCTACCACTTGTACCCTTCATCTTAACTCATTTCTCATTTGAACATTTGGTTAAAAGAAAAAATGGCATAGAGTAGTCATACAAATAAAATTTTCACTGTTTTATAATTCCAGTGTTACTATGTTGCATCGCCTTCCAAGATGCTTACTTCATACAAATAGATGGAGGACGCTTTCCAAATTCCAGCTTATTACCTTTTATAATGCTAGGTACTGTGTTACTCTCAACAGATTCACTGAAAACGATGTGACTTGGGGCAAAGCCAGTTGACAAAAAAAAAGAAAAAAAACACCATTAAAAATTGGCTTTAAATCATGGCTCTCAACTGATAGAAAGACTTGAAAAAAATTTTAATTTCTCTCCTGCTATTGCTGATTTCACTCCTGTTCTGTACAAATCCCAGCTAAGTGAATGAAGGCCAGTCAGCTAGGTCATAACAGGTTACACCAAAAAAACCACCAAGTTAAATGCTGTTACAGGAACCTTTATAAAACCCTACAGACACTGCTTTTCTTTCTGCACTGCATTTACTGCTCATAAGTGTTCAAGAGGTATTGAGGTTTCTTCATTCCTACAGTCTAAAGGCATAGTGCGTGTCCCCGAACAAGACATATGAACACTGCCCTTCCACATCACCCTGTGCAAAGAAATGAATTTGTTCTGCTTTTCTTCTTCCTTTTTATCTTTCTTTTTTCCCAAACACAAGCATCCAGCTTTATAAAATTAACAACTTCTCTATGAAGAGGCAGGCTAAGATCAAATACAGTTTTCCAGAGGTACACAAGTTTCCTTAATTTCTCAGTGGAAAGAGAAAAAAAGCCAAAAGCTGTAGGATTTGACAGCCTGTAGTACAAAGCCCTCCCAGGAAGTGGTGACTTATTTTGAAGTGTGAACAGCCTTGTTAACAATTTGTTTCACCTCCAGGGGCAAAGGTATCTACAGTCCTATTTCGAAAGACCTTGATGGTGCAGGTTAGAATCACAGAATGGTTTGGGTTGGAAGGGACCTCAGAGATCACCTAGTTCCAGCCCCCACGCCATGGACAGGGACACCTTCCACTAGACCAGGTTACTCAAAGCCCCATCCAACGTGGCTTTGAACACTTCCAGAGATGGAGCATCCACAGCTTCTCTGGGCAACCTGTTCCAGTGTCTCAACACCATCACAGTAAAGAATTTCTTCCTAACATCAAATCTAAATTTAGTCTTTTCCAGTTTGTCCTATAACTACAGTACCTGACAAACTGCTATGGTTGAACGATGAAGGTTAGGGCTCTTGTATCTGTCTACCTCACTGCTTTGCTGCTTTTACAGAAAAATCATGATAAGAGAATGTAAACTTACACCCATATACTGAACGTCAAACTGAGTCCCATGGTTTAAATGACAACTGTCTGGACTACTGCAAATATATCTACATGTATTAGGAGGTTTGTAACTTCTGGTAAGTAGCTAGGAGTAGTTAACACCTTCTGCAGTATCATCTGTCAAAGGACTTCCTGATAGACAACTAATGTAAAGAATGCAGAGATGATTCTTAAAATCACACAACTCAAATTCTACAACATTATATTATACTGGGACTGCTCTCAGCTCTTACAAGGGAGCAAATAAAAAGCATCAAACAGTAACATCAAAACTGTGGCCTAAGTTTTGGATATTGCCTGCTTGATGGTACACCCAGACACATACTGCAGTTCATATTTTTAGAAAAGGACAATTCATCTAATACCAAAATCCAAAATCATGTTAATAAGTAATTTTACAGGAAATATGAAAGGCTCTGCAAACTGCAGCTTTTAAGGAAAGGTTCCAGAATTTCAGGTGGAAGAACATCCTATGAAAACTTCACCAACACCTGGAACAAAATAACAGCTTAAAAAACCCCTTTTAAATCTACATTGCTTGGAACTGAAATTCAGGAACATTATTTCCTTTCATTCATGATCAGGATTCTGTAAGCAACAAATGGATTAAGTTCTACCAAGATTTCCTACAGATGCAGTCTTTTAATGCCTGCAAGCCGCATGCAAATTTTTACTCAGCTAGGGAATTTCTGTGTTGATGTTTACAAGTGCAAATGTGACATGCTGCAGCTGCCTTGCACATTATGAGACACAATTTTCATAGTCCTGGACAATGCCTGTCTGCAAAACTGTAAAGACAGAGAAACATAAACTATACAACAAGATAGTCAGAGACACAGCAGAAAACGAGGGGGCAGGAGAAGCATGGGTTTAACACCAACCTCAGCTCTATACGGTGATCATCTATATGATGATGGAGAATTCTGTAAATTAGTCTTAGCTTCTCTGAACATTAGTCTGCTCACAGTGGACACTGTCATGATGTCTGAATGCAAAAGAACGGTCTGCAGAAAAAGCATGTAAGACAAATCCAAGAACTGATGGGAAGATGTATTCTCTGGAGCAAGTGGTTAGTAGAGAACCGTAAGCTACTACTCTTTAAACTGGGACCTAAAGACTGTTGAAATTGTACAGATTTGCAGAGTTTAGTCACACATTCAGGTCTCTCTCCTGGATGCAAACTCTTTACGTTCTTATTAAGGACAGCCCTAGAGAAACAGAAATACAGTGCCTTCCTTCAAGATTGCACTGGTTTATGTTTCAAGAATTGGGCAGCAGTATCCTTTTATCACTGAACTTTCATCGTCAATTGCAGTACTATAATTTATTTGAAAGTCAGGTTCACGTTTGTTTTGTGGATCTTGAAGGATGTTGAAATACTGACATTTTTATTAAAATACTTTTATTCCAATAGATCTCACAGCCCTAACACTTATTTATCTTTTTCAAGAACGCTCTAATACTGTAATAATTATGACCTATGTTCAATTGACTTGACGACTAATGAGCCTTCTGTAACCCAAGTAAAAATCCCATAAGCTTTGATAAATTGCACAGATGTAATGTCGTAGCAACACTCAGTCACTACTTTTCGAGAGAGAAACAGGAGTACCAAGACAAAGATGAGATGATAATTGCCTTCCCTAGAATGCTGTTTTCCCATTTCCCTCTTCTTTCCTGGAGGGTGGGAGCATAGGGAGGAAAACATGCATTATGTTCCAGAGACAAAATCCTTAAATCTGAGAGGAAAGTTAGGAACCTCTTATAATGTAAAAGACTTCCTACGCTTCCTGGATTCAAACAGGAATGATGCCTTATTTTTTCCATGGATCTTTCAGCATAACCACACCTATACCATGGGGATACAAGTGTCTCCAAAGGAATGGCATTTTCCGAGAAATATTTTCCAACAGAAAATACAGTTGAGTTCTTATTACAGAGTATAATACTCTGCATTTTAGTTACTGCTTGGAGGATTGTAAGAAAAACATACATGGTCTCAAAAATGGGATTAGAGCTCCCTTATCGCAAAAATTAAGTCTAAATATGTGGGAAGCAATCAGTTCCATGCATAGCTGTTCTCATTCCCTTGCTATATGTGCATGAATGAAAGCAGGCACATGTGCTTATTACATTTCTTAGTATATGTATGATATCACGGAAATGATATAATCTTCAGTTATCTAGGACTTTCAAATCCACATTATTGAATAACTTACATCATCCCAAAGACAGGTTAGTTAAATGTCATGGTTTTCTTCTATAAAGAATGATAAAGAAATGAGACAAATTAATAAAGTAACTGTGTCCAAAAATGGTTGCAAAAAGTGCTTTCTCTAAATTAATTATTAAAACTGCTTATGACTCTCTCCCTGAAAAATATTCCAAAACCTGGATAATGTCGAAATAGTATTTTGGAATTAGACATCTGCTCATCACATCATCTACCTGATAATTTCCCCACTGACTGGTTCCAGGTATTAAAAAGCCTTTTTAAGTCTGGAATGACAAGATCCAATACAAAATAAAACTGCTAATATATATGCACTTTAAAACAACTTCTGTTTTAAATTATTGCTTCCTTTCTGATTTGCAAGATCATATGTAAGAATAGAAACCATTTGCAATCCCTTTACAAATAATTCCTTCATATCAATTTACCGCATAAACATAAATATGAATTATTATAAAGCATTTTGAAACCCAGAAATACTATATTATAATTTTGAATAATTCAATGCGTAACTAACTTTCAAAATTCACTTTAAGAAACTGTCTTTCCATTGTTACACAATGACTTGAAAAAGGGAACGTTTCCCCTTTGCTCAGCTATGGCAGATGCCACCTCTGGGACGAAGGCGCTGAGCACCAGACGTTTGCGCAGCCCTTTTGAAACTGAAGACTGGCACCCGCAACACTCCTCCTAAATTTATTATGCTCTTTCTTATAGCTCAGCAGTGACACATAAGCAACAAGCAGAGCTGTGAGCAACCTACAGTGACAATCTCAGGCTTATTTTATTTTCACCAAAGAGTTTACTATTACTGCTATCCATGCTGCTAGTATGCACAAAATGGACCCAAGGTATAGAAAAACTTTGATTTTATTACTTCCAATTGAGCACGTACGGCTCTACAGATACGCTGTCAGAACTTCATATGTACACAAGCCTTTTGCAAGATGTTCTCAACGAGCACACAAAAATTCAGAGTGCATGCATAAAGAAATCTTAAAATTGACAGAAACCGAACCTAGCTTTTCTACTTACACCTCCTAACACAAACTTTACTGCACAGTAGGGAGCTGTAACTTTGAAATAATAACAGATAACATTGCATTTGAGCCTTATTTCCGGTTATTTGGGGCCTCTTGCCTAGTTTTTTTTTTTAATACTGAAGTGACAAGGGGGCAAAACCAATTACAGAAACACGGCAACCTGCTCTTAAACTGATTAGCCTAGATGTCAAAATGGTCGTATTCGCTTTTACTGAACATCTTTCCAGCAAAGCAAATCCACTCTCTTCTAGACCAAGTGTCATATACAAGTGTACATATGCAAATATGTACACTTCAATCTACTGACTGGTGTTTGATCAATTTACATAGTCAAGTGGCTCACTCAGACTCTCTGTGCTTTGAGGTTACATGTCCCAGAATGTACTGAGCTTGTTGGCATTTCGAAAATTAAATTTAGAAAAACATATTACTTCACAGTTCTTTCCCCTAAGTTACTAAAATATTTAAATGTAAGATAGTCTACATCTAGATAAGGGGATAAATCAAAGATCGAGACAATGAACTTCCATTCAACACCAGCCCTTTTCTGCACCTTTCATCTCTATATCAAAACACAGAGAGATGAGCCTTGAGAGAAGCAAGCCCTGGAGTGAGACATTCCAGGCTTGCTGAAGTATGCAAGGAGACCACAGTGCAATGGTCTCATGTATTTGAGTGTAGCAAAAACCATCTTTCACTTTTAAATTAGAACATGCTGAACTCAAGTAACTTTGCAGAGCAAAATTGGAAGTGCAAGACTAAAATAAGGGACAATTCTAACCAGAGAAAGATCTGGAAATCTATCCTGCCCTGACAGGCCTTTTTTTCCCCTCCACACCTTAAAGATGTGCCAGTAGCAAAGTGAGAAGGCAAACTCTTCTCCTCTGCTGAAGTACATCAGTCATCTGAGTCCAACTGGAAGATCATTTCAGATTTAGTACACCACGGCACCTAGTTCTGGGTAGATTTTAGGCTCCACATAACTCTGTATTTTGGAAAGCCCTATAACTGAGGGCTCTTGAAATATTTATGGTTAAGCAGAAGCATCCTGCCCAGGGTGGCACTGGCCCAGGGTGGAGCTGTGGCACCCAGCCCATGGAGCAGGGGAGTGAGTGGCTAGACCAGCGCTCCCCCAGGAATGAGGTTACTGCTGCAGCTCTGCACAGCACATCCCCACAATGCCACAGCAGGCATTGTGAGGATGTAAAGGTAAGGCACCCATGTCCCGGCCAAGACCATGACGTGACAGGCATTATTCTTGGTAGGGTTGTTTCTTAAGTGCGTGCATGTTTGGGGTTTGAAATGTGTATTTCATCAGGTTTAGCAGAAGTATGGTCTTTGCCAGAACACAGTGAAAGGGGGTATGTATGGAATGCAATCTCTAAATTACCCTGTCATAGTTTAAAGCATAATTACTTTAGCTCAATGTAAAATATCATAAACTAACTCTAAATCTTAGTGAGCAATGCTCTTTGGCAAAACATATATTCACAGTAAAGATCAACAAGAAAAAATGGTAATAGCTGCAGTAGGAAAAAAAAAGAACCAGGTGCTGCCATATAAGCTGTTGTTTTTAATTACTTTTAATTATTTCACAAGATAATCCAATATTTTAGAAATTACTGCAGAAAGACTTTATTACATACTTTTGAAACATTTCTATTCTAGCCTGAAGATTTCATTCTGTCTGGTCTGTAGGAAATAAGTGGCAAGGAGCAAAAAAATAAAACTTCTTTGGCTTCACTTACTGGGGGATTTAGTGATCAGGGATTTAAAATATGTAACCGTCTTTATCCAACTCCCTACAATTTAAGGCAAAATTAACAGGATTTAAACTCTCAAATATGGAAAGGACACATTTTTTACCTTTTAACACTGGTTTTCTTTGTTTTACTAAGACCTTGTATTTCAAATCTGATGGCGATACGATCATAGCACGTTACTCCTGCACAGCTTCTCTCCAGTAATCCCAAAACACTATAGGCACAGCCCAGACAAACAAGGGCACACAGTCCTTCCTAGGAAAGATGCATTTTAGTGTATCCTCAAGTCCTAGCTCAATCCCTCTGAAATCAGAGAGGGATTTGCCCCATACTTCTCTTTCTGGGCCATGGAGTACCAACTTGATTCTCTGCACAGTCCTATCCAAGATTATTTTTAGCCCAACTCTCACTTGCTGTGAGAAAAAAGTGTCTGAAACAAATCTTGAGAGCTCACTAGTTACTTCAAAAAATGCTGACTGCCCGGTAAAGCCAATGAAAGAGTGGTGGACTAAGTAATTTACAAACCAAATAGTTGTGCACATCACTACTAGCAATTGGGCCTGTGCCACAATGTGTGTGTGTGTGTGATCCACACGATACTCTGTTCCTGTATTTTGACCTTAAACTTGTGACTTCCATTTTGGCACAAAAATCAAACACACAAAATGATGGTCCAGAAGGAGCTGGAGTACCTGGGGCTGCCGATTTTCTGCAGGGAGGAGTGCTACAGTCACACTGAGCTTCTCCCAGCTGTGGAAAGCCCCATCAGCACCTGGCTGACAGGAGGGAAGGAGAGCAATTGCAGGGGAGCAGAAAATCCTGATAAATTTTTTGCAGACATTACAGGAAGATTTAGTGCCCAGGTATGATATGAACCAACTTAGGAAAAAATTACAAGATCAGCAACTATCTCTTTTGAAGCCATGCAAAAATCCTGACAAAAAAGGAGAAAAAAGCCTACGTAACTAAACATAGATACATAAGAAATAAAATTTTACATATCTATTTAAATATACAGCTTTACAGCTTTGTGTATATATATTTTATATTTCTGTGTGCACGTATAAAATTACAGTTTTGAGTATTTTAATAGAAGCAAGCACAAATTGATTTAACTTAATCTCTGAACATAGTGGAGAGCCAACAGAGTAATTAACTAGGTTATTTATTAATTACTATAACCATACCAACTGTCCTTTCTCTACATCTCTCCAATAAAAACAACACACTGCTAATCCACTACAGCTGCAGAAACTTCTATGGAATGCTAGTTAAGGTAATAAAACAGCTCCAGTTTTAGGTATGGAGGATCCATTTCTACCCTTGAATCATTTATGTCAGATTATAATCTTCAGTGAAGAATTTGATGTTATTTCAACAATCCAATACCTTGCTGGCACATGCTAGCACACAAAACCATTTTTTTTAAAATTACACAGCACAATAGGAAGTCACTGAACAAGCTAAATCTGCATGAAGGAGAAAGCCTGAAAAGGTGGAATACAGGTGGGAGGGCAGAATGTAGTGAGCAGAAAAATGAACATATAAATGGGAAAGGACGAAGGATCATAGAAATGCACCCTAGTTGAGAAGATTTCTTTCAATATCTACTGGCACTTTCTTTTTATCTACCACTAGTTCCCTCTATTGCAGTCAATAACCTGAGTGGGCATAAAATAGATTTTTCTCAGGGTTTGGATCAACACAGGATATAAACCACAACTGAAACACACTTCCACGTGCTAAACTCAGCAATGATTATTGTAATCCAATTGACTATATATAGCATACTTTGACAATTCAGGTGGTAGGCACAGGGAAAACAGAGCAAGAAGGAAGGTAGGAACACGTTGGTTCAGATTACTGCTTTCCAAATCTACTTTTGTTTTGCTGGTGTATTGTTAAATCCTTTTTGTGCTTCATAGGAAGCTACACATTTTGAAGACAGTTAGTCATAACAACTACTTTATTTTGTTTTTGGTTTAAAATGCCTATGATTTGCACACCCTGACACCTGCTGATTTCATGCCCTGCCTTTTCCCATCAAAGCCTCTTCTTGACTCTCCACACGAAGAAATCTCATTTATCAAAATTCTGTAAGCGTAAGGGGAAGGGCTATGCTGAGCTGAGCTGTGGCCTTCATTAAACATGCAGAACATAAACTGCTGACACTAAGCACAGTCAACTTGCAGCATGGCAGAGGAGGGGAGGGAGGGAAAGAAAAAAAAAAGAGCAATGAGATGGAAGGAACGATGTGATGTGAAATAGGAATAAAAGTCACAGTTTCGCAAAGCATTTAAGTCATACTGGAGTCAGTGAGATTTAATCATAGACCTGAAGTTAAGCATGTGCTTAACTTTGCCAAACAGAAATAGATCACTAAATTATGAATGGAACAATCTATTTCTGTTCCCTGGGACACGGACACTTTGTTCTCCAGACCAGTCCCTCAGGGAATGAAAAAGGTGAGGGGGAAAAATGGTAGCAAAATTGGAGAAAACAATCCCTTCTTCAACTCAAAACACTGGTCTGGACAAAGGAACTGTACGTTATGTTTAACGTAACAGAATTAAAAAGGTTGGTATCCATCATTTAGGTTCCAGGAGACAGAAAAGAGCAAGTGCCATTATGGTCATTAATTTCAACACGGTACCAAAGGTTGGGGCTCTGAATAAAAGAAAAATTTGTAAATTTGGAAGAAGCAAGCATGAGAACAGAAATGCCTTAAAAATCAGAATTAGGGTTGAGGACGAACAAAGTGGCTTTTTGAATTTTCACTTCACTTACTGCTCTTCATATTTTTCCCCCTTTAATTCTCAGAGATAGCTGTGTAATGCTGCCTACAATAGAAACTTGAATTTAATAGGCACGAAGCAGAAGGTGTGTAGCATTTTCCTCTGATCACAAGGAACAAGCACTTAGCTGTAAGAGATCCACAATGAGTCACTGCAGGGAGGAATCAAATGCATCACAGGTACATACAAGCCTTTTTTATTATTATTCTACCAACTGAAAATGCATTATAACATACAGCCCTAGGAAAAAAAAATCAATTTAAAACCACCTAGTCTTATAAAAATATATAATTTACCAATCATATATGCTGCATTTACACAGTTCAGGGAGAGCTAAGGCAGATGCAAGGCAGGAGGATGGGGTGGGAGATAGGTGGAGAGGTATGTCAACATTTCCTCTGTAAGCTTTTGTTGGTATTTATAAATAAATAAGATAATAATTCCAAGTTGAAATTGTCTCAGTACTAAAATGAATAACTTACCACCAAGTTTCAAACAGTAGTTAAAAGTTATTTTAATATTATCTGAAAAATAATATAATACTAACATTTTCAGATACTTTCACACCTCCTAAAACACTTCTTCAAAGTTAATCTGGAAGTTAAGTACCATAAAATTAATGGCCGGATTCTGCCACCCTTTTCCATTCTGAATATCATCATATTCCAGATGGAATTTGGCTCTGATCAACTAGCTCTTAGCATAGTACTAACTTTTCTTCCTTCTCCCAGGGTTCTGTGTACACGCAGCTTTAACAGGAGAGCAGAAAGCAGGCACATTTGTGGCAATGAGGCATGCACCTTGACCATTCCTCAAAAGTGATTTCTGTAATTTTTTTTAAAAAAAAATATTGTATACATTTAACAGAAATCAATAGCTGCTTTTATGTTGAAAAACTTGTTTTTCTTGAGGTCACCTTTGAAATAGAACAGGACAGCCCAATTTTTCTATCTTCTCTTTCAAGCTGTAAACAATGCAGTATTATCACCAGCTTTTTTAGCTTTTATTCTGGTCAACAAGGCACTGCTGCCTGCCATATAAAGCTGCACACCACATGGCACCATTCAACAGTATATCTAGGTCAGCTTGCATTTTTAATGTGCCCCATTAGCTTCCCCTTTCTCACTGTATCAAGTCTGAACTTCTTCTCACTTTTCAACCCCCTCTATAACTAGCCAGACAACATGCAGGATCCTAAGAGTACTGTGATCACCTTCAACATTTGTTCTACCAAGACTGCAGTTCTAATCCTATTTCCTTAATTCCATGCTGTTTCCAAACCCAGCAACCCCCAATTTCTCCTTCAAGATCATCTTCCACAATACTGCTAGTTAAAAAAAAAAAAAAAAAAAAAAAAGAAGTTATTTTAAAAACCCCAATGCTTTACCTAATGTAATTCTTTCCCTCAGTACTACTCAGAAAAGCTCAACAACTTTGACCTTGGCATCATTCTGCACACACCACAGCTAAAAAAAACCTACAAGTTAATAAGCATATAAACAGCCATACCTACATTACTGTAAAGCATTTGCAGAATCATATGTGCTATAATGGTATTTAGTTACTTCAATGCAACAAAAACCAGTTCCACATGATTCACTTCATTGCTTTCCTTCATAAACAGCAGTTAACTCACTTCTTAAAATACATTTATTAATTTTTACATTAAGCATGTATTCTAACTGGTCTACCCAGAGATGATTTTAAGGTGTACATCCCTCCATCGGAGCACAGCCCTTGCACAAGGACTGAAGTTGTAAAACCACCCTAGATATAGACTACATGTACAAGGTAATCGGTACATCAGTTCTGACACAAGGAATAACACCGTGAGGAAGTTTTGCAGGATGCTTGGGGAGATTCAAACACATCTTGATAAGGGGGGGGTGGAAATGGATGATGGAATCAAAACAGACAGTCACGTTAAACTGAACGGTACAAATAATGCTTATTTTGCTTCAGATTAAAAAGGTAAGTTTTAATAAAGAGACTGTAAATTTGTTGTCTATTTCATGCAGCAGCAAGGATTTAGTAGTGAAATCAAAAAACACACAAAATGATTGTTATACTAGAAATCTGTCACAACAGTTTATATGTGTATAGTATAAAACAATGTAAAGCATTGCAACAGTATGAAAATCATGCCAAAATGATCTGTAATCTTGATCCTCCTATATAAGAAAATATAAGAAGACCCTGTATAATTAACTGTTCACCAAGAAAATCAAAGGAATGACCTTGAAAAACATGATTTCCCAGTGTCATCCTAATCTAACAGAATTATCCATCAATATCCCAATTCACTAGAAAACCCGGTCCCACAAAAAGACATTCTTAAAAAGCAAACTGAAATAATTGAAGCTTCAAAGTTAAAAAATTATGTCTTCTGTAAAAGAAATATATGTTCAGTAAAAAGCCCCAGATTCTGCATTATTGTCATTGTTTTTTCCTCTTGAAATCTGCAGTATGTCAACAGCACTTTTTCCAGCAAAGCATAGCTCTGAACGATGATACACACCTGTCCTTGTCTCAGGAAAAAAAACAGGGGAAATGAAAACCTAAATCACATCTGTCTACCCAACAACTTTCTCACGCTTCTCTCTGCAATTCCTATTCCTCAAACGTAGCAATAGTTTTAACAAGCCAATTCTGAAATCAGGGAAAGCAGCCATGTAGCAAAAATCGGAATCTTTTCCTACATCTGTATTTCATGCTTCTAAAAAAGTATGCTATTAAAAAAAAAAAAACAACCAAAGGCAAACACATTAACAGTAGCTTTATAAAAAAATAAATATTTGTGGGGTTTCTGTTGTTTTAAGTCCCAAGCTGAATGGGAGCATGTGTTCTCTGGCAAGGTGACGTTAGTTCCTGGAGGGCACAGTTCTGGTCCCACCAGTTGTACAATCAGGTAGAATTTACAGAAAAGAAATCTGGTCTAACTTGCTCTCTCCATCAAGGAGGAGCAGCAAACTATTTGCAAATATTCTGAGCTGCTCTCTTCCCACCCCTAAACAAAGAGACCACCTGCCTCAACATTTATTTAAAATGTGCAGGTATTTACAAGCAAAATTTGTGTTCTGATTATTAGACGACTTGGTAAATCTGATACTCCCTCCAAGTTCAAACCAGCAGTGTAAATCAAAGGGGCCACACGGAACTGTAAAGGACCCGCCTGATCAGGCAAGCATCACCTCCGTTTACATGTCAACAGGAGGCAGCTGAGTGAGGGAGGATGCTGAGCAGCACACCCAGCCAGACAGCTCAGGCACACCAGACTCAGGCTGCCTGAGTGCACCCACCAGTTAAAATTTAATGAGTAACAGAAGGCAGACTGAGAAAATAAATTCTTTTTCTCTGGTAGTAACTTAAGTCGCTGCGATGTAGTGACTGGTGTTAAATGGTGGGTTCAAACCCTTGAGGAGATGCATATTCCCACCAAGTAGTACCAAATTTGAAAGTAGTACCAAATTTTGCACTCTTCTGGCATTGCTATGAATTCTGGAAAGGAAAAACCATACTACAGACTGCCTCTCCATAAAAGCAGCAGGGGGGAATATGGATTGCTGCTCCTGCTGCTGCTGCTGGTGCCACCACAAAAACTGGATGGTACAATGTTGCAGCACTTCATTTTAATATAGTGGCAATCTAAATGGGAATAGGACTGCCCAAAGAGTAAAATTAATTGCCAAGCCTTTACTGTGAGAGTGGAGAAGCACTGGAACAAGTTCCCCAGAAAGACTGTGGATGTCCCATTCCTGGAGGTGTTCAAGGCCAGCTTGGATGGAGCTCTGAGCAATCTGATGTAATTGGAAGGTGTTCCTGTCCATGATAGGAGGGTTGAAACTAGATGATCTTTAAAGTTCCTTCCAACCCAAACCATTCCATGATTCCTACTTACAGACATCACTTTTAAAAATACCTTACAGTTGCTTTGAATTGCATACACACCTTCTGAAAACTCCACATTAGTACTCTCAGAAAGGCAACAGGAGCTTTAAATTCGTATCAAAATCCAAAATGTGGCCACACCTTGATAACCTAAACCATGCAGTGCTGGAGAGGAAGGCTGTTCATCACATTTGTGTATGTCCAAAAGTAAAGATGATGTAAGAAGAAAGAGCAGTTTACGTTTTCTTAGCACTAATCCCAGCTGGTTGCAGGGCACGGGGCCAACCACAGGCCAACGATGTTCAAGGGTGCTGAGGAAGGCACGTTTACCATCTGTGCTCACTCCAGCTTGCCACACAGTGCTTGGGAGCGTTGTAAAATAAACGTTACCACATACCCATGTAAACTGCCTAAGCCTAACCCCGAGGCCATCAGTATTTATTCTGCAAGCACCATGAGATGCTTCATGCTGAAAAGGAACATTAAACATGTATTTATGGCTAGCTTGGATCACTGGCAAGAGAAGAAAAGGAAATATCCAAGAAAGCCTGACATGCTGTACACACACAGGGACACTGCCACAGAAGACAGGCTCTTCCGAAAGACTCACCTTGGCTTGTCTTTCCGGAGACTACAGGAGTGTGGGCATGGGGCAGAAGGAGGAGAGAACTCACTCTTAATACATCATTTATCCAGCCAATCTTGACTTTCTGACAAGTATCAGATTCTCAGCTATCATAGCTTCATAGGTTTGTTTTTTGTTTTTTTCCCTCCTATTCTGTGTATAATTTTGTCTTTTTGTCTTTATGAAGGACTGTTATGGAATTGTCCAGACCCACCTCCACTGCACAAGGAGGCATCACAATTTCCAGGAAGCCTGCACTTTTTTCCATCATTTCAGAAAGCTTTAAAATTCTCTCCATATGGGAAGTGGGACACAGTCGTGAGGAGCAGGACATCACAAGTGGATACTGTTTGGAATCATTCTCCGTATTCAAGGTGGTTAGATATACTCCTCTACTGCCTGCAGCACTCAGGACAAAGCTGGACCACAGTTAAGGCCGTTTGATGGATGGAGACGAACTTATGCCCATAAATCTCTTGGTGTGCCTCTTTATTTGTATAAAACTAATTGGGGAAAAAAACCCACAAACCACAGAGGAATTTGTTGAGACTAAATGTACCAGACATGAAAAATTATTGATTATGGAGACGAAATTTGTAAATCATGATCACAATTTCTCAATTTTATGTTTTCCTGGACTGTCATAAACAACATAGCAGTGATATACACAGATTGTTCAGAAAGAAACCTGTCCAAGTTGCTGCTACTTGGTCGTAAGTACTTCAAAATACTTTGATACATCTGTAAGGGGTCCCTAAGAATATAAAAAGAGCACCTTGTTCCCTGCTGTAGTGCCATTCTCTACCCTTGGAAAAAACCCAGCACAGAGGGCACTCAGGAGACTTCAGCAACCCCAAAACACAATTTTAACAATGAGTCAAAGAAAAGAGGTTAGAAAATCCTTTTAGTCATCTGAATACCTCAGGTGAAACAAGTCCTCAAAGAAGTGAAAAACAGAACTGGGAAAATGTGCAATCCAAACTCTCCTATGAGTAGCAGAACAGAATTTACTGGAGGTTAATATGAATATCTATTTTTTCTAAGCTAAAACAAATCCAAAAACTTATTTACAACTCCCAGGTTCCTATCTAAGTCAACAGTGCAAAGACAGATGTAAATGAGGACTCATTTCTCTATATTTTCCCATATACTAAGCACATACAGACAATCCAAGTGTCAACACATCAAGACAGAGATAATTCTGACCCTTGAAAATATTCTCTTCTGAAAAGGATTAATTGGCTTTAAAACAATTTAATTTGGCTTTGAAGATGCAACTGTTATTAGCAACCACCAGATGGCAGGAGCAAAGGCTGCTTACAGTCTTCAACAAAAGAAAGCTGTCTTAATCAAGGCGAACGTTAGAAGAGAACAATTTTTTATGTCTGCTTTTTTCTTCTCTTTCAATTGGTTATTTTCTTCCTCTTTCCGAGAAGTACTATTTTATTGCAATCATGCTAATATATGAAAAAAAAAAAAAAGAAAAAAGGAAGAAAAACATCTCTTGAGAACATGTTTCTCAATTTTATCTCATGCCATCTCCATCTCATAGCTCAAGGGTTCTGTTACAGATATTGCAAGAACAACAGTTTCCATCTAGGTTTGCACAGTCATAACTCACAGTCAGCCACCAAATGTATTCCCTTTGATGTCCTATGCTTCAAACCAGGAAGCTGACACATAGCTACACTGTGTAGCTCAATTTACCCTCGGGATTTGAACTTCTGCTATCTGGAAAATGAAAATAAATAGACTACAGAAGATGCACCATGATGTGCTGATTGTTGTAATAATGCAGCATCTACAAGGTGGAGGAAAGCAAAACCCCTCCCCTGAAAGCATGAACCTCCCCACTCTGTCCAACACTCCCCCACCAAAACAACCCAAAAAGCAGCTTAATAAACTCAAGTAAAAGTAGTATGTTTGGGAGGAAATATATTTTAGTCCTAAGCACATTTGATTCCTAAAAACATGTACACCCTATATTGGAGAAAGAACATTTTAAAAATGCAATCCAGCAGCACATACTTTAAAAGACTTAGGAATAGACTCTCTAAACAACTTCCAGAGTTACTAAATTATGGAGACAAGGTCATCACTTTATGTTGTGTCATAAAATAAAAATACAGCTAGTTACAAGAACAATGCTGGAAGCTCTACCATACAGACACATCCACATTAGAAATACCACCCTTGCTGTATTTCTTAGATAGAGCTGTCTCTCCATTATGCTGATTTCTTGATCAAAGAGAAAGCTTTACTCCTGTATTTGTCTTCCACAAAGGAAATATAAAATCACTCCTACAGTGAACACATCCATCAGGAATGAGATTCTTTTTCCCCAACCCCAGCAGCACACAGTCCCAGAAAGAACAGGTGAAGCTTGCTCCTACTTCAAGCCAGCGTGAGATGCAGTTGTGTGCTTAATTCTGCCTCTGTACATTAGCAAACATGCCACTTGCAAAATATGGAAGGCTTTGTTTCCTGCCCCGTTTTTAAATGACACCTGCAAATCACTAATCCAGTTGCCATTTATTTCCATATGCCAAATTACAATCTTAACTTGTGCAAAGCTACATAATAGTAATGATTAAGCCAATTACATCACAACACAGCTTAAAACGACACACAATAGAAGGATTAAAGCTCACTACCAAATAAGAGAGTCCTGTTCTTGGTGGAGCTCCCCCACTGTGGGAACAGAAGTGTCTCTTTTCCTGTTGCACAAACTTGTGAGCCTTCTGACATGTAGCTGCTGGACTGCCATTAACAAACTTATTTATATTAATGCAGCACTAAGCTGGGATCACTGCACCTCGGCATTAGCTGCGGAGGGCGGGCTCCGTGGCCAGCGCTGCCAACACGGCTTATGGCACTCCACAGGTCCACAGACAGGCTGGGACACGTGCATGAGGTGATCTCACCAGGCTTAACTGAATGAAGCCTCCCCTACCCTACGTTATTTGGGTCAGGTGGATGCTGACAGTAAAAGCCTTAGGGAAAGGAAGGGAGGGAGAGTAAACCGAGCACAGATATATAAAAAGTCAGGCATCCTATTCTCTAGATAGGGCCAGACACCATTTGCAGCCTGTATGAAGCGTGTGCTACTGCATTTGACACCGTAATTCCAACTGATGCCAACATGCAGCTCCTAAGACAATAAAATGTGGGTTAAATCTTTATATAATAACCAACCTTTCAGACTAAGATTTTCAATTCTACCTCAGGGATAAAAAGGTTCTAATGGAAATTGAGCATCTGAATCTCTTAGGAGGATTTAAAAAACTCCCACACTCCTATTTTTATTTGTTCATTGCCTTGGTCTTTAAATCAGCATCATTCAAAATGGTTAAACATTTTACCTTCTGCCCTGGGCACCTTTTTTTTTTCTCTTTCTTTTTCACATCTTTGTATTCCTCCTATTTTCTCTGCCATCTGCGAACACTGGTCCCATCTGCTAAAATATAACTTCCTACTCAGCTAAAATAAACACAAAATAAATTGGCACTGTTAGTATTTTACACGTCATCATTAGGCTTTAGTAAGATTAATGTGACTCAAAGAGTTTCCAACACTGAAATACATTCCTGTGTGTTGACTGCAGACTTGGGCAGATATCACTCCATCTATTCACTCTTACTCTACGTTACTTTCTTGACAACTATGGTTTTGAAGGAACTTATTATATATGTAAGTTTATCCTCAGCAGGATTTGAACAAACCAAGCATAACTGCTAAGCCTGTCCGAGATCACCTATCAGCTGTTCATGATTGACAACATGGTCATTCCCCTTCCATCTCTCCATAAGTAACCATGTGTATATCACAACCCTTCTAAGTATTGAAACAAATAACCAGTTAAAAGCTGGAAGATTTTTTTTTTACTTTAAAAACATGCATTCAAGCACACACACAAATAAATGTGTAAATTAAACTGAACACCCCGTGTACCATCTTTGAAAAAGCTGTTACAGCACACCAACAGCTTCCTCCTGTAAAATTAGTTGCACAGAAAGCTGAATGGGCTTACTTCCTTCTATTCAACCAAAAGAAAGCTTTGGACAGCAATGCAATCAAATCTGTACATATTTATACTCATCAAATTACAACTTTTTGAAAAACTGATTGAAAATGTGCTTAGATTTTTATAGCCTTTTAAACAGTATTCGTCTCACTTATGTACAAAATGAAAATAAGAAATTCATATTAAAATGCAATTTTTACTCTAATCCCACATTTGTTTGGGGAAGACTGTTTAATTATTAAAAATTTGAGGAGAAAGAAACATTTTTAAGGACTACTATTAATGGTTTGCAATTTGCATCTGTTCCACGCTTAAGGAGTGAAGATAGGATTTGGTACTTCAAGGTGCGTTTTCCCTGGGTATTTTGACAGTTTGACACAATGTTTTTTTGTTCTCATTTTATTTTCTAAAATAACAATTATTTTGTCTAAATCAATACACATAACTTGCATCAAAAGCATCCTGTAGCTGATTTCTACAAACGCAAGGATGATGATCATCATCCAAGATTCAACCATTCAAGAGGCACACTACATCAGCCAGATCTTCACTTTGCCAACGATAACTACAGTGAAGCTGAACAATGTTCTGACGTCTCATTCAGAACCTTTTCCTGGGAAACAGCCCCATTTGCTGCCAGTATGCATATTTACCATGAGACTGAAATCACAGAGAATTTAAGAATAACAAATGACATTGTACATTCTTTCAGTAGTCTACAAATATCCTTTTTAAAAAGACACTATTCTTGTATGTATCTACAGGCAACACAGCCTGTCAACAGCCTAAAACTAAGTGGCATCTAAGGATAGGTGGAATGGATGCAATCAAAAGAAGAGTCATCCCCTGCAGCAAACTATGCTTCTGCTCTTGCATACAGAGGGGCCCTACAATGTTTCAAGCTGAGACATATGCTACACCCAAACCCGAAAAAGATAGCTCCCCTCAACAGTCTACAATAGCCCTGAAGGAAAATTCAGGCTTAAAAGCAGGTACCAAGGAAAGTATTGCATGATGCAAATCTTTAACCTTACATCCTTCTCAACTGTGTTATCTGGTATTCAACTTTCTAATTTATAAAATGTACTATTTTTCATTTTAAAAATTTTGCTTATACACATTCTCTGCTGGCATGCCAACTCATCTGTTAATGTAACAGAGACACTAGCATTTATTTGTCATTGAGACAGACAGTAAAGAAAGCATCTCTTAAAGGAGAGAAGGCAAGAAAGTGCTTCTGCAGCATCTCTAAATAGACAGCAAAAATAAGTTCTGGAATTAACAAGTTTTGGATGATGTATTTAGCTTTCTTCTTGATTGTTAAAAAGCAGATGACATTCCTAGACATACACAGTTCACTATATATCACAGACCTACTATTATAAGAGAGTTTCAAAGATCCTGATGGTTCTGAAGATTAATATTAAGACAAAAGATGCTTGGGACTCTGGACACTGATGTTCAGAGCTGGCAACAGTACTGGTTCAGTTTTGTAAAACTGAAGCTTAGCAACAGAAAACTCTTAAAAGTTTTTGTAATAAAAAGGAGTTTCAAAGGATGTCCATCAGAATGACAAGACATAAACACCCCTTGTAAATCTAGCCATGAAAAAAACTTAGAAGCCTCCTCCACAGTGCTTTTTTTTAGCTCCAAGAGTGACTGGCGACAATAATCATCAGTAATATTTCTATTTACCCACCTAGTCTGAAGGATTATGGAGATGAGCTCACAAGAGCTGACCCTCCAGGTTTATTAAATATTCAATGAATATTCTGCATGCTTGCTGGTATTAAATAAAAAATCAGAAAATACTGCAGACTACCATACATTATATACTTCAAATAATACCAGAGTAGCTCTGTTTGTTTTCTAATAATTTATTGAAATCACTTATCACATATCAACATAAAAATATACAATATAGACATAATGCAGATTCCGGCATCATGAATATTTATGTACTTTTAAAGCTTTTGTTTTTTTCCCCTGCTGGTTAATTCTGCTTATTGTATTCCAAATAAACCTGGATAACTTATTTAATATTTCCTTGCTTTTCCTTTTTACCTTAATAGTAACAGCACTGCTTATTTTTCACCTGCAGTAGCATCACAGCATATAGGCCTTCAGCAGCAGGAAACTCTGCATTGCCATGATTTAGCCTACTGTTCCTACAATCTCCTTTTTCCCTTCCCCATCCACTCTCTTCCTGGCTAACTGCATATAGCCTACACACAATCTGCCCTGATTAAAATCATCTGCTATTAGTGCTCAGTTTAAACAGTGGTCATCACCACAACGCTCACTGGCCAAAGAAGCTTGAGCACTGAGTAGGACACAGCCCATCCATGTAGCTGGGCAGATCTGAAGTTGTCTCCAACACACACTATTGCCTGCCACAGGCTGATCTACAATTGAACACAGGGTGATGCAGCTGTTCAATTAATTACTTTCTACTCAAGATGCTTTGTGGGAAAGGACCTGAAGAAAGTGGCTTACTCAGCAGACTGCCAAGCAGACAAGAAGTACAATTTCTTAGCTGCAAATCAACAAGAACAAATTCAGCATTTGGGCAAGTCCAATCTGAAAAACTACTGCTAAGATGACCTTGCATGTTTCCATGTGGGTTTCAAGTAAAACTTGCTCAGGTTTTATACCAAGACAAGGATTAAGACAGCCTGTGGGCCATTCTCAGATTACCACACACAAGGTAAAGTTTCTGAATTGATGGATGCAAGTCACAGGATCCTCAATTCTCAGATTGAAAATTGTCAACAGTTCATATTGTTGGGACCTATATAACAAAACTGCACCAAACTACACACCTTGTGTCCAAATGTAGCATCCTCGGAGGCCAAGACTTCAACCTGAAATTATAAGGAGAAAGATAATTTCAAATTTAGCCACCACCAAGAACCTCTCTCTCCTGAGCACATCACCACAGCCCAGGCAAAGAAGAGATCTGTAAATGAAGGTGCCAGACTGGATCAACCCTGCACATGATAGGGTATGCAAATCTAACAGCTGACAATAGACATCCTCAAGTGAGGAAACTCGGAGAGCATCCCTCATGACACAAACAGGGCTTCTCCACCTGAATGACATAAAGAGTACCTGTCAGCATCCCAGAATTTACTGTACTACAGCTGAAACATTTTTCTCCATACAGAGTTTTGACTACACCAAAAAGCTGCCTAAGCACAACCAGAATGATCTGCCATGTTAAGTCCCTGCAAAAAAAAAGCTGGAAACAGCTGACCTCCTTCTGTTACCTTCTAAGCAGACTGGGTACTTCTGTACCAGCACCAAGTGGAACAGCACCAAAGGGAAACTCTGCAGCCAAGGTCTTGGTTGTAGGCTCCTGTCCTGTCTTGCGCTAGAGAACTGTTTGAAAACTAGAATTCAGGGAACATAAGCTCCCCAGGTAAAGGCTGCGAACAACTGGCTGAGAGATACAGTGAATGTGTGAAAGCCTGAGAAAAGCAAGCTGCCAGGTCATCGAGTGGTGCTCCAGATCAAAACCCTTGCTGGCTGCCACACACTGTACAGCTCCAGAGTTGATAGGCACTGATCTGTGACACCAGGAACAGACATAGGAAAGCAGGTGCACCGATTTTTCATTAGACTCCTTAAAAATACTTCACACTTTGGCGCCTTTCACCTGAGAATCTTGGTCTTTTATGAATTCTAATTAATTAAGCTTCCCAATACACCAGTGAAGTCAGAAATGTCATCATCCCAATATACAGAGAGAAGAGTCAGGCAGAAAAAGGTTAAACCATTTTTCAGTAGTTATGTGCCAAACCAGGGACACACTCATGGAAAGAATCCCAGATCTCTACTCTCAGGCTCACAGTTTAACAACTAGAAAATTCTCTGTTTCTCTGATTTACATCCTATTTAGAATGCCTACTGCTGCATTATAATTTATACAACTAGTATAACTATAACTAATGTATCTAATCTCCAGTTTAACTTAAGAAGAGTGAAGGATTTAAAGCAAATCAAAAGGGAAAAAAAAATGAATGTGAAGTTTCACCCTGAAGCATGTTATAATGCCAGAGTTATAAACCCCTGAACAAGAGGGTTTATAATGGAAAGGCTGATAAACTAACAATGATGGCAGCACTTAAATATATTTATGTCATGATCTAGCAACATATGGTATTTCTTCATCTCTAAATTTAAAAAGGAAGGAGAAAAAAAAAAAAAAGCAGGAGGGAGATAAAGCATTCATAGGAGCTAGGAATAAATGAAGAAACTGAACCTGGAGTTAGCCAATTGTGACCTGTCCAGCTAATGAGGAATGGCAGTAAGAGGCTACAAAATAGCATCTCATTCAATAGGAGGAAGGAAAAAAAATCCAAGTAAATAAAATCAATCTGAAATGATATGATACATATTAGCTCCTTATATTAAGCTTCTAATCCTTTAGGCACTTTATAAATATTAAACAATCAGTCCTGGTGAAACTGATAAATATCCATAATATATTTTACAGATGAAGAAACAGACAGAGGGTTAAGTGACTTGCCCAGGGCCAAAAAGAATAATCAACCATTGGATTGGAAATAACTGTATGATTGCTTGTCACAATACAGTGCCCTACGCAGATGCTCAGGTGGTTTCTGAAAAAAGTCATTCCACTATCAGAAGCATCTTGGTTAGGGTTAATGTGCTACACATCTGAAGTGTGAATGCTCATTTTCACTAGGCTTACTGTTTTGGTACAGATTCCAGCTACCACCACTAGATAGACCCCAAAACTTTTCCAAACTCGCTCAGTTTTCTCTATCCAGTATTACAGAGTCACATATCACAAATGGTATCTCCAGTCCCATTAATCATAAAATCATAAAGGCTAAGATCATCAAGTCCAACCTTTGATGGAACACAACCATGTCAACCAGACCATAGAACCAAGTGCCATGTCCAGTTGTTTCTTGAACACTTCCAGGAATGGTGATTCCACCACCTTCCTGAGCAGCCCATTCCAATATCTGACCACCCTTTGAGTGAAGAAATTCTTCATGATGTCCAACTTGAACTTCCCTTGGCAGACCTTGAGGCTATATCCTTCTGTCCTGTCACTTGCTGACTGGGAGAAGAGGCTGACCTCCACCTGGCTACACCCTCAGTTGTTCTACCTTTCACATAGCTATAGAGAGTGGATGCTTATTACTGCGCTACATTTCTATTGTGGAGATTCATTTGGGAAAAAATGGAGCCTTCTTTGTGCCACAGCATCCTTCTCTGACTTCCTCCTTGAATCTACCAGCGTTGCTGATGCCTTGCCAGCCCCAGTACACTCTGTCTCCCTTGCCCTGCTGTCCTTTCCTCCTCCCTCTCCTTCCCAAGGGTCCCAGCTGGGTGGACAGCCTGTCCAGGGCTGCCTTTCCCCTGCCCCACAGAAGCATGACATGGATGGGACGGCATGGAAATCATGCATCAACTCTGCAGAGTTTGGGCAAAGCTTTAGTTTGGGCTCTGCACTCTCCTCACCTGCAGAAAGGCCACCTCACATGCCAGGGCCCTCACTGCAGAGCACAGGCATATTGTTAACACTTGGGCTCTGATAAGGAAGCTCCTGCTCAGGTCCAAGAGAATGCTCACAACTGCCACAGCTCCAAAACACATTAATTAACATGATCAAAAAAATGACCAACACATGTGCAAAACCCAATCCTTCGTTCCACCAAGAAACTGAGAGGAAGAACGAACTGTGACATCAAAGAGTAGAAGAGAAGTTTCAGGTATTTTAACATACTCTGAGTCTCTTTCACATATAGAAATATTTTCTTTTATGCTTAGAAATGTAAGGCTCACAGAGACAGTAAAATGGGTTAGAGTGAACATAGATAACAATTCTAATTAAAAATGTTATTGAACAGGTCTGATAAAGCTGCTTCTACTTTTCCAAGAATGATCACACCACTTCTGTGATAAATAACTGTCCTCACTTTGCAGATGATACAATGAAACATGCTCTGTATTCTTTGTTACTACTGTGTTTAACAGTGCACTAGTACATTAGTCCATTCATGTGAATTTTCCCCTCCTTGTATAAAAGACAGTTAAGCTAAGTAAGAGACAACTGCTGACACCATTAGATACACAACATAAAGGACTGAAACAAGATGTGGGACAACATGAGGCTCCCCTCATGCTGAACTTACGAAAAAAAAAAATCCAAAATGCATTACAACCTAGGCTGAGTGGACCCCCCTCTAGTGGGAATGCTCATGTACTTCAATCAGCACCCACATCACCCCAGCAAAAGAGAACATTACCTTAGGAATCAGGCAAGCACCATCTTTCTCTTAATAGCCTTCAGAATATATCCCTTCCATTCCAATACATAAAAAAATAAACAAGACATTCATTATTGCTTTAAGATAATCTGATGTTAATTAAGAACTTCCCATTATGTACCTATTTGTGGCAGCTAAACATTTTCTATTTTAGTTGGCTGTTCTGAGTGTGTACACATGAATAGCTTGGATAGGTAGAGTGTTTTTCTTTTACAGTGAAAAATTCACTGCATCACTCAAAAATGCAGACTTGATTCTTAAATGAAGCACTGCTGATTTCATGTACATATTTGTATCTGTATCAGATACAGCAGCTTTCCCCTAGGCACTGCTCTGAATCTTTGCTCCAGTCCACACTTCCCGCTCCTCAAAATACAGTGCTACAGTTGAATGCTGTTTACCCCGTATTTAATTTCTATGTAAAAGCAATTTTTGGTCACTGTTTTTTTCCAGTTTATCTAAAGAACCAAACAGCCTTTTTGCTTCTAATAAACAAACTCAAACCACACTTGCAGTATCCCGCAATTCTGGGCTAGAAAGCTATTGTAAGTGGTAAGGGGTAAATGAAGGGGTAGTATTCTGGGGAGTATTAACTGTGGATACATTGTGGATTGATTGCATGAGACACAATTAGTGGTTTAAGCACAAGTATCCCACAGCTGAAGCATGCCTGTCCTGCCTGGGCAACCGACCCTTCCTACAGCCTGCTCCCCACTGCTGCCCCTGGTCCAAGTGCAGCCTTTTGGGGATGGCCAGGATGGGGTTCAGAAACCTCCCTGTTGCATGACAAGGTGAACTTCCCACCTCCCTGCACAACTTACATGGACTCCGGAATGGGCAGCTATGGCCAAGACCACTACTGCTTATGTAGTATCCTAGGATTTAACAGTTGAACAGAATAGCATTTAGTATTTTTTTTGTAAGATGAACGAATTCATAAACATCATGTCAGCCTGAAGGACACAATAAGTAGCGTGTGGAGTACCCTGAAACAAGATGGGGAGTAGCCTTGAGTCTCTTTTTGTCAGAAGTAATGAAACTTTGTCAGTAGTTCTATTTTGCTTCTCAATAAATGACTCATACAGACCCAGTTCGACAAAGAATATTGCATTGCGACCAAGAGATTTACAGTAAATTATGTACAGTCATTTTTACCTCCCTGTCAAAGAAAAAAGGAGTTGAAACATAGACAGAATGCTTGAGTTGCGATGCTGAACATGGCCTTTTTGGAACAAAGTTGTACAACCTAGTGATCAGATGACACAAGGAATTATTATAATCTGGTCTGTCTTCAAAGTCATATTCAGCATTGGTTCAGTCCTCAGCTCAGCTCAGGTCCTTCTTGGCTCATAAAGACATTGTTTGAGATAGGATTAGGTGAAACTAAGCAAGAGTCATGGGAACTGGAATACCATTAAGAAGAGGAATTACAGCCACGCTTAATGCCCAGACTGTTATCCAAACAACGGAATGTGAAATACCAAGTACACAATGACAAAATAACTAACTCACAAAAGATATGGGTTACAAAAGCCCTCTTCATCTTGTTCGGGGAATCTGAAAATAAGCACGAATAATAATTTCTGATGCATGCTGATTCCCATATAATATCCTGATAACATTAATGCTGAGAAGGATCATCGATCCACATTTAACTACCCAGGCAAAAACTTCCAATACAGCACACACTGAACAGTGCTCTGAGACTTGGGTTGGAGCTCATCGGAGTTCACCCAATGGAGCCACTATTTGCAGATGGCGGGTGAGGGGGTTACAACTACTCTGGCGAGGGACACAGTAGACTGGAGCAGCTCTGATCAAGACAAAATATTTTATATGGGCACTTACAGTTTCTGTGGTTCACACATGAGAATTTGCCCAGCTGGCTGCAAATTTTATAGCCTTTCTATTGTCATTTGTTTGACATTATTATTCTAGGAAAATTATAGCACAGGGCTTCTCTGATACCTAGAGGGTTTTTGCCAACTGCCTGCTTACTAAAAAGGCATGCCTCTGGCTCTTCTAAAATATGCTCAAAACAAAACAAATGTGTAAGTTAATACTTGCATTTTGCAATACTTTTGTTTTCCCTGTTCAGTAACGATCAATCAATTTAGAAAGGACTCTCTTCTCTAATAACAAAATTTTCTTTGATATATATATCTATATCTATATATCTATATATATATCTATCTGATATCTTCTCTGATAACAAAATCTAAAAAATTAAGAAAGACAGGTGCATCCTCTTGAATTACTACTGCTAAATCACCTTCTTGCTGTTGGGGTGCACTTCTTGCTCAATCATGGCAAGACAAAGCCGTGTCACAGTGTCCAGTTCAAATTGTGTGGTCTTCTACCCATTTTTGCCCTCTGACTTATGCAGGACTTGGTGACTTTTTCCACTCCTGGGGAGGGAGAGGCTCTGTAGTTCCAACAACTCAGCAGGTCTCATTAGCCCAGGTGAAGAGCTATGCAAACATAACTCCAATTACTATTTCCATGTACCAGTCTTGCTGAGATGCCTATAGGAAATAGCCTTGATAGCATGGAACACGCAGGATGCTGTAGTACTTGGTGCAGATACACCCTCATAATCCTTTTCTAGCAGAGATTTTCAGCTTTTAAGGTTCTCCTATCAGCCCACCCACCCACACACCACCAGCTCCATACTCATCTTTTAAATGAAGGTGATAGGAAGTTAATCCAGTTTTCATTTTTCAAAGTCCTTAGTTTACTTCAAAGATGAATATGGCTATGGTCATTAATATTTAAGAAATCCAGTTTAACCAGCTTTAACATCTCCTCCCTTTGCCTTCCTTTTCAAGTAATTAGGATTCAGTAATTGTGGCAAATAATTGTCCTTCTCATTGGAGCAGGGACAAACCTAAATGACCCACACTAGTTTCTGGCAGTTTTCAAGGGTTTTCTGAGAGTGCACAAAGTTTTAAATACACACTGAAGTATGCCAATAAACTTTGGTAACTGCAATAACCCTTCCTTCCCTTTTTTCTCTGTCACCTGCCATCAGTTTTATTCATTTTTAATTGCAATCATGTGTGTACTTCAGGCTAGGTTTCAGGTCTGTAGCAAGTGAGTATTGGGCACATTCCCTGGGCAATCCTTGAATACACCATAGACACACCTTTGTTATGACCATGGATCTATGCCTGAAATAAAGATGCAACAGTCTCATGATTCAAGGATAGATCAGCTGAACTTTCTTCACTTTCTATACAAAGGTTGTTGAGACTACTTACTCAGGCCTTTCAGTTAAGTAAATGCTATCGCCTCACAGTTTGATCTATGTAAAAACTAGAAACCGTGTGACCCAGTTCACAGTAATTATTCATTAAATCTGGCATCCCCTTTTTCTTAGGCTTTCCCTTTCATTTATTGCTTCTTCTTTGTGGTATCAGTCATTTATCTCTTAGCTCAATGAGTCTAGCAATAATAAAGATCAACGTTCTAATTTTTGAAGCCACAACTTTTAGGTTGAAAATACAAATTAAGTAACAAAATGATCCCTCTTTAAATGATAGAGTAACTTTGTGTGCTACTTTGTGTTTAAAAGGTTTAAAAGGTTTGAAAAGATGTTTCAAGAAACTACTCTGCAGCTCAAATTGCTTATTAATTCTCCTCATTCTCCTTATTAGCATGTACAGACAACATAGTGACTCAAGGACACAGCTCTCTGAAGCTGCTCTGCACTTGGTCAGCCAGTGATTGAGATAAAACACAATGATGCACCATGTTCTCAAAACCTGGTTAGTGGTACAGATCTGTCCTGCTCGTATTTTTAAAGTATTTTGCAAATGTCAGTGCTTTTGGGGAAGCTGATTTACAACAATTTAAGAAAAAAAAAATCATTAACGTCTCAGCACACATTGCTGGATGTGCTATTGACTGACCTGCTGGTTTAGTCTCCCTCTGCAAATATTTTGCAAAATCCTGGGAACAACGCCAATCCCTGAGAAGAAAATATTAGCTAACTAAAAGTAGTAACAATCATCCTTGTGAGATGTTGTACTTAAAACAGAATTACACATATCAAGGAGCACCTCAGGAGAAAAAAAAATGTGTGTGCTATGGGGCAATTTCTGTAAAGTCAAGAAGACAGAAAAGTACAAAAATATTTAGGTTTGCACCAGGAACTAGAGAAACTGACATTTGAGATTGTGTACATCTCTGCTCAGTGCACCCTCACTGCAGAGAAACCTGTGAAACCTATCTGTGGGCACCCTCCCATCCCTTACAACACTGTCACAACTTACTGCCCCGTAGGTCCCTTATAAATAGTGGATCATCAGTAAATTTATGGCAGTAACATGCTCATCTGCTCTTGTCATTAGGAGATGAAACAGACGAGATATATATAAACACACACATACCCATGTACGTTTTCCCTCTGTAAGCGTATATTCAAATTCTTTTATATTTTCCTGTCATACTGTTTTTCATATATATATGCAAAAGATGTGTAACATGCAATTAGTTCTTTCACACCAGAACACTGCATGAAACAGAGTAACTGCACTAAAAATGCTTTTGATATTTATTTGTTTGACAATGTAGAGATCAAAATGACTGTTGTACATAACCCAAAATCTCAGAGCAGTTGCTATTTAATTTCCCTTAAGAAAGGAGTGGTAGGTATCATAAAAACAAAATTCCAACCTCATGCATTCTAAAATGTGGGAAATCCTGAAAAACTGTCATTATACCATGTGACATAAGCAGTAACAATTACTGCCAACAGTAAGTCTTTTATTTAGGTATTGTGACTGCATCTTTTCTAATCTATTTGTATTTTTTTGCTCTCTTGTTCCAACACTGTGATTTCATTTTAATTCCCCACTTTAAAAACTGAGGAATACAAAATCTTGTCTGCAAAGAGTCTCTATAACTATCGCCTTTGGGCACTACCATGCTGTGGGGCTGCAGAGGAACCACTATGGAAAACCTCAAAAAAGGGTTAAATGTCACTGCCCTCTACTAGCAGGGCTGGAGCTTCCCACTGCCACAGCTCAGCCACCCAAGAGCCCATCTGAACAGCCCCAACAGCCCTCTCCAGACAAAGCTGGGTTCCTCAGCCTAAATACAAGATGCCATCCACCAGCAACTAGGGGGTGGTAATGAACAGCTGCATTGCCATAATGCTTCTAAATATTCCAGAAACCTCTAGAAAGGCATGTTTTAAAGCCACCCTCACCAGTGGGAAGGGATTTTGCTGCTTAAGACTGCAGTTGCAGAGTATTCCTCTGTCCCCTTTACCTACATCTCTACATAATTACTGCACATAGCACCTGCAAAAGTGAAAACAAACACAGTTACAGATAAAACCGCATGTCTTAACAATCTTGTCTAAAAGAAGTTAAACATTTGCAGCAAAAACGGAAGATAAGTGACCAAGGACAAAATCTTTACAGAAACAAAGCTTCAACTCTACACCATTCTGTCAGCAGCTTTCTTATTTAATTGAGCCCGTATACAACCAACATCAAAGATACAAAGCTATTTTGTGCTGAAAATATTGGAAGCATGTTAGGAAGAGGTGGCAAACAGAAAGGATCTGTCAAAGGTAACAGATGTATCAAGGGCACCAAGCGCTGTGAAGAAGGCGTTAATTATCTATGCTGAAAAAGAAAAGGTGTTTGAAAAACAGAAACTGTTTTCAAGAGATTCAACATATTCCTATTGTGCTCAGGAGAAAAAGCTTCCTGCACCTTAGAGAACATTATTTTGAGTATGTGGGTTAAGAAGAATTTTTAGGCGAGTTTAAACACAATATAGGGAGCACTCTGTTTCAGAAACATGATTTTAACTTCAAAACCTTTACTGTGTCTCACAACCAACTGAAATCTAAATTGCATTCTTTATTCCTACTTTTAATAGAATGGGTAACTTACACAACCTAGCGTAATCTCAAAAATAATAGGAAAATAACACCTTTTTGAGCACCTTTTTGTAATTTAGCACAACTTCCCACAGTACTTTCAACACCCACCCTACAAGAAACGTTTCATTTTTCTTCTTTCTTTATCTGGAAAAAGTGGTGCTTTTTTGAAAAAACCACCAGATTACACCAAGGCAAAATTTATCACCATAAGATCTGCTCTACATACATCTTATGTCCTTCTCTATTTGTTTTCTAGATTGTATATGATACTACTTGCTCACAACCTAATTCTGAGTCAGAAGAAACTGATTCTTCATTATACCTGTGCTTCCTCTCTCCACCTTCCCCTGTGGGACTGGTGAATTGGGACTTTCTAAAACATGGTGTTGAGAAAAATGATCAGTTAACATAAAAATGACCCTATTCATCTTTAACAGAAAAAAAAGTCGGAACAGATCCAAAAGGAGACGAGAAACAATTAAAAGCACGGAAAGCCTACACTTACATACAAAAAAAGGCTGAAACATATTTTTCTGAAGATGATTAAAATATACTAAATGCGTGTCTGATATTGCATACTCAGCTAAATTAATGTTGCATTAGGAGTGTGATATGATTAACAAGAGAACCATGGCGCTCCATGAAACTGTAAATTATGGGGGAAAGGATCAACGTAATTGCCAGCAGTATGTAACATACTCTCAAAAACTTGGCTTCTACTTTCCCAAGCAGATCAAAGGCTCATCCTGATGTCCCCTTCTCCCATACATCATGCCATATACAGTGGCTAATGCTGACAGCATCTGGGCAACTCATGTGGGCATCATGTGGGTGTTGTCAGATCCAGTGTGCAGATTTAGAAGGGATGGTTTGCACAAGAAACTATCCACACACCTGCCAAATAACCATGCAGTAGGAATTAAGTGGGCAGTGTTCTGTGTTTCCATCTTTAATTTGAAAAGGCAAATCTGTGGAACAAGACTCAGCTGAGCTACTTGATTTTTGCCAGTGACATGATCTTTTCTTTTGAATTATCTTGGGAAGTGTCCTCATCGCCTCCACACGTGGTACAAAGATTGATAAACACTCTGACTGGATTAACTGCTTTAAAAATTATTCAGATGTCACAGCTGGCCAGTTTTTGACCCTTCTGGTATCAAGATTTAAGAGTTGACTGGGAAAGAACAAGTGCTCCAGTCAGTGCCATAACTCCTCCACACTCCTCCAGCTCACAATAGCAATGCGATTCCTCAGAACTGAAGGAAAAACTGTCTCTCACATCTAGCCCAGCTTTACACTGAAAGAAAGATTTCAATGGGGTAGGCAAAAATGCCAGCATTCCTAGGAATCACTTCAGTCCTAAGTAGGGTGAATAATAATAAAAGCTTGAAACAACCAACAAAATGTTTGCATTTTGTTTCCATTTTACTTGAGTTCTCTAGACACTGTACTGGAGAAAAGTGAGTACAAGCCCTGAAAACACATCCTCCAAAGACGCACATTCCATGATTCAAATGCACAAAACCCAAATCTGCATACAGGAATCAAACAATTAGGTTTCACAAATGCTTGAACTACTTAAACAGCTTGGGACTTCTGCTAACCCAGGCAAATGCATAACATATAATTTGCTGACCACTTCAGCGTTTCACTTTTTTGCTATAGCCACAAACAAACAAACAATTTAAGTCCAAATTCTTCTCGAAGTTGCTGCTAGCAAATAGTGGCTCACTTATAAAAGCCTGATTAATTGCAGAATCTTGGCTTCAGAATTCAATTACAAGTTAGAATATTAAAAATTCTAGAGTCTATAAACAATGACTATGAAACTGTTTATAGCATTTTAAGTATTTTATTTGAATACTACAATATGAACTGTAAATGTTCTCCCCCACCTTCCCCACTTTTCTTCTCACTTGTTCACTGCAGTTTCTTCATGCAAGCAGAACAAGAACGACACTGAGGGAAAGTGGAGAGGAGAAAGGATGTGGCAGGATATTGACAAGCCACCTCCTCACAAACTCCGATTCTTCACTGTGCTTTATGCCTGTTCTGTGAGTTTTATTCTGGGTCTACAAGGGTGCTTCTGGATAATTACAGGATACAAGCTAGCATTTTTTTTCCCAGCCTGTCTCAATTTTAAAGTAAACCTCCTCTTCGTTCTTTTATTGTTATTCAAAGTGAAACAGCAAAACAAATCAATTGCTAACAGCCTTGTGTAGGTTTCCAAACTTAGCATTTCTGTATGACAGTGTGCATATAAGGTAATATTCAATGTAGCAGTACATCTTCAGGCATGAGAACCTTGTTAAATCCTAAACTTCAATGACCACTTCTGTAAAGATTTCTTCTTTATACACATATATATTAATATATACACAAACACATATGTATATATGAATTTTATAAGCACCCCAGTAAAGGTTTTATTTACAACTTTTCCTAAGAACTAAATCCCAGCAGTCATCCTGTTTTCCAATTAGGTTATCTGCACCAATTGTAACATTAAGGTGGCAGTCACAGAGACTATTTTTTATACTTACTTTAAGCTCATTTTACTCAGAATGTAAAGAAAGACCTGAACTACAATTTCAAAGGTGAAAGCCTAGATTTTTAATTTCTGAACTGTGCAGTCCTGGCAGGGCTTTCCAACACTTTCATGTTTTGTGGAGTACATTTTATTTCTGTATTCATTTCTACTGAGGCTTACCTTTTCTCTTACAATAAAGAATGCATCACTGTATTTACAAGGAAGCTAGTCACAGACAGGTTTTGCTGCAGCTCATTTGTTATGTCTCACTCTAAGTTTACAAACAGCTGTCCCATGCATCTCCACTGGATACAATTTTAGTCTAGACAGGGGAAATCCAAGCTACTGCTGCCCAAACAACACAAACACAGGAAGATTTTCAATCAATCATTTCATTTATAGAAACACGTCTAATAATATAAGGGGAGGGTGTTTTGGAAGAAAGCCCATTTCAGAGCCTGAAACAGCATAATTGCATGGTATTGTTCTTGTGCTAGGCAGGGCTATGGAACGACACTCTCACAAACCAGACTTTGGTGCTGTGGTACATTTCAATAAAATAAGCCTTGTTTCTCCAACACGAGTGGCTTTCAAGACCACTAACAACTTTGAAATAAATGGTAAACAGACTAAGTAAGACTTACACAGCGCTGGCATTCATCTCCGCTTTGATACAATCAGGTCAGTGCCCACACAAATATATTTCTAGCATGACCATTATTTCTGTTTTTCTTCAAGCTGTTTTACCTGGGAACCAGCATTAAACCCAGCAGCTACTAACATACCGTAGCGGTTTACATACTAACGTAAACATTAGTTTACAAACTAAAATACTAATACCTTTCTCCTGTTCTCATCTCTGCCAGCCTGTCCTCAGTCATATAAATGTCTAGAAATAATAGCTGCTTTGAATGCAGCTATCCTATGTTGTTATGTTTCTTAGAGAAAAACACTGTGGTCTGCCTTGTTATGTTTGGAACATCCACACACTAGCTTTTCAAAAAAACTCAAAAAAAAACCACATCAAAATGAAGACCACTGCAATGCCTTTCCTTCAAGAGGAGAAAGGGGAAGAAGCTATTCCACATTTTATTTTTTATTCCTGAGTAATAGCTGTCCCCTCATCAAGAGGCTTGGTTTACTATCCTGATCTCAGATCAACTTTTACCAGTGGGTGTCAGTGTAACAGTGTAATGATATAATGGGGGGAGGACAGGGAGAAAACACATGAAAAAATAACGATTAAGTTTTATTTTTAGATGCTACATTTATATTAAAAGAAAGAAAATGTTTCCTTTCAAAACCGATTTCACTGCATATTTACTCTGCAAAGATCCTCTGCTTGTTTGTGCCAAGTAATTAATTTCAATTTTTGTTTTCCAAGCCTTCTTGTATCTTCTGTGTGTGTACACACATGCACACAAACATGGACAGACAGTAAATGTTTGGTATATAAACCTTTTATCGTTTTGACGAAGTGAGACTGTCTCTTTAATTCAAATCTCACAGTGAACAGTTAAGAGGCTCTGTGGACCCCAACTTATTAACCTGTGCCAATTTAACTAGTATTACTCAAGAGGTTCGAAAACCTAAAAATAGGTGTTAATCTGTGCAGACTGACAGCAACTAATCAGTACCTCCCTGCTACAACTTCTGTCCCTCCTACTCCTTGAAGGGGGGCAAGTACAGCACATGGGGAGACAAGAAAAGGACAGTCCCCATGGCGTGGTTTTTGTGTGTGGTTTATTTGTTTGTTTCCGCTTGTCTTTTCTGAAAGGACAAAAAACCCACCAAGTGTTATTTAGTAGAGCTCGGCTTGAAAACTTGTTTCCGTACTAGCAAGCAATGGCTTCCTGAAATCAAGAACTGCTTGAACGTCTACCAAATCATTCTGCCGAAGTGATAAAACCCGTTCGTTTTACATACCTTAAAAATAAACACGCTTTAAAAATCCAGTTGCCTTAGCTCCAAGTGTAGTTAGACACCGTTTCAAATTTTAAACGTGCAACTTTGCCTTTTCAAAAGCTATTACATTAATTAATAACCTAGTTCGGAGTCTCTCTCCACCAAAGCACAAAGGTACGTGCCTGTGCCTACGCAGGTACGTCCTCTTCTTCCCTTACTCGCTTCCCGACCATAAGCTTGGCACTCCTGTGCCATACAGAGAACCCTGAGTTATGTGCTCACATCCCCTTTATTAAACACAAGAAGAATTAAATGTTAAGTGAAAAGCAGCCCGAGTTGTGGCTCGCAGCTGCAGCGCTGCCCCTGGAACCAGACCCTACAAAAAGGGGTTAAAATAAAGAGTCGGCCGGGACAGGCCGATAACTGAACTGTCAAATTAAAAATATGCACCGAAGTAGGTTAGGTCTTTCCGTATATAACTCGTACTGCCGGGCTCTGTTAAAAGGAGCGAGCCACTGCGGGGCAGATTTGCAGGAAGTACCAAAATACCGTACAACAACTCTGTTGCGGCCATTGTTAACAGAAGGAAGTAAACAACACTGGGCTAAGGTGCTTGTGCGTGGCTGGAACGGGCAGAGAACAGATGAGCCCCCGCTGGGCCGGGCCGGGCCGGGCCGGGCGGGCTCGCAAATGGCGGCGCCAATGGCGGCCCGCCCGCCCCTCCCCCGGACCTGTTTTTGTGCGCGCTTGCCCCCCCCCGTCCCATCCCCCGGCCCCTCGCAGCCATCAGCCGCTCGTCCCAATTACGCTGAACGAGTCGCAACTCATCCAGGCTGAAAGTTATATATTAAAAAGAGAGCGGGCGAAGCGTGGGGAAAGAGGTCGTAAGGGACGAGGGGGAGGGAAAGCGGAGAAGAGCAGCTGAGAGTTGCGGCCGGCGAGGGCACGGCGGCGCTGCCACTGGCTATGCGACCTTTTATTTTGAGCTCTCTCCCGGGTCAGCAGAAACTTCCCCCCCTCCGCTTTCCCACTCCTCTCAGAAAAAGATCGATAACTTGGGATCCCATCCCTTTAATACACGTCCTAAAAAAAAAATTAAAATGGGGAGAAAAAATCCCCAAGGGCCAGGTACACCTCGGCCACCCGACGGCGCTCGGCCCGGTGTACAAGGGCGGGGGCAGGGCCGGCCTGTGAGGAGCGGGTCCTCTCTCTCTCCCCGAGTTCCAAAGTTTCCCTATTTAGGTCGCCTCCAGCTTTCGCTGCTCTTTGAGCCACTCCGAGGAATTAAAACAAGGGCCACTAATAGGCGGGGGCCGGGGGAGGAGGGCAGCCTTGGGCAAGGAGCAGCCGCCTGCCATTCGCCTCGGCCCCGCGCTCTTGCCCTCACTCGCCATCCTCCTCCCTCCCCGTCGTGTGTGTGGGTTCACAAAGGCACATCTGTGCGTGTCGGAGGGCCGGCCTGACGTGTTCTCCGCTCGCAGCAGCTGCGGTTTCTGAGGAAACAAGGCTGATTTTCTAGTCAGGCTGGAAGGGCTTTTTTCTCCCCCCCTGCCCCCCCCCCCCCCCCCTTCTAAGCGCCTACGTGCGGGGGAGGGGGAGCGGGAGCGGCGGGGGGAGGAGAGGAGCAGCAGAGCCCGCGCCGCAGCGGAGCCGCCGGGGGAGGGGCCGCGCGGGGCCTGCCGGGAATGTGCTGGGAATGGTTCGGCGTGCCCAGGGCGGCTCTCGGTGTCGCAATCCCGCGCTCTCCTTCTCTCTCCGCGCTCTTGGCTTGTTTTCTTTAAGGCTACAACCTTTGTAGTCGGCGGCTGTTGCGCGAGGGCTCGGGATCGTCAAGGGGCGCCTCGCACCGTTTGCCAAAAATCCCTTTTAATCCTGCCAACTTGGGGGAGGGGGAAAGGAAAAAAAGAAAAGCTCTGCTCAACTAAGTCCTCGCAGTTCTCGGTGCTGCGGAGCGGGTTTTCACGCTCTCCGCTTCGACTTCCCCGGCTCCTCGGCAAGGGAAGGGGTTAATCCGAACCGCTCCAGCTCTTTAAACCGGCTGCAGATCTGCGGTGCGATAGCGTCCGAACAGGGGCTCGTCCTTCCCTCTCCCTCACACTGCCCGAGCCCCTGCTCAAAATCCCGGCCCTGGCAACCGACACAAACAGATAATTGCCGTGCCCATGAACGATGAGCTCCGGCGTGACACGCAGCCCGGGCCGGCAGCGGGGGAGGAGAGGCGAGCGGAGGGATGGGGGGCAGCCAGCGAGGGGCCCGCGACGGGAGGCAGCGACCGCCGCCCCCCCGAGCGGCCCTGGACACACAGGTTCGCCTCACAGAAATTTCGTGAGGTTTTCCTGCGCTACCTGCGCGTCATGATAACACGGAAATTAATTAAAGGCTGTAGAGCAAACCCGGAGCCAACAAGGACGTGCCAGGGAAAGATCAAATGTTCCGAGTTAAAAAGAAGCGCAGCCCTTCAGCTTCCCCGTTCTAGCCGCCCGCGATAGCCCCCCCTCAAAACTAGAAATTAAAGACTGGGAGGGCGGACAAGAGGGTGGGAACTACTGGTGTTCTGACAAGGACGGGAAGAAGAAAGAGACCAGGATAAAATGCACATTGAAAGACTTTTGCCGAGTTCGGTAAATAAAGTCGTAATTGACTGTAATAGGCAAAGGTGGAAGACAAACATTTGTGCTCTTTGTTCTGATATTAGAAATGTCAGATGAAACTTTAATCCCTTGTAGCTGTTTATTTGTAAAATGTCCAAACATCTTCCTGTGCACACACCATAACAAATTAATTTCACTGATATTTAGCGTTTGAGATCACCGTAGACAAGCAAGGAATTGATTCTGAGATATAAAAGCTAATATTACAAATTTTTTCAAACCTGATTGCCTGCTATTAGGTACCTATGTTCATATTTAGTCACTGAAATAATTGGCCTAATTTTCAGAAATGATAAGCACTCACATTTCCAATTAATTTCACATCTCTGAAAATTAGGCCATTACATATCTAAATTTGACCTAGGTTTGAAAATTCTGGTTGTATCTCTGAAACAGAAAAAACCCAGAGTGATTACAGCCGAATTCTGGCATAATTACTTAACATTAAATATGGAGAGACTAGAAAGGAAAATACATTCATTGGGCAATAGTATCTAGTGCTACAGAAGCTACGTGACAATTGAATTAAAAACATTCAGAGCTCTATCTGAATGTGATACTTAGACTGGCTTCAGTTGTTGCTGTGGAAGAAAAAATAAACAACTTATATCCCGACAGAAAATAAAGCACACATTTACAAATTGTCAGGACTGACCCCAAACATTTGGCAATATTAATCGCATTTAATGCACATTTCCCACAAAGGATTTAAAGGGGGAAACACTTCTGCTTTAAAGAGGGGAAAAGGCAAACTGGATAAAGACCGCATGTGCAAATACTCCTCACTGCATCTAATTTAACTGCTATTTCTAACCGTACAAAGGCTGTTTTCCCCACAATTTCAAGTGAACTTTTCTGCAAGTCTGAGCAAGGCACAGGGGTGGCTCTAAAGAGGAATATTAGAAACAGAGGGAAAAAAAGATTCTTCAGAAATGCCAAAAATAATCATGTTTTTTGCCTTCTGCCAGAATTGGAGTCAGTTTTACCAAGCGGAAGCACTCAAAAATCCTGTGTCTGGGCTCAAAACAAGGAAAAAAAAGCTTTACAGAACATAAAACTTTTAGGAAACAACTTTGGATTCGTTTTATACATCTTCTAGTTTTTGAACCTGTAGAGTAGGTGCTTCGATCATTATTCTCACGTCCCTCCCCCACCGTTTTACAACAGCTAAAAAATGCCCCCCTACAAGCACTGGAATGTAGAGGCTGAAGGGTTTTGTTATTGTTGTTTCGTTTTCTCAAATTATCCAAAAACCAGAAATCCATTTTCTGTCCATCCTCATCTCCTCTTCCCCTTTGCCGTCCCATGAAAACCCTGAAGTAAATTCCCAAGTCCAAATGCCCGGGGAGCCGGGGGCTTCCCTGACGCTGCTCCCTCCGCCTCCCCCCCGCGCAGGGCAGCAGCAACAATGGCTCCTTCTGCCGTGCTCGCCAGAAAAGGTGACCTGCTGTAATAGTAAGGGAGTATCTTTAGCTCGATCTAAATCCTTTATGCAGGGAAAAATCAGCTGCAGTGGCTTTCACAGTCCTAGCGCTCCTTGTCAGCAGGCCTCCTGGGCACAGAGATTGCAGGAGGGAATTCAAGTCCCGGCCCTACTGCGGCCGGGAGGGCGCCAAGCAAGGGCGAGTTGAGCACTGCGTTTGGGATGGCCAGCAGAAGGCAAAATTTGTAGCTGAGATCTTTGGAGTAACCTATGGCTTACCTCGGCGTACGAAATTGTTTGAAACCCCCAAACTATCTCATCCTCATCGTATTACCTCATGGTAGTTAACTTGCTAGGAATGCTGTTCTTTGATGACAAGTGCTTTAAAGGCACAGTGCAGGATCTCAGCCACTCCACTTGCTTTCCCCTTAACAGCTTTGGCAGGCCCTGCAGCAATGTCGAGCTGTTGCTTTGCAGGCTTTCTAAGTCTATCTCAGCTAATGGTCAGTGTTGAGGGCCAGGGGAATGGGGACTGGGAAAGGGGTGTTTAAGGAACTGAAACACGTGGCAGAAGAAAAATCTGGTAAGCTTCTTTGATTAAGGGGGACCACGAATGGCCATTGTCTGCTATTCATCAGTACTTTAATGTGGACAAGTTACAAGCTCAGATGGACTGACCTGTAAGCAGCAAGTATAGCTTTAAATATGGTTGAAAAAGGGATTTTTTTCCAGTCTTGTACAACTTTGTGGACAGTAACAGCAACTGGAAAATGATGCAACTATAACTCATACAGAAAGCAGATGGTCTGTTTATACTTGGAAAAATCAAACATCTAATAGGTAGACTATACTGGCTTCCAGCCTTTTCAAATGAAAACACAAATGCTTTGTATGTATGATATTTTTCTAGAAGCGCCAACAAGACCATTCAGAGATACAAAGCATAAAAAACCAAATGCCATCCATTTAATGCCTGGTAAACCATGAAGTGACCCCAATTCCTTAGAATAAGGTTTCCAAAACTCTAGAAGAAAAAGCAAGAAAATTTCCTTGCTGGTAACTAAATCTCAATTTCTAAACCTTCCAAGATCCAATAGCAACATTCAACACACACAATCACAAAGCTCTGAAAAATGCTTTTTAAGTTCTAAGACAGCCTGTACTGCCTCATAGGAATTATTCACATCTCTTTCCACGCTCTGGAAGACTTGAAAGGGAAAATAAGGTATATATACATAAATATTTGACATACTGGTCCAAGCCTCCAAAACGTAAGAAAATAAGAACATGTGAAAGGAGCCAACCTAGACGGATGCCTGCATGATTAGATGAGTGCTGCCTTCCATTCCCTTCCTTTTACCACTAAATGAAATTGTCATTAGCGGAGTGTCAGTCCCAATATCATCAACTTAATAAAGCAAGATTGAAACAGGAGACTAAGCCAGTTAATGCAGTCCTCCAAATGCAACTCATATCAGAAGAATACTGTTTAAAAGGCACGGTGCTGCTTCTAGCAGAGGAACTAATAACTAACAGACTGGGCAACAATTTTTGAAGGAAAAGAGCAAAGATACTCATTGTACTGTACAAGAACACTGAAAAGCTACATCTGAGAAAGTTGTGGGTAAAGATGAAGCATGATACAGAAAGGGTTATTTACGATATAGTTTAAGTATCTGAAGCCTCTTTAGTAATGAATGATCAGCATACAAGCAACAGATTGGTTAGGCAGATGCAGCCTTGGGCACTTTAAAAGATTAACATTGAGATGAATTGCTAATGCTCCTGGATATTTCCCTTTTCCTCCCCAGTTCAAACTGGTGTCATTACCACTGTTTACGTGGGGAGTGGGAAACACCCCAAACCAGAAAGCATTTACATACTGATCACACCAATCACTGTATGCAAGGAAAATCCTTATTGAGACTACACAGATTCCTTAACAAGGTTTCTCTGAAAAGAAATCTGTTACAGTAGACGTGGGCAAAAGTGAGAATTCATGGTCATTGAAGGAAGCTAAGTCTTCTTCAGGGACTGAAAAACTAGGATTGTTTTAATACTGTACAAAAGCCAAGCGCTCAAATCCATATGAAGAAAGCCAAAGAAGTTCCAGCCTAGTGATTCAACAAGCTACTGAAGTTCTCATCTACCGTGCATCAAGAGATTTACAAACAGAGTGCTACATGCTCCATAGCACAATGGGACCAATTTCTGAAACAAGAAACCTGTAACAAAACTAATTTATTCCATCAGATTGAAACAACCTTCATTATGTTCCCCACAACCTTTCATAAACACAACTTCATTTGAAAATGTTCAAGCATAAGATTCACCAATAATTGTTTTTAACTGTATTTTACAGTTTCAGGTAACTGTTCTTGTATAAATATTGTCTATTTATATATTCTCATTGTGAGTGAAACCATACGCAAGCACAGAAAGCCTATGAATTTTATTTTCTCAGCAGTATCTGTGGAGGAGGGAGACAAATATGACCCCCTCCCCATGCCCTGCATACAGCTATGAAATCAATGTGCTCTTCCATCAATTCCTAACCTGTGAAGATTTTTTTTCTAAGGGACACTAAGGAGAGGTTTTATGAAAATATAGGAGAATAACACACTTTAGAGGCAGAATAGCTGAGAGTAAATAACCTTTCCATCTCTTTAAACGCCTCCCCATGTGAACTTCCAATTGTGCTTCACAGAAAATACCATCTTCCTAAAGGGGGATTCCAAAGTCCATGGGAGAGAAAAGCTATGCTCTCCCAAAATCACCCTGTTGAAGCCAGGCTTCAAAGGATGCAGAGCTTGGTAAACATGGGAGAAACCTGTCTAGGTAACGTGCTGAAAAAAACTTGAGAGAGAGAATATGGTGGCATTGCCCCAGCTATGGTAGAGCATACCTGGGTCATCCAAGGCCTTCCACTTTCCTAACTGACCCTCAAAGCATCATTTAGCTATCTGACATTCTCTGTCTTGAGAATATCAGGCATAGTTTCTGACCAGATCCAGAAAGCCAAGAGTATCCTCCAGATTTTAGATTTTTTTGATGATGATGATGATGAAGATGATGAAGAAACATGCAAAATGTAGGAGAAAGCATAATGTCCTTAGAGGTGAACTTAGACATGAACTGTGGAGACTCAAATGACTGGAGTTCTAACATGGCCTCAGGGAAAACCTTAGTATGTGTCCTAGAAGTTACCTTGTCCTGAAAAGTTAAAAATGAATAGTCCACCAAAAGGCCTTGGATCTCTCATTTTGGACAAGATTATACAGACATGAAGACAACTCAGTAAAAATAGCAGAGAGGGTAGGTGGACACTGGCTGTAACAGGCGAGTAATCCAGAATGCTGATTCACTGAAGGACCTCTTCCTCAGCCAGAGAAGAGACTGCATGGATCAGGGTGGGGTGAATTAGCACTGAGAAAATCTCTACTTGGGAGTTCCAGGCAGAGAGGGAGAGTAAGTGCAACCTGAGAAAACTTAACAGAGGCCCACTTCTTTTCAGCTCAAGTAAGTAATCCAGAATACTGGGCAGAGCAACCTGAAACAGGGTCATGTTTGTTTTGTTCCTCTGCAGATAACTGCTGAGGAAATAAAATTTTCTGGCTTTCTGTGCTTGCATATGGGTTCACTCAGAATTTCAGCCACCCACCAAGCTGAAAAGAGTGGTTTATTTAGCCATATACATTCATTAAAGATATATTCCCAATCTTCAGTGATTTGTAATTCAAGACTTGCTGAACCAAAGGTCACACATCTTTGTATTAAACAGCATTTGATGGAGTTTTCTTTTACTTATTTATCAGATCTTTATTTTAAGCCCATGTAGTTTTTTAGTATCTGTAACATCTTTCAGAAAAAATATCTGCAGTTTAATAATTCTTTGTTTTACTTTCAGCATGCTCCCTTGGTTTGAAAGTAGGACTGGACTTTACAGGTGCTTCTGAAATGGCATCCCAGGATAGGACTTCTGCACATGCATATGTGATCACAGAATGGAAGAACATGAATGGGAGTCCTAAAGTGCTCAGTATTGTGTACACACACATATACACACACACACACACACACACAAATGAAAATGAAATTATACCTTTTATGAACAGGGGACCTGCTTCATGGCAGATGTTAGGTGGGAATCAGAGGATTCTAGGTGCAGCACAATTCCTGCACCTGTCACTTGTTTGCAACAATTGCCAACACCAAAACTGGTACCCCAACAACGGTGCTGCTCTTACAAGAGAATAGAGACCAAAACACATGCCAAAAATCTGGGGAGGGGTAAGAAAACAACACCCTTTTTATATCCAGAAAGCCCCTTACGGAAAAGCCAACCTTTCAATCTTGGAAAGTTTGAAAGGTTAAGTCACTTTGGCATTTGAGATAAAGAAACCGTCTTAACTTTCCCCTTAGCCAGCTCCCTACTAGAACTGGTTACAATGTCTAATTTATACGCGTCTTACAGATGAAGAACATTTGTTGGAATACCTTGATTAAACATGCACTAATTGACTATGTGCAAAATACAATTTACTTTGACAGTTTAAATCATGTTGTTTCCCAAAATTTGAATTCAGCATTATTTTTAAGGTAAATACCTCTTAAAGTATTTGCAAAATTTTGCAATGACTGCCAGTGTTTCCTTCCTTTACAGAATACATTTTTCAGAGAAAAAACAAGCTTCTGATGAACTGAATTAATTAACATAATCCTAGAGGAAAAAGAAATGCATATCAGTCCTATCAATTGAGAGACACTGTATAGGAGAGGTTGTTACAAACAATTAACAAAGATTATTTTTATTTCAACTTTACTCCCCTCATCCCAGTTAGACTTTCATCAAGAATAACTACAATAACTTTTAAATCTGATAGGTCAAATTAAATAGGAAGAAAAGAAAACTTCCTCTGGCTCTTTCTTGTGTTGCTTGTCTTTAAAGGAGGCTTTCTGACTATAAAGAAAATTACTTTAACCTAATCCTATTTTGTAGGGAAAAAAATAACTGTTGGGCTTTACTGCCAGACTTCTTGGGTTAATAATGAGGACAAGCCCTTCAAAACAGACATAAAATACACAACAACTTACTCCAGAAATTATGTTAATTCAAATCCAACTATGACAGCTCAGCGCTATCAGGCAGATGTATTCTCACCTCCACAGCTTTCACATCTGTGGATGCGTCTATACATATATGCATTTAAAAATAATTTCTTAATGTGTTTCTTTAACACAAACTACAGTTCAACAAACTTCACAATTTGCTGGGTGTTTTAGGCCAGGAAGGATGATGACTACAAAAGTGAGGGAGATTTACATTACATTTGGCTCTGGACCTCACAAAACTACCTTTCAGTGGAAAAATCATCTCTGTTCTCAGGGCGCATAATTTACTTGTCTTCATAAAAGGCAGCTGACACTAATATTACAAATACAAGGCTCTGTATTTGAGCCTCAATTACAGGAATTAACTCCATTTGGCCTGGCTGGATTTTGTTCCCTACCCTTGCTGCACCAACGTGTCGATGCAAATTCTGAACTCAGTCAGAACCGAAATGGTAGCAAATGTTGGGTTATTGATAAAATAGCTTTGTTTACACACACACACACAGTTCTTCTCAACAGAACTCAGTTAATGTCATTCACAAGACTTCACTTTTCAGAAAACTTGTGTTGCATCTCTCAGTACCAACTGTGCAAGTCCACATTACCTTACTGAAAAAACATCCAGGCAAAAATCTCAAAACCACAAGCAAGCAAAATGAGATCCACGGAGTTCTACCATGGAGATAGCATCGTCTATAGTAACGAGCTGTAGCCTGCTAAGTGTGCATGTCCCAGCACACAGCACACCACCACTGCAGCATGAAAAAGCAGAAGGCTGCACAAGATCTGCTGCATTTTACAAACACCAGCAAGTAAACACCATGCTTTCTGTAGAGTTTGTATGTTATTGCCTTAATGTAAGTCTGGGTAAAACCAGCTTCTGTTCACATAATACGGGAAAAAGTGTATTTCCAACTAATCCAAAAGACCCCACATCATCTAATCCAGTCAGCTTTAAGTCATAAATGCAGGAAAACTAATCTTTGCAATTATTCACGAAAGGTGTTATGTTTTAAATAAATGCTATTTTTGAAGTGGAATGCAACACATTAATGTTTTTGGATCTCTTCATATCTGGCATTGCTTTTATACCTTTGTACGTATTAAAGCAGTGGAATAGAACTTCGTAATGTATGTGATGATTCTGAATTTTCTGGTTTTCCTTCTCTAGTCCTGTGTGTGTAGGCACATGGATGCACACACACCTACTTCTCCCCCTAATGGTACTTGCACAGTTAAAGTGTTCCACTGATTAAAAGTCTGAAAAAAAATTTCATTTTTTCCTCCTCTGCTTTCACACAAGCACCTAGAAGAATAAAATGAGTGGGAATGGTTCTGCTAATGATTCACTTTGCTCTAAAGTCATCACATCAACATCTCCATTTTCATTTCACATCCACTCCCCAGCTGGTGCACACGAGTGACCAGAACATGGGACAGTCCCTTAACGAGAGGAAGAAAACGAAGAAAAGGTTAAGGGAAGACTGCAACTAATTCTTACTTTTTAGCATTTGTCAGAAAATATATTCCCACGAACAGGGATGTACTAAAAACTATACGCTTTCTCAAAAACAGAAGAAGACAAAAATACTTGTTTTTGGTGCAAAATGACAGGCTTTATAAATGATGGCTCTGTTTGTCTTTGGAATTAACAGCATAACCACAGTATCTGAACTGCAAATATATGCAAATAATAAATGAAAACTTGAACTTTCTTCTGATTTTTTTTCAAGCACTCTTCCTGAAGTCCTTAAGAACAATGTCTTCCTGAGTTTAACTGTCTATCTCTAGCCGTGCAAACCTGTTCTATTCTACATTTCTGCTGTACTGCAATAACAAAATCAATTTTTTAGGGCTAAATGGTGCTGATATTTGCCTTGACCCATACCTGCAGCTGTTACAGACTGACTTCTATGGTACCAGTTCTAGCAAGGCCCTGGTTTGCTGGGCTGAGGGCTCAGGAGAGCTCTCAGTACAACATGGCAGTCCAGTCTATCCTACTTGAAGAAGCCAATGTAAATCAGAATTTTGATATGCCTTGGCTTCTAGAGTCTCCATGTTCAAAATGTAAAGAAACCCCAAAGTTCTTTGTCCTTTATTAAGACTGGTTTTTTTTTGTTGTTGTTTTTTTGGGAAAGCTTAACCACTTCAGTAACTTTAAAAAGAGAAATCTAACAAAAAATCTCTCACCTTGGTATCTCGTATACAACAGCCCCCAAAGAAATGAATTCTACAGCTGTGTTGTGTCAGCAAATAGACAAGAAAATGAAAAGAGAATAGGGAGACAGGCTTGTAAAACACATATTGCAAGTACAAAGTTAGCTCCTAAGTGGCATGTTAGCCTTCGGGGCTTCCTCAGGCCCTGAAAAAAACCAGAGCAATTAACAGATAAACAAGTTGAATTTTGTTTGCTTGTTTGGGGGATGTATTATTCTTTTTTTGGTGAGGTTGTTTTTGTTGTTTATTTTTTGATTCTCAAGAACAAAGATAATTTATAATTTGCAGATTTCCTAAAAAGCCAAGGCAGTCCAATAATGTAACATTGTTATTTGTACTTGTTAACAACAGCAGCAGCAGCAGTAACAAAATACTGGAAGAGAGCAGACAGTAGGGAAAGGAATATGATGTTTCCTTTCTTCCCCAGCATTTGGAAAATGGCCTGTAGGGAAACACCACTGATTATTTTTCATAGAAAAAAACCCAACAGAAACCGTGCTTAGTCCCCCACCACTGAGGATTAGCTGCTCAGAGAAAAGATTTTTCATTTTCACACATGCACACGCTTCTACACACGCTTGGTTTAGATAAATTTGCACAAGCTGCTTTAACTAAACTGATGGGAAGCTTGGCTGCATCTGAAATACATGGTAATTCTCATGGACAAGAGGGTGGGTACTGCATGCATGTTGTTCAGAATTAGACAGCAATTTAGGACATAAAATTGATCTGGGATAAGCAACCATGCTTTTATTCAGTGACTTACTCTGAAGCCACCAATATTGTGGCCATGGTAATAAACTCAGGGTATGTGGGCACAGGTGAAAGAAGCAAGAGGACAGACTTTGATTATTTTCTCCTTTTAGATTTTAATGAACAAAATAGTTTTAATTTGAGCATGTGCAGAGCCATTTAATTGTCTGGTCTGGTTCATATGAAAGCGTAATTCACCTTTTCTTCCTCCTCCCCCTTCATTTGTTCTCTGTTTCCAGGCCTCCCTTATAGTCAGATTTGACAAAATGTGAAAAATTTATTATAACATCTTTCAGAAGTTGCATAAGAAATACCTCTGAAAAAACTCCATGACTATGGAATCGGGGCTCAGGGGGAGATGATTCCACTCACCATGGCTCACTCTGTTTTAATGTTCAATTTTTCATTTGTAACTACAGTTACATTTCTTCAACAATACATTTAAGAGATTAAAAAAAAAAAAAAAAGAAAAAAATTAAAGAAAAAAAAATAAAAGAAAAAAAAAGAAAGAAAGAAAAGAAAAAATAATTTCCAGCTCAGCAAGTGCCTTTTCTATTGTTTGCCAGACCTAAGCCAAGCTCAAAAAAAAAACAATGGTGGGTTTAGGATAAAGAGTCCACTCATCCTCCACTGGTAGAAAAAGTCCAGTGGGATCAAGTTGTGGGAGAAAAAGGAATAATGTCCTTGGAAATTCAAATACAAGCCTGATGAGTTCTTTGAGACATGACTAAACTACATTTCTAAAGAGACTTTTACAGACTTATACTTTTACTGTAAGTCACATATGTTCTCTATTAAATGTAACAAAATAAGCTTTAATCTCTGTGATAGTAAAATGTCGTAATATGTGAGACTGTAATCTTCTGTAAGAATCTTTTTGCTATTATACACATTTTGAAGGTATTATACACTTTTTGAAGTACTCATACTTGCCTTCCCCCTCTTGACTACACAGTATGTACATTTTGCCTAATTTTAAAAGTATTCCTGTTTGCATATGGTATTCCCAAGGAAGATTAATAGATTCCTACGAAATACATAATTCAGCTCTCTCTTGCCATTCTGCAAATACTACCAGCTGTACTACAGTACACAATTTCTGAATATCTTAAAACTCATACTTCACATTTTCCAGTTAAGAAAAACCAAAATCAAAACCAACCAACCAACCAAACAACAACAACAACACCCACAAACCAGTTTCATGGCACTGCATGTAATTGCCTGGTAACTTTTAAGTTTGTGCAGTCTGTTATCAAATTTAAAGAAAGTATGTGAGGAAGGATTTTCAGAACAGCTCTTATTTCTGTAAATAATATTTTATTAATTAATACATCACAACTGTATAGAAGCAAAAAACCTAGGCTCATATTAAATTATTTTAATTATAAATAATTAAATCTTATGCAGGTTTTCTGAAGAAACAGAGATACCAATCTTCAAGTGAAATGTTCTTCAAAGGAAAAAAATCAGTTGTGGCACTTGTAAATTTTCAGTGCTCAAGAGCAGAAAGCCTTCATCCTGGATTCCATAAAAATGGCAACTGCTGTCCAAGCCCAAAAGATGCCGTTCATCCTCTTCCATCAAAGGAAAAATCCCTTCTCAGATCCATTGTGGAGCCTGTTTATCCACACAGTGCTTGGAAGCAGCGGGATGCGTGGCTGCTGCCAGGTGTGCGACTGTGGGACTCCTCTCCTGGAGGCTCGCAGCACAGAGGAGCTGTGTACAACACACACAAGGGAGAGAGAACCATGCCCACCTGTCATCATGCGTTTTCCAGTACATTTATTTATCAATAAATCAAACTTGGATGCTGGGGCAATCTCCTGTCTTCCATTCCAGTTTACTGTGGAACCTGTCATGACTGCAAGTGTCTGGGACTTTGGTTTTACATCTCATCTGAACGACAGGGCCAGCAAAAGGTATATTGTCCCCTGATACACTACAGGGGCATTGATTTTGCATGGGTTTAGAGAGAACAGTGTCACCTACTGAATCACAAATACCACTTGCTAGAGCAGTTTTTCTTCTATGTGTCACATCTAATCAGCATAGCACAATTCTCACAGCTGCTAGGAAGGCTGATAACATTTTCTTTCAAGGAACTAAAATTTAATTTTATTCAGGCAAGATACTAGCATTGCTGGAAAGAAAGGCTTTTACTGAGATTTGGAAGAGCATTAACAAAATGTTATAGGGCCATATGGCCTTCAGTAATCTGGCCAAGCTAAAGACCATTTAGGGGTAGTTCAAGATGTGGAGGGAGTTTCATCACAATGGGAAGATCTCTTTGTGAGAGTGCAGAGCTGATGAATGCAGAGATGGGTGACACAAGCTGTGGCATATCCATGCTGCTCACCAGATCATTTCTTTATTTTTTGAATACCCAGGATTTTTTTTTAGATTGAATTTGCTATTCAAAACAACTTAACATGAATGTTCTTTTAGTATTAGCAATAAATTTGCACAGCCTCCGTGCAGTGTGGAACACTGAATCCATGTGGCTAAAAAACTGGTTATGCAAGCAAGGCATATGCTTGAGAGGATGAAGAAAAATTGGCAAGATACAGCTTGCCAAGGCATGCCACACATTAGTCTACTTTAAAACTGTTAGGAAATTTCAGCATTTTCAGTTCAGTTTTCTCTACAGATACACAAAATGGGAAGCATCTTCCTTCAAGAATCATCATGAGATGCCCTCCCCTCCCCATTTCTCTCCTATTTTGATCACATCTTCTCTTTGAAATTAGTGGCCAGCTTTCTCAGATGGTGTTATCTCTGAGCTAAGGAACACTATGTCGTTTATTATTTAAAATTAGGTATTAAACAAGCAAGTATTTCTTTGTAGAGCAATTACTGCACATTTGTGCAGCATGCAGCATTGTTCTTGGAAATGGCTTAAACCATTGAACAAACACGTAAGAGAAATATTGCAGACATGCCATATTATTTTAAAGACCTGCTTTACCATAAATTGTCTTCTTTTTCTTTTTCTTTCCTGAACTTGTATTCTGAGTTTTTTTCAGCTGTAATCCTGGGTATTGGAAGAGTCCAGGGCAGAATGGATGGTACTAGAAATTTTAAAGAATCAGTATCACCTACAGTGTATCTTAAGTACATCTCTTGCAATGACTAGAGAAAATATGTTGTGTGTTTATAGCATGAAAAAAAACCCCTAAAATATTAGAAAAATGTTAGTTTCTTATTTATAAGTAGTGCAGAATGTAAATATTAGGCACTGACCCAATCTGTCAGTGTTTATCATGGAAGTGATATACTGGAAGTGATATGTGGAAGTATAAAAGCTTCTCTGGAAAAAGGAGCTAGGAAAAAAACCAGAAAAGGAATAAAGGGGTATAGGCCTTGTCTGGAAAATACACAGGCATTATAGTAAATGAAAAGATGAAACATGATATAAAATCCCTGAATATCAATATTTACATTCCTGTCTTTCTTACAGCAATAAAATTTTCAGGAGCATTTAGAAAAATTGTAGATTTTCACTACATTGAAAAAAGTTAAAATTACTCTCAAATAATGGACTGTTAAAAATCCTGTTCAATATATCCAGACTGTCTTCTTCCTTTGCAAGGTTATTAGCTTGCTGCAAATCTCCACCAATGCATAATGACTGAGCAGTATTATTTTTAAGCTTCTGCTTTCAAAGTGACCATGTATATGTAGAATGTTGCACTTAGAACCCTATGAGCAAAATAGGAAAAATAAAACAAGCCCATGGTATTTTAGATTAAAACATTGCATTCAACCAAATTCCTGTATTCCCCAAGTTGCTTCCGTGTGTTCTTTTTTTAAAAAACAATTTTAGGAGATAATTTCATCAATAGTAATGATATAGATCTTCTTTCTCCTCCTACTCTTCCATTATCATTCTTTTTAATACAGATACACCAATTACCATGAAGCAGCAGTTTTACCCCAAACTTTCTGGAGTTTCACTCAACTGGAACTCCATATATTTATACTCCATAAAGTAAAGCAAAGCTCAGGGTATCTTCCATTATGATCCCATTATTTTCTCTCCCAGTATTTGGTCACAGGAGACAAAACCGACCCCATTTAACATTTTGGGGGGCTGCAAAGCTATTATCCTCGCTAAACATTCAGCAAATTTACTTGGCAGCATTAGGCAGAGTTCAAGCTCTTGCTTGGCATGCAGTTAGCATTCCCAGCCCATGACATTTCCATGCAAAGCAGGCTTCCTGAGAAGTAAACTAATGCTAATCAATAGATCTGACTCAGTGAAAAGCCCCAGACTGATAAAAGAAGGCATCAAACATGAAGACAGATCATTACCTTGTCTAGCAGCTGTCTGTCATTTCTAGTGAGGTGCAAAACTTTTTCCTGAAAACACCACTTTAACTCAGTTCAAACTGAAACACCATTTCAAACGCAAGCTCGGTGGGTTTAGTGCCAGTGTTTTACTGAAATTGGTCAGATCTCATTTTGCAACTGCCAGAAACCATTGTTAATAGCACGGCTCAAAATACATCCACAAAGGCTGTTTAAGTCTCCACAGAGAGACATTTAGATACCCCCTTTAAAGTCAGGTACTTTAAAGATTAAAATAATATTTTTTAAAAATATGTAAAAAGGCAAAGACTTTCTTCCTGTAGAAAAGGCTGTAGTCAAAACTGATGAAGTTTTCTGCCTTTCCTCTGTATAATAGGTGATAACAGAGACAGCAGTTAACCCTTAAGCCCACATTCATTCCTGACAGAAGTATTTACTTCAGTGAGTTTTCTGGAGCACAGATTAATTCAGCTCTCAGTGTGAGTAAAAGCCTGTCATCAGTGGAATATTTAAGATATTTAAAATTTTTACTAAGAATTGAAAGGAGCTATATTAACATTTGGAAAGAAGGGAGAAAAGCTTGCATGAAATTCTACCACTTTTACAAAAGATTTCTTTCCTTGCCAAAGTCATCCTGGAAGCTGTTATCAAGTGAGAGTCATAGGTAGCTTTGAAATCAGTACCACTAAGTCTAATAATCAAGTTGAACACCCAGCTCTGCCACCTTCAGAAAGTCTTTTGGTAACTTCATTTGTTGTAACTTAAGCCTCTATGTCACTTTAAAAGCACCTTCACAGAAACAGCCAACCAAAACTGTGGTTTTGCAATATAGAGAAGATGTGCAGTTCTCTTGATGGAGAATTTAATGTATATGTGCTTCAGACTGCAGTCAGCTTATTTTAATGAAGCCTTCCCTCTCAAAAGAAAACACACAAACCACAAGATGTGTCACGATTTTTAGAATATGAGCACTGGAGGTCATGGATGTTGAAGTATGTACTTGTGAAATACAGGCTGTTTTTGCATATGCTCACACAGTAAGGGTATTCTACGTTCTTCCAAGGTCAGGTATTTTTAACACCCCTACGCACAGAGCCCTGTCTGTTAAAACATTACAGTAGGTCATAAAAATAGGATCAAAAGTAAAGATGTGAATATTGAGGTTGCTGATGTCAACTCAGATGTAGTCTTCTTTCCCTGTCACCTCACATTTGTTCATGTCCTACCTTGTCCTGCTACCCTTCCCATGTGAATCTCTTGACCTTAATCTCAAGGCAGATCAAAAGAGGCTTCACATTCCTCTCCTCTGGACAATTTCTGTCTCTACAGCTCCCAGCCTCTGCTTCCCTGCCCATCCATCCCTGGGGACCCAGGCCTTGTGCTCAGACAACGTCCCCTGTATTGTTTCTCTCTGTCCAGTCTTGGCTGCCTTTCCCTAAAGCCAGCATCACCTCCAGTGCTGAAGTCTCCCTCACTGCTGCCCTACCAGAGTGCAGCTCCAGCCTCCCCATGGCTCCTTGACAGACCCCCATTTCTCCCTCCTATTTCTGTCCCTTCCTTCAGCCAGTCATCCTCTCTTCTCACCTCCATTATGGGTTTTGCTTCCTTCCTGCTGTTCCTAAGGGCCCTTCTGTGCCACATGCCCAGTCCTGGTCCTCACCTCTGCTTTCAGAGCCGCCTGCTGTCTCCCTTGCCAGGCACAGCCTGGGTGAAAGGTTCTTTGAGCCTCTTTAGCTGCACTCCAGGACTGAGCGGGCGGCGTAACCAACTCTCATCTGCCAGGTGTGGTAACAGGGGCAGATTTATGGCAATAGCAAGTGACCTACCCTGCCCGCCAAGTGCGGCAGCAGTCAGTTTGTTTTTAACTTTCTGCTAAAAATAATGGGACTGGCAAGGTCTGTTTGAAGAGGAGAGGTTGTGCTACGGTGGGTTTTTTCTTGGTGTCTAAATATATTCTTTAAACCATTTTTTTTTTTTTTTAAATGAGTTGGTTTTGTGATATTTTCAACATTTAAAAAAACTATCTGTAAGCAAAACTTAAAGCAGGCTTTTTACTGTACATAATGTCAGACACCCTGAATATCTATCGCGCCTGCCCATAATAATTTCCAAATCAAATTTAGATTCTGTTGTATATCTTTACCTAAACAGATTTCCATAACCACCAACTAGTAACTCTTCTTTTAATTTAGGAGTGCTGTGTTAGATGAATTTGTTCCCAGACTCAGACTATGAGGCTAGCATCCCAAGAGACACTCCCACCTCTTCCTGGGGATAAACAAGCCAGCCCTGGGAACATGAAACAAGCAGCAAGAAACACTATTTGACTTTTATAAATTTTAATAAACTAAAACACAGGACTGAAAGCTTGAGATCTTTTTTTATTTACTATTACCCTGCAGTGAAAATAGGGGGGAAAGGAGGGGGTGTGTTTTTTGCATATACTTTAAATATATAAATGTACCATTTTTGTCATTCAATACCCTTTCTATCTACCTATCCTTTTTCACTTACTTTGTTTTTTAAACAGTCTGACATTAGGCAAAAACTTAGTTTTTGTTCTTTTTTTTTTTTTTCTTTTTTTAATCTACAAGAGGAATATATCCACAGTAGGCTTCATAACCCTAGCAGATATTTTTCATGATCATTCTTTGGTTTGTGAATCAGGCAAGTAGAAGTCAGTTGTGTCACTGCTATTGCCATTTTGATCACCACATGTGGGAAGTAGCCGTTTTACTTCTGGAGTCTGCCTTCAGCACTGCACATTGCTTTTTACTACTTCCCTTCTACCATTTTTTTTTAATATTATAAACTTTAATCTCTGTACTATATGTCAGCTAAGTAAGCATTTTTTTACATTCCCAAATACTTACGTTTACAAAGGACATTTGTAATTAAAAGCGACATCTTAGCTCATTTTATCACTGTACTACTAATACTTATTTCTAATGCACTGTTGTGTTACACAAATGTGTATGTATTGTGGGGGAGAGGACAAAGGGGAACATAGAGGTACCTTAAATAAATATCTTGGAGACAGTAAAAGACAGTAGATTAAAAAAATGCAGTATATATTGTTGAGAATGGCTTTGTATCAGTTTCTGAAATCCAGGAATTGCTCTGCTCTATCATATATATGGGAAATGAAGGGGGCTGCAGATAACTATCACTCCTCTGACCTTCACCTTCCTGGGTTTTACAGTCAGAAAGGGAAACTGTGCAAATATAAATACCATTAGAAGAATGCAACAAATCCCAAAGAAGATTCCAGACTACTCCAGACTAGGCTGGGCTTCCAGTGACCCATACTAAAAATTGTTTTTTTTCCTGAAATGGGTTATCTCCAGCCATCTTTCACAGGCTCAAAAATCCAGGGAAGAGTAACAAACAGAAAGCTGCCATTCCAACATCAATACTTGAGCTGTATTTTTCTCTCTTCATTCCCCCAGCTACTGCTCCTTCTTCATGGTGGAAGAGTCTCAATCTCTTAGAACACATCTCCACTATTTTTGAAAGAGATGAGGGGCAGCAGAAGAAAGAAGAGAGAGAGAGAGAGAGAGAGAGAGAGAGAAGAGAGAAAGAAAAAGACAGGGAGGACACATCAAAGTGAGTTACATTTCCACATCATTTATCCTACAAGAAAGCACATGCTTTAATCTACCCTGAGCCATACACAGGCATTGTCAGGGTTGCATTTTGTCTACAAAGCTAAAGAAGTAGTGAGTGTAAGATTATGCTGCTGTGTCAGTCTAGTTTGACCAGTTTCACAAGTTTGCTAGAAAAGGAAGTGTGACATTTTCATTTAGAAGAACATGGGTGAAGCTTGAAAACATGGCTGGGCATGTTGGAGTAAATGGGACGGTGTGTCTGAGCAGGAGAGCCTTGTTTTACAATGAAACAAACGTTTTAACAACCAATGACAGATTTGTCTGAATTTAAAATCTGAATGCAGAGAAACTTCACTTAAGATAGTGAGAGACAAAGAAGAAAGATTACAACAGGAAAAGAAAAGCTGCATTTGCCACTCCATTTCCCTGATACCCCCAGCTCACAGGTACACTCCCACAGCAGGTACAGATACACCCTGGCACTCAGGAGCAGATGCCCTGTACCAGCACCTGCCTGGCACACAGCTGTGGGCCTCCCACATGCTTTCTTCCTCTGTGTGTAAGAGCATGTCCATGTCATGCCAGCTTTTAATCCCACTGCAGTATCCCAAACAGGAGTTCCAAAAGGACTTTCAGGGGAGAGAGTGTAGTGAGGGGATGAGGAATGCACACTGTGAACGTTCATGTATGCTGCTGTTGTAAAGAACATTGGTTACCAGTAAGTAATGTCTTTTTTCAAACCCCATGGTTACATTCACGAAGGGCAGATGCAGAGAGGTCCGGGAACAAGCCCCATTCACGCTCACAAACCTGGTAGGTATCCAAAAAAAAACCTGTTGACACTGAAGATGCAAAGAGGGGACTTGGCACTGAAAGCAGGTTGAAACCATACCTGCTGACAGCTGGGTTCAAGAGAAATTAAAAAGCCACTTTGCAGAGAAACCCTGAATGTACTGCAGGAGCACCCTGTCCAGCCTGCCTGGGAAAGATCAGTAATATGGACTTGGATTTCTTTCAACTTCAAGAAAGGGTGATTGCAAAAGGAACATCACCTTCATAGTAAGAAGAAATAAGAAAAAATTCTTATGGATTGAAGGTTAGGCCAAAGAGCGTGGAGGTGAGTTTATCCATCAGCACATGATATAAAAATATAAAATTGTTAGCTTTTAAATTTTTAAAAATTTTTAAATCTATCTTTTAAAATAAGCTAGAATTGCCTGTCTTGTCTCTTGCACATCATCTTGTCATCTGCTCCCTCAGTCCTGTGTGCTCACAGCCAAAGTGTGATCCCCTGTTCGAAATCAAGTATCTGTCACAAAAAACAGGAAGGGTTTCCAATGTTGGGGTTGTCCAGCCCTGAAGAACAGACTTCCTTGCTGGGATGTGTCCATAAACTGAGATATTGCTGCGTATTAAAAGAACCAACCACTCCTCACAAATCAGGGAAGAGTCTAAATGCAGGATTTTAGGTTTCACATCTGTTTATGAAGCTACATGGTTAAGAAGGGTTGCACAGAACCATATTGATTCAAAATGCAATCAGGACAAGACAAACAACACGAGGTCTAAAACCTACGCTGCTGCACAACCTTTGAGCTACTGAATCCACGTTCTCTCTACAATGATCTGTAAAGCCTGTATGAAGCTAACCTGTTGCTTTTGGCATTTTTTGTTACACCTCCAGCTCTTAAGGCATAAAATGCTCCTACAGAAAGGCTCTAAGATTCTTTAATTGAACAGCTGTTTGGACTAAGTGAAGAAGATAGTGAATTCCCATGAGGTGGAAACAGCTTTGTTAAGGTGCTCGCTTGCAGTAGAAAAGGAGACAGTTTGGAATTAGAAACGGTTTTACTATTCCCAAGACAAAGAAAGCATCTGCGGGATGTTCTCACAGCTGTGTGAAACCAGAAACCTCAAGATCAAAAGGCATCACCAGTCTTTTACCTCAAAAACCAAGAATTGGAGCAGCCAGGGTCACTACCCTGGGCTTGAACTTGCAAATTTTGGTGCTTAGCTTTTCTAAATGCAGATCACATTTAAATCTGCCATTTCTCTTAACGAAATACCTGGTTTAGGTGTCTCACACACTTTGGAGTGTATGAAAATTATCTGTAGCACAACAAGCAAACAAGGTATTTTTACTTACATGAAGTAACTCTAATGAAATTCTCAAAACCGGTAAAATAAAGTTTTGGAGAGACAACACGCAGAGAATGACTTCGGGTAACAGTGTGTTGGACCCTGAGCCTGACATTGCACGTGCTCTTTGAAAAACTTTGTCTTCAGTGATAAAATCAGTGTGCACTTATTTTACAGAATCACTGCAGGGAAACAAAGACAATAATATATAAAAATGTGTTTATTCATATTTGATCCACATCACTTCCCAAGGTACAATAAATTTTAACAGTTTGGGAATCAGATGCTATACATAACATAATAAATAAATAAATAAATAAATAAATAACAGCAGAAAGAATGTCAGAAGTTGACCGCTTCCGAAAATACTGAATTTTGCATTATGAATGGTTTCCAAAACTATTTCTGTACAGATAGCTACACCTAATCTGCAGAAAAATTAGGACTGCTATATTTTATGTACATTATTACAGATGAAGCATACTCATGAAAAAAGTATCAGTAAAATAAACTGCGTAAATTAAAATTATCAGAAGATAAACATGATGGGAAAGACAGATAAATAAGAGAAAGGTCGATCTGGCAAAAGCAGAAATAAGTAAAAACTCCCAATAATAGTTGTGCTTTAGCTGGAAATGAGAAGAAGTTCATAAGTAATGGCATGACCTTCCAGTCACGGAACTGAATGCAAGAAGGGCCCTGTTTGGAGAAAAAGCACTCAGTGTGCCGTGAGCAGAACCAAGTAACAGATCTTGTGGTGATCTGTGATTACAGCATAAAGGTTCCTCATCAGTCTCAGCTGCAGAGCTATTCCATCACCAAGAAGTGTGCCTCTGTGGGTTGCTGACCTTGTCATGTTTATTTCAGAGTACATATACAAGCAATAGCAAATTAACTGAGGCTCCTTGGTTTCTTTCTATTTTTCCCTTTTTGTTTGGGGTAGGCGGTGGGTGGTAGAGGGCTAAGAAGAAAAAGAGACATGAGGAAAGACAAGCTAGAAGACATTTTAAGCAAATGTAGAAACATAAACCTTGAATTACAAGTATTAGTTCCAGCATAGAATATGTTTCCCTATATGTCTACAAATTTTTTTATTTCAGGGAATATTGAAGTGATACATACAACTGTCTGTCCTTCCTCAAAGGTGTGTAGCAGTCACAAATGGATCCTCTTAAAAAGTTGTGAATGCTGAAAAGATCTGTGTTTCAGTCCTAGGCTAAAAATGGAATCTATTTCTACTGTATCGGTTTCCTTTTAAATATCAATAAACACCACAAATCCTGGGTAACTTTCTTGTGAGACCTGATGTTTCTGCTTCTGTTCATCCATTTACGCTATTATATTTCAGACAGCTTGTTAATTATGCAGCAGGGTAGGATACGTCTTCCATTCACCAGCTTTTAATTAAAAAACAAACACAGCCATAGGTAGGTTTTTCTAGTCATTTAAGCCTTTAAGCTCAGTCAAAGCCTGCCCACCAAATGATGCAATTACATTTTATTTCCCTGCACCTACTTCATCGCAATAGAAAGCTGGTGATAAGAGATTTATTTTTTTTTCCATACACTGCTGAGGAAGGAGCAACTGTAAGGCCACAAACGAAGAGTGCTGTCGTGGCTCAGGAGTGCACTAAACATGAATGTTCATCTGTAGCACATCCCAGAGTTTAACCACGAGAACGACCCATAAAACACAGGAACATCAAAATGCCGCTATAAAATGTGTGACAAACACTACCTTCTGCCTTGATGCAAACTACAAACACGTGGTCATTTTCTTATTGAAATCAATTTTCATCATGCTGTATTTGTTGGGAAACCTGGGGCAGGGAGTGTTCAGATGTGACCACCGCCAGACCACATGGCCAGCTCATGGCAGATCACAGAAAACTCCATAAAAGCTCTGGGATGCATGCGCTAGTGCTAGCACAATGTGGAGAGGAGGTTTCATAGAAACATCTGCAAGGCTAGGGATGGTGACAAAGAATTATCTAATATTAAAAAGCTATTGTACCTAGCTCCTCAACAACAGACACAAAATTTATTCCTCCACCACACGGGAAACAAAATTGCCTTACAACTTCATCAACTAATACCTCATCTTTTATCTCTCCTTCGTCAGCAATGTCAGTGAATGTATTTCACTGTGTCTTTCCATGTTCATATCTTCATTTTCACTCTCCACTTTTTCCAAACGAACTTCTGCTGCTAGATCTCAATTCAAACTCTTCTCCGCAGAATGCCCTTTGGGCATCATTGGAGTTCAAACTATTCCCATCCTCCTCCATCTACCCCATCAGCCTTCCTCCTCAACCCTTCTCCTCCTGTGGTTTCCCATGGTCCATCCCCTCCCAGTGACAAGCCCACCTCCAGTAACTTCTTCTCTGTGCTCCTGGGAGAGCTTCTTCTCATCATCCGTCATGTCTCCAAGAGAGCTGTGAGTCTTGGACACAGCGTTTCACACTGAAGACTGATTCCTTGGGGAAAGGAATACCACTGAGCCAGGAAGACAAGTGAGGTAAGGAGAAGGCAGCCAGTATTGTTAGAGAAACATGACACTGTCAAGCTGTATTTGTATAAATCCTCCACTTTTCATAACAGACTCTCCTCAGAACACGGCATTTCACAGGGCACTTGAAATTTAATCCTTGGCGTTGATAGTCAAGCAAAAGCCACAGTCAGAGCTGCTGCTCCTATTCCAGTCTCAATGTAAGGCCAGAAGATAATGACAAATAAGGCATATGGACAAGCCCCCAACAGGAAAAACCTCTTGCACACATGAAAAGATGTATTGGGAGCCATCAAGTCACTAAAAGGGAACAAAATAATGCCTTCTTTTAAAAGGCTATTTTCAGTGGTTTTTAAACTTCTTTATTAGTTAAATTGAGTATTTAAACATCTGCAGTGTATATTAATATAAATTCTATTTCAGTGGTAGGAAATTTCAGGACATTCTGAATTATTTGATTAATCCAGAAAAAAATTCTCATATCAACAGATTTCACCATGCCTCCATGGTGCATCCATTTACATACCTCTAAAATATTACTGTTTTAAACTCCTAAGTCCTAATATTGAAATGTTTAACAAAAACCCCCACTTCTACTGAATAAACATAAGAACTTATATCTCAGTATGAACTATGGCACTGCTTCCACAGTGCTATAATAATTAGAGTTAACATAATGAAAACCTAGTAAAAAGACTATAAATTCACCATATGAGCACATATGGATGTGAAAAAGGAAATCAAATGAGTTCCCTGAACTAAAATTAGAGTCAAAACAGAACAGTGTCCCACAGAAATAGCACACGCCTAAAAAGTCTATATAAATTTACTATGCCAAATCCAATTTTATCCAACGTTCCGTTTCATCTATCCATATTTCCACGATGTATTTAAGGTATTGCGAGCTTAACTGTTCATGTAAGTCTGGACTGCAGTTTAGCGACTTGAGGTAGATTTTCATGTTTGAAGCAAACCAGAGCTGGGCTCATTGCAGAGCTACAAAACCATGGAGGCCAATCCCCCAAGTTGTGAATGTGATTTTCCTAGCCAAGCTTCCGCTCCCAGTATTGCAGTTTTGCACTGTGTGTCCCATTCATGCTTGCTCTACAACTGAGTCTTCCTTTCTGAGGGTTTCAACACAATGATTCATTTAAAGTATACCTCTGAAAAGGGGCCTCATCATAAAAAAGGAGAGCAAAATCAATTTATTTTCTGTTACTGTATATGCATTCATTTAAATATCCTTTTAAAGCAATTCATCTGTGAAGATGAGCCACCTCTCACCTCAAATAAAGACATTTGTGAATACCATATTGTTTTTTTGTAGCCTCTGCAACTGTGGTTATAAAAAAACTTCGGTGTAAAAAGCTTGTGATGGAGCTCTGAGCAGTTTTTGTTTTGCTGTCTTTATGCTGCATCCTCCACGTGTTCAACTTGCTGTGTCCTGCATCTTCTCATACGTCATATGCACGGAAGGAAGGTCATGTCAGCCATTGGTTGGGGAATCAAATCAAGCAGTAGCATGTGTCCATTTGCTTTTGGCCTGCCTCAGAGGCATTTTTTTGCAACTGATGCCCATCATTAGACCAGGATTCAGTTAAATTCTCAGGTACCTCTTTTGTGGGATAGAATCAATTTCTTCTGAGCTATTTAATTACTTTGTGACTTCTGAGGTTTAGGTTTTTTTCTTAATTTTTAAGGAAGTCATCAAATAAACAGAAATGCTACACAACTACTGATGCTGTTGCAAGACATGTAGTTGCTGAGGATGTGCTGATTCTGCTGGGGAACCATGTCAGGGGACAAGCCAGTTAATCACTCCTGCCTATGTCTTTCATTTTTATTACCCAGATGCATGGCCATCCTGTATTTCACAAAATATTCAGGTCCTCTTTAATGTAAGAAAGAGCTGTCATTCCTAAGAGATGACTGAAGATTCCATGCCTCACCTACAAGGCCTTACTTGCTGGGCAATTTTACAGTGTTTCAGCTCTTAAGCTGCTCTGCCGTGTGTACGCTTCCCATCATCTTTCTATTCCTGTTCTCTCTCTGAACTTCTTATCTTCTGCTACGTCTCCTGTTCTCAGCAATCCTCCTCTCAGACCTTCCAGGCTCAACGACAGATTTTGTGCACAAAAGGCTGTAAATTTTTAGGGCAGGAATTATCTCACTACTTTTGTGAGTTAACAAGCAATGTATCCTTGATAGGAGAGGAAAGTGCAACCTACTACATGGTTTTAAATAACCACTATACTCATAAATTATTTGTAACAGCAATAATACGCCTACACCAAAAAGCAGTAGGAAAGATCACATACAGTCGTGGTCTCTCACAGTCGTCGGTGCCATCTGGAGCTCCAAGCGGCTAACTCTGCTCGGCAGTCTGTGCGCAACGAGTTGCACGACACGCAGAAAAATATTACAGGACTTCACAGTTCCTCCCCAAATAACACATTAATAATGATCTTCCACCCATAGCTAGCACACTTCAACTGGGAACACGCTGCTGTTGACGAAGGCACAACAGGTCAGTTGGGAGGAGAGTGAGCGGCTTTGTCCCCAGCACAATGCCCTACAGCCGCCACACATGCCCCTCGCTCAAGTTGCGTGTGCTCTGTCATTATACTTGCTGCCAGCTCCAGTGGGACTGCTCAGAGGCAACGGCAACTCTCCAAGGTCCACAGGCCTCCGGGAGGGGACAGGCCACCTTCTGATCCACAGCCGGGATGAATGGATTAGCGGCGAGCCGAGCCAGCTGCCGCGAGCTTTATCAGCACGCAGCCCCCGACAGATGGGAGCCCACTGGAGAAGCCTCCTGCTGCACCCGCGTGGCTCTTGCGCCGGCCTTCTGCTCACCCCGCGCTCACTGACACGAAAGCGGACACAGAATATGCACAAGGGGCAAAATCACATTTAAAAATATACACGCCCCGTTTGGGACGCTGCTCAGGTTAAGCAGCAACAAGCGAGCTGCTCTGGGAACATGAGCTGGTTCACTGCAGTGAAGCTACTTGTAGTAAAATGCTTCATTTTGGTTAGGATTTGCAGTTGGTAGGATTTCTGACAGATGACGTTTGTTTCCACCAGAACTGAATTACCTGCAGGCATTAAAACTGCGTGCATAAGGACTCTAGTAAGAGATACACACAGAAGTCAGAAGAGACTATAACTGTAGAGATTAATTCAAACTAATTAACTTTCTCCTGGGCTATCTATCCACACAGAAGTCATAGATACCACAAAAAAGGCATGCCCCAATTCAATCCAGTGGAAACTGGAGCTTCCATGTTTCAAACAAGGCAGGTAATGTCCATTTGACTTTTAAGTCATGAACCTTGCACCTGCTCCAGAAATATTCAATATATTATCTGAAGCAAAAGGTTGCAACAAGATCAAAAACATTGACAGTTTTTATTGCAGCAATCAAAAATCTTTTAAACTCACAAAACCAGAAAATTGTTGAAAAAGAGAAAACACCTACCTAATAATTGCCAGAAGAAAGACACTTTACTGTTGACCACGCCACACTGAAGTATGATGTGCTACACTTATGAACAGCAGTATTAAAAAAAAGGAAAAAAAAAAAAAGGAAACCCTATTGATTCTATTTAAGAAAGAGCCTCTCATAACAATCGTTACACAGCCAGATAAAAGCTCAGTTGAGTCAATGGCAGTCTCTGCATTCATTGCAAGGGACTTTGTACCAGACATTACATATCAATACGCAGTTTTTCTCATATTACATCGCATAAGTTTAGGGACTTGGGTTGTAGGGGTGAATTCTTGGGTCCTAGACAATTCACTTTATTTTCTGTGAGCACAAATGTGAACAGTATTTAGAAAAGAAATACTACAGTTTGACAGCCTTGTGTGTAAAAGTCTCAATTTTCCCTATCTCTTGCTTCTTGAAAGGGGTGTCACATAAACCTGTAAGTCTGAAGCTGTTTTGCTGTAAGAGAAAATTCTGCAACTCAAAAAGCTATCTCTGAGCAGACAAAGTATCTATAATTTTATTTACACAAGTTACACTTGTGCACTGAAGAGTGTATACACCTTAATTTATGTTCTTGCAGTAATTTCCTGTTAGAACTCAAAATCAACTTTGTAACAACCAAGAAACATTTATATCACACAATTTTGATTTATGCTAGTAATCCCAAAAATACAGTCCCCCAAACCAGTTAATGCAGCTTCAAACTAATTTCACAACTTCCTTAATTTGAAAACATATTTAGTGCACAAAAGTGAAAATATAACATTAAGAAAAAGGAAAGCTAGTAGCAAGTACTGCAATGAAAGTTGTTAGAATTTTCATTGAGTCAAGATGTCCACAAAAATTTATAAATCATACATCCAGGTCAAAACTGGCTATTTTATTTACATTTAAGCACAGTGATTTTGGTACTCTAATATAAGTACATGTTGGGAACAACTTTTTTATGACGCATTTTCCAAAAATTAAATTAAGTAACTGTATTCAATATATGAAAAACAAGACTACAAATCTATTTAGGCAATGTCCAATACCATAAGCAAAAGTTGCCAGTACCTACTTCTAAAGACAAATTGACATTGCTTCAGCAAATTACATCAGAATGTATACAAAAAACTTACCAACTATCTCCTGAAAAATAAAACCTATTTGTCATTAATGATTTCCAGCAGGCATAAAGTCAAGATAAAGAATTAAAGAGTTGACTGTCTCTAACTCTTAGACCAGAAACAGCAAAATTTTTTGTAGTATGCTCAAAATCGAAAGCAACACTTAAACTAATAAAAACACAGGCATCTAAGGCGTAAGTGAACACTATTTCAAAATAGTGTATTTATAAGAAGAAACAGTCTTTCAAAAACTGTTTTCAACAAAAAAATGCGTCAATCACAAAACAAACAACCAAACAAAAAAAAGCTGAATTATGGAATTCTCCCTCAACTTTGCATTGTTTTATTGCTACAACATGTCACTTCCGTATCAGGCAACACAAAAATACAGGTGCTGTCAAGATATTCTTGTTCTTTGTTATCAGTAAGGGAATTTGTTTTAAAAACTTAATAACTTAACCATTTAGAGAAGGTAAACAGTAATTAGAAAGTCACACACTTCTGGGACTTCATCAGTTAAGCCCTAACCCCATGCTTCATAAACGTGTTTAGAAATTCTGTGTGTACATTTACAAATGTAGTTTCTGGTATGTGGCTGAAGACCCATGACTAAATGATTTCTGAAGAAATGTGTCATCTGTAGATTTCAGTCATTTGCTTCTTAATTTCTACAGCATAAAAGAATATTGAAGGAACTTTTGAATACTGCCAAGGAAGTAACTTAAAATGGAAGGGTAGGGTTGGTGAGTTTCTTTAGTAACTCGGGATGGTATAGGGGGCATTAAACACAGGAGGCATCTGTACCTCCACATTTCATGCCATGTAATGTTTGTTTGTAGTATGCTGACCTATTTAAGTCTGATGGCAGCACTAACCAATATGGCAAACAAATTCAACAGAGGAGGAGCACACACCTTCAATGAGGAAACAAGAACAAAGGAACAACAAAAAAATCCAGTAGCTCTCACCCACTGAAACATCAAACATCTAGGGTTGACCAACACAGTTGCACCACCTGAAATGCTTGAAGTCCAGATGCACTCTAATTCCCACTTGTTGCAGAAGCCTAATTAGTGTTGACAGACAACACTTCACTGTGAAGGCTGCAGATAATCTGCTTCAAAGACAAATGTATAGAAATTAAAAACAAAAACACAGGAAGAGATGAGTTTGGGCAAATACTGGAGCAGCTATCCAAACAGAGCAGAGCAGGTGGAGGTAAGGCAACCAGTTTAAAGACCAAACTCAACCCATGAAAAGACCTATAAGATCTAGCTGCCTACAGTGATCCTTGGTTTCCATCACTCTTCTGTTACAACAGCTACTTCAACATGTCCAAACACGATGTCCTCATGCTTGAGTGTCTAAATGGATCAAAACAGGCTTTTTGTGTCATTTTAATAAACAAAGCTTGTGGAAGATCACAAGGAGGAATGGAAGAGAGATGACAGAGAATAAAATTTCTTCAGGCAGCTCTAAAGCTGCTCTGTTGTGTGGCAACTTCATCAGATGTCCCATCACAACCAAGACTGTACAACAAATGAGCAGTGGCAGCATACATGTTCTCTCTCTCTCACTCTAAGTTCTCTGTGCCTTGTAACCACAGATGTATACATGAATCTGTACATACGATCACAAAAAAATCCCTCAACCCCAACCAACTCAGAACCTTGGGTTAAAAAGAGTTGGTAAAAGACTGAATGGAAACAGAAATATACAAGCAGAAATTCAGCCAGAGTTGAAATTACTGATGGTAAAAGACAATGAATGGACAGAGAGAAAATAAATGAGGCTGTTGTTCTGCTTGGCAAATTTTGGAATATTTCTTCCTATCAGCACCATATCCAGGTGTCCTGAGGCAGCAGAATGTTGCTGCTGATGTGAAGAAGCTTTAGGTACAGGCATTTCCCTTGCAGCAAACAATTTCCCAGCTGATTAAAATACTGTGACAATCTCAAAGCTTGCTAAAACCAGGAAAAGTAAACATATGGATTGCTTTACTGAAAAACTAGAATACTGACTGGGGGGGACATGCTCCTTTTGTCAATGGTATTTTAATGCATCTAAACTACAGCTGCCACTATCATTAACAGCTGATGGGCATTAATGTAATCCAGGTGGTACATGGCATTCAGGGCAGAAAGCATGTCCCTCTGCCTGTTCCAAAGACAGTGAGAAGCCACTGAACCGAATTCAAGTGCCCAGCCCTGGAAAGCAAAGCACAGACACATTAACAAGTTACTGTGCACCAGGAGTCATTTACCCTCCTCTGCTGAGGGCTACAGCAACAGTGCAGGGTACTAATGGAAATGCCTGTCAATGGGCAGTGAGGACATATTTGGAAACCCACTTCAGGGACAGCAGGACATGTCAGGCACACAGGAGCAGGGAGGACATGGATGATGCTGAGGCCCCTGCTCAAGCAGAACCCCTCAGGTGCCGCACGCCGCTCACTGCTCCTACCTGACTGCAGAAGCAACAGATATGTGGTCCAAAAACCTGTCTTAAGCTTTGTTTATTCCAAACAAATTACCAATGCAGAGAACAGATGGGGAGAAAAGAGAAACAGTTTAAAGAAATAAAATAAAGATTTAAAAAAAGGTGTGGGGTAAGCCAAAAGCAATGCCAGCAATTAATAAAAATTAAATATTTGAAGTATGATGAGCAGAAAAACTTAGAAAAAAGCAAGGTGCACAAAAAATGTATGGTTTTGGTTTGCAGTGCAGATGTTTAGGATTTACAATCAATATGGTTTGCTTTTTCATGCTATAAAATGCATATATAATTATGCCCAAGATGCGTGTAAATGTTTAAATATTAAAACAAAACAGATATTCTGGATGTTTGATGTTTGTTTTTAAAAAGAAAAAAAATCTATTTTACAAGGACACAAGCAATAAAGTGAAATTAACATAAAACAAACAAACCAGTGTAATAAAATAAAAAGCTCAAAACCAAGTTAACCAAGGTCGTTAATGCCAGCTCAATGGCAAAGATCCGTGTTAGCCTATGTTCAAATATCAATTAAATGAGAAAAGACTGCCTTGCAATTGCATTTCACTGATTTACTTCTGCTTCTTCTAAGGTACATATTGTCTCTAGCAAACATCATGCTTCTTTATATTTCTAAAGTTTAGATTCCCTTATCCAAATTGTTACAAATATTCCAAAATTTCAGATTTCCTCCTTTTTTCCATTTTTCTAAATATTTTGGAGAATGATAGTGTTGATCTGCTAAGTCCTACCTACCTCTTCCAGTGGTAAATCTGTAACTAGTGAAACCATATGCTGAACTTCTCTATTTGAACAGAAGACAAAGCTCTTGTCTACCTCTTCACTCTAAAAATCCCCCACAGCTTAAAATGCTGAAACATAGAAGGCACAACATGTATTAGCACAAATTCACAGTGTTTTGCTGAACATAAAAAAATGTCCTTGTACGGATGGAAATGAAAGTCTGGGAAAAAAAAAAAAATTGGTAAGGAGGTTTTTTTCATGCCTTCCCTCCAAGTAATACTGCTTGAATGGAATTTACAGAGAACCACAGTCTAAAAATACATAGGCTGAGAACAGCAAAGCAGCTACATGGATTACACTCAGCTCTTACAACCCTTTGTAGGTTCATGGGAAAGCCAACTGCTGGAGCACCCATCAACAGTACAGTTCTTTCTTATATACTGGAAAAAAAATAATTCGAGGAGAACAGGTAAAATGTACCCACTACAGGAAAGCAAAGTCAAGTGTTGGCCACTGTACAGTGCCCACATAAAATATTCAGAGGGAAATGTCAGCACTAAAAAGTGCTCCTAGAGTGTACTATCATTTATTTATTTTTAATACAAGTCCTTCTGTTTTTCAGCCTACAGGACATAAAGCAGATACAGCTGATAGGTATTTTATACTGACAACAGTAGGGGAAGCCCAGCAGCTTGTGCGCTACTGACACAGAGCTATCTATTTAAATAAACATGAATTCTGATTTTTCCTATCCCTTAAAAGATGATGAAAAAGGAGGGTTTGGGGTGCTTATTTTTTGGCTTAGTTTGTGTTGTCCCCCTCTTACTTCGGTGTCCTAGATAAGTTTGCCTTATGGCCCCCAATACACATAGGACTGTGTCACAGTTCTTTACAAGGATTAAGGCACAGCATGGGAGGACTGCCTTTTAATTGAAACAAAACAGTGCCTACTATAACTTTTCTTTTGAGAGGCCAATAGAGAGAAAAGGACTTTACTAGCAATCCTGGCCTTTTCGCCTTTCTATTTTCATAAACAAGTTTGAAGCCAAATTATTTTAAACTGCCAGTGGAAATGCAGATCTTGCTTACAACTGTGTAAGCATTCCCCTTTCCCTCTCCTGTTGATCACCGGGGTGTGAAGTTTTGGGAGGAGTTCACCTTTTCATTTAAACATGCTACCATCCAAACAGGTAGGTTTTAAAAGAGGTGAGTACCTAGTTTGATGTTACTGATTCTTTTCCTGGAACAGCAAGGTTCAAATTTGTTCAATATAGAGATGCAACCCAATTTAGGAAATATGTTCTTGGACCCATTCTTGGTTTAGTTGCAATAGTTGCATAGGCACACTACTACCTGCTGAGCAAGAAAGGATGTTCACACGATCCCTGCTTCAAGGTGAGGAAGATCCTTTGAGCAGCACCAAGCTTGCAAATGTCAAAGCAGAGGTTCCTAATACCCTTAAAAGACAAATGAGCTCAAACTGGCTCTTCATCTGCCCAAACTGAAATCTGTGGTCAGGTAAATGTAAACTGTATGCACCAGAAATGTATCTTTCAAGGCATGATTCCTGTCAGTCTAATGGCAAGAAGAGCATTTTGCATAAAAGCATATTCCTCTCTCAAGAACTGTATCATGGCCATTGCAAAGTAGTCAGTCAGTTGCTCTTTTGCCTTCCTCCATGAAAATGCTGAGACAAAGGAACTAAGCCTTCACTGGAACCACCTGCTTAGAAAACTCACAAGGAGGAGAGCACAAAAACATACCTGTGTTTCAGTCCACAGTCATAAGGCCTGTCCAAAATGGAATTATGAACAAGGGTGATAAATGAGTTCTCTACGAACACACGAGAACTTCCATGTGAAATCCATGGCAATCAGGCTCCTAATTCTCTTGATCATCAAAGCAATCTGCTCAAGACCTCACCCTCTAGAAAACATGTACTAGGAATCATCTGATGGGGCTCTGACACCACAACTGCACAGCAACTGTGTGAACACCTTGAAGGTATGGACACACAGCAGAATAGGGTAGAAATCAGGCAGACCCACCAACCATGCAGGAGTGCAGAAGACCATCAGAATCTTTTTTCCAGGATGGATCTTTCCTGAAAACATACCACAGTGTAGTTTTATTAATTATGCAAGACACTTCAGGAGTGAGCTTAGTAATTTCAATCTTTCCTGGAAAACACAACTTTTTCTGAATTTTTGAAGTAATATTACCAGATTTAGAAGATGTCATAGAGATTAAGTATCTAGAGTACAGAAGCAGTAATAGCTTTCTTCTAGCTCCCACTAGGAATGCGTGAAAAGACATGCAGTAGAACTCAAGAGTCCAAACAGTCCCCAGGTCTTTCCAGAAAGAAATGGCAACGTCTCCTCAAAAAAAAACCAACATTTTGTGCAATGTTAACTGAATGTAGACATTCAGAAACATGGGAGTATGTAAATCAAGCACACAAAACAAAATCTTTATTAGGTGTGTCCTCTCTGGAAATAGGAACACGCAAATGAAAAGCTCTGACAACTGCCAGCCTGTTCACAAGGTGAGAAAAAGGAAGGAGTTACGAGTGACCCAAGTGTTCATAATAAACAGTGCATACAAGCATCAAGTACTCTATGAATACAAGAAAGCATCAATACTATTAAGTAAGCTAATGAAACTTTCAAATGCCTGGAAATTAAAACGTAAACATTTTCAATGTAGACATTAAATCAAAATGCACAAATTACTCCCTCTCATTCTGCAATTCACGTAGAAAACCCTGCTCTTTTCCCTCCACCACTTGTCTAAAATTTAAATAAAACACTCAATCTAGAGATGTTCTTAAGTTCCAATGAGGCAGGTTTCAGCAGATAATGAAATCAAATTAAGGGGAAGAAAATACATAAAAACTCAGTAACATGTTTTAGTCATTTTTTATTGTGCCTTTTCATGGATCCTTTCCATGATTTGGTCAGTAATATCTTTGAATGGTTGCAAGTACAGCACTTTTTTGAAAGCAACCTGAAAAATTAGGTTAACCTAGAAAGTGAATTTCATCTGTCCTGGTTGTCATGAGTAAAAGATACCTATTCAGTTCCTTTCAAGCACATAATCTGGTACTCAGTCTAAAACAGGATTTTAAAGACTTCTCTTATGAGCTTTCAGCTTTACTTCAATAAGAAGAAAATACACAACTTCAAGCTGGTGCTGTACTGAAATCAGAGAACTGAGTCCTCCGTCCTCCGCCCTCCGCAAAAGAAGAATGGGTACAGATAATACAGTAGTTTGATGCAACAAAAGATGTGGAAAGAACCTACATACTTTGCAGTCACAGTAATATTTACCACAAACACTTGAAAGAACCACACAGTGTGCAACTTGAGGATAGGAAAAAGGTGTTGAATAATTATTGTAGCCTAGGTTTGATATTTCAGTGTATACAATATTCTGCTTATCAAAATAAATAACATTTCTCTGAATAGATTATTTTTTAAAAAAATCTATTTTGCATATGATGGTGTTATTTCATAAATATGCTCATTTCATTGCAAACACAGCATATGAAACTTGGGAAAAAGAAGGTGGATCCAAACCCACAGTATTTTTGCAATTAGATGCATTTCTTCACAAAGTTTCTAGGATGGTGCAGTTATTTACCCAAGACTGTGAGAATGACAATTGTTCAAGATTGCACTGAAACAGGTGTTATTCCCTAGAATACCTACAAATTTCCTGGTTTTGTATGAATCTTTAGAAATGGAAGTATATTCAGTTAATTTTAGGATTTGACAAGTACCACACAGAGAGTGCAAAAAATGTTTTTCTGGTTCAAAAACTAAGGCATTACAAACAGCATGGCCCTCAATAGGTGATGTAAATTCTTTAATATTTCAACACTGCTAGCACATCCAGACAAATTCTGAAAAATTTAAGAGAGCGTATACTCTACAGCTTTTACATATTCCAAGATTTTGGGAGGAGTCAACATTGCTATACATGCAATTGAACCCAAAGGTTTCACTTGCCAGTATGCCTGGTTATATAAATCAAGACTGAATGCCCTGGAAATTCAAATATACACAAGTGAAACAAAGCAGCATATCAATTCTTCAATAAACTGCTTCTCAAAGCAAAGATCACTTGAAAGGCCTGGCCATGCCTGTGACAGAAAGAAACATGTCACAGTCTATCTCACAGCTTCATAAAGGTTTACTGCCAGGATCAGGCAGAGGTGCACCTCAGCAAGGATGCTGGAGAGGCAGAAGCTCTCAGACCCCAGCTGCAGAAGGAGGCTTCCTGCACTGTGCCCAGCAGACAACCAGACAGGAATAGAAAAGCCACTGAGATTAGCTGAAGGAGGGCATATTGCAATCCTGAACTTCAGATCTGAGCAGCCCTCCTGAAGGAGCTTCACTGCCTTTTTCACTTGAAGTCTCAGCCCCAACTCCAACCGCAGTCCTTCAGTGACTACAGTTCCGTGTTTCTGCCACACATTGAAGCATAGTTTTCTTTAGACAATGACCAGTAATCACCTTGCCAGCTCACCCAAATTTACACTTGTACAGTAAGAAGGTAAAGCAGAATAGCAGAAGTTATTAAAAAAAACAAAACACAGACCAACAGGTAGGATGAGTGACAGTGTTTGAGCAGTGCAAGACTGCAGGACAGCTACCACTAATGCACTTCAGCCAATTAATTTTATCAAACAACATGGCTGAGTTTACTCAAATTTCATCGTAATTACAGTATATGTTACAGACTTGTCAAATTAACAAAATGGCTGGGTTTGTCCCCAAAATGTTTTCTCTATTTTGTAACACATCATTTAGGGCTTGATACTTCTCCTTTCTTTCAGAGCATGGAATGTGTAATTCACTTTCTGCTATTCTACTCATTTAATTTTGACTGAAACACAACCAGGATTCTTTACTGCTGTAGGTTCCCAAGAAAAGCTACAGTATGAGAAAATTAGTCAAATTCCCAGCTATTATAAACTGACTTTTACTCATGTGAACTAAGCAACTACTGACATATGAGTTAATATGAGCATACCAAACTTTATTTAGGGAGGAGAAATGGGCTATTATAATTGTATTTGATTCCCATTCACTTACCAGATCCACTCTGGAAAATGAAATAAACCATGCCAAAAGACATTAATTCCCTGCAATGTATCAGAAGTACTTTACAGAAGCAGCATAAAGAGAAATAGCTATTGTTCTTATTTTATTTCCAATCCCCTCATGCTCCTTACTGTTATGAGGATCAAATTCAAATACACCAAGCAGCTATTTTGAATGTTTGCAGCCCTAGTGAAACAGAATATGAGCACACTGCAGCTACATTCTAACTTGCCTGCCTGCCATCCACCCGTCATTTGGATGGGTAATTTCTCCCCTCGGGACCATATGCGGTGCTTAAAGCTGAGTCAGTTTGCCGTATGGCATTATTCTATAAAAGCGAGACGGCTTTGCTGGAATCTGACCTAGGAGGGCAAAGGCTTCTACATACTTGGCTCAGTAGTTGCTAGACATGTTAAAGAAACAAAAGGATTTCAAATGTTAGTGTAATCCACTCGTTTTACACAGCATTTTCCCTATCAACAAGTACAGGCTTTACACCATTATGAAGCAGAGTTGTGAACATTACTCTTGTTATTACCTACACCAAATTGCACACAAGAAATTAAAAAATACAGAATGCACAAAATAATTATATTGCACTGAATTATTGATCTACAGACAAATTATATATCCACTGAATATTCTATTGAATTATACAGATCTACTTTATACTTTTGTTTCATAATTTGTACTTTCCATCTCTGCTCTACTGCGCTTCTTTTCAAACATTTTATATTAATAATTTGAAGAATACTGGACATCAAAGGCTTCTAATAAATAGCTAGTGGACGCAGGACTAGCATATTAGAAATGTTTACTAGTATTCTACACACACACACACACACACACACACTCACAGTCACTTTTGTTTTACTGCAGCTATCCCAGCTTTTTTCTGCAAAGTGGGAAAAGGAACTAAATCAGAAGGCTGTAGACCGAATCACTCTTTCTTTAACTATGTCTTTCTTGAGCATGATACAATAAAAGCAAGCCAAGAAAAAAAAACCCACCACATAAGCAGGAGAGCTCCTTTTCATGTTTACTCTTGATTTGTTTTCTGTTGCAAATGCTGCTAATGCTGTTCAAGATCAACAGAAATAAAAAAAAATATTCGAGAAAACCTTCTTTAGAGATTCTGGCAATTCTGCTGATGTGCATTTTCCAATCTGCATAGGAAATACAGTATTAGTTTACAATCACATCAGACATCACAGGCAACACTGGCTTGCTAAGATGGTAACAATAAGAAGCCATGTATCATTACCCAACTCTTTCTGGCCCCTTTTATAAAAGTTTTACTTTGTACATGAGAAAAGGAAGAGAGGAAGATTCAAATGTATTTGTTAATGTAGACCTCTGCTATATTTCCACAGTCCAGAAAAATGGTGCTCAGAAGGAGTCCAGCCAAAATGAAACCATGTGTGTGTTGTACAACCCACTGGCCTTGACCATGGGTATTAAAATATTCATATCTCCTTTCAATGTCACTTGCATACAAACAGCTTTTCCTCCTCCTTTAAAACATTAACCTCTGCTCTCCCAGGTGATACCAAGTGGTCACAGAATTAGCACTGCCTTTCCACACAAAACCACCACCGAGACAAGTAGGGAAGTGCCTGTCAGGCACCCGATTCTGTCTCCTCTGAGCTCGGACATCTGTTAACTGCAGCCTACCTACTCCACCAAATATGGGTCAAAACAAATAGGTGGGAGTGAAAGTATGAAGATCTGCCCAGAAACAAAAGGAGAACAGAATTATCCCCTCAAACTTCATCCCTGGGGTAGCTACTCCCTCTCCCTGCTGTCCTCCTGCCATGGGATTCACTACCAAGGCGCTTTGCTAAAGAAGCTTCATCTTCTTCACAGAACCTTTTATTTTAAAATGCAAGGCTCCATAATTCCTCCTTTGTGGCACACAGAGGAATATGAATAATAAGCTGAGGATTCATATGGCTTTATTATTACGGGGCATTATAAGATAAAACACCCAGAAGAGTCAAAACAAACCAAGAAACCTCCTACTGTAGTCAATCTAAAGTGTTTTGATCAGGAAGTTATCCAGATTAGGTATTTATGGTTTTTAACATGGAACAGACAGAACTATATTCATACAGGAGTTTAAAGCACACTGATGCACACTGATGCTCACATTAAAGCACAATGATGCACACTGATGCTCACTACCTGGGGTGAAGGGTGGAGGGGACACTAAACCAAACCAGTGAACAGCCCCACTGCAAACAACCAACAAATAACCAACCTATTCCCAAAACCCAGCCCCACAAGACAGATACTATCAGCCCCTGAATGAACAGGAACATTTTGGCAGATGGGTATCCACTGGGAAATCACATCTGTATAAACCCAGAAAAATATGGCTTGAAAGTATTTACCAGGAATATTCTGTCCAAAAGCCAGCTGAAGCTTAACTCTGGCTGTGACACAGCTACCCCATGGAGGCAGACAGTGGAAGGAAACGGCCTCTTTAATGCTTTTACCACCACTATCCATGGAAAGAGACACAAGGAGCATCACTTCTGCATTTTGCTTTTTCTCAAGCATAATTGTCACAGTGATGGATGCATCAGAAACATACATAAACCAATTTCAGCATCAAGAGAGTAATGCTCTCCCACAGCCATGCAGCAGGCCAGTTGCTACGCTGGAAACAGCACTCAGGTTCATAGGACCATTAGACAGAGCTCTCTTACTATAAAAGCCTGCAAATAAATGTAGGCTAAAATAAACAGCAAGTCAGATGTTTTATCTGGGGATGTTACCTCATTAAAGGCTATATATGCCAACTCCAATTCAATTTGAAGTAACCTTATGAGGGAAGACATCTCCCCCCCAACCGGAATTAGATCCACTTGATCATTTTAATTATACTGCATTGCTCTTTTCAAAAGAGTCCTGCGAGCCTTCATAGGCTGCTGTGCTCCCCTTTGAAATTAACAAATTAGGCTTGGTAATTAGAGAGTCAAAATGGTGTGTTATATTGTTTGGGGTGACAAGGGATTTAAGACTGTTTCATTTTAAGCTGTTTTCAAGGTTTGAAGGTAAAATACTATCACAAATCATGTATGTTCCCATTTTCCACCTACGCTGATTAATATCTACACAGTGCACTGAGATAAATTTCTTTGCATCTTAATTAATAACATTTCAAGGCAGATTCCTTAAAGTTCTGTTCTTTCTTTTGAATAAAGCTGTAAATATCTTTTAAATGCTATTTACCATCACCACCAAAAAAAAAGAAAAAAGAAAGAAGAAAAAAAAGAAAAAAGAAAAAAACAACCCACAAAGAAAAAGCTTCTAGGGTATAATAGTACATGCTAATTTATTCCAGAAATTATAAATTACTATTTTGTTCTCCTTAATGGACCTGTCATCAAATCTTAGGATGTCACAGAAGCCTGATAACATCAATTCAAGGATACAGCTGAGTCACCCTTCCTTCTGAGAATGGGCCTGTGCACTTGCTCATCGTCAAACAAAAACTTTAATAATTTACGTCTCAGTTTGCATTGCTTAACATTATGCTTCCAACCCTGAATTCATTATTCTAAACCTCACTGCCTCTGCAGAAGGTCTGCTATGATGCATCACTTCAGGGACTGATGTCCATCCAGATGAACTGGACAATGCCAACATCAGATCTGAGCAAAGTGTGCCAGAACTTGGGGAAGGTTGTCCGAAAAGCCATGAGAGAACATTTATAGCACTGCATCTTTCATCTCAGACTCTCAAGTCTCTTTTCATGAAGAACAACTCATGGCTAGTTAATTACTTTTGTATAATATACACTGATAAACATTTGGCAGTCTAGGTCACTGATTAGTGCACAAAAAAAAAACAGAATTGAAGAAGTCCTGATGCCTTGCCCACCATTGTTCTTCTACAGCAAGTAATGTACAGGTTATGTTTTGGTATTATAGAATTTTCAGCTGCATCAAATCTAGAGCTGACATTTTATTCCCATTTTCAGTGTTTGTTTTTCAGCAAATCCACTGGCTTTCTGACAGTTCTCAGAATAGATGCAATATAGCAGGATTTCTCACAAAAATTACAAAACCTATAGTATAAGGTATTTTTATTCCATTCAAAGTTTTAAAGCACAGAGTATATAGACTTTCTTCTCCCGAAGTACTCTTCTAAGCTGGCATTTTGTAACAGTAGGTGAAAATGTCAGACAGAAGGAGGGAACTTTATTCCCATATATAGGATCAAAGAACATAAAACATAGGAGACAATGAAAAGAAAGCAAGCAAGAAAAAGGGGTATTAAAAGGGTATGATGAATGGCATATACATCCTTGTGATAATTCCTTTCCTGCTTTATTGCTCGGTAATGATCATACAATACTATACTTCATTGATCACTGCTTGAAATCTAAGCTTCATTTCCTTCACATACGTTAAACACCTTTGACTTGAATTCACTTCATGTAACTTTTCAGTACTTTCTTTTTAGTGTAAAGAGAAACTGAATATAAATACTGAATGAAGGAAAAAAAAAAATCATTCTACATTATTGTTCTCTATCATCTACAGAGCTAGGAGATGTCTTTGAGGTTCAAACGTGTCAGTGGCAAAGCAGGGCACCACATCAAGGCACTCTATATATTAAGTGTGTGCCTCGGGCTAGTGATTGAAAACCCACTTTGACCACGAGCTGCAAAGACTGAATGCAGATTTCCCTGTAGCCAAATCATTCACTGTCTGGACAGGAAGGAGGGAAGCTCCCTTATGGTCACTCCTATGGGCAGTCAGACCTCAGGGGCAGGCCAGCACCCGGGCTGGTCCCAGCAGCTGCTCCACATCCTCTTCTCTCACAGGGCTCACCACCAGATGAAGTCCCCCACAAGTAGTCCACGTACCTGCACTATGTACAAGGCAACTGTGTGCAGACAGTTATTACAGACCACTCCCTAATGCTTTTTGACTACACGTGTGTTTTCAGATGCCAACTGGACAAATAAGGATGCTGGCAGCTCCCTTTACAGATAAACTCCAGCTGGATGGACATAATTTATGAGCAGTTCCTCACTGCATACACTTCCCTTTTAATCAACCGCTAATGGTCACTGCGGTGCTCCCCTTGGACAGCCCCATCTCCTGCTCACTGTGGAGCACAATGGCTCCAAACACAGGAAAGCATATAATGAATCAACACACCACTAACAGCTAATATTCTTTTGGCAGTTTATTCCTTTATTGTGATGAATTCTCTGCCACAAAAACGTTGGGAGGGAAACTATATTAATTAAATAAAATAACGGAATATATTTTGCTTATGTTGCAGTTTCAACAGTCAGATTTACATGACCTAACAAAGAGCAAGTATCTATAATCTTAGAATTAATATATATGTATATGAAAGAACAGATGGCACTTAAACCTGAAGTCCCTAAAAATCCTTTTCACTAAGTTTCTATTCAGGACAAAAGGCATATGGGATGAGGATTGACAAAAGGCAAAATAAGGCTTTTAAGACGCAGCATGAAGACCACCTAGTTAAGCAAACAAAATCACAAATATTAAGGGGTTATGGTCCTGTGATTAAGGCATTTGACCAGGAGGCAGAATATCTCGATACAATTCCACCTCTGCCTCTCACTTCCTTCACGACCTTGGGCAAATCAATTCATCTTTTTGTGCCATAGATACTCAGCAGGGATAGTAATAATACAGCTTCCTACCTCCCAGGACTGTAGTGAGAAGAAATTTGCTGATGTTCATGAGGTCAGCACACTCCCTCTTAGGTCACATAGACTGACTCTGTTTTGTTTGTACCATCAGAGTAGTACAACAACAACCCAACACCATATAATTCTGAGCAGCAAGGCAACTATTTCTGCAGATTGTTTTATGCGCTAAAAACCATTAAATTCTTCAGACACCCGAATTCTCCATGTGACAATTTACACTAAGGGTGTATTATGGACTTTGCAGCTCATGACCACCAACCACCTAATAAGAGCTCAAAGAGTCAGGAAGTGCTAAGCCCGTATCACATATTTGTGCGTGAAAGATTTCAGTGTCCTTGAATTTTGAACATTACTGTCCAATACAAAGGAGTATATGGCTGGAAAATCCCATAAAATACTCCTTCTAGGAAGAGCACCAGTTGTGTGCAGCTTTTACATTCAAAGCACTGGTTCAGTTCATATGGGTGCCAGCAAAATGCGTTGTACTGCTCTGAATTACAGACTATCTTCTGCCTTATATATGACTAAATGAGTTTTAGAGATTATTGTTTTGAAGAAGAAAAAGGCAAATACTATATATTCTGTGTAAAGTATGAGAACAAAATAGTTAGACAAGTAAAATAAGTAGTTTGTCTAGTCAAAACAACACTTGTTATTTTATAAATACTTCTTTTATTGCATACTTCAAAGAAAAATATTTTAATTCTGAGTAGACTGGACAGGTGAGTATTAATGGAATTCTTGAATAAAAGAACAGAAAAAAAGTGGAGAGGGTGCCTTAAGGTCAGCTTTTCACATCCCGTATTTTCAAGCCAGTTTGGCCTGTTAATATTACCCAAAACCTCCAAGTTTGTTTAATTTTCATCCATCTGCCAAAGTGCTCCAAGAGATCCCGAAAGCAATCATGATCCAACGTAGCATCCTACAGAAACTGCCCCAACTCAAGGTCTGAAAGCCATGTAGTGAGGCAACTGTACCACCTTGTTGCTCTCCAACCTTTGCCTTAAGCCATAGCAATTTTCAAATACTTGTACAGGTTGTTATAGAAGTGCAACCGTAGCTATATAGACCACCCCCACCCCCCCCCCGGCTCAACTCTTCCAGCAAAAAGAAGCTGTACTAAAGCGTAATCAACCACATGAGCTTTTTTTATGATAACTTTCATCAGCCAGTAACAGAAAGTAGTAAAAGAGCACTACAGCAGTGCTGCATCACTAAACTGAGTTTCCTTGTAGTGGCAGAGGTCTGTAACAGTCATGTTTTCATTTTAAATTAAGTTTAAAATATTTTAAATCAGTCACAAAAGCTGCACTCAGCACGGAATAAATTAGAATGTTTTAAGAATTTGGGACCAATTTTAATAAAACTTCTGGGTTCTTCCTAGCTCTCAGTCACAAGATTAGCCACTCATCAGAAAACATTTCCAAGTATTTTCTTGCCCTTCCATAGCTGAAAACAAGAATAGGAGATGAGAAGAAATAAAAGGAATTTAAAGCTGCTGAAAACTAATGTCTACCACATGAGGCACAAAATAAGCATGCCATTGTATATTTGATGAAAAAATAACTGTTATGAAATATTCATTTGAAAAGTGATTAAGCTTTGCAATTGAAAAGCTAACCCTTCACAACACGAAATAATCATGCAGCTTGGGAATGAACACATCCTGTGTCCTCTGGTGCTCATTATAATATATGCAACATCTCTACCCCACTACTTCAGTTGCTTAGATGTTTTCCTTTTTTTATTTTCTTTTTTTTTTTTTTTTTAATTTGAAATAAAAAGATCACTAGACTTGTTTTTTACAAGCATGCTTCAAACCCAGAGAACCAGATTTACCATTCCCATACATTTCCAGGCAAGTAACAGTAGGTAACACTGTCTCTGAACTACCTGTGGGGGGAAGAAAGAGGCTCTCCAGGCCTCAGCACAGAAGCCCCCAGGACCCCATGCAAAATCCCACTTCCCACTCTGTAGCAGGAAGGAGCTTCTTTCTTCAAAGCTATTAACAAGTTTACTCACCAGCACAACCTATGATGTCTCTCCTAAGGGTTAAAATGAACAACCTTTCATACAGAATATGCAACCTATTCCCTAAACTATGAGGGATTAATCCACTGAGCAAAAGAAATGTTTTACAATCCCATTTATTTTAACTATATTTCTTCAGGGATATTTAACTTTACATATGAAAGCTATACTTTATACATGGTATACATGCAGGCGCATTATTTATTTACAAATCCCAGGCACAGAAATCATGAGTCCGAAATTTTCCTTACAATGAGTTTCATAATTAGCCCTTCCACAGTCAAGGCACACACCGAGATCAGGGATTATTCATTAGAGGAAGGAATTAGCAGGATTTTAGGCTTCAATGGCCTGTACAGACTATTAGCTTGCATTTGGCTATTAGGCGGGTAAGCAGAGTGGTCTCTAAAGCGTCAGCAACAGATAACAATAAATTCTCAAAATGAGACTTAACACCTGCTTTCCTGATCTTGAAAGGCGGGGGGAAACAAGACAGTTGGGTGGTGACACAGCATCCTTCCAGCCGCACAGACTGCCAGTGTCAGGCCGGCAGCACCCCGACAACTTCCAGCCATGGAAGGCAGAGGTCCCAGGATGAGTGAATAAACCAGGCAGCTGAGACCATGGCAACACCAGGCCCCAGCATCAAAAAACGCCCTCCAGATCTGCATGACAGCATGCAGGCTCTGACTGCTTCCCTCCGATAGAGGAGGTTTTGAAAATGAAACAAAAGGATGGTACATGGAGCTGGCTTATTTGAGGACTATCAGCTGGTCTACTTCCATCCCTTCCAAGGTCTGGATCAGAGATGAGAGGAACACGGGGATTGTGAATGGCTGATGGATACACAAGCGCAGGTGTGTCCTGTCTATGCATTTTATTTATTCTGAATGCCACCAGCACCCCCCACATCCTGGTAACACAAACCACCAGCCTGGCAACACCAGCCTATCCTTTCCTTTTAACACGCTAATCTATTGCTTCAAAACAGACAGGAAAAATGAAAAGCATCTAAAGATGTTCTCTTCCTTTTTGTCTTTTATTAAAGCTAATGCCCTGAGAGATGAAGGACAGAATAACGCCTTCACCAAAAATACAGTGCAAGACCCTCAGGACCACTTTGTTCAGCTACAGCTGGCAAGTAAACACTAGAAAAAACAAGGACTTTTGATTTTAACTTTTCTCCCCACTCCTTTGCATTTCCAAGGCACACAGAAATAACTGCATTAAATAGAGCTCCTAGGAACGGAAGTGCTGACAGATAAGCAGCATGAACCCAATCAGTGAAACGTCTCACAGCTTAGTACAACATTTCATCCTCACCTGGATCAGCAAGAGTATTTCAACTGGAATAAAAAGCACCATCAAGAGTGTGACCCTAATTCACCACTACTGCAATTTTCTATCAGTGTAAGATCAATGATTTCAAAGTAATTACACAGATGTAAAACAAGGATAATTGTGATAAATCAGTCCCAGCACAAATTCAGAGGAACTCTTCCATGCACATGTACAAATAAAAATATTAAGATAAACCATTACAGGAAGACACATCCAATTACATATAATTATAAATGCACATTCTACTAGATCCTAGCGTCCAATGATGAAATAGAGCTATATTTTGTTCCCAGACTGCTTAAACACCATTATTATACCATACACCTGTTTAGGAAAAAAAAAATAGTACAGATTTTTGCAATTTAACAAAGATGAGGACGAAGTAAACAAAATAATACAGTAAATAAAGAAGCAGAAGTTCAACAGATCCAACCTGTCCATGTTAATTTGTTAAAGCAGTAAGTTGATTTCCTACCTCACAAGAAAGGATTCAGAGGAAGCAGGAAAATGAAAGCTTTTCTGAATACTGATCAAACAACAACTTACACCATAATAAAAAAAGTCCATGCAAAAAAAATAGTTTGTTAAAATTCTGGAAATTGTGAAAATGAGAGAGAAAATTTCAGGGAACATGTGAGATAATAGGAAATGTAAAAAAACTAGTAGTTTTGTTATTCCAGTTAGTAAGACAATGAAATGTCTTCTTTTCTGTCCTTGCTTTTAAAAACAAACTTGAGATTTTTTTTCATTTGCATTGTTTTTAGACCTAAGGCATCATCCAGAACACTATTAATACAGATGAACATTGAGTTTTCCTTTCCTCTCTTCTGGGTTTTTACTTCAAAACTGTGAAGAAAGTGGCTGTTGGTACGAACAAGGGGCTTACTGCACAATTTTGAGAGGAGCAGATACCTGCACTGTGCAGATCTCTCCACTCCTTGTCAGTGCAGTTCAATCCATGGCCCAAAACTCCTCTGCTAATTTCAACCTTGGACCTTATTTGAGCAATGAGTAATAATTTTCTGATTTTTTTTTGACAGGGACAAAAGGATTCCAGGAGATAGCAAGAAGCTCACTTCCACTTGAGAACTGATCAGACTATTTGAACTCAGCTCTTTAAAACGTAACATTTTCTCATTATAGAAAAATCTCTGAACATCCCTTTTCAGATCACAACGAAATCATTAGGGCCTGCCACAAAGCCTATTAAAGTCAATGGAAGTCATTCAAAGACTTCAAAGGACTTTGGATCCAGACCTTATGTAAAACATCCAGATGTGGCCCAGCAGCACCTTGCACTGAAGGGAAGGCAGTGCCTGCCCGAGCCAGCGGTGCGGCTCCGCAGGACCTTGGTGCAGGCGGGAGAGCTCCGTGCTGAGCGCCTCACACCCGGCTGCACCCTGTTGGAGGGCTCTCTGCTGGCCTGGACCATGGACCCAGTACCCATGAGCAGCTGGAGTGCATTAGGCAGGCTCCTGGGGCACATTTTTCAGTTTTGTTTCATCCAAAAGGAATCCAGCTCACTCCTTGCCTGCTGTAACGTGAATCAAATGGTAACAGGGCTCAACCCAGACTCGCTTCAAAAGCCTTTGCCCGATATGAACCAAAATGCTTCTCCAGCCCCACTCCAGCATGGGACAGCTTGAACAGCCACTGAAGGAGCAAGGCCAAGTTTCTGTAAATAAGGTCCCTAATATTCTGTAAAATAAGGTCCCTAAGAGGAATTGAAGAGGTCTCCAGAAAACTGTGGCCTTCAGGGGCTGCAGCACAGCAAGTGCCCTCAGGAAAAGTAGAGTATAGAGCCAGAACTAAAAAGACAGCTTTTGTTCAGTGCTGACTTCTCAATACCCATCATCTGTACTCATGACGGATCCAGTGCTTTCATATATAATTAAAAATAATGAAATACTACTGTCAAAAAAATTCTAAATCTAGGACTAAATGTAAGCGAGATTTCTTTCTATGAGAAGCCAAGTTCAACTTTTTTCCACAGAAACTTCCACCGTCTGGAAATTGAGCATCAACTGCAACACTATGCCACTTCAGGCCTGCACACAATTTTCTGTTGACTTATAAACAATGTAAGTTCTCAACAACTCTTACTGTGACGTATCTTAGTGTAATTTAGATCACTGTTCATTGTTAACACTCACATTTAAGAATAAAAAAATGAAATAAAACAAAATAAAAAATACTTCCCCCCCAACACTTCAGCAAGAATATAAACTAAATATTTCAGTGACGTCTTTCTCCAAACTGGCTCCAAACCAGTTTTGTTTTTCCAAAAAGCAGAATTTTGAAATTCCATCTGAGTTATTCTCAATACACAAATAGGCAAACACCTGAAAATTTTAACTTACTTTATCCAAACTTATTTTTAGACTGCATATAAAAGAATCTCAAAAAGTCTTCTCTGCTATAAGAAATTGTACATATTCCACTGATCAGCCCTTCCCCAAGCTGAAACCACGCTTCATGAAATTTACCAAAAGGAAATTTGTGATGAACGAGAGTGTTTACTGATGTTCAACACTGGTTTAAGTAAATTAACCCTAGAGTAATAACTATTAATTATTTTCATAAAATATATTATTATGTTCTGTACTCTGAGCAATCACATTCTAATTTGGGATACAGCTCCTCTTCTGAGGTATAAAAGCAAACCTAACATAAAAACAGACATATTAGTGTTGTCTTTTCATTTGATAAGTGAATGAAATTAAAAAACAATTTCATTATGGCAGTGCTACAGGAAACAAACACACCAAAAAACCACTAGAGCAAAACCGAAGAAGACACTTAACCTAGTTCTGAAAGGACATATCAAACGAAAAATGACAGTATTATATCACAATTATTAGCTTTAGAAACAAAGCTTTTAGGAGTAATTTCAGTTTTTAGTCCATTACCCTAAATGATGGCATATGTAAGAAGAGCACATGCAGAAATGTAGTTTGAGAAAGATTAAGAGATTATTTTAGAAGCAAATCACTCCATAAACAAAGCATAAAGGGAACACAGCATCATTCAGGAATGGACATCTGTCACCCAAGCAGATACCACATCACACATTCGCAGCTTAATTCTGCAAAATGGAAAAACAAGACTTGAAAAAACCACATAGTCTTACATGCATTACATTTATTTTTACATTTCTAGTTACCATAAATATCATCAAGAAGTATAAACATTACACAGAGAGGAAATTGTAAGAAATAAAATGAACAAAGAACAGAAGAAAAGAAAAAGTCACACCGAGTCAGAAAAATCCAGCCCTATCCTGAGTAGGTCTAGTGCTGTTTTTCTTCTAGTGGGGGAGGGAATGAAGAGGGAAGAAAAGTCACATTCAATGTCATTTTGACAGCGACCTCTTATTCAAAAACTATTATTTTTCCATCTTGAATAAGAGAGAACCAAGTGCTCTTCATAATCACATAAATGACCTACCACTCTCTAAGTGCTCTCTCTTAGATCAACAAAGAGCTATCGGAAGCAGAAAGTATTGCACACTACTCCCCTGTCGTCTCAATCCAAGTCGTCCGCACAGCTCAACCTACCGTAAGAGAAACCTTGAAAGGCCAAAAGCTTTAGGAAATAGACTTATCAGACTACCTCTCCTCCTTGAAGCAATTCTTTTAGAGCTTTGCAGTGTTAAAATTATAAAGACACAGAGAAAAATAAAAGTTACGAGCAAGAGAGGAGAAGCATGATGGGAGTTAACTTTTATTTTTCTATGAGAAGCAACTCAATAGCTTTAAAATAGCGTTTTAAAAGGGTGGGAGGAAAGATTTCAGTTGTCCTTAGAGGCAGAGCATTCCCTAATGCTGCATTTTCAGTCAACTTGTGCAATTAACTAACTTAAAGGTTCTTATTGCAAGGCATGCCACACCAAAATGTAAACTGACCGACTCACACTTCTTCCTCTGGGGGAAACAGAAGAGCCTGTCCCCATAAGGTCAATGGCAAGGCTAAGGATCTTTATTCCAAAAGAAGAGCTATTCCAGGGGTCAGAGGTGTTTGTGTTAGTTGTGTTTTGTTTTGTTTTCAGGGATGAAGGGATAAATCCCATTCATTTATTTGTCTCCAGTTTTTTCCCTATAATTGAACCAGGAAAGTACCCAAAGGAAAAAAAAAAACCAATAACAAAACTGTGTCATATGAAAGAAAAAAGTGGGAAAAATCCCCAAGCATTTCTTTCAGACTACAGTAATGCCAAACACACAAACATCTCCCAGAAACACTTTGCTGCTATTTTGAAATCCAACTGCAAATTACATAAGTTTAATTAAAAAAGAAGGATCTGGTACACTGAATGACTTAGCAAGCCAGACCTCAGGTAACTCACAGGATGGAACTAAGGGGGTAGCCCACAACCCAGATATCCTGCCTTTATTAGTGCAACTGTCCCGAAACATACTACAAGCTCCTGTTTCACCTGTGAGGAATGTGATGATCCTACGGCAGGGTACTTTTCCCCCTTGATTCCCCAAAAGCTGAAGTCAGGAATGATGAAAGCTTACCTTTACCAGTCAGGTCAGCCTGAAATTCTGACTGTGCAAGAATTTCCAGTCATCCATCCAAACCACCTGAAAAGGTGCAAACCAAACTACTTCTAGTAGATTTGCTGGAAATTCAAATCCTCTCAAAGACAATGGGTGAACCACTTCTGACAAATGGCATTTGCTGAAATGCTCTGCGTTCACAGGCTGCAATAAACTGGGCAATAACTAAGAGCTGGGGAACAAGGACCATGGCAAGCAGTGGGATGACTCAGAAGTCCTTCAAAAACTAAATCCATATATTCACCTCTACCACTACCATAAAGCATAAGGATTAAGTTTACATTATCAGTAGGAGGAACCAACAGGCCATAATGCTTTCTTCTGTTTCTATCCAAAGAGAGTATAATAAGGCACAAAGGAAAAGCAAACACAAGAACACCCTACGAGAATCCTTGGATCTGACCTTCTCTCCATATTCTCCCTCTGTCATCTTTTTTTTCCCCGCTTCCTGCACAGCTAGCTGTATTGCTGACTACAGAACACTTACTGAAGAATGCATAATTACATCTCTTTAACCCCTTGCTGCCTCAGTGTATATACAGTGCTTGGATCTAAGGTTTTTAATGTTCCCCTTCCCCCACCAAAAAGAATGAAGAGAATTTGCACAGGCTAGTAACTACCCAAAAATACAAAAAATACCACTGAAATGGTCCTATTGCCAAAGATTTCAACCCATACAAATTAGACTCTCACATTATTTCACCACTAGCTGCTCTCGTGTATTCCTCTCACTACAATTTATCTCAGACTGCTCCAGTATACACACAGTAGAGTCAATGAAATGCAAGAACATCACCAACAAAAGAACATTTCAGGCCCATTTCAGCTTCTGTTCACATGCTTTTCTACATGAATCTTGCAGTGTGCAAGTGCAACAAACTTCTTCACTTCCATCATATCAATCCCTATTCTGCAAGACCTTGAGAACCTACTCTTATGTCAGTGACAGTAATAACTTCCTGTGAATTTTGTTCTTCATCCAATGTCTAAAGAAATAAGCAACTCTTCAAATTACCAAGTTCTTTTGAATTTTTATGGAATTGGTATGCTATTTCAGGCTATAGTGCTTGTGCTTTGCAAAATTCAAGAACTAGCATACTCTGAAACAATGCTTTCTCCTCCAAATAAAGATACTACTAACCTATGTAACACTGGTTTCTACATGAATTTTTCTTCATTTATGTATGGTTTGCAAATATATTGTTTTCAGCAAGGCTTCTAGCTGTGCTGAAGGATGCAGTTATAGCTCAGCAGAAGGCTACAAATGCTAGCAAGGAGAGCCATATTTTCTGGTCGCTACAGGTAGAGCATACGCTGCTGTACAACAGTACAACAGCTTTGCTGACTGTCCAAGGGGCTCAAAACAGACACTGATAGAGAGAAACAGGGTGGCAACTGCGTAGAACAGATGTCAAAAATTACTCAACCTAATCCAAGCTCACTGAAATCAGTGAAGAAGCCCACTGCAGTAAAGTCTGAACTGGGTCCTCTAAGAATAAGGAGAGGTAGAAAAGTAGAGTGAAATTTAAATTCATTTGGGAATACTGTAGCTGTTGTTCATTCACTAACTTGGAAAAAGTCACCCATATGGAAGAGATGCTACTGGTGGTTTGAGCTTGGATTTTTCTTCTATGTGGTTGGTTTTTTTAAACAGGCTCTCTAGTCTTTTCTTCTCACTCCAAATCAAAAACTGGTATCACCTACAAGAAGCCAATATATTCTTTGACTCCCATGGGAAAAGAGTGAAAAAACATACAGAGCTTTCTCATCTGCTATATGTTCTTTTGTGTCATGCATTATTGCAGTTAAAGCTGAACTGGTTTTAGTTAAATTATCTTATGAAAATTGTCATAGTTTGATGAAGTCAACAGAGATATGACAATTACAGCAACAAAAGGCCTACACAAAAGATTTAAAAAAGAATTGAGACACTGAAAATACCAGGAACTCTGGAAAAACCTGCAGAATGAATGATTTTAAGTTGTTCTGAATTCTGCAAATACAGCACTACGAAGAACATTGAGTACCAAAATAATTAAAGTTTATCCTCTTTATTGAAACAGTCCATGTTTGAGAATTCATGTGAGTTTTAATGTTTAATTAAGGGATTTAAACCTCGTTTTAAGTGAAAACTCAGTGCAACCTTAACTATGAACCGACGAGGTCACCTCCATAATATATTCATGTTGGGAGATCCAGGACCTGGCTTTTACATAAGTCAGTTACTACAAACACACAGTTCAAATATCAGTCACAAGCACGTGAAAAATCAATTTACAAGGAGATGAAAAAATAAATGTTCTAGGAGATAGGATATGCTAATGAAAATTAGTGTAGTGTGTTTGCTTTTTGTCCACATCCAGGTTTTGGTTTCACATCCAATGACTGCTGAGACATGTTTATTTAGTGATTAAAAAAGAAAAAAGATTAAGCAGCAACTTTGAAAAGCCCTGTGTAGATAAAGATACGCCTGTTTTAGAAGCAATTAGTAATTTCTTATTCATGGAATGTAAACTGTTTTGTCTAACTTTCCCAGAATTTGCAGATTTAAGGGGAATGCAACCCAAAGGATGAAATTCATACCCAGAAAGCCAGGAGATGAGAGTAAGTCTCTAGTCCAGCTATTTAATATATGCAGCTGTACAATACTATATTCACACTTGGAGCACATTTACCCATCACTGCCTTTTTTTATTTTTTAATTTTATTAAAAAATTTAAACAGAATTTAAAAAACACATAAAAGAAAAAACTTTTTTAAAATGTATGTTATTGCCACATTCATCATCACTGCAACTCCAGGCTGGCCTGCAACACAGCTCACAGCTGCTGTTGGCCAAGAGTAGATACGAGCCTCGTGCAGATCTCGGGTGGCCAGGGAGCTGGGAAGCCTGTCCATCTGTCATCTACCTTGGAACTCCCCGAGGCAGCAAATATATGTCTCTGGAGTTTTAGATGCACCAAAAGTGTCTACAGGAGTCACATGGATGCTGAAGATGGATGCGGTGAGGAGAGCAGGAGCCCTGCACACACAACCTCCCTGCTCGGATACCCAAGCAGAGTCTGAAGTCAGCTCTGTAGGTGAAATAAATCTCAGCGTTTTGGTCCACTGTCCACAAGCTGCAAGTCCATCCCACAGGAGGTACCATTCACATCACCACTGCCACATGGCATCAGTAAAAAAAGGACAAAAAATGGGCAATATCTGCCTTATCCTGAGATGTCCTTGGAAGTTTTTAGGACAGAAGGATCTGTGATAGATACAGATGGACAAAGCAAGGTGCCAGTAAGTGCTCCTTAACAACAAATTCACAGTTAAAAAAAAAAAAAAAAGGGAGGAAGGGAGTTGGGAGAAAATATGAATTCCGTGTTTGCTTGTTACCCTCCAAGTTTGTAACACAGAGACCATTTGTGTCAGCAAGGATGACTGAATCCCTGTATCCACAGCATTTGACTGCACTCGGATATATGCCTCCTACTAGAGACTAAAATGAAAGCTATATTTTAGAGCACTGGAAAAGTGAAACAAAGCCTGCAGCTTGTGTTTCTAGCAATACTTTTACTTGTCTAGATGTATTTCACCAGCTCCATATTAACAAGAAAGGTGGTAGACGTAAATACTGTGTCCACAGGAGTCTTCTGGATTTTTTTTGTTTCCTTCAACCATGAGGTGCATCTCTTTTGAAGGCTGCCAACAAAAATGCTACATGTAAAGAATATGGGGTGAAGACACCATGGGCAGAAGAGAGAATGGGTGCACAATTAAAAGGCAACACCAAAATACTTCCTCAACCCAAACCCTCCACAATCATATCAAGGCTCATGTGTGCTGACTTCGGCATCTGCCTCAATTAAATTACAAGAACAGACCAATCTGCATTGCTTTTTAGAGTGCTTCTAAAAAGCGGAATTGGTGAAAAAAAAATTGAAAATAGAAATAGAAAGCAAGCTGTTTTGAACACATTAAATGGGAGTGACCAAATCCGCTGGAGGCTCGGCTCCAAGTTTTTGAAGACAAGATCAAGGAGAGAAAGGGTTAAGTCCTGAAAAATAAAAGAGCAGCAGAGCAAATCTGACTACATGTTTGAAAGGGCCTATAAAATGTTACAAGCAAAACAGGAAAGCTTGTGTTAATAATGCATAAACCAAAGGGGGGGGGGGGGGGGGAAGCTACCCATTTAATGGAATAATGCTTTTATCCCCGCAGTTAAAACGAAATAAACCATGACTATTAATCTGGTACGGCCATGTAAAAGCGCAGTTTTTAAACATTTTTTAAGAGGGGACAGCTCAGTGAGCGCTCCGGCGAGCGGGGCCTTCGCAGGGCCGCGCTCGGCGCTGCACACCAGGCTGGGCTCGGCGGAGGCCATTACCCGCCCGTCGCCATGGCGACGCTAACAGAGCGCCCGGCTTCAAAGACAAAGCTGTAATTTCAGACGCGCAGCAGCCAGAGGGAGCGGGGAGAGCTCCCTGCCACCTCACCAGCCATTACACAAACGCCCTGCTCCGTGCCGAGCCGGCCTGAACGCCGCCCGGCCCTGCCCGGCCGAAGGACACACGAGCCGAGCTTGCTACACCGACACGCTTGCGGATTTACCGCGTCATTCCAACCACCGCAACAACAAAAGTCTTTTTCGCTCTTTCATCCTAAGTGAAAAGAGTGGGGATACTTGTGAGATCATCGGTTCTGGGGAGAAAACCCTCAGCGGGAAGGGAAAAGCTCACTTAAGTTTTGCCACTGTGGATAATGGCAATAAAAAGTAATGGTAGTGCAGAAATAACAGACATTAACTCAGCTTACACACTGCTGTCTCATCAATGTGCTCTTACCAAACGTGACAAAAACGTCCACTTGGAAATCAATCTGTAAAGCTTGGCCTTGTAGCCTAGCAATAGTTCAGTGTGCTGCCTGGAAAGCCACGGATCCAAGCTCGGATGCACGTTTTAAAATCTGCTGTACTGAGTCTCCAGGAGGGAATGCAGCTTTTCTCAGAGGTGCCATGTTCCCCACTGCATCACAGCCATGTGCAGAAACCAAGGTAAAAGTAATGTACTCACTCTCTCAGTTTACTAAAGCTGGGTTACCTTGCAAAGCCCTTGGAGAAGAGACCGAAGAGATGGAAAAAAAGCCAGATCCTTAACCCAAAACTTGGAAGTATGTTTTTTAATGTTAACACATACAGAGAGATGTGTAATAATCAAAATGGTATTACAAGCATAACTTGGTTACTGCCTAGTCTGAAGGAAATTTAACTGTTCTGCAGAAATAGGGACACTTTGCTTTCCTCTCATACAAAAGAACTGTGAGGTTTTGCACCCTTACCAGAGAGGGACCTTGCCACCTGAGAGAGCCCATAAGTGTCCAGAGACACTTCTAGCACAAAACCCCCAAACCAGCAGCGCAGAGCACCCTGGCTGGCCAGCAAACAGCACACCACCCATGCACACACTCCAGTCTAGGATGACATGCCAGCCCTTGAGCCGACTTGGAGAGCAGCAGCACATGCCACCACACCCTGTCCCTGATCCACATTCTCCCAGTCCAAGGCACAGCGGGGCCAGCACTTGCTGTTGTGTTTTGTCACTCTGTAAAGCATGGCGGTACCTATTGCTCACAAGCTGGAGCTGGATCTTGCACGTGAGCCTGGACCAATAACCCCAGACTGAACTTGGAGAAACATAAGCCGCCTGATCTCTGCACTTGTTTAATCATGAATCTCTGAGTTCTGTGGAATACAAAATCCAGCTTTTGACAAACCTGAGCTGCCCATGCTTTTCAAAATAAGCACAAAGAAATTGAGAGTATGCGAAAAATTCAAATATACCTAGGCAAGTATACAGAATGTTTAAGATTGTGGGGAAAAGTAATAATTTTAAAAAGAAAGAATAAAGGAGGAGGTTGGGTTTGGTTTTTTGTTTGTTTCTATCTTCTTTTAAATAAACATTTCTTTAAAAACCCCTTTGCACCATAGCTGATCACATATTTTGTTTCCAAGTTTCATCTTTAATGGATGTGGGTGGTGAAGAAAAAATGTGTCAGACTACGTCCTTCTAAACTCTGGAGTTTCACTGCCTGCTCTAAGTGAAGATAGTCCTTAGTTGGCCTGGCTAGCTGACTAGTGCCCTCTGACCACATCTCCATGGAAATGGAGGTCAAAATTCACACAGAAGGGAAGGTCTGTTTTTCTAGCAAAAATAAGGTAAAGAATTTACAGGATACACTTCAGTCTGACCTATATTACTGTGAATATGGCATTAAAAAGCAAGCACTAGAAATCACTGGCTCTAACCAGCAAAAATTACAGAGCTAAAGTGTAAGTATATGCAAGTACATTCATGGGTGCATTTCTCATCATTTCACAGGATTTGATATGTAACCTCTGGTTCTTTGCAGAGGAGAAAGACAACTCTGTAGATAGCCAAATGGGCCCTCTCACACTGAGCTGTGGTCTCAGTGCTGGAATAACCCTCTGACCAGAAGCAGCCCAAAGCTTCCAGAACCAAAAAAATCCCTGTATTTCATCATACCTCAGAATAGGAAAAAAAATGCTGTTACTGTGATTTCCAGTGGGGCAAAATGTCTAAAAAGCCATATAAGAAGAATCAGCAGTCATTTAAAAACATTGATGTGTATATGTAGTCTTTGTAAATTTTCTTTAAAGGTACAAGCAAAAAAAAAAAAGAAAGTAAAGAAGACTGAGAGAAAATGGATTATGAGGGAATCCAAAAGAAGCTATGAGATTTTACTTAGTAAAAAACAAAGTCAGCCCCCCACCCCCGAACAACAGCAACAAAATCCAGATATTTTAAGATTTTACAGCCTTGTTTCAATAAATTCTGAAGAGCTGTGCTGAAAATTGCACTGAATCTTTACTTTTTTCCCCACTTTCATGTAGGCATGATAATAATGATGCAACAAACATGATGGAAAAAAATAGGTTTCTATGAAGCTTTCATTAGGCCATGCTATTATTAAAATCTTGACTTGAACTGTAAGTTAAAATAAAGGAAAGAAATAATCTGGAGATTTTCTTCCATCTCTACTCTCCCATGGAGTATCATACGAAAAACTGCTAAGGCTTTCAGTTTCAAGTCTAAACCTAAAAGATAACAGTTTGCATTAAGTTTTATCCCACGCCATAATGAATTAGTTCACTAGGGTCAATGTCTGTACTTAATCCATACACCACTTTATCTACCTATTTAATCTTGATTGTAACAATTGAGTTTGGAAATCTCAGATCACTTCCACTTCCTTTATTTCCACACTTTTCAAAAGCTAGAAACGGCTATTGAATAATTTGCAGTTTAAGAAACACAACTAGTAACATTTTAGATCTCTTTACCTTTTGTGAAAAATGCATTGGGAAATTTCATCAGCTATGATACTGTAAATCTATACCTTATTCTATGGCATGAAACAAGCTTTGTCCTCTACACTAAGTCCACTACTGTATATTCAGCAAACCTTACTAAAGCTTACTGATGCATAATGTATTACTACACGCAAACATAAATACAAATGCTTATGTATGCTTATTTTTATATTGCTTCCCAAAATGATAATTTCAGTTGGAAGGTGGAAGATAAAACATTATGTGAATCTGCACCTTGAAGAGAAAAAACAGAACAAAACCACCAAACCCAACACCACATTGATACAAATTCATGCAATGTAACTATAATGTAAAAAAAATGATCCAGGATGGCGTATTTCCCTATCCTAATGCAGTTACTCAAATGTGATTCAAAATTCAGGTCTTAAGTCTTATTTAACACAGTAAATCTCACAATAAGGTTAAGATGATTAAAAGGGTCATCCGCAATTGTGTGAATGGAAGGAAAGAGATCAAAAGTCTAAAGACTGGGAACTGAAAGTAGCGCTTTCCTGGCATTATCAGCTTTTCTATCTTAATTTCAACACTCTGTGATGCTTCATCTCCAAAACTGCCAATTCAAACAGGATCATCTTTACAAAGTCTTGTGTTTGGAACTGAGTGGGAAATGGCACAGAATAATCTGCATGGTCTTAAAGAAAACTGATGCAGCAGGTTAAAATGTAAATGCCTTCCAAGCACAAATGCAGACGCCCCCTCTGCCTGTGTGTGTCTACATTTATGTATTTTTAAAGGTAAATTGATAACGAAACTTATCTGCATGAAACACACTTCAAAAGCACTTCTCACATACAGCACAATATAGCACAGATGCTGTAAAGTCACCACATTATCACCATCTTCAAGAAAAGATTCATAGTGAATCTGAGATGCTCCAGCAAAGAAAGGAAGGTTTTAGAGGTTTAAGTAGTACAAGACATTAGGTTTAAAGAAAACACATTTAAGGAATGTTTAAAAACCTGTTTCAAACCTCAAAAAACCCCAACAAGAAACCAACAACAAAAGAACACTACTGCAAGATGTGAATGGCCTCACAGTACAGGACTGAATTTATCATTATTCAAGCACACTATTATGAAACAAACAGTATGTTACAAACACTTCCCATTTGCACTGTGATGGCACCTAGAATCCCCAGCAATTATGGACACACTATAAACAATCAGACAAAGCACTGTGAAACCTGGCCTAATCTTACCACTATTGACCGTGACTGCACAAACATCTGCTCACACAGAAACAGCGGCTGACCAGGACCACTCCGGAGTCAGCTTCACATCAAAGACTGGTACCTTTTTTTTAAAAAAAAAAACATGAAAGCTGTGACAATAGCACCAGAAACCAACATGTTCCAAACAAACAGGCATGGAAGGAGGAAGAAAAAGAAAAGGCATCTACGGCTAGGCTTCTGATGTTGCTGGTCAGAGTGAGTTGCTGTGTTTAGCCAAGGTTATGAAGCTGAGGTCATACTCCACAACGGTTGGACAAGCAGAGGAGTTACTTGAAAAAAAAGTCTGATCTTACAGGAAGACTTGTGGTAAAAATAAAGAAAAAACATTTACAGTGTCTCAGGTACTTCCTGAAATAGTATTCAAGTGAGTAATACTCTTTTGTGTTACTTTCTGCGTTGTAATCCCAATGTTCACACAGGCATGAACAAAGACATGCACCAGGGAATACATTAAGCTTTGGAATTTATAGTATGCTATCAACTCAAAATTTACAAACAACCAAGCAGATAAGATATGTGTGCTTTTATACACTATACATGTATGTACACACATTACGTAAAATGTTCAAACAATAAAAATTGATCCCCAAATAAAAAAAATCCCTACCACTTTTAGATTCTCAAATGCAGAACATAAAGGCACAGACTTGGAAATTTAGGCAGATTAAAAGGACAGCCAGTGCAGTTACTGCCCCTGCAGCAAGTACATCTGAGACATGCATGCAGAGGCATCCATGCTACTATAGTTTATGGCCTTTCATACTGAAGTAATACTTTGGGAGCTTTCAGTTTACCCTTCATTTCAAGTGGCAAGATTTGGTGGTTCAGGGGCTACCACAAGTGCAGTTCAGTCACCGTAGCTAGAAGGGCAGCAGCCTCTGTGGAAGGGATCAACGTGAGACAGGGGGTGGTAAGAAAATAAAAATTAAAATGCTTCAACCACCCAAATTACATCTGTTTCTTTAATTTCTGAATCAGCCAATACTATTCTAGTATTTGGAGGTATATGATGCAACTTCTCATGGCTTCAAAAAGCATTGCAGGAAAAAAAGCTACTAATACTTTACTATTCCACTTAGAACAACATTGGCCTATTTAACTACAAATTTTTGCAACCTTAACCACTACTGGGATCTATAATCCCTCAGCAGGTTTCCCACATAAATTTCATGAAGAGGTCAGACTAAGTATTTCTTTTTGTATTTGTAAATTTTCTTGGATCATAAATTAGCCATTTTGTTATTACAGGGATGTTGTAAACATTGTAAATGTAAAGTATTTTGAATCTGGAGAAGGTGATGAATAGTCAAGTATCTTTTTTACAATACTTAGTGAAATTACTTTTTATACTTCAATAACAACTCTGAACTCCTCTTTTAAATAAATATGATCAATCTGTCAGGCAAAACCAAGTAATTCTGTAAAGCACAAAACACAAATTAATAACAACAGGTCCTTCTCTTCACACTACAGATATTAAGAATACCTAATTCAAGCATCTGTAATTTTTGTTTCAATGTTTAACCTTAACCATACATGGACAATGCACACCTAGGGCTGCTCTGCACTACTTTCATTGTATTTTTTCCCCAAAATGGGACTTCATGTACAAGTTGACTCTAGGACAATGAATCCCTTTGACCACCCTGCGTGAAGTCTTGGTTTAACAGAAGTCAAATGTAGAATGTGGGCAAGAATGTGGGTACACAAAGCTCCCTCCCCTGATAACATCACAAATGTCAGTCAGTGGTGCTGCAGTGGCTCACACTGGTTTTGACCCATTATTCTGACTAACACAAATGTGAGGCCACATACAGAATCTGGATGCAGCAGCTACAGAACATAGTTTACATCACAGAAACACACAGAAATACATATAGTTGATATCTCTGTACATATGTGTTGTGTGAAACTGGTTCTAGCTACAGGTTTATTACAAAGAATGTTAAGGGAAGAAAAAAAACAACCTAGCAACTGCACTTGATCCAGAATTAAAATAACTTGGAAAAAATAGCAGCTTCTTCCAACTCTGTACGTAATGGCTAAGAAAAACCTTTGAGATAGCTTAGTCACTTCTTTGCAACTTGAAGTTTTTTTCCTTTTATTCCAGGCTTAAACAAAGTTCAGTGGGGCATCAAACTGCCTCAGTTTTAAATTACAGTCTGTACTTTAAAATAGAATGCATGCACCACATGTTCCTGAAGCTAGAGGGTGGGAGTGTTATTCACTGAAAATTGAAGGCTTGTTGAGTCAATAATCTTCTTTCACAGAGTAACAATTTTCAGCTAAAATTTCTTGACCCAAACAAAGGAAAACAAAATCATTCAGTTATTTTACAATGTTGCAGAAAAGAGAAAGGAAAAGTGGAAAAGAGGCACACCAGTTTTATCCTACTTGATGTAAAAACAGTGGAGAATTTAATTCACAAGTATTACATGCTCGTCATTTCTTTCTTGTTCACGGTTTACCATACTCCCGAACAGATATTTTCACGCAGAGACATGAACAACTTTAGGACAGATTTGCTATCATGTACTACACACATCTATCAGCTGGCAACAACATTTGACTCCCAAGAATTAAAAATAATCAATTTATAGGATTTTTTTCTCTTCTTTCTCAAATCACAACCAATACTCTGTATTTTTAAAATAGTACTTAAATTTAGATCAAACTTTGTATTTGCTTACCTGCAAAGAATTCAACAAAGATTAGAAAAAAAGAGGGCTACTGCACTACATTCTCTTTAATACTGCTTTGTCCTTACAAGAATGGCTATAGTGGTAATTAATATTTACATGATGGTAGTGCCCACAGCCCTGATCACGATTAGAGCTTACTGGACTAAGCTGTGTATAAATGTCACCAGAGTCCCTCATCCCAGTTGTTTAATCTCTGAGAAAAGAAGAGTTACCTCCTGCTTTCAATCATAGTTGCTTAAGTAATGCTAGGAAGTGTTTTCCTGGTCTATTAAGAGTTCACCTAACAAAGGTATTTGTTCAGGGTGTACTGTTGCTTGAGATGACTTTCTCAACTACTTTTCTACTACTTCATATTCTAGAAGCAGGACAGAGAATCTGGATTCCCAAACCCTTCCATGTATTTTCCTCATAGCCTACACCTACTGAGATCCATCTGAAATTATGCTGTTCCATGAGCCAAGTGTATCTAGTTTTGGATTTAGTTCACTACTAATTCCCAACACAGGTCCTCTGAAATCTAATTTAGTACCTGCCTTCTACAACGAAAAAGGCGTGTCAACCGGAGGAAAAACTGTCCAGCACTCTAAACATCTTTCAGAGGCTCATTAAAATGAGGTAGAACAGAACTGTGAAGTACTTAATACAATCAGGAAGGGATTGCTGATGTGCTGTTTTCCATGGTACCAAGCATAATGAAACAAGACAACTGACATCTTAAAAAAGTTTATCTGTCCAAGCAATAGTATGTATTATTTTGAGCTCATACAACTGTAGATGTGTAGAATCACAACCAGCTTTGTCAGGTCACAGCACTGCAGAAGATTCAAGTGGCATTCTACCTCCACTCTGGGCTACTATTTTGTTTTGCATAGGAATTGCTCTGCCTCAATGAAAAGACCCAGTGAATAACTGATGTCACAGAATGAATCCAGAAACTCTGAATTCTGAACGATCTAGCAGAGTAGTGTACCTCAATTCCAGGTACAATCTTCCCCTTTCAACACTGCATGACCTCCAGAACGCACAAGATAAATCTAAGTTATGACACTAAAGCCACAATTTCCCTATTGTTTACATGGATGCAGGTGAGGACCACCACAATCCCACCTTGTCCACAGCCTCCATCCATGCATGCTCATGCCTCTGCACTTGCACTCAGGGGCTTGCATTAAACAGTTTAGGGATAGGAACTGGCAGAAAACTCGCCTTACAAAAAGAAGTGCATTGTCTTCTGTCTGTCTGTGGCTCTGTGACTGCTATAGGGCCTGACTGTGAACACTGGAATCTGCTGTGCCACCATGTCTCAGCTGACAGGAGGACAGCAAGATCATACAGTAATTTAGGATATGGCTAAAATGAAAGCTGCCGTGGTCCCCACCGTCTGTCCCCTTTCCCATCACAGCTACTGATTCCCATCCCCTCTTCCAAGGTGCCACTGATGCCCATGCAGCTACTCAGTGATTCAGTCAAACTAACCAAGAAGTAGATTATTTTTCATCTGGTTCAGTTCCCCAAGTCAAATCCACTGGTTAGTCCCAGGAGCAACAGTGGAGGAGACAGGATGGCACAGACAAGATGTTGTGGGGCACACAGCAGCACTGCAGCTGCCCTGACAACAGCTCAAGATGCCACAGAGCTTTTACCTGTAGGCTGCAACAAAAAAGCCTAAGCAGAACCTGTCTTTCAAAAGCTTGGCAACCTTGGGCCATTCGGCCTCATAGCTCAAACAAGCACACCTGGCACTGGGAAAAATAGGGCATTATTAAAACAAAGTAACAGCAAAACCAGTAGCACCTATCTGAAATGACTTTAATACTCAAGCCAATTAAAATAAATTAAATTAATTAATGTTTTCTGCTCCTTATTCTATCAACACAATCCAATGTGAACATTTATAAATGCACTTATTAAAGACAAAAAAAAAAGGATTAGTCTTCATACACACACACAGCCTACTGCTGACACAAGCTTCTTTCCCTGCAACAACAAATCTGCAGATACATCCTTTGGAAGCTTTTTCCTGTAAGTTTGCTCCAGCTTTCTCAGAATAGAAAAAATGTGTATGTTGCTATCATCCCTTAAATCTTGATAAATATGTCCTGTAGTAGTTGTTCTTTAGACAATTCCATTCAGGCCTCTCCCCCTTTATTCCTCCCTCCACTCTAACAGGGAACAGTTTCTGTTTATGACTTCCTTTCCTTCACAGAGTACCTAACTCCCATGTTTTCTCAAAGGCTTGAGATTTCCTTCTAATTGTGACCCCTACAAAAGTGCTTGGAGCAGTATTCTGTTCAGCTTTTCATTTGGGCTCTCAGTGACTCCACATGGTCAGAGACCCACAGGTCAAACCCTCCAGATATCAGAGCAGTTAGGAGAAGGAAAGCAAGCATTGTATAGAATCTGACAGGCCATTAGAAGTAGCTAATAAAGCCATATTTTGTTTGTAGCCATTTGTTACCAACCCACATTACAAATTTGTCTGCTTTGAACTTTATGGGAACATTCATGCCAGGACTTTTATATACAATGTGTGAAGGAAACGGAACAACTATTGAGCTGTTTAGCTGTGCTTACTGTGACACAAACCTGCTGAAAAAACTCCCCCAAAAGGTGACACAAGCCAGCATTCAGTGCTGCAGAAAGTGGCCAGCTCCTCTTCAAATCCATCAAAGGGAAATTCTTTTTTTTTAAAGCCACATCAGAGAAAACCATTCACCATTTAGTATTACATCTCTTTTGTTGTTTTTTGACACTTGTATAAGCCTGCTATATAGCTGCTGTGATTTTACACAATGCCCTTAAGAAATAAAAAGATAACGGGCAAATTGTATAAATACCAGAACACCATGAAACAAGACATAACTAAATTTTATTAAAAGCCTAACACCACTGCTATAATTTCAAGCTTCACTGTACAAAGACAACTTACTGACTACTACCCTGAAGAACCACATTACCCTAAAAACAAGCTTAAGAAGCCATATTGAGTATACCAAAATGCAGCTAACTAGGAATACTGAACAAGGAATAGTGATCAAGGGTTTTCATAAAAAGTCCGAAACAGAATACAGAGCTCTCCTGCTTCAGGGAAAAACCACCATGTTCAAACCATTACCCCAAATAGACTTGTATTAAAGCTTTTAATGTATGGATCATCAAAAAACCCTTGTTGCTACATACAAAGAATTGAAGTTGTTTTTAAATTTGAAAAACAAAACAAACAAAAACTCCACAGCAACACCAAAATACAGAATTACAGTATCCTCCAATTCCCCTCCACATGAAAACAGCAGTGTTTTTTGAGTATATGAAGTGCTCTCAGGTTATGCATCAAAGCTTTTCAGTAATTAGGTGCCTCAGTAACAGCATTTGGGACCAACTTAGAGTTTAAGCTCAGTGGCCAAAATGGTTAACATTCACTGTTAATACAACCAGCTTACTCATACCTAGAATAATTATGAGCTACTAAATATACCAAACACTCAGGGACACATATAATACCCAATACTCTGCTTAAATATCTTGATGCTGTAGATAGGACAGAGCATGGATTAAAAGTAGGACAATTATTTAAGAAAAAACACAGGCAAAATTAGCAGAACATTAGTTGATAAATAACTTCACTTCTCTCTACCCTAATAAACACTGTTCATGAAAAACTGGGAGATTTTCCCAGTCCTTTTTAGTATCCCTGCTTTTTAAATTAGGTAGTTGTTGCCGAAACAGTTCAATGTCCACAGGAGCTCCTACTTTAAAGGTAACTGCCAGCTTCCATTTTTGAGAACTGTTCAGACAAATTAGTCTGTTTAAAAAAGGGTTCATGAAAAACTGTCAAATTAATACTAGGTTCAAAGCAAATGAGTATCTTTTCTCATACCAGTTTCCATAGCTTTTCCAGAGACTTGCATGTCTCAAACGTCATGTAAAGAATTTGTAGCACCTATTTGTAGCACACCTCTCCTAGGTGCCAAAGATGTAACTTTAAAATGTGATGAAGATGTTTATGGCCCCGTTTTTATGGATTTACAATTGTGCCATGTGCCAGAGGTAATATATACAACATACTACCAAATTTCACAAATACATGTGGTATCTTGATATAGTAAACTTTTCAGAGAGATCCCTCTGCCAACTGAAAATGAACACCTACCTAGTGAACTGTGGGAAATATCTTACATGTTTCTGACACATTATTCCAAGCCAGAGGTCACATAGTTTATAAAGTTTTCATCATTTAAGCTGAATATACTCTAGCTGGTTTAAATTCATGCTGGTTTATACCAACAAACAAGAAAATCCCCAAACCACAAGGAGCACACAGAAACAAGGCTAAGTACTTTGTCCATTATAAGACCTTCAAAAATGCAAGTAGCTGCAATGCCTTCACAACGTATATTAATTTGTGCTGTTTCCCCCACAGCAGAATGTGTAGAGCTCAGAAAAGCTGATAAATATTAGTCCAAAATAACCTCCTAAACAAAAATCAACCTAACCTAAGTATTGCTGTAATTCATGCTTCCACAGTTGTGTACAATAGGTAGTAGCAGAATTAACATGTCAAACTCATTACTGATGATCAGGGTTGGGAACAGACAACTCTTGGTAACAGTATTCTAAACCAGAACCTACTGAAAACATTTGAAAAAGGACACAGAAAAAAAGTTTCTTCCTCACCAGACTGGTTTCTGCAAGTATGGAATTTCTGAAGTTTAAAAAATCAATTTCCTCTATGCAAATATACATGTGCAGAAGCACAGAACATGCATGCGCGTAAATAGTGCCGTTCTGAACCAGCTTAAGCCAAGTCCACACATATACAAGCTATATGTTCCCATATTTTAAAAAACAATTTTTCATCAACCTTATTTAGTATTTCTTCTTTCACTACTTCTCATCTGCTCATCCCAGATGCAATGAAGCAGTATGTAAAGTGCTTTCAATTTTAAAATACTGAAGCAAACATTATTTTCTTACTGGTAAGCTTGATGGTCTTTCTTGCTGGATTAGATTCAAGTCTTCATGGTTAGGCTTTCCTGGGGCCATAGGGGGTTGAGATCTGGTTCCATAGCCTTCCTGAGACATGTCCTGCAACAAGAGTTGTAAAAGAATTATTAACCTGACTCAGTAATTATAATTAAATATGCATCACAGAAGGGTGAAAAAAACAACAGCTGAGTGCTGATGGTTTTTTGATCTGAGGTTTTTACTAGTTAAACCTTTCTGATACAAGTATCAAGCCCACTATGACATGTGCTGTTTGTAAAGTAAACCAGGGAGCTGAGATGCATGCCAACAACCAGCAGGGAATCATACCACTGGAACATGGGAAAACACACAAAACCAAAGCTCTAAAATAAACAGCCCCATTTTACTGTAAAACAGTAAGTAGTAAGCGCAAACATTCATCCTACTCTAAGACGTATTCTCTAGTGTTTTGATAAAGTACTGAGCCAGGTGGAAGACTGGACTTGAAAACAGGATTGCAATCACACTGTGTAATCAGACTCCTGTAACAACCCTGGATTTACCATCAGTACTACTGGCGCAATTTTCAAACCCTGGCCATGAGGTCATAGCACACAGCATAGTTGCTGCATCTGCTGCAGCCACATTCTGTCTGAAGGGTTAGAGGGCACGTGTATTTGATCAAGAGTAGCTTCAAAGCCTGTACCAGTAACCTGGGGATTTTCCTCCCTACACAAGCCCAAGCAGTCCTAGTTAATGGCCCAACACAACACCCACCATGCACGGGTGGGGGGAGCAATGAAACAACCTCCTGTCCCGCACCCCATCCCCCACCCCCCCGCACAAGCTCATTTCCCACGCAGAGATACTTGCCCATTGCAAAGCCTCAAATTCAGGCTTCATTTTAGCTTCTATAGCAGCTTCTACACCAGCTTCTTTAGGGAAAACAACAGAAAGCTCAATACTAACTTCAGCATGTATAACTGGCAGGGAAAGTTGAAGAACCAGTTCCTGCTAGAAAAGATATGTCACTTTTTTCTTTGTTTTTAAATTATTTAACTCTCCTCTCCCATTCCCTAGTCTACTACCAGTTCAGTTTCCTTCAGCCATCCTCAGGCCTTCGATTTTGTAGCGTACCTGAAGCAGGCAGGAGCTGCAAGGCACAGAAGGATAGGGCAAGCTGCCCTCTGCCCCACCCCACCATCACCTTGCCGCTGCCTGTGCAGGGCTGCTCAGGCAGCCCAGTGCCCACAGCCACAGCTGCGGCTCATGCACAGCCTCCAGAAGGCAGCTGGCTGGCAGAGCAGGAAAGCTTTCTGTCTCCAGTTTTAGCCCAGCTTCTGACAGAGAGAAATTTGTTAACAACTGTACCATTTCCATTCAGCCCCTTCCACCCATTCGGACTCTCACAGATTATTTTAAGGGATGTGGAAAATTCAATGGGGCTAATTAAACAAACCCCAGCAAACTTGATACGATATAAACCCAGCAATAAATGACCCTATTCCTAAGCCTGTGCCAAGTAAAATCAAGAAACACTTAAAAGGCCAGCACTTCAATGTGGTTACCAGCAGAGGGTAACAATTAGGCTTAAGGGTGACAAAGGCTGATGGCTGAATGATTATTATCCCCTGTGACCCCCCGCACTCCCTCCCGCCCAGATTTCCACTTGTCACACAGCTCTCCTGCTGCGCACACCAGCAGGTTCCTGTGGATTAACAGTGAGGTTTAAAATCAACAAATGGCACAAGGCCTCCATTCAGCAGCCTTCACCCCAGTACAAAGGAGTAGAAAGGTGCAGGACAGCTTCACAATAGGCAAACAAATGAGCAAACCTCTGCTTTCCTTTTTATTTAAAAACACACACGCACACACACATACACACGCACACACACACCACGCTCACGCATGCTGGGGCTGTCACTACACAGGCATTCGCAATAAACCCAGCAACCCCAGATTTCAACTTCCAATTCAGTGTTCAACGCTCTTCTTCCTAATTCTTAAAAAATTACACCAAATAAAAACCACTTGTCAAAACAACAACAACAAAAACCACACAGTTATACCAAGAGTGGTGAAAAAGGATAAATGGAATATCCAGTTTAGGAGACGTCACTGTAGAAACACAATTGTTCCTTTTTCCAAACAGACGCTACAGGATTTTGCTGGGAAGCAGAACATGTTTTATATATTGAAAAATCAAGAGCCATTACTTCCTTAGAAAGTACCAAGCATGGGTTTTCCCACATGTTTGCAAGACTTTAACCTTGCTTCCTACTGAAATTTCCAGGGAGACCAAAGCAGGAGAGAGAAGAGACAGCATTCTTTCTCATGAGAAATACTGCTGGTTGAATGGAATTTACTTTTACCTGGGTATTTGAAGACAATGTATGAAATGTCTTTCCACACACTGAAGAGTACATTAAAACCCCAGACACAACACTCTTTGTCTTTTTAGATGCACCGTTTTCATAGAGCTTTCCTTTCTGTCTGTAAAAAATCAAATCCATTTGCTCAGCTCTAAGTGAGGTTTGGAAGCACACAGACATTTGTGATTGTTAAGGATGCAGGCACCTGTGCACTCTAAATGGGACTGAGATCACAAACTCATTCTCTGTTAAGCTATGTAGATACTTGGATCACTAGAAACTTGGAAAGCAGCTCTTGAGAAGTAAAGGATCAGTTTGCTCTCAGTAAGCTGCAGGCATGGGAATCTCCCAGATGAAATATGCATGGGACTGTGTGTATAATTTTATCTGTTTATACACATGTATTGTCCAATAAAAACAGTCCATTTATATCCTAAACATAATGATTAAATAATAGCATATTTCACTAAGAGGTTGGCTTCATAACCAGAGTAGTACTTAGTATCATTTTCACTGAAAACAGAAGAGAGAAAATTCCTACTGCCTTTCTTCACTTCAGCATTTGGAAATTTTGTTAACATACAGCATATTACAGAACAGCTACAACAGATTTTGAGAGATAAATAAGAAATAAGGACAGAAGTATTAGAGTAAATTGTCTGTCACAGAGGAAATGCATGGAATTGGCAATTCTCGCAGCTTTGAAAGGTCATTTTTCTTCCTAGCATCTAGGAATGGATTTATCGGGGACTGAACAGAGGGAACATAAGGGTAAGAGGAACATGTTACCACGTGTTGTGCTACAGTCATGGCTGAGGAATTCCCCATTGATACTGGGGCTCAGTCTTCTCCTGGGATTCCTGACTTTTTTTTGACTCCCAGTATTTCATCCATCATTGACATCAGCTTTCAAAATAAAGCTTATGATTTTTTATGAATCACAAAAAATCCTTCCTCCCATAGATGAGCATGTGTGTAAGACAGAAACCCAGGCTTTTATAAACAGAAGGCTACAAGTTTCCACTCAGAACTTCCCAGCTTGGCACAAACCCAATCATATCATAGCTGTTACAGTATAAACTGTCAACAAAGTTGTAAAATAACTAAAGTCAGGGTTTCCCCCATCAGATTTTAGAAAAGCACAGGGACAAATAATCAGCAAGTCATAAATATATACTCAAAATAGCGGAGGTTTAGACTTTTTTAGACTTCTGAAAACACATTTATGATTAAAACAGGTAGACCAAAAAAAAAAGGACTATACAGAGCCTAAAGCCTAGATAGATATTGGGTAAGCTGTTCAGAAATTGATCCATAAACAATTATTATATTTGGGAAGCAGCAATATTAACAGCAACCAATTGCTTATCATCCACAGAGCCTGGACTAGCTATTCACCTCCTATTTATGTACACTTTCAGCTTTTTCTGCAAGTTGAGGTATATGGAACTCAAGATTTCTGTAGTCTAACCAGTAAGGGAGGAAATGGGATATTTTCATCCCTCTTGTTCTCTGTTACTGTGTTCATCTTATAGACTTTCAAAGTCTCTGATTCTGGTGTGGGATTTCACTACCACAGAGGTTTAAAGCGACAGAGTGAGCCTCCATACTGGCCTGCAATAATGTCAAAGGCTCTTTGTTCCTGCCTCCCACAATTCTTGCAGCTGGACACACATCCCTTAGTTTGTGTTAGTGGTCTTTATCAGACCACTTTGTTAGATGGTGCAACTTAAAACTTGCCAGGTAAGTAACCCCTTCCACCTCAGCTTCATCATGGCTTACTGAGTAGAGCTGGCCTTGGGAAGGGCTGGGTGAGCAAGAGAGGAAGGAAACTTCCCTTCTCTGGCAGCAGCCAGCCATGAGCCTGGCTCCACACTTGCAGGACTCAATTACACTGCAAACACTTTGGAGCAGGCCACTGCCAGACGGCTTTTTCCCTTTTTCCTGTGCAGTGGTAATTAGTGCCATGCTTCCATTCTCTTGCTGGACCTAGCCTGAGACAAGCATGCCTGTCCGCATGGATGTGTTCTCGGCAAATCTGAATGGATACAGCGCCAAAAATGATTAAAACCATGTAGATGAAATGCACATTTGTTTTAAGTTTTGCCAAAGGAGATTAGATCTAATTATTAAATAGTTTAAATTATTTTTAATGGAAAATGAAAGCATAGTGAAAATATTAATGTTTGAGGGGAAAACCACATTTAAAGGAGGGCTGGGTGAGAAATATCATTCAGGATTCATTCACTTCTACTGCAGTGAGTTTTAGAGGGATAACATGACCACCCAGGAAGATAAGTACCATGATGGTTAAACAGAAAGAAGATAGTTTATTGAAAATAATATGCTAGAATTCAATCTGAAAAAAACTCATTAAAAACTATTTGAGCCCATGTTCTTGATTCAGTGGGTAATCTTAAGAAGACTTCAAGTGTAAGAGCAGTAAATTCTATAGCAATGTGACAACAGCAAAACTGAAAACAAATGTTAATTTTTTTTTTTCCCCCCTCAGACCACTTGAGAATGGAAATCAGAACCCAGCAGAGCAGCCAAGAGAAGTAGACAGCCCTACAATACAAGAGTATTTTACTCATCTCTGAAGGAATGCTGCTGAACAGAAAGAAGCCAAGTGATATGTTAGGGGCCATGCTAGGACATACCTTGTTACCACTCAATCAAGCATCTGTTAATTCTGTGTAGATAAATATGTATCACACGTCTCCCCTGTTTCCACCTTCTGCACTAACAGACTACAATAAAGAAAGTATTACTTATCAGAATGGTGACATATTCCTAAACAGCCAACTTCTAGCCCAACCCGAATACCTAACATGTCACCTCCCAAGCTGTATATTCTCTGGTAGCACAAAACTGACAACAAAGGCCAGCCAACATGTTAGAGGAATATTGTAGGGAAGGATGCACTCAGAAAAAATGTTACGCCCAAGGGCACAGGCACCGTCGAGTCTCACACAAGTAGCCCTGTGGGGAACGATCCACTAAGGACAAAAGAGCAGAGATGTTTGACTGAATTCTGGCCAGATGGTCTGCACAAGTCCTGCAGGACGTAGATGGACTCTTGCAGAAGTTCTTGGGTCAAGAAGAAATACATACATATGTATCTTGAATTTTGTGAATCAGAAATGGGAAGGAAAAGATGAAACAGAAGCCTGTAAAGCCTTGAAGAAAACTGGTATCTTGCAGCTGGAGAGCACTGTGCACAAACCAGCAAGCAAGTCTCTTGTTGCACAGGAGGAACAGGTGATTGCAGGAAAAAAAATTGTTTTGTCAGTCCCAGCACCTATTACACCAACAAAAAAGAAAAGCGTGCTAACCACCGGAGGTGGATTACCAATGCAGTCTGGTAATCCTCTTAAACAGGCAAGTCTGTGTTTACGTGATGAACTGAATAAACCCTGTTCACAACCAGAATACGTAAATCATTTCAAGCCAACTCTCTACCACTACCACAGAAATGTGAATAGAGAAAAGGAAAGCAGAAGTCCTGAAGAATGACAACCAGCAGGCTGGCATCTCCCTCAACATGCTGATGCTATTTTGCTGACTGCTACTTCAGTGGCACTGGCAAGCAGCAACTGCTGCTCTTTCAGGTCGTTATTGTTTGCCCACAGTCAAGCCACGGTAGAAACATGCCCTCAGAAACAAAGATGATACTCTGCCTCAACAAGTTAACTTTGGTCTTCAACATCTTTACAGGTACTAAAGGGAATCAACAACTTCAGAAAAATGCCAAAGCAAAATAACCTCTTCCTTTTTGAAGAGGAGGGATTAATCCAGAAATCATAACTAATCTGTAAGAGAAAAATTCTACCATGTACACGGAGACATCTGGAAAACCTGCCAGTTTGCATGTCTCAAGTACAGACCAGGCATTGCCCATAAGATACCTCATCATCTTCTTCAATGTTATTAATGCTGTCCATCCCAAGATATCTGCAGTTTCTTTCTGAAACTAACAGTTTCCTAGACATCCTTTAAGCTGATTAAAAAAAAATTACAATGGTAACATAATTTTCTCCCTTCACAATCCCAGTTATCATGAAATGACATCTAAGTTAAGTCATAAGACAATGTAGAGGGAAGAAAAAAAATAGACTATGCAGCAGTTGAGGCAAAAGATACTTAGGTAAGCAAATGCATTATTGAGGGTCAGTTCATTAGAATTCTCGGGAAGTTATTAACAAGTCAGACTACCTATCAAAGGCTTTTTGCTGCAGAATACACTGAAAACATTTTAAGCACAGACAGGGTCAAAAAATCCTCCCTACATCTTACAGGAAGATTTTTTGTTTGGACAACACAGCTTCTAGTCACATATTAGATAATCTCAGCCAACTAACAAGACAGAAGGGTCTCTCTTCCTAAGCGCTCTAGTCCATTTTCACATGTGTCTTGCTATATGGCCTCCAGGAGCCACATTAAGCAAGTGATGCAGGAAGAGCTCCAAGATGAAATCATTCTCAGAAAGCCTTATCTTGCTTTTCTCTTTCGCCACTATTGCATTCCATGGATCACAGAGCATATCAATAGTGGATTTAATCAGAAACAAGACATCTCTTCTTGTTTTCCTCTCTCATACTTGTAACATGCCACAAGAAAAATAGGCCAGTTTGATGTTTGTATTAAAATGTGACTGTTGCACACTGCACAGCCTGATAAACAGCTGTCAGCTCTTCATTTACAGGCAAAAAAGGAAGGATTTTGTTCTACAGATCTAAAGTTCCAGTGTAAATAAAGACATAAGAGTGAGTCCAAATATGTAATCTGAGAAATATAACTTGGAAATGAAGGGTAAAATAATAATTTTATTTCCATGCATTTTCCCATGTTTCCAGAGCTTTTTGGACTTTTCCTAAAAAACCCACAAAGCTTGACAGTTCAACCACGCTTTCATTTTTTACACCCCCTCCTTCCTCTCCCTGCCATTTTGTCACTGATAAAGCTATATTTAAAACAAAACAGAACAAAAAAGTTTTTTAAGAAAGAGCCCTGGCTGGTTTTGCATGTCCTATTCTTTATAGTCACTTGGGACAGACTACTATGTTAATGTGATGACTTACAGATTTTGTGCCATCCAGCATCCTGCCCTGCCACACTAGTCCTTCCTACAACTCCAGGAGGAATGTATCGCTTCAGCAGACCCGAGACGTGAAGCTGGGCTGAGAAACAGCTCTGCACCCCAAAGAAACAGCTAAACCCGGCAAAAGGTGGGAGAAGGGCAGGATTTAAAACCTGCCACTTCTTTCAACTCGGCTGCTGCAGAAGCAGAGAGCTGAGGGGCTCTATGCCCCACAGGGCAGCAGCCTGTCCCAGACTGCCTGCTGCCACCGAGGAAGCTCTCCCAAGCATACGGCTTGCTGGCAGAAATGAGGTCAGAGCACTGCCCGCAGCTTACAGCAGAGCTGAAAGCCTGAAGCCAGCTTACAGAATAAAGAGAAAAGCTGCACCGAGAGCAGCTGCTACCTCTAGGCTAATCGAGCTAGGTACCCAAGGATGAGACTTCCTCACTCAAGACTGGGAAACATTACTTCACTGTTTTCTTAGGGGCACGTCTGTGTCTGTGCTTTGAGGTAAAAGCCAGGGCTTCATCTAAAGGCACATGAAAACCTGCAAATCGGTGAGGAAGGGCTGCAAAACACCACTGAGGTTACATTTTAAGAAAAACAGACTGGAGAGGTTTGCTTCCTAGCCCTTGTCCCTCATATATAAAGCCTTATTGTATTACAGACAATTTATATCACAGTCCAGTGACACCTGCTAACTTGCTCTCTAATACTCCACCACAAAAAGCCCTTAAATAAAATACAAAAGGAGATTTACTTACTATTTTATCAACAATATAATCATAGGAGAAGGAACTGAAGCTCAGATGCAAAAAAGTCTGTAATAAACTTCATAAAGAAGATATTCTCAACTGGTCTTGATAATTTTGGTTAACTTCGTTTTTCAGTATGTGAAAGTGTTTAGTGTGTTACATTTGGGGCTGGCTGCTGGAAGTAGAAAATTAGCTGCATTACCATCCTCCCTTTCTCTGCAGTCTGTGAAGGCACAGAATATCTGTGCAAAAATCTTTAAATCCAGCCCACCATATGGAACAATACCTTAGTCCAAGAAGTGGGAAAAGAACAGTAATTTCCAAAAGGAAGTGCCCACCAGTAGAAGCAATTCAATGGACTGCTCAATACAATAGTTTAAACCAACAGCAGTAAATGATTTCTTTATTCTTTTGAGATAGAAAAGTCTTCACCACCACAACCACAACCACAGTTTCTCAAAACAAAATATTCTCAGCTGGGCTGGTGCTGGGAGTGGCAGGAGGAAGTTAAGAGGATGGTGGACAAATGAAAGAAGCGGTGAAAATTTAAAACTCGGAGACCACACCACTGACTACTCTTTAATACAGCAATGAAAAAACAAGAGCGTTCATTAAAAGTTGGTAAAGGATTACCAGGTAATAAAGCAACAGTAATCCTCTCTTCTTTGTGATGGTAAAGGAGAACAATCTTCATGAATTCTGTAGGCAGAGACCCAAATTCCAGACTGGTTATAGCTGGTTATTTTGCTTGCTACCTAAAAACATGCGTGTGGAAGATAGCTTCTTGGCAGTCAGGGATAAACATGAGGAAGACACAAGAGAGAGGCTGTGTTCTTCCAGAACTTGATTTATTGAGGGACAGCTCACCAAGACCAACAGTTGTTCTCCATCTTCCACAACATAAACACCAAGTAGTTTTGTCAACATGTAAAGGTAAACTTGTTTTTTTAAGTGGTATCTTATTTATTTTGACTGTCTATTTAATTCTTTGTTGTGCATATCTGATTGCAACAACAAAACACCCTGTAACAATTAAGCTGCATGCGCCAAAATCTATTTGAAATCCTACTACGGTAGAAGAAGGTGCCAGCAAAAGGGAAATACTGGAAAGGATAATGAATGCATATGAAATATATACTGGTCAAAATTCAGATAATAGATTGTCTCAACAACAAAATCCCAATGCAAAATACAGAAAATAAAACTAAATATATGTATAATGAACAACTTCAATTATTAAAGAAAATGCATGCAGCCAAAAAAATGCAGTGATAGATTTTATGCCAGGAATATGGGCAAACTTATTTTCCCTATCTCTGAGGAAAATAATGTGTATTAATTTAAAGGCCGTAAGAGAATACTGCTATATTGCAACTGGCCATGAGGTGCAATTTACAAGACCACTGAAATTTGGAATATATACTGCTCATACAGAATTAAAAAAGCAAACCAACCAACCAAAACAAACAGTAAAAAAAAACCCAACCACTTAGATTTATTAGTAGTTTTTATACTTTACAACATGATCACTTAATTAAGAATGTTATTCTATTTGCATTTTTGAACTTTTCTTAGAACAGCATTTGTGCCTTTATATTATAAAATATTTGCCTAGATAACTTCTGTCAATGAACAGCCATCAGATTAGTGGATCATAAAATAAATAACAATTACATGATCAGGTATCTTTTGATAAACACTCTATTCCATTTAACTTGCCGCTAAATTTCAAAGGTATGGATAAAATTATTTCTGGGATATTAATTTAGCTCTCAGAATAACATTAAAAGAAAACCCTCCTTGAGTATTAAGGAGAGTGGTAAGGGGAGCAACAATAGTCATGATCACTAATCTCCTACAACAAAATAGTTTTTATCAGTCTGCATTCCAGTAGTTTTACTATCAAGTTAATTAATTGACTCCGATGCTAATATCTAAATGCCAAGCAATTAATGGCACTGAACTATAAATGGTTCTTCTTTGCTCTTGTAGAGTTATTTTATAAAGCAAATGCAATTCTGTCACTTCACTGATTTAATGCAGGCTTTGTGAGGTTAATATTCCAAAGCAATTGCAAAATAAAGAACTGCTTTAATTAACCTTCTGTGATTTAAATACTAGGAGAAATCAGAACTCAGAAACTTTAAATAATATCACCATCATAACAACAACAATACTTCGCAGATCAAAGCCAAACCACTTATTTGAGAACTTTAAGAAATACATTTGGACATGTGTATCTTACTGTGTTTCTAAACTCACTAAAAAGACCTTTCTCTAAGCATAGCATACTAAATCCATTATAGATTTTACATAGTTTTTGTAGTTGAGCTGAAAAATGTTTCCTTTAAGGATTATTCACTTATAAATACTGAAGCACGCTCGCTTTTTGCACTAAAATACTTGGTGAAGATTTTTGTTATGGACATGGGGCACTACTCACTGAATATACAAACTGACTGCATGTAAGTAACTGACCACTTAAAATTAAAGCAGCAAAACAGGACTTCCCTCTTCCTAGGAGATTAAGTTTTCTCTCTTTCTAATTTAGCAGAAAGGAGGCTTTTATTGCCAGAGTTTCTTTATGACATTGTATGCTAACTTCATTTTAGTGCATGAAAAAAATCAAGACTCAGGCCTTTCAGCATTGCATATCTTTCAAGCACAAAAGCTGCAATATGTCTGCCAGGCTCAGAATGATACAAAAACACAGGAATAAAAATTAAAAACCAGTAGGATACAGGGGGTCATGAACATGCCAAACAGGTTTGCAATGTGCGCTGACCTATCTCCTCTGACTATCCGGCCAGGTATCATCAAACCCCCATCAGCAGCAGATGCCTGAAGAGGTGCGCTTGCTGGTTTCTCAGGAAAAGAAAGCTGACCTTCAGAATTCCTCCTTCAAATGGAAAAGCCTGCTATTAGCAGAAAACCATTAAGAGATGAAGACAGTAAAAGAACATATATACTGAGAAAATATTTAACTACAATGAGGGAACTTGAAACTGAAGGTGCTGTTCAGTTGTTGAGACAACTCAAGAGGCAAACAAATTCTTCTACTGACAGTCCTTTGGAAGATTATAAAACAGAAATATAAACAAGCTTGCTACATTTTATACATGAAAAGTAGTACCACTTTGCAAGATAAAGTACTTCTCCTTTCCCAGTAGTATCACTTAACAAATCCATGTTACTACAAAGACAGCTATGTGTAAGGGGTAGTTATACATGCTAACTTCAACAGCTTCAGGCCTAACAGACTGGAGTTGGATTTTTATTTGCATAAATTGATCACAGTGTCTGTAAACACTTTCTTGAAAGTAACAGGGCTAAGAAAGTCTTCTCTAAACCTGAATGCAAATTTTTGGGTTTGGTCAACAAGCCCTCAGCAAAAACAAGCCTGCGCCGCTGTGACTGTTGCTCTGTGCTATGCCCTCAATTTTGTGTTTGTGCTCAGGTGTGAGTTTACAGACAATTATATTTTCTTCTTCTGCCTGACTCTATTCCTTCTAGCTACATGGCTCTGGAAGATTATTCTCCAAGTCTGACAAGACAGCACCTATTATAATCTTATAAATACAGAGAGAAATCACTGAGGAAAGAAAGAGAGACGTTTGACACATTTCCTGGAATGATATAAGCAATGATAAGAAAACAGAACAGTCCCCAAATGAAGAATAATCAGCCATTCCCGCTACTGGGAGAAGACGTAGCATAGGAGTCAGTTTGACTGAACTTCTGGGCTAAGTAACCTCCACCAGATAAATAGCCTTACGCTTAAAACTTATTTGCTATCATAGCAGCATCATGATTATGAAGTAAGACTTTATAAAAGCAGAGATCTAACTGGCAAAGATTTCAATCAGTTCTCATTGAACCTACAAGGGTTCAACTTCTCTTGTCCTTCCTGAAAAATATCATGTGCTTAAGAGAGGCTCAAAAAGGATAAATCAGTTTTATGCACAAGCTCAATACAGTTCATAAGTATTTCAACAGTTCTTAAATCACTTCAGTGTTCAGCAGGTGCTGGTCACTGGTGGCTTGACTAGAAGCTAGGATTTAAGTTGTGGTGTGTGAGTTTGGAAGCCATTTGCTGAAAGCCTGCTCCCTTCCCTGCTCTCCCCAAGGCCAGTCAAGCTTTACCACAGATGCAAGAAGCCAATATTGCACTCTGCAACTTTCTCTGCAACTCTGCAATATTGCACTCATACTATTTTCGACTATCTGACCTCTCTGAAGCACGTTAGCAACAGAAGGTTCAGTGCACCAAAACTGATGCCTTCATACAAAGTAATACTATTGGTCGTCCTTGTCTATAATTTCAGCTCCCCCCAGAAGGGAGGCTGAAAAAGCTAGCAAAGTGTACACATATATGTATATATCTGTTTGAGTTCTTAGTGTCATGAGCCTGGGATTAAATGTTTTACAGTAATTACTTCTCCCTTGTACCTCTCCACTCTGGAAATAATATAATTGCTCCTAAGCTAAAGACAAGTCCAGCATTTTAGAATGAAGTGAGTGTGCACTGAGCACTAGGCATCTCCGTTGCTGAGACGACGAAAGCCATGAAGGATTTATGGTACACAACAAACAGCGGTGCCAGCCACTGCTGCTGACAGCAGGCAACCATCTCTTCTGAACATTAAATTTGATTATGAGTTCCCATATAACTGTAATAGCCAACTTCCACAAAGAATACTTTCCTATATGCCTGGCAGCAAATGTCAGATTAACATACAAGTTTGTTCTTTCCCAGATTTCCTGTGGTTCATAATCCAACAAATATTAAGTGCAACCACTCATCTAGTGGTAGAATGATTACAGACACAAAAGTTTTAAAAGGACAGAAGGACAAATTATTTTTATTACAACTTTGAGACATGCGCAGCTGAATGGTAGTCCTTAAAACAAATTTAAATTAAAGTGTGAAGGATTTGAGACTAAACTACTGTACAGTTGATTGCTAATTCTCTGCCAATTTCCAGCAGCTTAAGAGTAAAGATTTTATTATAAAGAGTAATTGCATTGAGGTATACAAATTTGGACTCACTGAGGACTGTCTGTATTACTTACCAGTGAATTTGGTATTTGCATGTACGACAGTTATTCCTATTATTACCATACTATTTTTGTACAGTGTTACACCCCAAAACAGCTTGACAATGTTAATTAACATGTTACTTATTATACTGTTTAAAGAACTTCAGCAGCTCACATTGAATTTAAAAACAATACTTCATCTTCATTGTACCAAAATCACTTTAATAATTTGGTGCATTTTGCCACAATACAATTTGTTCTGTTTTCATGACAGTCATACAGATTGGACATGAAAACAGATTAATTAGTTTCACATTTTGTTCACATTTTCAAAGACTGTTTCAAATCAGGAAATGTTTTATCTGTCCTACCTTACACTGACTCAACACTAGAAACAGATGTCTGCGAAAGAACGTTCTCATCATCATCTCAGGCTTAAAACTGAGACTAATTCCAGCCACTGATCCCAGTTCAGGGAAATACAGAGGAGTTGCAACCATTTATGGAAGTGTCAGTGGTCTCCAGCCCTCTGCCTGAAGAGACTGACCAAGGTGTCACCAGAGATGCTTCCCACCTTCTCACGTACACTGCCTTCCTGCTTCAGATGTCTTTCTACCTGGGACTACTAAAAGAATTCACAAATTTACTGGCCCAAACTGTATTTGTCCCCTGGCCCAGTCTCAGAAAAACACCCCCACCAGTTAGTCAGCTCTTTATTTGCCCTATACAGTTTGCATTAGGAAAAAAAATCTTGCCAAGATCAGTAGGTAAAGGTATATTATTGTGGGGGGTGAACAAGATTTTGGCCAGCTTTTAGAACATTTAAATAAAACCTGTGAGACAGTGAGAGAGTGCTGTTTGTTTGCTTGTTTATAAAACATATTCTCCTTTTAAGTAAAAGCAGACTGAAGAGCAAGCCCGAACTACTTAAAAAACCCTGTAGTAACCACAACAAATGATGTACAAACACACACAAACTCTTTGTGCGTACAGTTAACCAGATGACCAATGCCCCAGAAAAGGGCATGTGCATGCCCTACCTCAAGGACCTGCCACACTTTTTTCCCATTTAATCTTATGCCTGTACGTGAGAAAAGGGATCAGCATTCTATTCTGGAAACTTGCAAGCAGAGAGCTTCCAGGAAGGTGTAAAACAAAAGATGACTTCATTCAGGGTAACAGCAGTAGGTGTAGAATAAAATCACTACTTTTGTTTAACCAAGAGTGAGACCATAACTATTTTGCAGATCCATTTCATCTGTCAAAAATTGATATGGTCCCAATTCATAAAATAACACAATAAAGCTTAAAGGCACGATTCTATCTCGATACATATGAACACATGCTACATAAAGCAAGGAAATATATAAACATGGCTGTTTACAAGCCAGTTGGAAAGCATAATAACCAAAAATATACATCACACTATCTTAACAAAATAATGTTTAATGATGACAGTTTAAGTTTGCAATTACATGACATTCTTGAGCAAAATATCACTTCTACTTATGGCAAAAGATTTAAAACTGCAAAAACAAGCGAAGCATTTATTCATTTATATGCCATTTCAAGATGAAAAACCCTGCCAAGGGCAACACTATAGCAGTGTAGCACATCTTTCTTCCTCTTTTTTCTTTTACAGAGCAGTAAAGGTAAAAAGAAGTTAAAGGAAAAAAAAAAAACACAAAACAAGGCAGTATCTACATCTACTGGCAATATCTAATGATCAATGAATCTGCTACTGAAATAAATTTGCTTAAAACAAAGCTCTTGCTTTAATGGTTTTTACACAGCAGGCTCCTGATACAAAGAGGGGATGACTGATGCTGGCTTACAATATGGTTCTATAGTAAACTGTGCCAGTATTACTATCAAATCACCTCTTATGAAACTCCCTTTCTGCCCACCATGTAATCAATTTAACAAAGATCTAAACAACTTAACAGTTCAAACATTCAAATATATCCCATTCTCCTCCTTCCCATCTACGCTTATTAGAAGAATGAAAGTCACAAGTCACTGGAACACCAGAAATTGTTTTATCTGTTTACTTTATTAGACAAAACTGCATATTGAATTCAAGTGAGTCTTGAAAAACAGAAAAGGCTTCACACTTCACAATATGTGAGAAATAAGACGAGCACCAATTCTAAGGCACAACACAAGAGTTATACCTGACCTGAGGAGCTTACTCACAATGTGTCTAAAAGAGCAAAAATAAAACTTCATCTGCAAGAAATTTCACGTCAGTTTTGTCCCTGTAACAGAATACCCAGATAATCACACTATGGGGTTTTACATAAAAGGAAACTGGTGAAAAGAAAAAGCCCATCATCCAGACAGAATAAACACTATTTTCAGCTTTATAATCTGCAAAACAAGTAGCTTGACATAAATCTACATGGGAAATAAAGAAATACAGTCAGGATGAGAAGGCAAATTAGAGAAGCCTTCTTTCCCCAATCTAGCATTTCTCTTCTGCCTCCTGAAGTAAAACCACTTCAATCACACTCACATCACAAAATCAATACAGAAAGACAAAAAAATGGTTAATGAAGAATATAGAAAGCATGAAGGAAATTCATTTACAAGCTGAAAAGAAAGAGCAAAACTAAGGATGACAGACAGAAAGGGTGGCAGATTGTATGACTGAAACTACCTCAGCCTTCTAATTGACAGGATTATATAAACAGGATGTACTGATATTTTTAGGAGCAGAAATAAGAAAGATACACCAACTGGTGCAACAGGTAAGATATGATTCTGTAGTTTATTTTAAAATTGTATTTAGAATATGTAAGGCCAGTTTTAAGTCACAGCAACATAATCACATATATACAAAGAGACCTTCAGAGAGAGGTCATATAGTCAAACCTCCAATTCAAAGTGATCCTAGCAAGAACAGGGTGCTTGGGGGCTTTGTCTAGTTCAATTTCCCCAATGATGGAGATTCCAGTCTCTCTTGAATTTTGTGGGGTTTACATTTCTGAGTTTGTTTCTTTCTTTCTTTTACAGAGTCACAGCGTCCCTCTTCCTAGTGTGTCCCTACTGCTTCTTGTCCTTCCATTGTGCCCCTGAGACGAGTTCAGCTCTGCTCTCACCCACATCCCACAACTTGGTAGCTGTGCTAAAACTAAACAAGTACCTACTCCTTCCTATTTCTCTTGTTAAATTTTTAATCATATCAATTATAATTCTTTCTTTTTCAAAGGTAATCAGTCTCACTCCTTCCTATTTCTCTTGCTAAATTTTTAATCATATCAATTATAATTCTTTCTTTTTCAAAGGTAATCAGTCTCATATAAGCAGAGACATGTATGCTTAAGTAAGCACAGTTTGTAATTTTTTTCTGTCAGCAGCAGAATTTGACATACACTCCCAACTTTTTTTGGTTTATTGTTTAGTATTAATTTTTGTATTCCACACTGGTTACCACTTGACGGTAATTCTACTGTGCTCTACCAGCAGAGAAACTTTTGCTGAAGTATCAGAAACAGAGACTTCAATCTCTTGTGCTGGGATTTGTTTTCTAGATGAGAAGTTCTCAAAGAATGGGAAAGTGCACAGAGGTGAGGTTTTACAGAGAAACGTGATAGAAGTGTTCACCTGCTGATTCTTCTTGAGAAAGGGAAAGGAGCAGCCATGGAACTCATCTGGAGATGGGGAAACAAGCAAGCCCCAAGGTGTTTTAGGACTACTTATTATTATTTATACAAAATAGTCTAGTCTACACAGAAATATTCCAATTACACAGTGAAATTATCATATTCACTGATCAGAGTGCAAACTTAAGAGGCTGACCACTAGAAGAACAGTCATTCACCAACCATCAAGAATTCAGGTAAAATTCTCACAGAAAGGAATACCAACTGCAAGGCTGTATTGGTGAGGACCTAATGCATCATTTCAACTTGCAGACTGAGGCAAAAAAAGCCTACTGACCTTCAGATGCCTGTATCACCCTTGGAGTCTGGATTTAGACTGTCCTTCAGTGTCACTTCAAATCATCAAAAAAGGAATTTGGCTACATCAAGGCTGGTACCTTTTACCTGTGAATCTGCCCCTGCCTTTCTCTTCATCCCATCTCAGAAATTCAAAATATACGGAAGGCTTTACTCTAATTTTGCCTTCATTCTTCTATGATCCCTCTCACTTCACTGCACAAACCTTCTCTTTCACAGCTATGATAGCAAATGATGTAATTGGAACACCTATCAACAGATAAATCAGTACTCTTAAGGACTATAAAGTTGGAATGTTTTGTGTATTTTTTAAGCCAAAATATTCAATCCATTCAACTGACAGTATATTTAAAACGTGACAAGGTGTCCAAGGCAGCAAAAAAGTAATTTCAATTTCACACACTGTGATATGTAGACATTTGAACAGCTTTGTTTCTTCTATCTTAAAGGCTGTTTTACTAGGTCTTTATCTGCTGAGACTTCACCAAGATGCTTATGAGCACTATTTTCAAGTCATAGAGAAATCAAGCATTTAATGGGAAAGTAAAAAGGAAGAAAATTAAATTTAAAGACACAACTGCAGTCTTTAAAGTTGCAGTTACATATAATCCAAAAGACAGAATGTGGTGACATTTACAAGAATATCATGGATACAATTAAGAATTCTATTTCATAAACCATCCAGCATTTTAATGAAAAAAGTTAATTCTCAATGGAATTTTAAAATGTAGATGAAGAAAAATTAACATGTAATTACACAGTGAAATTATCATAGCTTTATTTTAAAGTCAAAGGAGGGGAGTCTACAGTATCATTGCCACTTACAGCATCTTTTGTTAGTTTATTTTATACACTATTTTTATTTCAAGCTAAGATTTTTACATTGCACCAGCACAATCCCAAAATGTTAATCAACCATGCCTGACAGAATTCCCCAGTGACTTGCAGCAAGTGCTGATGCTTCCACTAATATCCAGTCTTGAGCAACTCACTTTTGTTAGATTTCCCAGGATGGTGAGTGTGCTTTAGTTTCATCCTTCCATTTCCTGATCACCTCTCCATGATTAACAGAGCTGAGATGCAGATAGAACTGAGCCTACATGTTCAGCTGCATCAGCTATGCACATACATTTTGTTCAGTATCTAAAAACCAAGTGTTTCTCCAGCTCTAGGAACCAGACCCATACATTACCACTTCTGATTCTTAATTAAAAACAGAATCAATTGAAATTAATTTTAATGCTTAATATAAAGAGCACAATTCAAAACCAGCAACAGATAACGAATCGTGTGGTTTCACTAACTGGATGTGTAAACTAACAATATTCAAATTAATAGCTGCAATATCCATTTAAAATATCTTTTAAGAAGCTCCCTTGACAAAGCAACTCCAAAATGCCTTGAACTCCTCCACAAAAACCCCAAAACAGCAGGGACAACATTAGATGCAGGAATTCTCAATAAAGTCTGTCTTGTAAAGAAATAACAAAAAGAACCAAAGACAAAGCTCCAGCATCCACTGACATCTCATCAAGAAATTGTTACCTGCTTTTAAAAGCACAGTTAATAGTTGTTGGGACACATACACTGGCTTTACCCTGAAAAGGTGGTATGAAATAAAGTCTGAACACGTGTGCAGATGTATTTGTGCATGTATCTTAAAGATCGTTCTGAAGGATGTGGTCTGATGCCATGTTTATTTAATTTTGCTCAATTCATTATTTCATTACTGTTATTTAATTAACACTGTTCCCTCAGAAAGATGAGGGGTGGGTTTTGTTCATTGCACATGGGTTCCTTTTACACTTCCAGCCCCAGGAGGACTGTCAGTAGTGGAAGACAGTGCTTACCTGCTGAGCCTGGTACCTCTGCTGGGCCTGCGACAGATACTGTGCCTGGGGTGGCAGGTGCTGGGGCTGCGGCTGCTGGTTGTAGTACGGCTGCTGGCCCTGCTGGCAGTAGCCACTTACACCTTGCTGACCATACTGAGGTGGGATCTGTTGGAAGAGCCAAGCAGAACAAATGCATGAATGGGAGCAGAAGGACACAAAATCAAGCTATGTCCCACCCGTATGGCAACCTCAGCACAAGTGATATCCTCAGCTGCACACCTGACCCAGCGGTCTGACTCCTTTACTCTGCAGTTAATGGGAGCCCTTAGATCCTCTTGCCTTAGCAGGAGGAGTAAGACCAAGTGCTCTGCATAGTTATTCTTTCCAGGAAGAGCTTCTAAGGGAAATGCTGTGCATCTGAACATCACAATTCTGTAATGCCCACCCATAAACCACAGAAGCAGTTACTTGAAATATTTGCTCTCCACGGGCGCATTACTGAGGCAAATCAACAGAGGAATCATTCTGATGTGCTGACCCAAAAGTTGATTTGTGGAAAAAAGGCACAATTCTTAAAAAAGACACTGAAAGAGAAATGCCTTTTGTCTTTTTTTTTTAATGCAATTTTACTGATTTTTATTTACTGTTTTGTGCGCAATCCTCAGGTTTTTAGTATTTTTGTATTTAAGCATTACACAAAGTCTTGGGGTTAGGCAAGATTTTGGTTTTGTCAAGTTCAATCTTTCTTAGTCTTCTCCCCCTGGTAAGATATATTTTTTAAAAATAAGAACAAAATAATGTGTTACACACCAGTTGGAACCAAAACCAAGTCAATTACAACGTCAGAGAAATTTTCTGCATTTGGTTTAGTCTGTAGGCCTTGTATCAATAGACACTGACATTTTCTCGAGGTATTTGAAAGAGCACACTTTCACTGGACTGCTGACATGGTGCCCAGATTTCCCTGGTTTTAGGTACCCATTCTTTTCCCCAATTTCTGGAATTTAATAGCATTTCAAAAAAATAACAGGTTCAGCACACGACTTCTCCCTTCTAGAATGGACCTTCCATTGGTCCTGCACGTCCCTGCCCAAGCGTCTCAAATACCTGAGCACATCTGAAATGCTTTGATCTCTGAACTGTTCCCACTGAGTTTCTGATACAATGATAAATCTGCTTATTCAACAAGAAAACACACACCTGTTTTACCTAAAGTTAATTTACTACATTCATTCAACAGTATTTGTTAGATAATAATAATAATAATAATAATAATAATAATAATAATAATAATAAACAAAGTTAAATCTAAACACCTGCTTAGGCTGTTTTTATTATCACAACTTGATCTGCTTCTATTACTTCTGCCAGAAGTTGGCAGTCCTACCTCTTGGTTACTCCTAAGGTCAGCACTGTAACCCCACTCCTGCACTTGCTCTTTGCCTTCACTTCCATTTCCTTTCCCATCATTTCACAGGCAGCTGAATGTTTCTGTGACCAAAGCAACCCTTTCTGACAAATACCCTCTCCCCGATGATGCATAAATGAGGTCTTTATAATGCAAACTAAAAAGGGTGTGCTAGAATATCATCAGGCAAACAGACAGCTGGAGTCTGGGATCTGACAGAAGACCACATGGTGATTTGCCCATCATCTGCAAAGGTCACAGAGCCTGGATTGGTTCCTAGTAAATGCTGAGAAGAACCTATGTTGTGGTCCATCTGGGTTCCAGTTACACTGGGAAGAAAAGGAAAGATACCCAGACAGCAAAATATGGGCTGGTGGAAAAAAAAAAAAAAAAAAGGAAAAAAAAAGGAAGAAAACTTGAATGCCCAGTTGACAGGATGGTAACAAAGCGAAAGATCAGATGAATTAACAACCAGAATAATTCTATAATAAAGAACAGGAGTTCACCTGAACATAGGAGCCAGGTCACTGGTACATAAAGTGCAAGAAAATGAAATTTTAAAATGAAGAGGGGATTAGAACACATAGTTAAAATGTGTGGTATTGTTATGTCAAATGAAGACATGGAGATTCTGGGTCATCAAGCAAAGATGCTGAGAAGAATCAAAGGATGAAAAATGGATATGTGACTGCAGAGTAAATAGAGTGGCAATAAGAATTTCCAACAATACATGGACTTCTACAAAAGGAGGGGTAGACTGGATCACTGGAACATCAAATTGCAAACAAAAGCACTAATAGTAGTCATATAAGAAATACGATAGACAGAAAAAATTCGTGGGTCACCTGTAGGCATCATCATCCTAGGACAGAAATTCAGGGAGAAGACCGCTAATAACAAAGTAATATTATATGCTACATAGCATTTAAAAGCTAATCAAAATAAAACTCCACCTCACTGAGCAGCAGAGGTCTGGAGCTTGGTCAGATCAAGATTGAGTGCTGGAACCACCATGCATGGCCAGACTGCAACAACGCTGACAGCAGCACACTAGCAAGATCAGCAAAAGGCATGCCGCAAGATTGATTAGGGGGAGATTTCAACTCCTCCCAGACGGACTGAATAAGCAGACTACAAAGCTGAGACCAAAGTATCAGATAACTGTCAAGGGTTGTTCCATGAAACTGCTGGTTAAGGAACCTGCATGAGGAGCCACTGCCGCCACTGCCTTTGGCTCAGTCCAGAGCAGCAAGAATCATCTACTACTGCATCTTGCAGATGCAGAACTGCTGTGCATCAGTGACCATTAACAGAGTTAAACTGAGCATCCCTACAGGAACAACGAAACCCAAGGAATCTACTACTGTCGTGCTTAACTTCAGAAAGTGTAACCACACAAAAATGAGAAAGCTTGTTAAAAGGAATCTCTAACAGACAGCTATGAGAAATCAAATCTGACTGGCAGCATCAAAGCTGTTTAACAACAACCACATGGAAAGCACAGAAACAATATTCACCACCCATTCAGAAAGATTTGATAAGAGCAAAAGGACACCAGCAAGGCTCACTGCAGCTTTCTAGAGGCAAAGAGGCATCCCCTTCAATAAGCCAGCACCGGGTCCAAATGAGGAAAACAGAAAAGACTGTAAACTCTGGCACTTCAAATGTAATAAGACAGGCCAGAAAGAACTGTTGTAACAGCTAGAAAAGGGAATCAAATGAGTAATGATTCATTTCTTCAAACACATCAGAAGTAGGAGGTCTGCCAGAGTCTGAAGTGACGAATGATGATGAAGGTATAAGGGGAGATACAGAGAGCACAATACCATCACAGAGAAGCTTAACAAAATCTTTGGCTCTAGTGTGCACTGTGGAAAAATCTTGGGGTGTTGCCATGCTGGAGTCCTTTGTGAGGGACTTGATAAATGTCTCTGAATCTGATGGGACTTTTCATGGAATAAAGTGACAAATGAGCAGTCAGAAGTGGCTCGGGACCATAAAGTATCCCTCCAGAGGTCTAATCAAATTCAAAAAGCTGAATTACTAATGATCATATACAGCCTCTAAATTGGAGCTGCCTTGGTGGGTGAGAACTGCAGTACAGCTTAAAAAGAAAACTCAGAGATTTGAGTAATTTAAGACTACATAACACTGATGACTGTTCTGGATAAATCAGGGCAGATAAGAATGAAGATGAAATTTAGGAAACATCAACACAGCAAAAGAAAATCTCTCTCTACTGACTTCTTGAACTTACTAGGAAGGGTCAGACAAAAAGGTTCAGGAAAACGCAACAAGAATCATCATCATAATTCCATAAAAAGAATCTATAACCTTCTGAAGATGGAAAAGACACCAGGAAGTAGGAACATGACGGAAAGCTACAAAAGCATCTTGTCCAACAACAATTAGGATGCATTCAATAGCAGAAGCAAACTTCAAAACAAGAGAGAAACAGGTTCTTTAGTCACAGAGGTAGCAGATGTTTAGAACTCCTTGCCAAATTGATGTTTTGAAAGCTGAAAGTTTCTGTGGGCTCAAGCAAAGACTGGACAAGTTCACAGAGAGACATCCTCTGAGGGTTACCAAATTTATAGAGACACATCTGGCTCAGGAAGTCCCTGAACTGAAAATAGCTGGAGGCTTGAAGAGTACTGGGGGAGAGTACCACATGCTTGCTTTGCTCCGACTCTCCTCTAGGCCTGCAATTAAAGCCTCCACTGGAGGCAGGATATACTGGGCTACATGAGCCCTTTATCTGCCCTGACAGAGCCATGCCTACCTTCTCACCTCTTCCTAAAAGACAGGCCAGCCCTCAGAGACAACAACGGAACTTTGGTCTGTGAGATACTAAGTAACAAATGTAAGCAACCTGAAGAGGCAGTAAGACCTCGACTGCCAAAGCTCTGAGACTGCTCCATTTTCTTAAATATTTTCCCAAGCTATCTGATTTCAGACACTGGTTTAAGAAAGGGTACCAGGTTCTTCTTCTGATCTTACATACCAGTTACTTATGTTAGAATTTTCTTCCATATCCTCTCAATCCAAACTGTTTTAAAAAATGAGCCAAATACCACCACATGAAATACAGCAAAAATCATAATGCTACATGTATGTTTGGATGCTTTTCTCTTCCGTGCAGAGACTCATCACCACAGCCTTAGCAGAACACTCCATATAATTGCTGTGGCTATTTAAATAAATAACAAACAACAACATGCAAATTAATCCTCCCGCTTTACTGACGGGGATCACAAGATACCGCTTATGGACAAATGTTTATTAAACAGCATAAAAAAAAAAAAAAAAAAAAAAGAAAGAAAGAAAAAAAAGCTTAATTAAAATCTCCCCAGAACAAAACAAATCTAAAGCAAATTACTTAGAGTGCTTGGAGTGAATGACCCAAGCATCCTCTCTCTTCATAAAGTAAACCCTCCCTCCCCTTCTCCCTTACACCCACATTTTTTTGTGCCCACACAATGCAGGAGACAAGAATTTGGCAAACTTCATCATCCCTGTGGTAGTGAAGACATTCTGGGGACAGCTGAAGAGAGAACAGTCCTGAGTTTGAATCTATTTCTAGGCAAGCACAGAAACTCTAATAATTACTTTGAACTCCTATCTGACTTGCACAGTATAAACAGCATTATTTTGAGAGAAGTATGACTGACCATCACTGATTACACCACTCTGAACACAAACAAAGAAAGGATGAGTATAAAAGGAACAAAATTGTCAGCCAAAATGCAGAGATGGGGCAAATCCAATTAAATCTATAACTTAGCCCATTATCTTTAATTCTTGTTTGAATAAAGGATGTGGTGGTAGGCATTCTTTTTCCAGGTAATACCTTGATAGAAATGTAAGTTCTAAGCAATTTTTGCATGTGCAATCCATGACTGATGTCAAAGAAGAAGGATCATTAGACAGCATTAGAGTCATTATAATAATTTTTTAAATTAAAATGTAACAGAATTAGTGTGTTAGCATAGGTACACTAATAATACCAGCAATATGCAGCTACTGCCCTTTTACACCATCCTGATGGCTAAATCCAGTTAATAACGGAAGAAGCTTTACATACTTCTTCACACAAAAAGCTCTGCAAAATCGCTCTGGGATTCAGCCGAACACATCAGATACCATGACATGCTCACTACAGGAAAGAGTCCTGGCTATATCCTTGCTTCTCCCTGAAGTCTATTGGGTGCCCAAAAAGTGAGGCATGATATTGGATATCCATTACCCTGGATAGTAGAAAGCAAAAACACAATTTGGAAGCTGCGGACCACAGTGTCATGATAAAAAAATCTGGGGCAAAACAGGTCTGTCTGGCCTGATCAGCATTAAGCCCAGCTTACAGAGAGAAGGAAAAATGGACTTCAGGGGTAGGGGAGCCCAAAGTGCCAAAGAAAGGGTGGCACTACCTGGTTCAGTGGCCACCTTTGCTGAGGAACAGTGAGACAGAATATTGTGAAACAAGTACTATCCTGAGTAATAGAATCATCAGTAACATCATTCCACTTTCTTAGCACCTTTAACACTGTAATTACATAGGAATTAGAATTTTAAAACATATGGTGAAGGGCATTCTCAGAAAAATAAAACCCTACCAACCTGGTACTTTACACTAGGAGTAAAATGGCACATTCTTTCAATTAACAAAAGGTTACAGTATTTAATTCTAATTATTTTAATTTTACAGTGGTCAATTCAGTTATAACTATAAAGAAAGATGTCACTCAGCTCCTATCAACCCTTCAAATAAAATACTTGTGATTTCAGCTTCAGTTTTAGATTACCAAAGTCAGACCTCTGCCAAATCCTAAGTATTTTCCTCCAAACATTCATTTCTCCATACTTTCCAATAGAAAGCTGTAATGGAAAACTAACTCCCTGGCTGTCACACACTTAACAACAAGATCTGGTTCATATCTAAAACTTTCAAATTCATATAATCCCAGGTCTTCATCTCTATGATTAGCTGAATTATAGAAAGAAGAAAAATATAATATGCTTATGCAGTATAAGGAAATCCTCTGGCACATGTTCAGTGGAATATTCTGTCACACTTAGGGGCAGCATGGTCTCCTGTCTCAAATCAATGTGTTCAACCCCAGCATGTTTGTGCACACAGTCTTAATGAAGGCTAAAAATCCTTCTCATTGAATGACAAAAAAGAAAAAATCTAAAAGGGAACCAAGTAGAAAACCGGATGTTAATGTCAAGGCTATTAATCAGAGGTAAATCTGAAATCCTGATGCTACGGCATTTTATTCATACATTCTATAAATTCTGTTACTTCTTATCACTTAGCTCTGACCTTTTGACAATATATTGGTCACAATGTTCACCTGTATTACTGTCTTTCCTATGCTGCTTGCCTTTACACTGAAGTATGAACTTTAAAATCTTATTAAGAGCCTTTAAAATATTAACACTGGGCCTGATACTGGTCCACTCTGTGACAAAGAGCAAGGAAGCAAAAGCATGAAAAGCATGTTTCTGTGTCACAGAACAATAATCCCCATTTCAGGACTTGCAAGGTAGTGGATTTTGCAGAGTCATTAAATGCATGCCTATGTTGAAGACTGCAGTGCAGCACAGAGATCTGCAAACTAGCTCAGATACTGGCAGGAGCCTACACCAAACGCTGTGCTAAGCTGATTTGCCGTGCTCCACAGAAGGGTGAATTAGGTCAAAGGGAGATCCACACTCTTGTAGCCAGACTGCTTCTTGTGCACAAGCCAGTTCATTTTAAAAGGTAGCTCAACCATCTTCACAAGATGCTGCAGTCTGCAATGCAGTCATAGCCAGTACTCAGGAAAGGACAGGACTTACACACATGTCTGTAATCCCCTTTTCCCCAAGAAGTACACAGCAGCACAATTACACCACTTGTCAGTGCAATGTACATGGCATCACATATGTACCTGTCATAAGGTGCTCTCTATACACTACCTTTTACTGTAGCTTAAATCAAAGCAGTATGAGCTAACTGATTATTAATACAGGCGATCTTCCTCTCTTAAGAAAGCCCCAAACCAACCTACCAAAAAAAAAAAAATAAAAAGGAAAGAAGTCTGCTAAAATTACATGATTAAGGAACTCTCCAGTCAGAAAATACAGATGTTAAAGTTCCAAATGCAACATTAACTGAGCCATGTTACACATATATAGCACCTTCTCTTTCTGATTTATGTTGTCAAAGGCATTTCATAAAATATAGAGGATGTGAAATGTGGCTTAGTTAATGTGGCTGCTAGAATCTTATCATTTATGTTTTCTGACTTCCTAGCTGTGCAACCTTCACATCTTATTAACATAGTTTTTTGCATAGACTGTAGTATGGAATAGTACTTATGTTTTATGTATTGACATATTTTTGATGTACTGAGATTTTGAATAAGTTTGCTATTCTTCATGATGAGAGCCAAATAAATAAAGACTACTATCACAAAATAGTCAATCATTTATACGGAAAAGCAATATCTCTCCTTCCAAAAAAGAACACTTTGATTCCCCTGTCAGAAATTGATGAAAACTACCTCTGCTGTAAATGCTAAATCTATGCCAATATCACAACCAACTCCTACTCCCACATTCCCCCAAAAACAACAAACAAACAAAAATAAAAAATTTGCATGTTTCAGATGAGATAAAATTAGTTTCAAGGGAGAGGTAAACAGCTGAGTCTAGAAACAAAATGAATAAATTCTTCCTACAATAGTGTTGATTTGCACAGTGCATTACAGCTTGAACTAATGCAACATTTGGTCCATTCTGCAAGTTAAGGGATGAAAATATGATAATCTCCAGTAAGAGATTTCCACTTTGCTGTATCTAAGCTCTCAGACTGACACTATAGAGAAGAAGACTAAAAATTTGCAACGGAATTGTTTTTAGAAGAGCTATTTTGATATATTGCATTACAAATAGAGAAGAATCCTAGTGCCTACACACACACACACACACACACTCTCAAGTGATGAGTCAGGTAAGATACCTATTATACTCTGCCTTCCTTCCTTTTTTTTTTTAAGTGATCAAAATAATTAAAATGGATCGTGTAATCTGCTTGAGTAATAGATTTCCACTTTACCAACCAACATAAGGAAAAGCACATCAGAACTATCACAACCTGATCTCTTTGGTGATTCGAATGACTGGGGCTTCAGCAAAAAACTTGTAGGAAACATCACCTCTTACTGTGTAAGTAGTATGAAATTCATCTATGAAATGCCAGCCATTACAGGAAAGTGCAAAAGACTATATTTAACCTATTTTTAATCATATAACAAATAATTTATTAAAGGGCACTTCTTGAGCATCCATGGAATGGAATGGAATGGAATAAACAGTGATCTTTGATCCCCAAATGCTCTAGTTGCCATTATTCTCTAGTTGCCATTTATTTTCCAGGAAATTTGTAACAATTTTGACCATTATTTCTCAAATGGTGATTAAAATAAAGTATGGTTAAAAAATACAGAAAAACGTATTTCTTCAGACAAATTCTTCAATGCCATTCAGACTTTCTAAAGCAGGGAACACAAATGAGAGGTATGGGTTGAGTCTGAATAGCAGGTAATCCAGCTGCATGAGTAATCCTCCAATTTTATGCCTTTATACACAGAGAGACACCTAACACTTAACTACTGGAGACTGAAAAATCCCTCCGTAAAATAGCTTTCACTCTACACTTCTTCTGGCACATAGTCTTGGTAGGAGGAAAAATTGCAAACATTCTTTAATCTCAATAGTGAGAAAAGGCAGAATGTGCACACACCCTGTTTATCATTGCTTCCCTGGCATCTTGCACACCCTTGAGTTTCCTTTCTTTCTTCCAATCTTTCGAGAGAAAAGGGTGCTTTTTAATTAACCCATGTTCTCCTCCAAAGATATCAATCTTGATGAATACTGTCTTTACCATTCCTAAATTCAATGGCTTTCAGAACTAAATAATTTGAGATTGTTCAGAGCCCTTCACCATATCTCTTAAAACAGCAGGAGAAGAATATGAAAGATCTTCCACAGGAAGCAACACCATGCACTCTTAAGCAAGCTAAGCTTTCTATTCTTTCCACCTAAACTTGTCCAGTTCCACCACAGGGCTTCACAGACCCTTACAGCGCACACCCTCTTTCTGACAACTGCTTTTCTTCCTTTACTGGTATCCTGCATCTGTGCAGGAACAGCCCCAGGCACCAATATATGGTAGAGGCCACCCAGCTGGAAAGCACCTTGGGCAGAGAAGGACCTGAAAGTCCTGGTGGACACCAAGTTGAACATGAACCAGCAATGGGTCCTTCCCACAAAGAGAGCTAATGGTTTCCTGGGCTGCATTAGACAAAGTACTGACAGCAGGTCAAGGAGGTGCTTCTGCTCTACTCTGGAGGACTGTGTCCAGTTCTGAGCTCCCCAGTACAAGGGCGACATGGACATACTGGAGAGAGTTCACCAAAGGGCCACAAAGATGATTAAGGGGCTCATGCATCTGTCCTATGTGGAAAGGGTAAGAGAGTTGGGAACATACAGCTTGGAGAAGAGAGGGCTCCAGGGAGACCAAATAGCAGCCTGCCAGTACATAAGGGGACTCTTTAAAAGAGAGCTGCAGAGGGTTTTTGCACAACAGCATGTAGTGACAGGACAATAGGGCATGGCTTCAACTGAAAGAAGGTTTAGATTAGGTATTAGGAATGAATGCTTTACTGTGAGGATGGTGAAGCACTGGAACAGGTTGCCATAGAAGCTGTGGATCCTCCATCTCTGGAAGTGTTCAAAACCAGGTTGGATGGGGCTCTGAGCAACCTGGTCTAGTGGAAGCAGATGCTACCTGCTCACGGTAGGATAGCTGGAATTTGATGATCTTTAAGGTCCCCTCTGATCCAGACCATTGTATGATTCTGTACTTAAGTTTAGTAGTGTCTTAGAACAAAGTTACCTGTCAAGGAGTGCACCCAATTTCTGGTCTTTAGCAGAGAACCCCTCTGGTTTTGGCCTAGACTCCTTTGACAAGGTCACCACTTTTGAGTTAACCCCCACAAGTCATCTTCTGTTCTGGTCCTTCACTGTGTTAAGGGATATCACACTTTTAATCAGGAAAAACTTGCAGTGAACATGGAATGACAGAACAGATTGAGCTCCTTGTGTTCCCATCATGGATCTGAATCCCTAAGTAGCGTCCCCAGCACGGGAGGTTGGTCAACACACAAAGAAAAAGGGATGACCTTCCATACCTATCATTTAGATTCAGCATTATCTGTGATAAATCTAGTCATTTGTTTAGTCCAAATTCTTCTAGCTTCTTCTATTATAGCAGGATCAAAATCATACTTTTCATCTGGACACTAAAAATTCCCCACAGCAAGGAATCCTGAGGCAAAGAGAATAACTAGCTGGACTAACGGTAAGAAAATTTGATTACATCTCTATCCATCCAGGATAATTTATTATCCTGCAGCATGGCATTAAATGCCTAAGATCAGGGTCCCATTCCTGTGGCACAGTTCCTCAATATTATTTTTGGAGTACTTATGCTGGCTTAGAAAAACAAGAAATACAGAGCAACTCCTATCAGAAACCCTTCTTCTTTAGATAAATTTGACCAAAGTGCACCACCTATAAAACCAAAACCAACTAACCAAAACAAATGAAAAAAAAAAGGGAAGATGTAAATCTTTTCTGTGATTGCTTTTCTTTCCCCTTCCCTACTGGGAACAGATAAAAACCAAGTCAGCCTCTTAAATAGGAGTACTTACATAACAGCTGTCATTTCAAATATTCCTGCAAGTATTTTTTAAAAGAAAACTTTCAAATCATTCCTTGTAGTCGCAGAGTTCAGATATTTGATTTATTCCATTTCTATTATTTAATTTGACCTATTACTTAGCACTGGAATACATCAAAAGAACCCTGACAGAAACATCAAAGACATCTATCTTATAAATTCATAGCTGAAACCATATAGCACATCATATTTTTTTTTAATAATTACAGTTTCATTATACTCAAAATAAGATGATTATTGTAAATTATTCCTCATATCAGTTACCACAAGTAAGTTTTAGAAACATCTGCTAAATGTAAGTATCTGGATACAGTTAATCCAATTCATGTAACATAATACTCAAAATGGAACAGAAAAACAAATGAGAACCTCTAAAGTCCTAACATCACTTATCAAAAACTACCTGTTTTGCTTAGTTGAAAATAGGCCCCTTAAAAACCCATGAAGAACGAACCATCAAAATCATACATTCATTCTACCAAACTACTAGAATGTTTTTAAACTAATATTGCAACTAAATTTAACTCAAATATTGTGCTCCATTTGTTAATGTTCATAATACCTATTACTCTGTCAAAGCATCCAAACATCTCCTGTGTATCCACGAATGTTCCTTCCTTTCTTGAAAGCTCAAGCCCCCCTTCCCCCCAGTCTGGTTGTTTTGGGCTATTATCTGAACACCTATTTTGTTTAAACATTCACAAAACAAATTCTTACATTCACAAGAAAATGCTTCCTTCTCATTTATGTCCAGACTGAAGTAATATCTATCTGTACACAAAATTAACACACAAGTGTATAATTCTAGCTTTATGCTCAAGTGTCCCAATTATGCACTTCGAAACACTTTAAAGGATCCATCAGGAACATTCAATACCTCAAAACTGTAAAGTCTTGAGGAGTGTCTTTTGACAAGACAGCTGCATTATGGAGAAATCTTTCCGCTAAAAACAAAGAAAGCTATCAGCTTTGGGGCTTTTTTCCTCCAGGATACTCAGGCTGTAAAGGGACCTATCTGGTGCAGTGCATTTTGCCACTACTAAAGAGACAAGCAAGAAACTGAAAAATTTGTTTTGCTTTTGTGTCATATGTCCCAGGTAAGCACAAGAGGCCCAGCCCCCAGATTGTTTGGAAAGGTGATTAAGGAAGGTGATTAAGAATGTTTGCAATAGACAAGTGAGGACCCTACACCTTCCTCACTTCAGCCCCAAGTCAACTGCAACTCCCCACACACACTTGGCGAACATCCATCCTCTGCCTTCCCACTTCTTACAAAATACTTTTAGGAAGCAGTTAGTTCAAAAAGTGAATGCAGGAGGTGACTGTCAACAGTTTTTTGTTACATAAATAAATTTCTGTGCACATGTGGTGGAGAAGGGAAATCTATGTTAGCCCATCTGACTTTGCACTGAAATGGGTTACAGGTGCTCACACAATGCATTACACTCTTTCACACAGACTGGTGATAAACTTGCCATATCCTTCATGTTATAGTTTATTAGAATCACTGGTGTTGTTCATGGCAGGGGGGATGTCTCAGCAAACACAAGGGAACATCAGGAAAAAAACTAGTTTCACATGACAAACACATACCAAGTTCTTAATAAATAACAGGTGAGGAAATCAGGAGTGGTAAAAACAGCGTAAGAAGGTAGACAATTCATTACATTAAAAATATACTAAGAAAAGGGCTTCAGGCTGACTCAAAGATGGCTAAGTCATGAGGCCATGTTAGCAAAGGTTTTCCTCAGTAAAACCAAGACACAGTAACTTACAGCGAGAAAATGCAATGCTCTGTGCAACTCATATGGGATTTAGCATCAAGTGTCAGGGGCATGTAGTCACTGTTTGTTGACCATCAAAGAGGTAAGATGAGCCTATTTGTGAGCTCAAAAAGAGATCACAGGTACCAGGCAGAGTGAGAAAAAATTCCAGCTGCTGTTGCAGTTCTTTAGCAGGGACAACAGAATGCTAAATTCTTCCAAGTGTGATGGAAAAACCACACGTTTTCAGGAAGGTGCCATTCAAAGCTGTTCTAGAAAAAACACACCATGCAGAAATGCTCCCAAGCTTCTCATCCAATGAGCTGAGTGTGTTCCTGTCTCACAGCTGCCCAGTGCCCACCGCTGCATGCTGAGGACCTGCAGAAAGGTCTCCTGACAGCAGGGACCATGAAAGACACGGTGAGGGCTGATCACGTTTCGTATAATGCTCCAGAGGAAAAAGCACCAAGACAACTGGTCTATAGCTGCAAGCCAATCTGTCTGCTGCCACAGAAGCCCCATTACTTCACCCAGCCTGTCAGTTCTTCCTGACTCTATACCGGGGTTCTGCTACACTCAAATAGCAGAAAGATAACGGGCAGCCTTCTGCTGGTTCAGCACACCAAAACAATTCAGCATGGTCAGATGAACCCAGGGAAGTGGCACTGCAGGTACCAGCTGGGTTGGCTTTGGCTGCTGTCAAACTGCAGATTCTTTGGTGTGGTTTTCTGTGGCTCTCCTCATTTTGTGAATCCAAATCCACAACTCTCACTTTCCAAAAAAGCACTCCATGTGCAAAGTAACAACTTCCAGCTCTCCATGCAGAGCCCTTCTAAGGGAGACCTGCCATGAGAGAAAAGCTGCTGCACTACCAAGAGAAGCTACAAAAAAAGCCTCTGCGTCTTTCAAAGCCTCTCTTGACTTTGAGGGAGGACACTGGCTTTTCAGATCTCTTCAAACTCAAGACACTCAAATTCTGCCATAAAATTTAATCCACTTTAAGCAGAAAACAATTCGTTGCTTCTCTCACCTAGAATAATATCCAAAGGAAAGTAGTGATACAGGAACGAGGACATACACACAATTATCTCTCCCTTCCTTGCAGGAAGCAAAAGCAAGTATTTAATGAATTTCATTCTTAGCATGGAAGTAAAGTGCAAGTGGGCAATGCCCATTTAGTTTAGTTCTTGAATATTATGCGTGGAATGATCACTTATCTATGCTGGTAGTTAGGTATTTCAACCTCCTGTTTGGTTTGGCAAATCTTCCTCTGAGTACCAGTTGTACTTCAGTGGCTACAGCACTGTTCAGGCATGAGCTTCTAAGATGAAACTAAGCTTCTGATTTTGCAGTGGCATAACTATTTAAAATATTTCAAATAGTAAGTCAATATTTCTCAGAAGCTGTATATACCTTCCAGAGCACAGAGTTCACATGTCCTGAAGAACAGGCTTTTTAATTTTAAAAGCAGTTATCTTCATTACTTAATTGGCTCTGAAATATATACTTTTTTTTGGGGGGGGGGGGGTTTGGGGTTTTTTTTTTTTGAGTGTATAAAACTAGGGAGAAAAGCTTAGGAAGCAGCACTGTCTGCTTTGGAGGGAGTACTTACCCATCTGCCCTTCTGGCCAGAGGTTTAATAGATTTCTATTTTTATAAAGGACATAAGGGGAGGGGGTGGCTCCATCAGTTTCCTACAGAAACCCAGCTGCCAAACTGGATGTGCCAAAGGGGAATTTTAGGGAATTTTAAAGAGATAACCTCTGCTGAGACTGCAATGTCAGCTTTGTAACCTCATGACTGGAACATGTGCAGTGAATGCTGGATTGAAAAGGCTGTGCTATGGGAGTTAGAAGAAAGAAAAGGAGAAAACAGGAACAGCACGAACTGGGATTATTACTCTGTGATGAGAAGAGGACTGGAGCTAAAAAACACTGTTAGTTCACTGTGAAAAAATACATCTATAGAGTAAGCTCACTTTGATTTGAGTATTTATTGATAACCTCTGTGTACGTCCCTTCTCCCAGCCCTAATATGGTCTCTGCATTTTGTGCTGATGCTGTTGTTCCATTTAGCAGGTCACTTGCAGCGTATTTTAAACAACACAGGGACCCAAACTGACCTCTGGTTTAAATGTTCAGCACAGAAATTGTGGGGTAGGGGTTGAGCAGGGAAGAGGAGCAAGAGAAGAACAGGAGCACTGCCAATTAAAAGCAAATAATAAATAAAAAAATAAAACATTAAATAATTGGTGCTTTTTTTATCTAGTCCTTCAGCTGCTACTCAGCTTTTCTTGCATGCCAAGACAAAACTAAACTAAATCCCCTTACTTTAAATTATCAAAACTTTTTAAAATTTATTTTACAGGAAATAGATAAAGAATTATGGCATGTACTGCTATTTACTCACCAAGATCACAATGTTTGAAGAAATTTAGTATGCTAAAGAAGCTGTAAAACATTTGTGATTCTCAACTAAGATCAACATTCAAAACAGTAAGGACAGCCAAAACACCCACACAAATAGAGTAGCCAGAAATACCTTCAAAGGTCTATAAAAATCTATGCAAATCTATATCAAGTCTTGGGGATTAAAAAGGTAAAATTAGTGATTTGCACTCAGACAAGTAAATTTATATACTAAATTACAGAAAGGGGAGTCTCTTATTGGTAGGACCCCATTACAAAACACTTCTGATGTCCACCTGTTCTGGTTCTTGCGTATAGCAGCGTGCTTGCAGAACCATCCCTTTCACTACATTTAAAATAGATGAGAAAATATGATGTCATCACATTTCACCTAGAAGAGAAGCAGTAATAAACACCCTTTTGCAGTGAAAGCAGGAATGCTTTATGATAAAATATAAGAGCTCTTTAAAACGAAACATTTCAAAGTAACAGGAATGTTAGAAAGGTAAAATAAATTAATAGCCTATGTTGTTAAAAACTGTCTACAAATCTTTAAAATCCAATTCTCTCAACAGGTTCAATATGTGGTGAATGTCATTAAATTATCAATCTAAGAGAAAAATCTATCTTCAAATTTGAGGCTATATCTCCCATTTAGCCTAATATTTGGGAGTTTTATAAAATATTTTTTTCACATTTTGGGTTAGTGATAGGGTTTGGGGAGTGTTCCTTTCTTTTCTTTCAAGGGAAACTGTCAACTGAGGACCCTTAAAAAAACAGCTGCAACCTCACACCATAAGGCATATGCTGATGTATGCTATCTTTAACTAAATGTTAGTTTGTTTCACTAGTGTTTGTTCTTCTTTCTGGGCAGCACTTCACTGAGGATCTGCTCCCTTGAGGAAACATAACCTGCTTCAGTGCAGTGTATCTCAACATCTCTGCAGAAGAAAAGGCATGTAATCAAATAATTAGCAACCACTGTACCCATTCTGTGCATCAGAAACAAAAACCTAGACAAGCACCTCTCTTTAAAAGCATTGCCTCCTTTGTTGCCTCTAACTGATCTGAAAATAATATTATTGCATCTTCAATCAAAAAGAAAACAACTTGTTACACTGCAAGTGGCTTTTCCATTGCCTTTCAGCAAGAAAAGCTTCGCCACGTTGGAAGATTTTTGCTCTCTCAGAAAAAAAGTATTTCTATGATGCATTGTAAATCTTTACCTCCCTCAACTGGGAGGTAGGTTTTTATGCCTTTCAATATTTATTATGTCTGCTCGATCGTGCTTTCTTAAAGATCCCTTCCAGCTTCTGTTCCAGCTAGCAAGTGAAAATTCTCTCAAGTCAGTAATGTAAAAGGAGTAGGAAAGAAATTCAGCACATGAACAGGGCAGACACACGGTGTAGTGCAGTGCTTTGCATAGTCCTACAAAGCACATTATGACCTATCTCATGGAATACCTAAATTCAAAGTATTTGCTCTATGGGTCTTATAATTTATTAAATTTGATATTACAAATAAAACCATGAAGTCAGTCCCAGCTGAAACGCTTACATTTCCAAAGAAATCCTACAAACTCAGCAAAATCTTGAGTTTTTCCTTACATCTTTCCTGACCACATCCTATTTATTTCCATTATGTGTGATTCAGGTTCCAACTCTACAAACTATTATGTAATTTAAAATTTTAATCATTAAGAGTAGTGCCACTGAACTTAACCAGGCCAAGGCCACTAATGTAACCACTGATACACATATCAACCTATGGAGCAGAAGGATTTAGACTGCAATATCCTTGGGGCAAGGAATATGGCTTTTCCTACATTTCACAAAGCAGCACATCATTTTGGTTGAAAACAGGAAATAAAGGTTTCACTTTTAAAATTTTCCTACTACCAGCAACCCAAAGAGGAGAGAGCAGAGAGCCCAGAAAAAGCTCTGCAATATGTCAGATTAAAAAAGAATCTCCACAATCTTTTGTCTCATGATGGTAGTCAGGAAAGGTTCCATATAACGTATGATAAAGAAAGCTGTGATTAACTGGAAAACTAATCAGGAACCAACTTTTCCTGCTGCCATTCTTAGCTATCTTTTTCTACTATTGTCTAAAGCAAAAGACTATATATAATACTTCTATTTAAAAAACCAAACACAAAACCAAAACCAGTTTTAACTACACTAACTATACTCCCCTACATTTTTCTTGCTGTTAAACTTATCCAGTAAGTAAAAAAGGGGGAAAAAATAACACACAGACACACTATCAAATTCACTATCAGAGAAACAAGCAATCATTAGCCTAGTAATGACTCTTTCTCTGATATTTCAGTATATATACACTGCATTAGATATTCAACACTCTTTCTTGAATAGCAAATTCATCCTTCATGTGCACAAAGTGCAGTAAATTCTCTTATAATTGTAAGAGTGCAGGACAACTTTGCCAGTTTTAATTACTGGGAAGTTTGTCTTGGGTTTCTAAACACCATCAGTAACAAGGTACACAAAGCAAGTGAGACTCACAGAAATGGAAGCCAAGGCTGTTTTAGCAAAATTGTATATTACTAATACATTAGAATTGCAGGGTTTGGTTTCGTGACCAAGTATGAGCAAGTTATTTCTCTGACTTTTGTAAGATGAATTGATTATTACCATGACATTTCAACCACACACAAAAGAGAAAGGTGACACTACAGCAGAAATGTGCTATCAGTTCAGCAGCAGTGATTTACAGAAAGAGCTTTTCAAGTTTATACTAACAGGGTTATTTCATGAGCTGAAAATAGTTTTATTCCCTTATGTCAAATAACATTTATGTATCTGTAATGTGCACCATACCATAAAAAAGGAGACATGAAGAAAAACATGACTTTACAGACATGACTACCATCACACAATATTGCTTTATAAATAATGCTGAAGTAAACAAAATCTGCATATAAATAACAATTCTTATATTGACTGTTAAATAGACTGACAGAACCAAACAGCAGCAAAATGTTGCTTATGGTAAAAATCTCTGCTTTTATTTTAAAGATATAAACAAAGTATTTATTTTTGTAACCATCAAAGCAAGCAGCTGACTTTTGATTTTGTCTGTGAGGAGCACATGTCTACAAATAAAGGAAGAAAGAAAAAAAAAACTAACATGGTAGAGGAGGAAAAGACACAAGTGAGGTTTCACACTATTGACAAGGCTTATAATCCAGAAAAATCTGTGGTGTGAGCCAAGGCACGGCAACACAGCATTTAGGCACATAGAGGAGAAATGCTTGTAAATTCCACTGGTCCAATGAGCAGAGACACAGTTTTCATAATTTTATCATTGTGCTCCACGGCTGAGTGGCTGTCAGGCCAATGGCAAGGCACAGGTTCCCATCTGAATGACATATGGGTTCACCCAACCAGAGAGATGTTAGAGCATTAAATACCACAAACAGACAGGACAAGAATACAAAAAGCCAAATTAGCGCTCGCACAACAGCGCGCTCAGGCTGGGACCTGCCTGCTCCAGCCCAGAACCTCTGCCAGGTCCCCAGCATTGGGAAAACCATGTCCTCCAGGTAACCGTCTCTCACCTCATAAAACTCAAAGACACACTGAAAAATTATACTTCAAAGTGTGGCTGGAAAAAAAGAAAATGCGTATTTTAAAAACACTGGGAAATGTAGACTTAAGACATGTGGGGAGTAAGAAGGGAGCAGGAATTATTCTTTCCCACAGAATTTCTAGAAAAGTGCCATGGAACATACATTTTACCTTTGTGGAAAGCTGTTCTTCAGAGAGAAGTGTTTAACATGTTACATAAACATGTTATGCAGTGAAATGTAAAACACAGGGGGATTTTCATCACATTTATTGCATTTGTTAGCCAAAATGTAGTAGTCTTGTAATCACTGCCACTGCTGTAGTAAAACACTTCAGTAATATTAACAAAAAAGTGCTTTCAGACAGGCTTGTCGAAGGGGAAAGAGATTATATTGAACAACTTGGACCTAAACAAAACAACAAAACCAAATAAAATCCCCAAAGAACTGCAGATGAGCATGCAAAATGAAATCATGGTGCTGATTTCAACTAGCAATTCTGCATGCCTTGAAATTTTCTCTTATGAAAAAACTAAACCCAAGTCACATAAATTACAGAACACTGCGTAGGACACAGCTGTCCCCTCACTGTGCAATGTGATGGAGCACACTGAACACATGAACACAACACCAGCAGTCCACAGGAGAGGTTCAGACTTCAGGGACCCGATGGAGGAATTGCATCAGCAACTTTCAGTCTAAGTCAAGAAGTTAACCATGATGGCCTATAATCAGCACCACCTTTGCACAGCAGGATTTGTGAAAGCAAAGACAGAGCACAAGCTTTATTCAGGCTAAGAGATCCTGCCTTTACACAGACAACTTCTCAGGTGAGGAGGAGTGGGCACCTTCATCCCCTGCCCCTCACCCAGCACCCAGTCAGCTGCAGCCTCCCCACGGCTCAACACAACTCAAGGAAGTGGTAGAGATGGTGCCACCGACTTTAAGGGAGCTTTTCTTCTCAGTCTTTCCATGCTTTATCTTCACTCTGCAGATCTCTCTAGATGTGGTCTCTTTAGATTTATTTTATAATACCAGGATTCTCTTCTGTTTGTACTGTGTTTTTCCTGCTCTCATTCGTTTTACCCTTTCAGTGCTAACACTATCATCTGTGCACAAGACTTGGGAGGCTTCACTCCCAAGGTTCTGCAACGTTCTCCATCAATAAACTGAAAGGACTGGAAGCAAGGATTATCTTTAGGCATACATTCAAAATAGCTGTTTAGATCAAGGGTACTGATTAATTACTGCAGCTTAAAAGTCACTAACAGTCTCTTCCTGACCAAGAGGAAGACATTGCTTCAAGAGCAGCAATCCACAATAATCTTTATTAGAAGCTATTTAATCACACACTATTTATGTTTTAAGTGGTTGAATCTGTACTTCACTAGCAAAAAGAAATACTTTCTAGGATAATAGCGAATTGTTAGGAAAAACAACAACAAAACCATTCCTTTCCTTAAAAATTCCAGCACCACATCATTATCTGCTTCAATATCTCCACATGCTTCATGTGGTAGATCCCAGAAAACTGTTTACAGGTTAAACTTTGCCCCAAAGTTTATCTCAGCAGTATCTTTTTACTTCTGAATTTGTTTTGCCTGAGAACTTCATATTCCAGGGTAACTTTCAACTGAGCACATCCAACCAGATTCCCCTCATCTTTTTTTGCAGTTAATTAATAAGAACTTATTTCAGGACTATATACACCAAAATACTGAAAGAAAGCCTGTGTGACTCAGGAAAAACCCCAAATTCAATTAAATATCTCCCTCACTGTTGTCCATACAGGCAAGCTGTATGCCACCTGAAAGCATAAGATGAAGAGCAAATGAATCAAACACTAGGAAATGTACTCCTTAGTTATTTTAACATCTAACAGTAGAAAATAGTTTCAAAGCTCCTTATAAATACACAGAAAAGTGCTGGCAAAACACAAGAAAAGTAGATATGAAGCAGAATTGTCACTGATGTTCTCCTTAAAATACTATCTTAGAGAATGACTCTCATACCCTCTAGGCTAATCCATTCCCATGCTCTGTGTTGGAAGATGATACTCATATTAAAAGATCCATCAAAGCCCGCCCTACCTTAGACAAGGAAAAAGAAGTCAGCACAGCTAATGGGAGAGAAATCTTCTGAGCCGAAGGCAGAGCATCACCCCCCTTGCCATTATCTCTCCCCACTCTACCAGGCTGCAGGAAGTTGGCAAACTGAGACAGAATTCCCAATTCAAAAAAGCAGGAGCTTTTAAAAATGCTTAAGAAAGGGGGGGAAGAGTAAGGCTGAAGATTAATAGGATCTTCAGAGCTCAGCAAACTGCAGGACAGAGGGAGAAAAATAAAATTGATGTCTATGACATTTCAAAATAAAAGAAATGTGAAAAACACTTTTTCCTTAGAAGTTGAAACTTTTAGTTATAAGGATGAATATTTCATTGTCTGATATGGAGATGTGAAAGCTCCTGAGGGTTAGTTTAGGGTGTTTTGTTTTGTTTTGTTTTAAATAAAATACAGTACACTAAAGCACGGCAGAAATCATTAGAAGTATTTTTTAACCAGGAAGTTTTCAACTCAGAGTGAAAGCATTATTACACACACACAGAGAAAAAGAAAAAATCAAAGTCTGTCAAAACAGAAAACTAAAGTAAGTTACAAAATCTGAATATTTAGATTTGACTGTAACTGCCAAGAACATACAAGTTGTAATTTACAACTGGGGAAAAAAAGAAAAATTACAAGAAAAACAGTATTTGGAGTGGGGGGAGAAACAAAACTTTTCGAATTCCCACCAAATATTTCTTTTGAAACTGATTTTCTTTTGAGGATACTTTAACTACAACAAAAATTCATCACCCAGTAGAAAACTACACTCGTCACATTTTCCAAAAGCTTACAGGTAACCAAACAAACACACTGCAGTACACCATCCTACTCTGATAAAGTGGAAATTAAGAAGTACTTAATATAGATTAAAATTTATATGGACTTACAACAGACTTACATGGAACAAAGATAAGCCTACTGAGTTAAAATTTATACATTGTGTATAGTCTCCTTAATGTAGTGTTCATGTAAACCCGTAGGCAGACACACACACTAAACTGAGTCACAGTGGAACATGACTTTCTTGAAGGCAAAGGTAATTTTAACATGAAAAATGCTGTACCCATCTACAGAGCTCCAGGACACTAAGAGGCCTTTTCTAACTCCATTTCTCTGGAACATAAGCAACTTGACATCAATAAAATGAACAAATCATTCTCACAAAGTTAATGAAAATGGAGTTATGATACTAAATCTATTGGTATCCTCTCTTAAAATTGCTCTGAAACCAAAAACACCAAAGACTTGAGCAACACTGATGAAAATATTTTCAGCTCAGAAAGTAATGTAGGCTTGATGGTCAATGTTTGGGCTGCACAGCTCAGGGGTTTTTTCAAAAATGAGATTGCAGTCGAATCTGAAGCTCCAAGGGGAATGAAACCTCACAAGCTATTGTTTTTCCCACCCAGGTGAAGCAAAGCCCTTGCATGAATATCATCTGAACTCCCAACCAAACAAGACTACAGTAAATAAACATGGCTCATCAAACACTTACCAATGCAAAGTTCAAACAGGAGAAACAGGAGACTTTAAGTTTTAAGGACAGTATCCAACTGTTCGCACCCATTCTACCCCATGACCCAAGTTGTATAATGGATGGAAATGGTAAGAGCTCCACCACCACTATGAGCAGTGCTAAGAATGAACAGCTGTCCTCACTTTTCAGCTGAAGGAAAGATGCAAAAAAAAAGTCATGCCTAAATTCATTCCATCTTGGCTTTTTCAAGTGATGATCAAGCAGTACTTAATAGAGTGACAAAAGGACAATGATGAGAGAGGGGATGGACAGAGGGAAGCACATTAACACGGCAATGATGCCCATCCTTCAAGTGTACTTTTTCTTCCTTTCACTTATAAAGATGATTCTAGATTTAGAGTATGCTCAGAAAAATACTCTGTATTTCTGCTTTAAGAGCCAACGAGATAAACACCAAAGTCCCATGGGAAGATAGGTAAATCTTAGGCAATCACCCAGAAGGAGGAAGGTTTCAGGTATTAAGATGTAAAACTGTACTGAAAATACAGGCTAGGCAGAAAGCTAATGATGGTTTGATAAACCTTATTAAAAACCCCACATGGATAGATGGCAGTCAGTGCCTATTATTGCAAGGCTTGGATGGGATTACTTTAATTAATGTTCTACCTAAACTCTTACTTCAATAGCTACTAATTACCATTAAGAACTACCAGCTATATCCGCAGATTAAACATTTCTCCCCACCCCAAAGACCCAATTTTAGAAGCTGCTTCTACAACAAATTATTTGTTATATTGTTTATGGTGCCATAGAAACCTCTACATCCTTTTAAATTTGTGTTAATATCCTTTGATGTAGGTCCTTAAAAAAACTTGTTGAACAGATACTCACAAAACAAATGCCTCTTTATGCTGAAAGAGTGTGAAAAAATGTCAATATACTACATAACTTTAAAGCAAAATTAGAGGCCTCCCAGTATTTGATGCAATCTTCAGACTGACTTAAATCCTGTAGCTTTCTCTGTCTTTCTGAATGCAGCTACGAATAGAGAAATAAGAAAGACCTTGTCTTGAAGATGCAATTTTTTGTAGATTGATGTATTCTCTTTTAAAGGGATATAATTTTACAATCCCTCACAGGTGAGATAGTGGGTTTAATATCTAAAGGAAAGTACATATTTGTCTTTATGTCAATCTGCATGAAAGAAAAATCACTGGTAAAGTAGCAATAGAAAAAATACATGCACTGCAAGGATCCATCTACATTCCTATTTTGTGGCTCAGATTTGACGTATTATTTGCCATACTCAGAAATATGGTATTTCTGTATGCACACACATTAATCTTGACAAAAAGATCTTATTTCAGTCATGCTGATCCTATTTTAAAATTTATTTAATACTCAGCTATAAAAGGCAAATACTATTTTATAATTGAAAAGGACATCACAGTTGAGAAATATCCCTGATTGAAAACACTATCTGAGCAGTTGAAAGAAAAATTCTACTGCCTTTCCTTTAAAAATCAATAGAAGAGAGCTATGTACAGATTTGGAGAAATTAATAAACAAATTGCAAGAAGAACAAAAGCCTTACCAGTTTCATACACACACACACACACATAAAAACTCAATCATATTTCTCCCCACAGTATTGTGAATTTAATAGAAACTATGCTGTGCATATCTATGAGATGCTGTATTTAAGAATTTTTGTATCTCTTTATAGATATCTATAAATTTCAGTACACAATTATATAGGCTTACAGTTTGAAGAAAGCGAATTAAAAAAGGAACAATTATTGTAGAGAATATCTTTGAAAAAGAAATTTAGTCTGTTCTCCTGCAAGACAGAACTTCCCTTTGTACTTCTCAACTGTGAAACTCTATGAGAGCATAATGGTTTTAGTACAGCCAAAACAATAGCTTTGTACAAGTAAGAAACCACAAAGAACAAAAAATAAATGTAAAACCAAACAAACTCTGTACAGCAATTATGATTAAAAAGTGACTATTAGCACAGCTACAATACTTCAGACAAAATTTTTAACAACATTTGCTTTCTCCATCTGTCTTTTTTTAAGACTTATTTCAGCAGTGAGTCAGATTTTGGACAACATTTGATGGGGTGCCATTTAAAAAGTAAGAGAAATAAGAAGGAGGATATTTTATGAAATAAATTCTGCCAAAATCCAAGGCAGATCTGGAATATGACAACAAACTCATGTCAAATAACAGTCTGTCTGATGTTTAGATTGTTAAGATTATTTAGGGAATGTGAAGAAAAAAGTAAGCTTTCCAAACAGTCTTAAGGAACTTAGATTCCAGTGTATGTAATGTATTATGAGAAAATTAATAGATACATGAATTTAATTAAAAGATTCTGTGTTTGCCTATTGCTCTTATACACAGAGCAGCAATCATACACTGGTAGCAGATCCATGTCATTAGAGTGACTTCTGCGAAGTTTCTTTTCCATGTACAAAAGCAACTACACATCTACGAAGACAGCATCAAGAGGGCCAACTATTTTTAGTCTTATTATTCACCTTTGCTAGCAGTGTTGTACAGGTTCTTCTCTACCAGAACTAAGGAGAACAAAAACCAGTTCAAACAGCTGGATGGAGAAGACAGCATTGTGGTGAGTGGCTCCCTGGCACAGAGAGCAAGTTCATAAGGTAAGAGTGCATTGACAGCACATTTTCGTTAAAAAAGAAACAATAAAAAAATTTACTAGCCCATTAGGAGTGCCAACCTAAACAACGCTTTTCTATCATCCTGAATAAATCTGCTTTGAGAAGTCAGACAAAGCATCTTGACAAAACTCTGTTCTGTAAAACTAGGAGAAAATAATAGAAACTTATCAATTCCTTTTAAACATTTATTAGGTCCAGAATGAGATTGCTGGGCAGAAGAGCACAAAGCATTGCCACACAGTTTTGGCAGGCCCAGTTGCAGCCATCAAGGTGCCTTGTTCAATGACATGAGCCTTAATTAGCCAATTACATCTTATTTTTAAGCTATTCTGACTGTGGCAATGCAACAAAGCATGTTACCTAACTGCCAAGTGCCAGAGATTCACCTCTTCTCCATCCTCCTGGCACATATTCCCTGCTTTTTTTTGCATGGCTTCAGCACCAGCTTAGACATGAGCTGAGCCATTTTAGAGCACTGAACCTAAAACTAAGGAAAATTAAGCCACCTCCTTTCCTTCCCAACAAAAAAGACCCCAGAAGTCTATCATCCATTCAAGAAAACACTGCTAAGCTTCACAAAAATTAGGAATGTACTGGACTGATCCAAGGGAAAGCAGAAGATCCAACCGGAATCAAGGAACCAACTGCTGCAAGTAACAGAAACCCATCCAAAATGAAAGAAACTGTTTGCCACAGTTGCCCAAGTCTGACTCAGATTTGTAACACCAGCTAAGTGTCATGTAACAGCAATGTGATTGATGCACACTGTATTTTGCATCATGCAAAGCAGAAAAAGCGTAAGAGAATCTCAGAAGCGTAAAAAAATCACTCCAGCATCCAAGACATTAAACACATACACACACACACATCTATACTTAACACAGACATCCTTACTAAATTTTGTTAGTAATTAGTCCTTCATCTGAAAATGCTTAAGTAATTCACAATGATGGAAAAAATATATCAGTGAAGCTGACAGATATTATCACCTCAGTAGACTGCATATTAAACCTTTCGTTCAAATCTATGGCAGAGCAATGAAGCCCTACTCTCATCTCTTTGGAACAAACTCTCCCTATATGGAATTACATTTTGCCTGTACATCATTTCCTACCAATTTAGTTTGCTAAGTATTTTTTCCCAATTCCTTTCTTCCAAATGTTGTAATGTGTCTAGCATACTGTAGTTTCTTAAGCACTTGGGTAGTCAATGCACATATATAATCCCAATTTCAAAGTCATAACATGCCTAGAGGGATGTGAAAGGTGTTAGGAAAAATAAATAAGGCAGCAAGAGTTTTTGGTTCAGCCAACCAGACTAAAGTTACATTTTTCTAAGTACTTGTATGTATTCTTAGCCACTTTTAAGTATGTGTTAAAAGCATAGAAACAATAAAGAATTTGTAGTTCTTCAGTGAGCCATGAAAACCTCTGCAGCTCCCTGGTGTACATGCAGAGAAGTAATGGGTAAAGAAGAAAGATGGTCACCTTCTTACTTCTAACTGGATTTGGGTGATCAGCCTACTTAAGCTCTTGGGTAACAACTTACTTCAGTGGCTAAACCAAAACCAATATTTAAGAAACTCAACAAATTTATAACAAAAGCTGCTGAAACCACTTGCAGAGAAAAGCCAAAAATTACTTGAAAGTTAGAGACTACATGTATTATTTTTAAAACACTGTTATTAGGATATTGCCAAGACTCTTCAGACATAAAAGGCTAACTTCTTATTTGTTCAATCTGCACAGTGCATGTCTATATGGTTACAACACCAATGAAATTTTTAATATTTTTTCCTCAAGTTTTGTATTTCAAGAACAATTTTCTGGAAAACATAACTGCCTTATAAATGAAATCTCCAGAATAACCCCAAAAAGTTGCAGAAAACCAAGAAGGGATGAAGTGAGAAAGACAAGCCTAGATGTTTAAAATATTGCCATTACTAAGGGTATCAAGGCAAAAACTGAAGGGATGAATTGAAGATATGCTCAGTGCTCAAAGCACATTTCTGAAATACAAGATAACAATTTGTCAGAGAACATCTTCTCTTTATCTCCCTCTGAGGGTTGTAAGATTATTAATCTTCAGAGCACAAATCACTGCAAAACTACAATTCCCGACGTACCCTGCAGCCCATTCAATTACCTGAAGTACATGAGTCCTTGCTAAGAGAAGGCAGAGAAGTTTTAAGAAAACAAACCAAGCTCTGCTGTGCAGTTTCCACCTCTTAGTGGCTGGACATGTTTTTTTTCCCATGCCCTATTTTCTTGCAGAAATAGAGGCAGGGAATTAATCAATTGAGTGAAGCTGAGTATTTTTGGTTTCCTGTGGAAGAACAAACTCAAGGTGATACTGCAAATATGTAACTGCTTCTGGGATGAATTTTGACAATGCCCTTTGCAGAACTCTGAATGGTACCAAATAAACTCAGAGCAAAAGCGTATGTTACTAGGTGTCCACTATTCTCAAAATGCTTCAGCTGACCAACAGAAGAAATGAAACACAAGCTCAAATAATGAAGTGGCACCAGCAAACAGGAACAAAAAACACCTCTGGCGTAGCTCAGACAACAGGATCAATCCAGGACAAATGTTTGTTTCTCCTCTCTGAGTTTACAACTACACCTGTGATCCCTCACTCCGAAGCAGCTTTTTACAGACAGGGAGAATGTTCTATCTTACAAACAAGAGAAAGCTTGCACATGGCACACACATGGATGCCTGTAGCAAGCATGATGCCATCCAAGACAGGTGCATCCTTTCCAGGCCTGGAGTCACAGCTACCACACCAAGGGTACCACACACTCTGGTTATGACTAACAGCCCAACTTCAGATGAAGCATCTCTCCTGCGTGGTTTTACAGATTAAATGAGGAAAATGAAAGGAGAGTGGTTAGAAGGAAGTGTTTTATCCCCATGATATCCCCATGGTTTAGCTGAACTTCATGACCTCAGCCATGTCCCACTGCCTGGCTCTTCCATCACATTATTCAAGCTCAGGTAACTCAAGTGCTGCATTAAAGATGGAGTAGAGAGATGCCCACATAAGCACCAGAGGCTCTGGCAGTACCCAATTGCCACTAAATGTCCACAATGTCCAGCAGTGCTAGAAAAGATCCACCCAGATGTCAGTGAAAGCAAAAGATCCCTCCAACGCACATCACAAGAATGCACAAACCACAAAAAAAAAAAAACAAACATTTATTGCATCCACCGCTTCAGCAGCAGAAGCAAAAATAAAAAACAAACCTTGTACAGAAGAACACTGTTAGTCTCAAGGAAAGTGAAGAAGATGGATTGGGAAGCATGCAGGTGAACTAGCTGCCATCCCAAAAAGAGGACAAGGGAGTCTCACCCAGGAGGTGGCCAACACCAGTTTGTCCCACCAGGGCCCCAGTGGGTCAAAACAAGCTGGGTAATAAACTCTACCTCACAAAAGATTCAGACACTTGGAATTTGGTGTCTGTTCCAGTACCCAGCCATTACCATATTAACCACTGGGGAGGAGACAGATGACATACACCAAATTTACTGCCTGGTACTGCAAAACCATTAATTTATCTTACAGCTATTTTACTGGCACAACCCCTGCTCTATAATGGTGCTCTTTTCCTGACTATGAGAAATTATTGGGCAGTTTGTGCTAACTGCTTTCCCGTCATGTTTCATTTCCAAACACCATCCTCTGTCAGTTTATTCCCATTCAACCCAAAGTGACTGTCAGCATGAATCCAGATGACCTGTTCATTTTTATAATGGTCTAATTTTGAGAGTAGTTTCCACTTCCCCTAGTCCTTGAACTTTAAAGGCCAATCAAAGCTAACAAAATAAAAATAAAAACAAAAACTAAGGAAAAACAGAAGCAAACAAAAATCCACCAAAGCACAGGTAGATTAAACCTCAATATGATGGTAAATACATTCTGTGTATGTCACTGACCCATTTGTATTTTGCTTTGAGAAAAGACAAGAAATGTGGGAAACAGAAAAGAAACAACCGAACAAAAGAGAAAAAAAACCTGACCAAGCCCGGAATCACCCTACTCCTACCTGCTTTATCTGTACATAAAAAATTGTGCACCAGAAATAGGCAAATTCTGCTTTTATATTCCTGTTTATTCTACAATTTTAATATTTTACCAAAAGGAGAAGCATTTTTTGAGGGCTAAACCCTCCTCTCCTAGCACCCACAAATGTGCATCTACACTGGAAACACTCTCAAAAAGCAGCAAAATTCAGTAAAGATTGGGAGGAGGAATGGTAGGGTTAAAAAAGAAAATAAGGAATCCCTGGAAATGGTCCTGCGCTGCAATTATGTAACTTGATATCAAAGGTGCGAAAGCTAGAATGAAAATATTTGATGTGACAGCTCTTCACCTCAGTTGTAGCATGCCCTATCTAAATAGCAGGAGAGCAGATGGCAATTTTCAAGCACATTTAGACCAGAATGCAAACGATACTTAAAAATAAATACATAAATAAACAAATAACACTATACATGGAATAAATAAATGGAAGTCTGTGGAGGGGGAGAGAGCATCTTACCAGGCTAACCAACATAGTTGAAGGGGAAAAAAACCACTGCTGCATGCACAAATTTACAGTCACACAAGCCCTTCTTCAGATCTGACATTTACAATTTATTTTTCAGCTAAACCACCAACTTGTGGAGCAATACAAAGATGCATACACTTGTCCTGGTAAAAGCTTTCAAAGTTCATTGGTATTAAATCTGCAGTCCAGTAAGCTGTGAAAACTGTCCTTTCAAATGAAGCAGCTTTTGAATACTTGTTGTGAAAATTTTAAGTGAATAAGCAGACTGCATAAAATTTGTTCAAACACCCACCACTACCTAGAGATTTATGCAACGTCAGGCTCAAACTCCAAGTTATTTTAAAGATAAGGAGAAATAAATCATCTTAATGCTAATAAAGACTGGTTTCAAAATGCTGCTTGCTCCACAGATAATTCTGAATAGTCTTCCAACTGTCCAATCAAATAAATCAATATCTGGGGTCATGGCAGAGGGGGATTTGTGAGCTATACATGCTCTGTATTTGACTGTCATACTAAATCCCAGATTTAAAGCATCAGTACAGCTGACAGAGCCAAGAACAGCCAGTGCCATGACTAAGAGTGGCCTACTACTGCCCAGGAGTCCACACCATCAGGATGTTTCTGGACATGGACAGCAACATACCACCACATACACGGATATGTATACGTAATATATTCATGTATACGTGCATGTGTATAGTACATCCAAGACAAAATTTAACAAAACTGGGACCAGATGGAAGAGAAAGGACAGAAACACACAGTGAATTGTTTTCAAGCATCTACTATTCACCAGTATGGCTGGTGGCAGAGAATGTCTACACACACTTTTCCCAGTTCTCAGCAATACAGTAGGCCAAGATGATTTTCTGATGGTGATCTTTTCCTTTTTGTTCTACTCTAAAAAGTGACAACCAACACCTGACAACTAAATGGAAACTGTTACAGATTTTATTTTTGTTTTAAGGAAAAAACACCACAGTTTGCCCACTTAAATAAAACTTCTGAAACTGCTTTTACATGTACTATTTTAACAAGCTACACGTCTACACTGCCCATTGCAGTATACTGATCTTTCAGGGATCCAGTAACATCTTACATCAGTAAACCATGGAAGAAAACATAAAGCTAATTGTGCTTGAATAAACCATTGAGAATCCTTACCTCAATAATCCTGATGTTAACTATTCCAAAGCCTTGATGCTTCATGCAGAGCAACAGCACCGAAAATTTAGCTTCCCCTGCCTGCATAGCTATAAATCCCATGTGTGCTCCCATTGGTCGAGGTCAGTCACCGCAACATTCCTCTCAGTACAGTCACCAGCTTTGTACCCCACTGTCTCTACACTCCTGCAGATGCCTGCTTGACTCTTTGCATTGGCCATGTTGTCCCTTTAGTATGTCTCTATTGGTTTCTGCTTCCCCTACTCATGCTCATTTTGAAAGGTCTTCATCTAATCTCCAGACCTTCTCCTATGATGTAACCCAGTTAAGCCTGAGCTGGCAAACACAGCAAACCTCACTACTCCCGAGAACAAATTTAAAGCCCCAGTGTCAGAGGGCAGCAGCTTCTCATGATACATGACATATATACGTCACACACATATATGGCACATTTGACATCAGCTGAGTCAGAAAAGGTTTCAAGGCAAGACTGTACTAAAGGATGGGGGGGGGGGGGGGGGAAGTGAGATCAAATTAAGTGCTGAGATAAAACCAATTAACTGCTGCATCTACAGTGCAAGTGTTTCCACCCGACGTGCAAGAGCAGGTTTGTTCAAAGCAAGTTAAAACTCCAGCACACTGAAAACTCAGATTTCACTCCCATGTTTTGCAAGAACACCATTTCTGCTCAATAAACATTATTTGGATAAAGCACAACTAATATGCAGTACCAGGTAGGTATTTTATCATTTATTTGCATGTATCATGCATTTTATAATAAATTAGCATAGCAGTTCAGCAGCAGAGTCAAAATTTGCACCGAAGCATCCTAATTACTAGGATTCTTTCTATATTCTAATTCTAAAGTGTTATCTCATTTGCTCATTAGTATGTAATATACATGCATTCCTTAAAGCACATACAACTGAAATTATCATAAATATATAACTACAGTTACATTTTTATTAGATTTACCAAAATCCAAAAGAAAACTGAACTATTAAATGCAAAACCTATAGGTAAAATTCTAGTAGTGTCTTAAGTTTAATTTATTCTCCAAAATACCCCCAAAATGTCTGAAATAAAGATTTATATTTCACATAAAAATTAATAATTGTTCATTGTCTAGAAGAGTGAGAGGATCAAAAGTAACTTGAATGTACTGTAACATGGCTTTCAGGTATTAAAAAAATATAAAGCCATTCCTTAGCTATTAATAGAACCAGACTAAATTGATATGATTAAGCCTCGGTTTAATCTACTGTATAGTTTCATGAATTTGTTAAATTTGTGTCCTTGTGGTCAGTTTTGGAAAGTAAAGTGTTAATCAGCTGGTACTAAGACCTTTACTCCCAAAGCATGCCAAGGCAGACAAGAACAGATACACAGCAGTGTGCTTAATATGGGTACACGTGCACACATTTTCACAAGGAAACTAGTAAGGTAATCTTTTCTTTATTTGCATGTTTTTGATTTCACACACCTGAGAATCGAGATGATGGCTAACCAACATTAAAAATTGCAAAAATCACTCTTCAGAAGTGTCTCGTGCGAAGTCCACACCTGACCTCCCTTCCTTGGAGAAACTCTCAGTAAGCTTCAGTAGGGTATAATCAGCTAAAAGAAAAAAGATATCCACTGTTTAAATGGGCTTTGCAGAGTTGGACAAAGTCAAATTCAGGAGATAACTTTTGTGTGTCCCATTCAATGAGTGTCCTCCCTGTCAGCTATGGTGGGTCAGCACTTCTCACAGCCAAGTTTGCCCCAGCTGTGGAGACCACAGGCTGGCCTGCCAGCTTGCTGCCCTCTCAAAATAAGGTTTCTTTTCTGAAGGATGCAGGTACAATTCTGCTCATGATTCCAAGTGAGACACAAAATACCATTCCTGTGTCTTCTGAACTCTCACAGTTTACATGCTTCAGAATACCTTCAATCTCCAGAAGCTGTTTTCACACCTTCTACATGCATTTTAAGTTGCCTGATGGCAAGCATCTTGGGCCCAGAGAACCCACCTCCACAAATAGCACTCACTTTTACAAAATTAGGAACCCAAGCACGTTGGTTTTTTAGTAATTAAAGTTCCTGGTTTCTGAAGGGATAACAATATGGTGCAGGTTTAATAAACTGACCACGCTGTTGGAACATGTGGTTCACTACAGAAAGAAAAACAAATGCTCTGATTGCAGTATGACAGAAGGAAAATAATTTCACATTCATGTCACTCAATACTTTAAAGACCATGTTAATTTTCAGATCTCTTGGGGTTATTTTGATTGTTTGAATTACCTGAATGGTACGGCAAGCCTTACACAACATTTGCACCTGACTGCAGTTCACCAGCCAATGGGCCTTCCTTGTCTGTCAAAGTATAGCCAATATATACCTCTGTGCTGGACTGAAAAACTCTTTAAAGCTTCTGTTCCGTGTATTCAGTTATACACAGCTTCAGGCCAAGAGACCTGAATCACTTTCTTTTAACCTAAAAAGGTTATTCAGTTCTTTGGAATTTTTGCTATCAACCACACTCTGCAGTTCACTATAGCCATCCTAACTCTGTATCTGAGCACCATCTCTATTAGCCATTTTGAGGGACCAAAACCCAGATTCAGTTTGCCAATATCACTTTCTTTTACCCAGCCAAATATCATATTAATGCTTTTAAACTGCAGGACTGCACAAGGAACTTGCACTCAACTGATTATCTACCATGACCTTCAAAGCTTTCTCTGTCACTGCATTTCCAGAAGAAAGCGATATCCCGTAAGTGAGAACTGCATTTTAGTTCATAGATCACAATGGATTTATTCAAATCAAAGTATTCTCTGTAAGTCTGGTCTTATCTTCATTTAAATTGGCGACAGGAAAATGTGGTGCGAGTAATGTATTTTCATCTTGTGTTGCATTTTATTCTTTTTAATTATTTTAAAGGAAAGTTTAGTCTCACTGATTGGTAACTACTCTGTTTCAGTTTATTATTAGCTCTAGCTTTCACACTATGCTTGGCAAGCCTTTCTGCTAACCAGAAAAATGTATTTAATGTCCTCATGCACTTATTTAAGCAATTAGGTGCTTAAACAAATATTTATTCAGTCCTTAAGTTTAACATGCTTATTACATTATAAAAATGGCAAACAGAGCATTTCTTTCTTACCAGATCATTTATTTAAATTCATAATTAGTGCTCATTTATAGTTGTAGGAATTTTACCCCTTTTAAAACAGGTCTTTATTAGTTAAAGCAACCACTTAAAAATAAACTTGATCCACATTCAAAATATTCTTTATAAACAAAACAAGAAATTGCTTCAAGAAGTGAAGCTTCTAGTTCTAAAATTCTGACAGATGCTGGAAACAAGAACAGCAGGACAGCATTAACTTTTTCTTCAACTATTTGTTTAGTAAAAAAACCTTTAAGCCATTCCAAGCATCATCTATAGAGAAAAAAAAATGCCTCCAACTGACTCAGCTCATGACACTTCCCATCTTTTGTGCTGCTGTCCCTCTGAAAGCAACAGACATGTTTGTGTACATACACAATATATCTATCAAACAATATGCATCCATGCTCATGGATTTTATATTGTTGCTTATTTGAGCTCAATTGTTTCTGCATACAGCTTAATTAAATCAAGCTCTGGTCCTTTCAACTAAAAAAACTGATTTACTTCTCTGACTAGTTTCTTCTTCATCTGCTTTTGAATTCCTCAGTGCCAGATACAATGTTTTTCCAGACAAATTGCTGCCTACATTTACATGCACAGTTTTTAACAGAAATTCCTAATGGTTTCAATGCTTGCGGCAGGTGGTGTTCAGTCCCTGTATCCCCCTTCTCTCCCCAGTGCAAGTAACATTCTTGAGGGACTGATAATCATTGTTTTACTTCATTTCAGTGGTACCTAGCAGGTACTGGTTAGTACCCTCATCTCCTGCCTTCTCTGCCAGAACAATAACTCACAAGCATTTAATGTAATTTGCTTTTGAGTAGTCAAGTTACTCAGAAATACATAATATCACTCTTGATATAGAGTACCACTTTCCTTCCCCTTCTATCCATTCAATTCTCTCTAAATAGGTTATAACCATTTATTTTAACATTCCAATCCAGCGAACCTTTCCACTAGATTTCAAGTAACAGCGAGCAGACAAAATTTGTAATTGTAAATGAGAAATTTCAGCTTCTCTTTTTTACTGTCATGTCTGCCAGCATTAGAGTATAGGCAATTAAATGGGGGGGCGGGGGGGTGGTGTTTGGAGGGGGGGGGGGGGGGGGGAGTGTCCCTCCTGTCATGTTTAGTTCCTTGATGACTGCTGTCCACAAAACCACAATTTCAATTTCAATGTGTGCTTACATGTTCCTGTAATGTTACCCTCCACCCCACTTCCCCAGCTCTGACCTCTTCTACTCACCCAACCCAAAGTGACCCCAAGAAATTGCTTCTCTGCTTATCAGGGGGAGCTCAGCCTAAGAACATGCTCCCTTTCCTTCGCCGGCAATAACCAGCCTCTCAAAAACACCAACAACTACACCAAATTATTCACCCTGCCAGTGGGACACTTGCAGGATCTTTGTTTCTGTACTGTTTATCACGAAGGAAGGCCTTTTGAGCCAAATGACTGGACAAAGAGGCTTATTTTAAATACTCCTCCTGGCAACTAGCATCATAACCCTACCTTACTAATGTGAATTTTTCCACCACAGCTGACTGACAGGACAGCCAAATGCAGCTGGGGAAAGGGAATGGGAAAATGAGAGGTGCTAGGTTTCTTACACTAAATGGAAAAAGTGGGTTTTCTCCTACCTCATGGGATGTTCTGAGACTTCAGTAAATCATCTTCTGGGAGTCTCTACAGCATCAAGTTGTGTGGGACATACTTTTCTTCTTTATATCAGAAAAGGCCTGTCTAGGTATATTTTCTGGTCAGTGGAACAATTCAAGCTTCACAGCTTCAGAATTCTCCAATCCCACAGTAGTCTGCTTATTTCTGCTATCTTGAAATTTCTGAGATAGTAATTTTGTTCTCAACAAAAAAATCCAGAACTACTGCTTTCATATGCAGTATGATTTCAGTTCTAAATCAGTGGTACTGAAGGCTGTCCAAAAGTATGACAAGTCCAGGCAAAGACATTAAAACACAATAGCCAGCCACGTATCACCAACAGCTTTGTTCAGGAGACAGATTATCAACTTTTTTTTTTTTTAAGATCTGCATCTGTACACTTATTTTCACATGTCAAGTCTTTTCTTAATAGTTATCAAAACATACCTCCATCCAAATGACTGTTGTTTCAAGATGTATTTTTGTTAATACAGGTCCAGATTTTTCCACAGCCCTACTGTCACTGCATTTACCTTGACTGTCTTACAAGCAGGAGGGGAAGCCTTCGAGACATATCGGCTCATAGCCACTGCAGATTCCTATTAAGTAACTCTGTGAAGGGCCAGGCTGCCCCATAGGAAGGGCTGGCGGCCTCGCTCCTCCACCCAAATGGAAAGCCTTCTGTGCTTCCAGGTGGAAACTGCAGGGGTAAGTGTAAAACTGACATGAATAGCACAACCTTAGGCAAATTTCACTAAAAATCATGTAAGCCAGTGGGAGAGCTAATGGCCAGTGGCGGCATTCCTGAACACAAACAGGGAGAACAACCCCCAGCAATATGGTTTCACCCAGTAGGGAGAGCAAGCAGAATACTGACCAAGCATCCATAACACCTCTATCCAGAATGAGGTTTCAGTCTTCCTTTACTCACCTAATTTTCCATGAGTAAATATAGTGTAACAAACAATATTAACATAGGAATATGGACAAACATGTACACTTCTACCTCAGTTGACAAGTATGTTTGCAAGGCTCATTTCACCTTCAACTAAACACAGAAAGTTGCCCCAAGACAAGGAACCTTAAAAAAAAAAAAAAAAAAAAAAAAAAAAAGATAAGAAAAATCCCTCAAGGCAATTGCACACAAATACACTGCTCTATGTTGCTTGCTCCAATAAGCACTTACACTGACTTCAACCATAGGAAAAATTATGGGACAAGAATGAATTCACATCCTTTCAAGGAGTCCTACTGCTCAATGCATTCTACCTTTTTTGAACACAACTGGGATTTTCACAATGTATCAAAACCTGGAATCTGAATTATCTCAATTTCCAAACCAACATGTTAACAGCATAGATTAAAAACTCCAGCAAGTGTACAAAAACAAGACTATGCTGTTTTCAACCACTGTTCAAATTTTGCCTGCAATCTCTTGCCAAGTATATGAAAAAAACAAAGGCAATTTTTTTTTTCAGGAAAATATTAAGTCTTAGTATTTTATTGTATCTTTTAGGTGAACCATTCACAATATTTGTTTCCCATTGTAATTTCACACACCCCACATCAGGTGGTTATTAAATGAACAGTACTAGTGAAAGCAACAAAAGGACAACAAATACTGCATTTCAAAAATGAAGATGACATAGCAAAAAAGATACGCAGATTTATATCACATTTATTGTAAAAACATATCCAGGGTAATCACAAAGTGTTAAAGCATTCCCAGTACTTCCCACTGCTACAATTTTACTTTAAAGGGGGTGGAAAAAAAGGGGAAACCCCTCCCTGTGATTCAAAATGGAAGTTCAGTAATTATTTACAGTCCAGTATGTAACTGGCAAAATGACTGGCAAAGATCTCAGCACATCAGCTCAGATGTATGTAAGCAAGGCATTCCTTCCCCATGGTAGGCGGCCCCATGTCAAGCAGCTATGTGCTAGAACTTGTCCTGTGCTACCTGTTCAAAGGAAACTGTGCAAGAATATTTCAAGCTCTGACAGATACCACTTTGTGCAAAAACATCCACAGGAGTATTACAAAAAAAGACAGCACTGATGTTTCAGCAACCTCTGTGTCAAGAAAGGTGCTCTCCTGCATTTTTATTGACATGCAGGAAGCAGATGATCACTCCTTGTACAATCAGTGCTAGCACTGCCAATACTGCTTTTGTACTAGTCCCAGGCTCCCTTCCATGCATTTTACCAAACTCTAAATTAAAGAATTTGCACCCACTTTTCTCAGAGAAATTACCATTTGGTACTGCAAATAGAAATGCTGCTTCTCTAAGACAGTAAAAAGTACCCAACAAAACCACAATGCAATAAGAAACCCTATCATTTGCAGCACTTCATTACTACAAGATCAACACCAAATGCCAAAGTATGCTTTCCTCTCTTTCAGCAAATATTTATTAAAATACTGAGATCACTTAAGTTTATTACCTGAAAGAATTCAGGACACAGCCATTCCCGCCTGTGTCTGTAAGTGCAATACGTAACATCAGGTCCATGTATGAAAAATACTTTTTAAGTAAAAACATGTTTTATCCATTAAGCACAACACTACACATAATATAGATCCTTCCACATTCCTATAAACAACAGTCTTACAACCTTAACTCAGGAAGCTGAAATTTCTAAGTTCCTGCAAGGAGGTCAAAGCAACTCCAGTAAAGACACAGCAACTCACACGTACACAGGGTTCTGGTATTTTGTCAAGTTTTTATTCTGCTTTACAAGATATTAATGCATGCCAAGAATAGGAGTGTATTTTTAGTCAGTTCTACATGTGAAAGACAAAAATGGGATGACAGAACACAAGAGAGAAAGGAGAAAGAAAAGCCTACACCTAATACACCCAAAGTATATCTGATCTTTTCCTGGATATTCTTCAATTACTTTTTGTGGTCATGCTCCCTTGTAACCCTGATGTTAAAAGCCTAAAGGAATATTAAAAAACATTGTTTTTCTTGTGATGTATAAAATCAAAGCAGAAAAGGCCAAATACTCCACACAATCTTGGCATTTACTGAATCTATTCTTCACAACTTGCTGCAAGACTGCAAATTTACTCAGGTCATAAAACAATCTACAGTTTGAGAAGGATACATGGAATTTCTCACAGCATCACCTCAGAGGACTAAAAACTCACCTGCCTGCTCTCCAACATCAGGTAGGATTTTTTGTGAAAACAAGGTCTAAAGCATAATTTTCTGCAGGACTCCAGGTTCATTTCAGAAATCATAGTTTCCTCCCTGGAATGGCTTTCCGAACATAAAAGGGCCATAAATCTATTAAGTACACACTTCCCAAACCTGCAAGGGGATATCCTGACCTATGATTTTCCTCAGTTTTGCCAACCAGCAATATAATGAAGCCAACGAAAAATGAAAAATACAAACCAGTCAATTTGCACCTGTCTTTTAAAATATTCTCCAGTACAGCGGAAGAGTCAAAACACATGCCAATTTTCAGTGCTGCCAGCTTGGAAAGTTACAGGGGGGACAACAGAGACAAGCAATGGAATTTCTGAGGAGGGGCAGGAGTAGCTAAAAGCAGAGGTCCTTGCTAAGCAGCCCTACTTGCTTTGCTCATGCACGGGTTCAGTCTGTTCTCAGCAGGGACTCTTGGGTGTTTGTTTCTATTAAGCACCACTTGCTGAGCATAAAACAGAGAGACAACCCTGTGCAAAGAACAAGGTGGTTCCGCTAGCATGTCCTGCATAAAGCACATCTTTGCCAACATGGCCTGTAAAACACACATGTATACAGACTCCAGATAACTAATGTTACTTCTATAATTAAAACAACATCTTCCCTAAGTGGCTATATAAACCTTGTTTATTTTGATTTGACTCGTCTCAGAAGACAAGTTATATTACAGTTCGCCAAGAAACATGCAGAAACTCTTCATCAATGTTCTGTGAAAGAAACTAACAAGCAAGTGTAATCTGTCCCTTTGATGCACATACCAAAACTAAATCCACTTACTTTCCTAAAGGTGTATTTGGATATAAGATTCAAATATGATTTCTAATAATGTCCAGTCACTGAATTGTTTATTACCTGGTGTCTTGCTTTTACACTCAAATGCAAAAAGCATTACTAAGAAACAATATTCAGAAGAAGAGGGAAAAAAAGGAGTGCAATAAGAAATAAAACAGACACTGATTTTCTCCTTGGTACTCTTCCACACCCCCAAAAGACACTATAAGATTCAGAGATTAAATACTTTATCAGCAAGGATGCAAGCATTTAACACATTTTTTCTATTTTAGGCAAAGCAATGAACAAGTACCAGAAGTACCCAAAAATGGGGTCACCCAAGGTAGCAGAAGAATAAAAGCCTACAGAGATTGCATGAGCTGTAGATTCAAGTTATTCCTTAAGTTCTTAAACCTTTCTTTCATCCATCTTGAAAAACAGAAAAACACCAAAAGCTTGAAGTATTTACATTAGGATTTTTAGATGTGCCCAGTTAGAACAGCTATAAGGAGCAATGCAAATATATAAACAAACATGAATATTAGACAAAATTTTCTACAGAGAATTAAAGTAGTCTCAAACATATTTAAGATTTTTCTAAAGATTTTATAACTCATCTACACCCACAAAAAATGTTTTAGTTGATAAAATATGCAGGTTTATTGTTCCAAGAAGGAAACTACCTGACTTTGTCCCAGGGTGACCAAAGGGAAGGGTACTGACCTGTCTCATTCTGAAATTCTCTTCAATTGGCTTAGTGGATTAATTCTGTCTACCCTGATATCAACTGAAGACAGATCACCCAACCCCAGCAGTGAAACTGTAGCTACAATCAAGTCACAGCAAATTTCCCACTGATTTCCCCTTATCTTCAGCCCTATTTTGAGCTGTGGGAAACACACTCCCTATTTTTAAAAAAGCATACTCCAATGCCTCCCTTGCTTCCTTTGAGCAAGTCCAAATTTATGGACAAATGATAGCATCTTCTCAGAATCTCATACCAGGATTTTAAAAAAAAATTAGAAAAAAAAATCTGAGTTCCCTCAGAAGTATTAGGAAATACAGTTACAATATGGTTACAAAAATCATAGAGTGTATGTGCATCATGGGTAGGACATCATTTCAACTGTTTAAGAGTCAACTATTCTCTGATTAGTATTATTAACAAAAATCTACTATGACTATAATATTAACAATCAATTATTCCTTACCTACACTTTAAAACCCCCCTGGCACAGTCATTATATGGCAGCTGTTGAAAAGAGTAATGCAGAAGCCTTTTCTTAAAGCAAGATGCTTATTTTACTTCAAATGTAAATAAACTCATGTCTCCTGTTGCCATGTAAAATGGGCTGTTCCTAAGTAAATGATTTTGTACCTTTCTAGTGAAGCAGCGAACGGCTCTCTGCTCTCTGCTCCTGATCACCAAAATCTATTTCCTGCCTAACTCCAGTGCAGACTGACAGCTAATTCTGCTAGCAAACCAAGCTCCCAATAATAAGATAACTGCTTCTTTTAACAACAACCTTTTGCAGAACACCAGCACAGAGGGCTTGCATGTCTTCCTCTCTCATGCCCCCACTTCCAAGCAAAACAACAAATGTGATTACAGCTATTAAATACTCCAGCTAAATGACAATTGTTTAGCACTAACAAAAATACATTTCATTTGCCATAATACATCGATCATTCTCACACACTTTCTGTACAAAGGTTGTCTGCATCTTACGCTAGTTTGGATGTAAAAATTAGCATTTACTGAACATCATTACATGGTAATTCAACAAATGAAAATGTTGACCCAGTCTCATTTCCGAGCCAGCTCTCACCAGCTGAAAGATCAGTTCTTTTCCCTTTTCAACCTATTTTTTATGCACTGTTTCAAAGAATGATGGAAGCTACTGAAATGTTTCTATTTACCATAATAATGCAATTCTATTACTTCAGGGATTTTCTTCAGTAAACAATCTCAGATGACCAGCATTAAGATGAAGAGCTAAACTATCATAAGGACCACAAACTTATGTCGAATTTGATTCTGTGATTATCTGTAATCTGTGCTCACCTCCCTCTATAGAGTGAATTACACTCAATAGAAGGGATAATTCTAAAGGAGACAATACAACATAAAGCCTTATCCTGCCATGAACTAAAGTAGCAGCCTTTTTTTCAATTTAGTCAATGAGGCTTAGTATACCCAAAAGAAAGAACCATGCTAAACATTTTCCTACAGTCTGCACAAGCACAGTACTTAGCATTTTTCTAAATCTGAAATTTAAAAATCCTATTACTTTACATGACAAAGAACAGCAACTTTTCCTTGCAGTTATTAACACTTGACTATCAAAAGACCCATTCTTAAAGATGACCTTACATGAAAGACAACTAGCTATGACTTCTTGTCCTTTTTTCTCATTCAAACTTTACATTCTCCAAGAAGCAACAGCTCTACTTTACTGATTTTTTTTTTCTAGAGGTTTATAGAAGTTCAACAGGATAGCAGATCTATCATTCAAATAAAATGTTACAGAGGAATTATTTTAATTAAAATATTTATGTTTTTTACAGAACAAGAAGTTGGGAAAAATAATAATTTACAATTTCAACATTTCTGCTTTCCAGGAATTAACAAAGTAGGTCCATAATCTGCTAGTGACAGCTCCAAATAAATGCCCAGTAAAAAAACAAACCAAAATAAATGAAACAAGTAAACAAAAACCCAAATAGAACACACACACACACACCATGAAAGCCATACCAAAACCAAAAGAAAAACAAATGCCTCCAAAACCCCCAAGGTAAATCAAACAAAAATCTGGAAAAACGTACTTCTGAAGCACATGCTGATCAAAGCTTCACACTCCCTTCTTATGTGTGTGCATCAAATGCATCTATTAATCTTTAAGAAAAGGCAACACATTCACTATTTTGTCCTCTGCTGGTTGTTTCTGAGATTCAATCACATTGATTCATTCTCTGTTCTTGCAAAATAAATAGCCTAAGAACTGAAAATGGTGCTTATTTTCTGTGTCTGCTGTCTTTAACAAGACTAACATCAATTGCATTAACACCTACTCAGGAGCAAAAAACTGTAACGCAATTTAGTACCATCTAGGCGCTGAGGGCAATTATACACACAGAGGACTAAAAAGGTAATCACTTGACCAGTACTCAGCCATATATATACACAGCATTTTAAATTAATCGTTCAGAGTTAAATATGACAGTAAGCTTCACTTTCTTGGCATACTTCAATCTTTTAGAATTAGAATGACTTCAGAAAGTAACACACACAACCAGCCATCCAGGAGTAAACATGTGTGTTTGCTAGCTTTAAAACTGTATCTGCCAAGCCAACAGCCAACTGATTTCCTTGGCATAAACTCGACATTTCCAACCTGGGACATTACCCAATACGGGCACTGTAAGCCCTTTCCTAAATTATGTAATCACACTGATGCTGCTATAGTTCTGGTTTATTTGCACTTTCCATTACAATAAATTCTTGCTACATATTCCTAGAGGTTTTACAACTTTGTTCCTTACACCTCAAAATAATCTGTCTATCAAAAAAAGGGAGGAAATGGAATGAGTACTTCTCTGAATATCTACAGCTCCATTCTTAAAACAGTGAGGACACTGATAACATTTGGTTTTGAATTCTGCAAATCAAGAACATGAAAATAAGTTAAAGGGACAAGTGATTAGGACCCTTTAATCTCAGTATTTCTATATAAAAAAAAAATAAAAGGAGAAAGAATAGACTGAGGCTCAGGCCTCATAACTTTGCAGCAAGAAGGCTCAAGGCACTAAGGCAACTACATGATCAGCACTGAAATGTTCCATTTTAAATAGCTATTAGGAATGGCTGTTGTACATATCCATGCAAATATCTTTCATAAAGAATTTACTATGCATTATAGCAACACGATCCTATTTACACAATAAGTTGTTGTTCCAGTCCATCAAGTACACAAGGAATTTTAATGCATGCTAAAAAAAAAATCAGTTAGGCAATGATCATCTGATTAAACAGGCCATTCAGTTCTTTCAAATATTTTCATAAATCCAAGCCTTCAAACTTTGATAAAAACTTTAAAAACCTGTAAGTGAATATTTCAAGTATATGATTTTTAAGCTTAATGAAATTCATCACAAAATAAAATACTGCATGCTATTATCATGAAAAAGCAACACCACTGGTGAGAAAAAAGCCCCTTATTTTGACTGGTATTCTGAGGTCTTTTTATTTTTAGCAAACATGTCTTTACAAAGCAGCAGAAGATTTTCCTACAGCACACAGCACTAAAGCACTTTGACAGGGCAATCAAACTAAAGCCAGAAGGAACTGATCATGGCATCATCACTTTCTTGACTGAGGTCCAAAAAGGGTGTGAGGCAAAAAAGAAGTTAAACGAAAAGCAAGTTATTGTCTTTATAATCAGATCTTATTACTCAGATAGTATTTCACTCATAGTGAGATGTATTGCAAAATCAAGCCTGAAGTTTTCAGGTGCTAGCTATCCTTGCATATTAGGATTTTCAATTTTGACATCATCTCTTTGTAATTCTAAGTGATATCTAAGATATTAAAAACTGCAAGCTAAATCTGAAAAAATATTTTTCTGCTTTTTGGTTTTACATACGTTCCCTGGGTAAGGAGTGCTAATAATCCAAAAATTACATTTACCCCATGCAAACCAGGAGAGAGAGTTCATGAGATTATGAGATACCAATATTAAGACTTAAATGCAAGAACAGTATTTTAAAGCCTTGCTGCAACTTTTGTTTCATTCATGAAGACTGACAGCACAGGCACAGGTCATCTTGCTCCCAGCTTTCCCTTGCCTTCTTCCCCTCTTCTCCCAGTGAAGGGGAACGGAAAGAAACAAAATCCCAAGTTTCCTAACAACATAAAAATCTCTAAATAATTAATTTTCCATATTAATGCATCCTGGTAAGTGATATGTCAAGTCTGCAATCCTATAAATAAAGCATATGACTCTTTTTGTATCACCTTCCTTTCTCATACCTTCCCTCTTATACAGGCGTCAAATCCATGCAAATGCCTTATGTATTTATTTGACTCAGACTGAGTTAACTGGACATGCCCTTAAAATCTTACAAAATGCTGCAGCAGTCTTCAAACTGCTTAGCACTTTGTCCCAGGAGGCTATCACCCATCTTCACCTGACAAATCTGTACCTCTGCTGTTAACTGTCAGAAAAGAAAGAGAAAATCCATTTACCATTTACTTCTATCACAATCAACCTGCCGTTTCTATATGGCCATTTCGATATCTAGACCCCTTTATCTTTAGCTGCATTAGCGTAAAGATATTGCCTGGATTTCAAATTGTGCCCCTTATGTAAGGCTCAGTGTGTTGTGCTGGGTCTCATCACCAATATGAGATGAGTTCCAAACTCACTTAGGAGATCTGCTTTCTCTCTTCAGTCCTTTGCAGAATAAATCCCCCATACCTTCCACAGTCATTTCAACATCCTGCAGTTTCCACACGGAATTTTAAGAAAATCTGGGGGTTTATTTGCACCTTCATGTTTGGTGTCAAGCATGTCTAGACCAAGCAGCAGTTGTAAGAGAACGTCTGCAGCATTTCATAGATACCCCTTTTAAGACCGGTTAGCAGGCTGTGCTTGACACACATGCTGCAGATACGTAGGCTGACTGCACCTGATAATATTTCATCTTTTTCATCCCCTTTAATCTTTTAGTGCTCATGCCAGAGGCCTCCCTTCCTGAGAGAGAGCTCTTCCACCTCTGGGCTGCAGGCTGGAACACACTATTCTCTGCTGCAATATGACACAGACCAGCTAACTACATCTAGGCAATTATCTTCAATTCTACCACTTTCATTAATTTTAGCTCAATCTTTAGGGTGTTGTTTTTCATCTTTATTTCTTCATTTGCAGCATTCTGCAGCAGAGCCTGCAAGTTAAAATCTGTCAAGTCCCATAGTTCTAACCTTAAGCCACACCACTTGCTGACAAAGAGCCAGACTTAACATTTCAAGGTCTTCTTCAAAATTCAAAAATCTTCACAGTTTAACAAAAAGCCTTCTTGTTTCATCCAAGGAAACAGAGCTGACACCCTCAGCTGTCTTTGGGCAACAGCAAACTATAACTTAAAATAAGAACAATCTCCCCCATTGATGCTTCCCACCCTTCCTACAGTGTGGCACTTCCACCCTCATAATCCATCTACTCAGTGCTATCTCCGCACAATACTTAAATCTGAGCACGGCATGTGTTTAAGGCCCAGTATTTTTTAACCAATCAAATTTTTGGAAGTGCCTTACGCTTTTGATAAATTCAATGTGACACTGTAAAGCAGTCCAATTTCCAGAAAGTGCTGAGATTCATCTTCTGAAACTTCTGGCAATATTATATATTATATATATATATATATATATATGGTATCTAAAGTAGGTACGTGCTACACAGTCTTAACAAGCGTAGCTAGGCTCTCCTTATTTAATATTCATGTCACAGGAATAAAAATCCAGCCAGGAATCAAACTGTGGCATCCTGTGCCAAAGACAACTTACCACTCAGCTGGTAAGTTGGCAATTCAATTTACAAACCTGCATTCCTGCATTTTAATCCTTTGTAGCAAGGTGGTAATATATGAGCAATATGAAAAGAACTGGATTCAGATCATTAGAGGTTCACAAACCAAACACACGAAGCTTTGGAGGCTGTCCAAAACAAAATCATGCCTAGGTGGTGATGTCCGTTCAATAAAAATTCAATGTCATAATTATCCTGTCCCTTTTTCCCCGAAGAGCTCTGGTGCTCGGGCCGGCGCTGCCGCTCAGCCACTTACGGCAGCGCTGCGAGGAGATGGATGGGGCCAGCAGCCAATGGCGCTGCCAGGACACTGCCTGCTGACGGGTAATTTACAATTACCAAGCAATTAGCAAATGCACTGAAAATTCAACACTCATCTCCGCGTAACACAGAGTAACTCTTATTTAAATGAAAAATGTGTTTTAATAACTTCACTTTGGTTACAGACACACAGAAAAATAAGGCCTTCTTTATTTGATATCTCCTCCCTTTTGCAAATGACAAAATGCTTTGCTGCCTGAATCTAGCAACCAAATCTAATGTTTGGCATCTCTAAACTAAATAATCCCTTCCTTATCAGTAAATATCTATTTAACAGCAGAAAAGAATAAAAATTAATATCATTGTACTAATGATATTATAATATATTTGAAACTGTTATTTAATTAACTGCCTGATTAACATCTTGTCCTACTGGATGGGTAGTAACAAGAATTGGCCAGGCACCTATCCGCCAAGAGTCCAAAATTTTAATTTCTATATTTAACAATAAACGACATTAAAAAAGCTAATCTGTAACTGGGAAGTTGCACAAAACAAATGTTCTTTCCCATTAATGATCAAGTTACTAATCTGTTGTGCTCACAAGGCGGTGTAGAGCTCTCACTGCCTACATTCACATCCCTAATTAAAAAAAAGAAAAAAAATTAGCAAAACATTAACTTCTTGATAACCTCGGTTTATCTCTCCCTCTTGAAAACTGCTGTATTTTCTTTAGTACATGGTATGCACATTAAGATTGACCTTCTTAAAAAGGGCAGGAAAAAAGCACAAGAGGTCTCCATCAACAGTGAAATCCAAGTAGATAAAAAGGAGATCCTTACCGTTCTATATACTCTGATACATTCAAAAAAATCCTGACTTTAAAGAGTTGGTAAGAGAAAAAAACTAGGAAAAGCTACAGACTCCTATCAAAACAAGGAGAAAAAAGAAAACCAGCCACCACAACAACAAACAGCTGATATAAATATGTAACGCTTTTGTATGCACTGGACTACACTAGCCTTGATGTGCTGATGTCAGCTCTAGGTTTTCATCTTGCACTTAAGTGCATGTAAGCCGGAGAGAAAGAGAACATAAAAACCCCTAGAAAACCAAGAACAACAGCAAAGAAAAGAACCAAAAAATATGCAGGGCTAAGTGGTGTCAACTGGAAAAAAAAAAAAAATTCATGGCATTTGACATACTTCTCTCTCCAGAAAGATACCAGCAACAAACTAAATCCTGTTTGAACTGTAAAGGATTTCAGAAAACATTCACACTGTGAACATAATTTATTTAGTTTTAAAACAGTCCTTCATCCTCCTTCTGCTCAAGAAATACTTATTTCTGAGGTTTTTCTCTTGCACTCTCTGTATTACCGGAATGTCAGGAGGGAAGAGAAAGAGAGGAGGGAAACCAAAGCAACCCAGAAAAATCCTCCACAAACCTGTTGCTGTGGATACTGCATTCCTCCCATGGCTGCCGGGGCTCGGCCCTGCATTCCCACGGGATAGCGCTGGGGGCCGGGAGGGCCGTAGGACTGCCCGGGGTAGGGGCTGCTCTGCTGTGCCTGAGAGTGAGGGTTATTGCCCATGCCGTACAGCTGCGGCCTCTTCATCACCATCGGATCCATCGGACTGCCCTGTTGGCAAACACAAGCAAAGCAATATTTAAGACATGCAAAGAAAAAGGTCAGAATCGTCACGCTCACTGCGGGCAAATCATACATGTGTTTTCTCAATGCTTTATACATCAAATATTGACTTGATGTACAAACTGGCAAAGTACCATACCCTGGGCTTCTCTGATTAATTAGATGAGGTTTTGAATATTAAGTTTTGGACTTCCAGTCCATTTAAAACAACTTAAAAAAAATATTTTTCACTCAAACTTGAGGCTGTTACCTATACAGACTGAAAGGAGAAAAACTGCCCAAAAAATTTCAGCTTAAGAAATAATTAAATATACTGCTGCACACTGATTAGCATCACTGACCTAAACGTTAAAACAAAAATAAAATAAAAACATATATATCAAGACAGACACAAACAGTGGACAAACCATTTAACCTTGAGAAAATGTCTGCTCTCACATCAAAAAACAAGAGAAGCTGGAAAGAAAAGTAAGTTTCCAAGAAGTGCAATGCATACAGAACACTGCATTTCAGCATTTTCCTGTTGCTTTTGTACACACTAATAAGTTTCCAGATCAAAAAGCAAGTCATAACCTACATTTTATGTGAAAGTTTATTTGCCTCCTCAATAGACCACAGAAAATCCAAACTGCAACCAGTGATGGAGGGGGAAGGGAGGTAAGGGAGGGAAGTTTTATTTTTAGACTTTTTGGCAGCACTTACCAAGCCCTGTAAGAGTTTCAGGACAGGTGTCAACCATTGTGTAGTATTACTCTCATGTTTTATTACTGAGAATTAACTGAGCCAGAAAAAATACCATACTTCGTGAAGTGCAGCCCTGTATTGTTAATATGACATCCATTTTTTAATTCCTGAGTTCTGGTTAGACTCATGGAAGAATGTGGGGTGAAGCTTTCACAAGGCCTATCACAATCTCATCTTCATGAAAGTGGTACATACCCTCTTCTCCTGCTCCCTCCCCCTCCCTCCCCCCCAAAAAAGACCTATTAATTCACCCAGCCAGCCCACCCTCCCACCAGGAGCAGGATTCCCTCCTGCAGCACATTTTGCACATATTCTCCTGCAGCACGCTGCTGAACAGTTTAATTTTAAAACCTCCTATGTAATACGGCCTCTTCAAGTCCTTTCTGGCAATTACATTCTGATGTAATAGTTCTTATGACAATAACTAACATTTCCCACTCCCATCCCTGTTTCTGCTCATCTATGCTGCTTGTACTACTAACACACTACTTTTTTTGTTCCTATCCAAATATGCCCTTTCCAAAGCAGTCACTGCTTAATGAACTATTATTCTTTCCTCACTGCAAATAAAATCCATCAAACCTCATTTTTTTTCCCCTGGATGTCTCCACCATTACCAATACCGATTTTCCAGGAATGTCACCCAAAACTAATAAAGTATTCTGAATATGGGCACACTACACCTGAGGAGATGGAAATGATAACCTCCTCCTTACATGACATCTCCATTCACTTCAAAAGAGGACTGCCCTTTTTTGCTTCCATAGCAAATTCCACATTCACTGCTAATTTTGGTTAAGTATTACTCAGCAATTTTCCCTTTATTGTTTTCCTGCTCTGTAGCCAGATTAGAAGTTTCTATTTTTTGCCACTTAATGTCCCTGGGTAATTTACCATTTATATTTCATACTTTTCAAAATCAATGGTTCCTCAACCACTTCAGATCACCTGATTCAAAACAACGTTCTCAATTTTGGCTTTTTTTAGGCCATCATGCACTCTCACCACAGTTTCAAATAAAAACACGAAGGCTAAGCAGATGAACTATAGATTCCTTCTTATAGGGCCCCAGGGGACAACTTACATTTCCTCCTATAGACCACAATACTTTATCTATGTTTATTTCTGTGTTTTAATGTTCTGTGCATCACCTGTCATATTCTTCCTCTCAAAAATAAATCCTTGTTCAAAGTGATTCTTGAGCTTCCTCCATTAGATTCCCATGAAGCCAAACAGCACTTTTCATTGCTACCATCTTCTGTTTCAGGGTATAATTTACACGTCTCATCTCCAATAATCACATTTACTTAAATTCAACTTTAATTAATTTTGAGTGTAGTATTTTCTGCATCCAATTCTTAAATATAAACAATGCAGACAGCTAGACAGCTAAAACAATCTGACATTTTCCATTATGAAGACTACTTTCAGGTGCATATAAACTTTGCCAAACTTCTAGCATTTAGGCTGAAATTTTCCAGGGCATATGTATGCCTGAGGCTGAAATTCTCTGGAAAATTCAGCAGAAATAGTTCAGCTATGTCTTGGAATGAGGTCACAGAAAAATACATGGTTTATGTTCTCGCATAAAACACTTGAAAATACCTCTTGAATACCACGCTTTGAGGCAGAGAATTTTAATTTCCCAGGGTGACACTGGACATTCACGAAAGGCAAGACATGTGCCCCTGTCAGAAAGAGCACCTGCATGTCACCGGACTGGGAGCACAGAAGGAATAAACAGGAGCACGTGAGGGGAAGGGCAAGGCTTCTTCAGAGTAGTTACAAAGGAGGCTGCCTTGAATTTGCCAGACAAGGGAAGAGGGACAATGAGTTGAAAAAGCAATGGAGGCAGAAATGAGGCAGAAAGAGCTGAAGGGGAGAGGAGGAAACAAGGTCAGGAGGTGACATGGATACAGGCCAAAGAGTCTCTGTCCTTTGGACTAGTGACCTCCAAGCAGCGGAGCTTCTGTGTGTGTGTTTTGGGAGTGTGAGCCTCACTGCCAGGACATCCTTCCTTCTCACCAGCCTGCCATCACTACTCTTCTCTGTGTTCTCTTCAGGTGAGCCACTCCTCTTTCCCTCAGGTGATATCCCCCCAGTTCAGAAAGGTGGAGAGATGAAGAGCCTCAGATATTGCTGTAAATCCATACACGGCTGCAGTGTCTCACAGAACACTGGAATCAAGGGGGATGTGGTCACTGGGAAGCAAGGGACCTGGACATACTCAGAACTTATTGAGAACACTGCAAGTCAAGAATCTTGACCAAGGACTGGAGGTACTTGAATATGAGAGGGCTAGACTAGGAGAGCAGTGACAAATTACTGGGACAATCCACAGGTACCCACTGTAGCTGTCAGTGCTGCCTGTTCTCTCTCCGAAGGGAAAGAACAAACAGTAGAGTGTTCTATGATCTCTGTTCCTCACCAAGTCAAGACAGACTTGGTGAGGAAGCATTTCTCATCCTATGCATCAGTTGGTCCTTATGGGGGGTGACAAGTCACCACTGCTATTCCTGACTCCCTTCAGGTTAGATCCCAACCCTCATGTGGTGCAGCTAAAGGTGAAGACATCTACCAGTGACTCAGTGGCTGTCAACATATTTCTGGGAGGCAAAACAAAACCAAAGAGCTGGCTCTCCCCCAGGCTTAAGATTATTACTTCAGAAGTTCAGAGCACTTGGAATGAAGTTTGCCCTTGCAACATTAAGCGTGTCTCCTTCACAAACACAGCTGTCTTTAAACCCACAATCACAATTCCATCCTCACATGCAGCAGATGTGCCTCCTCCAGGTATCCACCCAGCACAGGGCAGAGAAGGGGTCAGTGTGAGCTACTGGAGCAAGGGCTTCACTTATCATACAGGTAGTGAATGAAGGAGTCAATTGTCTTACCGTCTAAACTAGCTCTGTGTCGCTCAGGCAGAAATGGACTCTACCTCTGCATCTGCCACAGTTTTTCACTAAACCAAAAAAAATTCAAAATTTACCAATTTAATGCATCCTAACTTGAAATCACAGGGCTTAAACTGCAGGAAATGCTTTGTATGTACAACCACAACAACTTTTGAGTTTGAAGATAGATGTGCTCTGAAAGTGTTTCCAGAAACTGTGTTTCAAAAGATTTCATCTACAGACATCAAAACCAGGCCAAACTTCTTACAACAATGCCTCAGTTTCCCTTGTGTAAAAATGAAAAAAAAGGGAAAACATTTCCAACCCTAAAAATGAACAAAAAAGCCCCATCATTTCTTCAACAAGAACCAATTTTAGAATTTAATATGTCCACTATCAATACCACTGAAAACTCTCTATTAAAAAGACAAAATTTGTGTTCAGAACAGTGTATGGTGAGAAAGACCTGGAGTCATAGACTTAAAAGAAAGAAAAAAGAGCTGCTCATCAAGTACTGTCCCCCTTACAGTGAAGATAAAAATTTCAATATAACTTTTTCCAGCTTTAATGCATGCACAGTTTTTAGCTTTATCATTCTTGTAGATGTACTGATTTCATTCTTATAGCAAAACTTTCTCTCATCCATGACATTTTAAAAACTTATTAAAAGAAGTTGTTAATTGAGACATACATATTATAATCTTATCTGAAGGTTACTTTAACATTTATTAAGTTCCAATATTTTCTTTAACATCAGTTCCAACAGTTTTCAAAGATAAGTTTTCAGTGACAGGATGATTATGAGAAGTATCAACCTCTTTATGCCATAGGGATCATAACCCAGCCCTATCCACTAGTGTGCTCTAACATTTACCAAAAACGACAACATTGGTCTAACTGCATCACATTCCTCCAAAACTCAGTGTGCATGTTTGACTACAAATGGATGATGTATTCTCACAAGTCTTCCATGCCTTTACTTAATGCTATCACATGCCGTAGTGCAAAGTCTTAATTACTTATTAGATTTTATTTCAGTGTCATTGTAGTAATCGATATCCATTTATTTCTTTTCCTGCCTTTACAGAACAGTCCAATTTTTCTTTATTTTACTATTTTACTCCTAATACACATTAGCATTTTGCCAGTTTATCTAGTGTTTGCACATGCTATTTTTTACCGCCATATTCTTCCAGGCAAACCTAGATGGATTCTGCCTTTTGCTTCTGACTCCACACCTCCTCTTCAACTTGCTGCATTTCATTAAAACTTTGAGTAGATCTGCAGCTCCTCAAAATACCTTGAACAGTCTTGTTCTTTGCTTCAGACCACAGAAATACTGTAATTTATAACCCCTTTATTATAGTGCCTATCTCTTGTCAGTATCAGATTCATTTGCACATGTACTATCAGGCTTTGTGAGAACAGAGTATTTCATAAGAGTTTCTGCCTATTATGTGCTTCATGAGCACCTTGAAACATCCAGTGGAAGGTTTGCTTATGATTTCAACAGGTCCAAGGTTTCATTCCCAGTCTTTAGATTGACAATACAACCACATTAAGGTAGGACACTGAAAAGCCTACACTGCTTACAAATATTATCTCTGTAAAAAAGTACTGACAACCTTTTTCTCTTACCTGCTCCTTTCTTCAATGATTTGTGAAGAATACATAAACCTGACATTCCTGCTATATGCAGAAGTGAAAAAATTAATATTCTACACCCACTTGTAAACTCAGTATCACCATCACTTCTGCTCTCCTCCCATTCAAAACAATCAAATAAATCACCTCACCCTGAAGTACCTGGAGATTCAATTTTGTCTTTCCTAAGTGAGAGAAAAATACACTACAATTTCCTTCAGTCATTTAGCCAGTGTTATCCCAGTTACCTCATCTACACTCAGATCTGAGGCAACTTGCACAAGAGAATAACTTGAGAAGCAGACTGACCAAAACCAGCTCTTATTTTAAGGCATTATTGATGTTATGCACACATTATATGTATACATCCACTATTAAGTTATGAACTAGTGTTTCACTTCTAACAACAAAATGTTTATGAATATAAACATTATATTTATGAATATAAACAACACCAGCCACTGTCCCAAAATACAACTAACATTTCTATTTAAAGATACCACAAAGACCCCCCACTACTGAAATCTCAAGAGGGAGAAGTGGGAGACACTTTAATAAGGTTACAATGGGATTTAGATGTGAATCCATTCCATTGCTCTTTTCTACAAAGCAAAGCAATTCACTAGAAGACAAGAGTATTTACATGAGAGATGTAACTACTTTTCAAATGGAAGTGTGTTTTTTTGTTTGTGTAAACAAAAAAAAATTGAAAGAGGCATTGGTTTGGCTGACAACAGCAAAAGCCACTATAAGCCACGGAGCATCTCAAGTAATGCTCCATCATTTGCGCATGTAACAAAACAACATGAACTCAACAAGTAGGCTTCCCCCCAAACTCCTAGAGCTATGAATACAATAACTCTTTGTTTATTCATTGATCTGCTGCCAAAGCTTCTGTCTCCATATTTTTAAAAGGCGGGGGGGGGGGGGGGGAAAAACCCATGTCTGTACAAAAACCAAAGCCTTGAAACCTCATAATAAATAAGGACAGCTGACAATCAGTTACCAACATTCCAAGGAAGATGGGCATGGAGCTCTGATCTCTATGTCATGCACCAAGTCACAAATTTATCGCTAAAGATAATCAGAAGTATTCACTATAATACAATGACACAGCTGGCGTGAGGATGGAACTGCAGAAAAGATAATCCACTCCTAGATAATGTCATCATTTGTATGAACATGTACAAGGACGCCTCAGCCAACGTTTTTATGTGACAAAAGAGGGAGTATCAAAACAACTCTCATCACGTGGGTTTCAATATCCATTTAAGAAAGTTGCAAGCAACTATTAAAAAAGTATGAATGTACTATTAAATTCTGACAATAATAAAGTCTGAGAGGTGACTAGTAAACATGCTTCCTATTTTTTTTCTACTGTCTGTTTTACTAAAAAATTAATTTAAAAAGGCAGTTGCACAAACACTATAAGTAATAAGCAAAAACAAAAAGCTCGGTTCAACATAAGCCTATGATAGAAGAAAATCCAGTAAATGAAGAAGCATACACTAGCAGAGTTTTAATACAGCCATTTTCCTTGTCTTAAAGGCTCTGCATACTCTCTGATTTCAGCTGCAGGGAGACATCAGAAAGATTTTTTCCCACTCAAAACAGAAAGTAAGTAATTAACAAGGAAAGAAAGAAAAAAAAATCAAAGCTGTCCCCCACAAAGAATCAACTACTACTTGCCTAGAACATTTACAAGTAATTTATACACCCTGTTTCTGCAGGGTGGGGAAGTAGGATATATTGTTTTTCATCTTCTTCTGAGTTCTCTTTAACACACACAACCCAAAAACTGTAAGGTCTGTGTCTCAGCCATTCTCTATTTATAATTTTGCATATAGATAAAACTAAACAACTACTGAAAGAACAAATCACAACAAACATAGCAAAGAAAAGAAACCTGTTTTTAATGAAGTGCATGTACATAACTAACCTCTTCATTTGCCACTGCAAGTGCATGCAAAGGTTAAGAAACACTAAGAAGCAATAATACACATTAACAAAGTTGATGGCCAAAACAATCCTAGGTTTCTGACAAGTTTGCATGGATATACAGCTCAGAACCCCTGCCTCTCAAGTTACCTTTGTCATTGCCTAACAGGCAATGTTAGTCACTTTGTCACTGACAGCTAACAGGTTACTCTAAAGTCAGCTTAATGTATGTCATCTGTCCTCATCACACATGAAGATTCAGTCTTCTCCTGTAACCCACTTTCCTGATATCAAACTTCTTCCGAGAAGTACTCAGGAATTAAAGTCCTGTCTTTAGATTTGTTTTCTCCAACTTGGAAGCCCCTACAAAGAAGACCTCTTTTCTTTAGGCATGCAGAAGCTCTACTCCCCTCCTCAACAGGTTTGCAGCAATTTCTAGTGCAGCAGAATTCAGGGGTTCTTTAAAATGTCTGCTAGTAAACCTATCAGTGACTATACAACAGGTCACTCATTCCAGCTGCTTCTCCTATGTGCTGCCAGATTGTGACCACACTTTGGCTACTTCCATCCACAGTCCAGTCTGAACTTAGAACTGCCTGTGTTGGATGGTTATGCACCATACAACAGCTTTGGCACTGGAGCACAGTCAGACATCGGCAGAGCTCTCAGTCTGCCATTTCTACTGTCAAAATAGCAACCCCCAGCAGGAGAGCAAGACAGATAGCAAGGGAAAATAGTAATCAAAAGTTCTCAGGCTAGATTTATCAGTGGAGGCCTTAAAGCTTTGAGGCTCAATAAGGCTATGGCTCAACAAGGAAGAGAAAATCCATTCATAAACCCAGAAAACCAAGTTAAAAAAAGCAAAGCCCCACCCAGAATACCAGTTACTTCTATTTTGTCTGGCAATGAGGTTCTCAGCTTCCTAGACAAGTAAACACCTTCACTCACTGTGCATGGCTGCCATCTGGAACTCGGAAAAAAAATTCCCTTACCTACTTTGTACAGCTCTTACACAAACACAGTGTTAGATGGACAGAAAAGGATGTACTAAAAATAGTGTCTGTCAGCCAAGGAGCCACTGCCCTGAGTGGAACGAGAGGAGCTCTGCAGGAAGGCTGCCTGCAGAGAAGTATTGCAGTAAGAGGGGGAAAATGCACGTCCTAAATAAAAGTGGCAGGGGGGAGAGATGTAAAAAGAAAAAAATCCCACATCCACTTTAAATTTTAAAGCAAAAACTTCCTAAACTTAATATTCAAGTGGATCTGAATACACTTTTTCAACTACTTGGCTTTACTCACAGAAATGAAATTTAAAGTTAGATGTATTTAATTGCTGGAGAGAACACTAGCTGAGAAAATAGTGACATTATGGACACGGGGGACGACAGAGTACCCACAAAAAGGTATAACCAATCACATCTAGGTCACAAGCCAAAAGTACATACAGTTAGCTGCAGATTTTTTCCACTCCCAGCGATATATATAGTTCTATATTAACACACACACACACACAAAAAGGTATGCTGGTCATATATCCTCAGCATTTATGGCAAATTATTAATCAAGTCCCACCTGAAACAATTTGTTAAATTGATTTTAATCACTGGGCCTCTCATGTGAAGCTTTGTATAATCAGCATTTCATTTACAAAATTAATTGCCTGATTGATTCTCAAGAGGCAGTAGCTGTCATTACACTGCTGTCATAACTTTTGAGTAGGGGTGTCACAACACTGAATTCTGACAGTATGAAGAGCACTGCTATTTAAAAAATGAGGGCGGGGAGGTAGGGGGGAAACAAATACAGTGATTTCACAGAATTGCTCTTTAGCCCGATAGAATGTTAAAAACCATCTCCCAGCAGTTTCAGCCAGCCTCCCCGTTTTCCATTCATTGAATAATGCACTACTCAGCTATTCAGTATCTTTTCTTAGAGGCAGGTTCATTTAATTCAATTTTATCATAGTTGCGGTTGCATAAAATGAGTTTGTTGTTGAATATACAAAAGATTTAATCACAGGCCGCTCTTAAGGTTATTTGTAGAGCAAAGTTTGACTTTCAGACACATGGAACTTTTTTCCACATCTTAAACCTTCTGGAAAGCTATTTTCAATTAGATTTTTTTTTTTTGCTGTTTTTAAACAAAGCCAAGCAAACCGTAACTTTACAGAACTTACTTAGGAGCTCCTCTAGAAAGCTTTTTTTTTCTCCCCTTGTCTTTTAAGCTGTGTATAAGCCTTGGAGCCCTGCCAGAGTTGGAAGCAAAGCTCCTATATTTGCTGTAGTTACTCCTATACCCATTGCTACTATATTCTTGGAAAAGACCGGTGCTCCAGCGGTTTAGGGCACTGAGTCATGAGACAGGACTTCTATTCCTGGCTCAGCAGCTGACCTGATATGCAAACATGAGCACAACGCTTCACCTTCCTGTGACTGGGTTTTCACTCTCCTAACAACAAGTGTTATATGCACTTTTAACAAGGAAAGAGACATGAGGACTTTGGGGAGACTGATATCAGTTATTATGCAACAAGAAACAGGACTAGGAGTTGGGATGGGTAGGTTAAGGGAGGAAAAACCCTCAAACCTCTAGAAGATGTTGAAAAGGAGAAATTACATCAATAGGCTGCAACAAGGTACTCAAAAAACTTTCAGGAACCTCCATTCCAAAGAAAAAAAGATCCCTGGAAGCATCTAAAAAAGGAGGGGAAAAAAAAGATGACCTTAAATTTCTGCTGCTACATCACTTGGAACAGTATTGTCCTTTAAAAAAAAATCACCTATTTCTAAGATAAGTTCAAAAATAAGCCCCTCGACTGCTCAAATTCAGCCTTATACACTAGATTTCATCAAGTGCTCATGAATGAAGCAAATGTAAAATTTCTAGGCCATGTTCTGAGATTACACTATTACCAAAAAAGAGCAAATGGCAACTCTTCAAAAACTGAATTATACTTACTGCTGGTATTTGTAATTGACCTTACCAGAGCAATTCCAGAATAAATCAGAGTCCAAGTAACACTAGAACCTAGCAGATACTCTAGATAACACAGCTCCTTTTTAATTCCAACCCAACAGCTCTTACTCTCATCCCAACTACTGTCAAATATTATCTTCCTCTCTGCAAACTGCTCTGCCACTTAAATGGCTTTATGCAATTTTCTTCCCTTTTTTTGGGTGTCTAAGTTCATGATGAATAAAACTGGGGAGGAGGGGAGACACGAACAAGGGGACACCCAAACATCATTGACAAAACTGATAGGTTACTGAACTAAAGATGCATAAAAGAGTAAAAGAATGGAAAACTCCACCAGGCAAACTAGAGCAATTAGTTGTTTTCTTTTTCCATAGCCATAACATGAAATTTCAACTAAGGGAGGTTCAGAAAGTTCTGGCCACACTGAGAATTAGTTGCCAGAGTTTTAAGTTATATCCTTCTGCTACACGAGCAAGACTTCAGAAAAAGGAAAGAATCAGTCACCCTACTTACAACACAGGATAGCAGCCTGGAACATTAAAAAGCAGTGTAAAGCACTGACTTTCTATATTTGTTGGTTTCTAGCTCCATAGCAAGTAGTTTACTGATTAATCTAGCACCTCCTCTTTTCAAGCCTACTTTTTTTTAATAGGTAAAAAATAGTCTTAATTAAAATAACAAAACAGGGGAAAGCCCCTAGCTAGAGCCAATATATGTGGAATTCCTAAAAGGATATATTTAGCATCAGGGTAATTGGAAAGCAAACTTAGTTCTATAACAGAAGCCCTGTCACTTCTTCAACTGCCAAGAAACTTCTCTTGTAACATATTTTCTATATTAAAACTGCTTCCTGTAGAGGTTGAAAAACCTTGATTGCAAATAGTGCAAAATTTTAAGTTACCTGGAAACAAACCAGTTCATCTTTTTTTACCATTGTTCCATAATGATCTCTCTATCACACTGATTGAACACTGCAAAAATAAAGCGTCCTAGTTAGAGACACAGCAGCAGTGTCAGCTCAGCCCAAGGGTCTGCTACAAACAGATAATGAATCCAGAGCTATACACCCATCCTGTGGAGCTGGAGCAACAGATTTTTGGTGAATACCTGCCTGTGATTATTTTGCATTTATAATAACCCTTCTCATCAACAGCGACACTGTCAGCAGCATGGAACTGACTTCCTGGGCAAGAGCAAAACAAACAAAAATTCACCAGCAACAGGTGATTTAAAGTAGTAGGAAAAAAAAGGGAGGGGGGTGGTGTCAGTAGTTAAAATAAAAATTAAAATCAATTACCTGAACAAATTACAGTTGTGAGTGGGAACGTTCATTATTGATTGAAAACATTTAATAGTTAAGTTATAAATTAGAAGAAACAGTAAACTGAAGGTTGAAACCCTTGTATCACTTGAGAGAACAATGTGACTAAAAACCATGAATCCACACACATGCCTACATTCACATCCGCTCTATTGTATAATGTAACTGATTCACAAGTATCATTTTACAATTCTGATTAGGTCTCACAAAAATCTTGTTTATTAAACTGCTTTCTTTAGGCATTCATTGCTGCTAATTTGTTTCCAACTAAATCATGTATCATCTGAAAAAGACTACATTGCAACAGCAAAACAACACTCCTGGGATTGCACATCATCAGGATTTTAGAATTAAAAGGACAAAGACTGGAGGAGTTGTAAATTTCACTTTGAAGGTGGTGGTGGTAACACCCTGCAAGTAATTCTAGAAATACTAATGCACTTAGCATTAGTACTGTACTGAAACAAACATAGCAAGTAAAAAACTCTAAGTATTAGGAGATCTGTTCATCTTTAAATTTTCATTTCTACAATAAAAAAATTGATCAACATATATGTATTTATACAAACATTTTGAAAGCAAAATAACTTTCTGTTATTATAATTTAAAAGCTATGCCAATTTTAAAATAAACACCTCTAATTCCCACATGTTTTAAATAAACTTAAAATTTTGCAGAAATTTGGGAATGACTTCCAAAGACCTCTAGAGAATGGACCTTCAAAAAATGTATCTCAATGTTAACACAAAGTTCAATGTGGTTCACTCAGGGTCAAAAAAAGTCAGACCTGGGTTTAAACCAGGTCAAAGTCTGGTTTACTCTAGAGCCTTCACCTATTTCTCAAAACTGGCAGAAATCACTAAGTCTTCATTACTCTTCTTGCAATCACAACAAATGGGACAAATCCTTCCACAGATCCTTGCAGACTATGAAACATCCCAGAGCATCTCAACTCAAACACATGCATATAACACATACATAGGTAAGTGCACAAATAAAGAAGTAGGATTAATCACGGCTATGAACCCCTGTGCAACAAATCATATAGAATGTTCAGAATTAAATTCACAGTTTTAGTATAACTGCTGTCCACAACTTTTAGTTTCTATGCAAAGAAGGCATGTGTTTTCAATATACGATCATAATTTTCTTTTAATATCACACCATTTAAAATTAAATTAAAAATCAGCATGTGAGACGTATGTGGACTGAGAAACATGAAAGCAGGAAAGCTGATCCACTTCTTCAGTATTTCTCATCTCATAAAAAAAATATTATTTAACAGGAAACCTGATTATGCCATATTCATAGAACTGCCTTCCCTCTCCCACAGTAGAAACCATTATATTTTCAAATTCTCTCTGCACGAAAACTCTTGGCTTCTTTCCACTTCTATGCCCACCTCTTATTTCCCAGTCCTTAAGAGAGCCCACATCAGCCATCATGCAAAAACACCAACACAGCTTTCTAAATGCACTTCAAAGAAACCTCTTTATTTGCTAGAGAGAATCTTCAGAATTAATGAGCCCCCTTTGGGCACAACCCAAAACAGAGTATTCCCAACTACTTTAAGTTACTAAATCTAGAACAGAAGTAAAATTAATGATGAGATTAGATTGGAAGGAAAGAGAAGGGAATCACTACCTTCATAAACACTGAAGCAGTACAGGTACAGGATATCTTTTCTGTAAGTCTGAGTAAGCTATTTCTGGGGACAACAGCTATCTGAGTATATTTACATCTAAACCTTCTCCAAGGCGGCAACTTACATCAGCACCTTCCTGCAGCTGTTGAGGGCTCAAGACAGTTCACTCAGTCAAAATTACTTGACCTAGTCAGAAGAAGTCATTTAGCAGCAAAGACAATGTTTCTCAGCTGACATAACCAAAAGGCAAAATGAAGCAAACAAACTGAAACACTCATTTTAGCAACAAGGTACCTGCCAGTCCAATTTCAGGTACTGTTCAATTTAGAAAGATGCTATTCATCGGACATTAATTTGCAAGCTTCAATCTAGATTAAAGAGCTGCAGATACCACACATAAAATTCTGAAACATATGTACCCTTTATTCTTCAAATAATATAAATCTTTACTTAAGGCCACACTGTTCATATCTAACCTGACATTTCAGCTAAACCCAGCTCTTCTGCTGAGTACTATCATTTCTTAAACACATTCTTCCCCTTCTCACTTCTACACTCCTACCCACAGTTGTTTTTTTCTTTTTTCTGCTCAGCTCTTTCATGCAAAAAGAAATTGAATAAAAAAAGGAAAACTGAAACTGATTACACACCAGAAATACTGTCAAGTATGAAAATGAAATGCTACACATTTTTAAACTGAGCTGCTCAGTGCCAAAGAGGAGGAGACACCAGAAACAAAGCTAACACAGAAAAATAATCATTTCAGGAAGAAATACACCTGAACAATAGACAGCCAGATAAAATTAAAATGGGATATTACACCCAAAAATATACAAACATCATTAGACTGTTTTGACAGAAAACACAGAGTTTCCAAAAGAACAGAAGTAGCTCTGAAACTTGAAATAATCCTGAAGGAATCCATATATCCTCTCACACCAATTCTGTGTTGTAAAGTTTGGTTTGCACAAAGCTTTGCAAACGGGAGAAGAGTAAGTATAAATAATTCTTTTTTGCTCAGTCTGTTACTACTACAGGACAGATGAACATCTGCCATGAATGTTAGTCTGCCTTACCCTGTCTCAGAGCTGACGGATAGATTAAATGACCTCTTGATGTCACCTCAAGCCCTGCTCTTCTATGATTTGGAGGTTATTACATCACTTCTATTTTATTACAAGGTTTCTCCCATTCCTGCAATTTTTCATTTCAAGTCATAATCCTCAATTTCTAGCAAAGCTAGACCACATGGATAACACTACAAACATGCTAGATACATTGATAGAAGAAAATTAAGGGAATAAAAAGAGGTATGTTTTTCAAACCAGTCTTTTCATAAGGAGTAAAAAGGATAGGTAAGAAAAACTATTTCTAAGTAATTTATGTTGATATTTACAGAAACTGCAAAAATACTGTAAAAAATGTTTACATATTCCTGGTTTTGGGCAGGTGCGAATGTAAGGATGAGATGAGCTGTGTGCTAAGCAGCAAAGGAGAAATGTGGAGAAGAGAACCAGAGAAGATGGCCAATTTCAAAGCACCATCCGTGTGACTACCTCTCTCTAGGTACCCACTTTTGACCGAAGCAGGCAAGAGACATCACCCCTACCAAACTTACTTTCATCACCCTTCTCCTGACTACATTGCATACAAAAAGGGTTCCTGCACCTTCCCCTTCCCTCTGAATCCAATTTGAGTCACTTCTTGCACAACTTATGCCTAACAAGTCAATTATAGTCCTGTCTTGTGTAAAGATCAATACATTTCAGCAATTCTCCAAACAACATTTTTGGAGGGAGTTTTTTCAGCTTCATCAAGGAAGCTTCTTTCTGTGATCCATGGAGATACATGCAATTAGAACCACAGCACAACAAAACTCAAGGAATAATGAGAAACAGCAGACAAAAAGTGTCCAGCACAGAACTCATTAGACAGCCACACACTATTCCACCTGTTGCGCTGTACACCGAATACTGGTAAAATCACAGAGGGGGGGAAAAAATGCAGATATATCCAAGCAGCTAGGAGCATGAATTCTGATCCCTTTTTATATCCTATTGTTATCCACTACCCAGGAAGCTGTTAATTGGCCTAAGTAATTGGTTTAAATACCCAAGCCCCTTTATAAAAATATACTATAAAAATGCTTAGACACTTATCACAACCAAGAAATTCTTAACTAAAGTTCAAAGCTGAAAAGGCACAAGGGACTTGTCTACACTGAAGTAAAAAATGCATAATTATACCAATGTAACTATCTCAGTGTGGAAACTTTCTCCAGCATAAGAGTACCCTTTCCCTCTTAAGCTTACATGGTTTGGAAGCAGAGTAAGATAAACCATAAAAACTCTTATTCTGGTATAAGAGTGTCTCCATAGGGAGTTATATTGGTGTAATTATAGCATATAATTATAGCACATAGTTGTACTGTGTAGACAAGCACTAGATGCCCAGTCCACATATATTTTCTAGCAAAACAAATGGTTCAAATTCCAATAGAGGCACATAAAATACTTAGCTTTTATTTTTGTTTGATGCACCTTCTTCATTTTAAAGTGATGAATTACTTCAATTAATCTTCCTTGAAAATGCTTTTCTCACTGCTATTCTATATGGTAATAGATTGTTCTTCTGGTGGAGGCATTGTAAACTAACACTCTGAGAATGACTGCGATATCTCCCACACTGATTTAGGCTCTCATATAAAGCAAATGGTGAGAAATCAGGTACAAGGAAGGAATAAGGTGCTGTTTACACATTTGACTGTTAGACTCACACCTTTTATAGTACATCCCCAGCCACTTTAAACAGTCAAGTGCTTCAATAATTTAGTCTCTATCCTTCTGACAATTTCATTCTCACCTCATTTGCTATAGAAGTTAGAACATTTCAGTCAACCTTAAGGAAAACTCCTGCTCCTCCCCCTGTACAGACTGGGGGGAAAACAGTCCATCTGAAAATCATACCACAAGTTGAACTTCAAATTATAAGAGAGAACCAAAAAAGAGATACAACTGTTAAAACTACAAAAGACTCCTCAGAATCTTTTGAAACCAAACAACTTTTCAGAGGATACTCAACTTAGAAACCTAAGCCTAAACCAAATAAACGGCTGCCCTTTGTAAGAAAGATCCCTTCTTCCTTACAAAAAAGAGATGCAAACAAAAATATGGCTGTGCCAGCCTCGAAAAAGTGGAAAGTACTGACACCCTGCTAAGAAGGTACCAGTGAAATTATTAATCACTATAATACTTCAGTTTTGGCATTTAAAATACTTTACTAAGAAAGGCTAAGTGAGCTTGGAGATAATTAAGGATTATGGTACCCATTTTTCAGGATGCGCAGATAAATCTCTTTAGCAAATTGTGGTTTTTTCCTCTTTAACCACGATACTGCCAAGAAGAGCTCTATGCAGGACAGGCATCCCTGTGTTTACTTTTGTCCTAAACCATTTCATCCCTCAGCATAACACCAGGTTTGGTCACTTTGGAATACATCTGTGGCATTCACGACACACCTTGTTTGCTTCCACAACCACCGTCTCTCTTGCAGGCAGAGATCTCCTGACAGCGCTGCCCCTTCCTAACACCCCATGCCCAGCAGAGCCCCTCAGCCCTCCAAAGTGCTCGCTGGCTTTGCTGCTCTGCACGATGCCCCACAGAGAGACCCCTGAGAGCAACCAGTGGGGGAACTGGAGCCACAGGGAGCACCAGTAATGGGTGAGGAGGGTCACCACAGCAGGGAAGCTCCTTCCCAGAGGTGCCCACTTCTCTGTAGCTGAAGTGCCAGCAATGAGTAAAGAGTTTTCCATGTACTGTGAAGCAGCATCTACACAACAAAACTGCTGTCCTATTTCCAAATCAAAAGCCTGCATCTCTGTACAGAGGAAAATGCGTACCTAAGCGTGAAGGTCAACTGATCTGGAAATTCATCCTGGTATTTTCAAATTTGCCTGTATGCCAGTATGTCTGCAAATATGCTGGGCAAAAGTAAACAATACTGACAGCTCTTACATGCAAAAATTTGACATACCAAAAGAAAAGCAACAGCAAAAAACCCTCTGAATAGGCATTATACAAAGGACAACAAAATAGAAATGTGTCAAGCTTAAGCAGAAATGGGTATGAAAACCATTAGTTCCAACAGGTTAACAAGACAAGGAGAGGAAGCTAAGTTAGTCCAGAATTCCAACACAAGTCTGGAGTCATTTGCCTGTATGAAAACACTATATAGAAGGAATTAATTTCACCTGCCCTTTGACATCAACACCTGAGCTTATCAGCTTAGACTTTCTTTAGATGAGGGGAAAAACATGAAACTTTAGGAGCATGATTCATTAGACCGGCATTACACATCTACTTAGGATGAGATGATTCACATGAAGATCTATTTTTTTGCACCAAAGATACACAAAAAGATCAGGTACAAATGCCTACAGTACATATGGTTAGATGAGTTCCACTCTTGAAATCTTATTTTTCAAAGATACTCACAGCTTATTTGGCCATTGCAATCAATGAATTCTGTATAATTATCATCCTTGGAGGAAAAAAAATTACTTTTTGCCTCAGCTTCTCTCCTTTTAGGAGAGGGATAGCAATGACTCCCTGCCCCAGAGAAATGTTAAGAAATTGCCTGTCATTATTTATGAACTAATTTTACATTCAAGAGGCAATGCAGTGAGGAGTTTAGGCTGACAGAAGCCTGAACCACCACCAAAGGGGCTGTCACAGCCTGAAGCCCACCCTCAGTCAAGCCGGCCGTATTCTCCCTTGCTTTACCTCTGTGCTGCGAAGATTATGCTGCAAGTCACACCTGCTCAATGATCTGGCTGAAAGCTAAACATTCACAGGTCTTGTTTGGCAGGATTAGTTTTCAGACAAATCTTTGAGCTGATGTGAAGCACCTTATGACACAAGGGAAACAGCAGGGAGCTTATAAAAAGATGGGGTCTGGTCTTTACAACAGAAGTGAAGTCTTAGATCAGCTTCAGACAACCATCAGACTCACACAGTGGTGCAAGATCTTTTAGCAACACTAAACTGGATAAAAGAGTACTCAAGGAGTGCAACAAAAGGCTACTGAAAAATGAAGAATTAAACAGAAATTAACAAACTATATTTTCAAGTTTTCTTCAGTTCTCCCAAGAGAAATTCTGGCCTGGTATCTACATAAAAAGCAGATGTCCATTTGGTTCAACATATATTCTCCTGTGCATTTATGTGTTACAACCTTTCTCCTGCTAATTTGCTCTTTGTTTCAGCCTATGATCCTCAAAAGTCAAGAAGGACACAAAGCTGTCCTTCTGAGAAATACCCATGTGGACCTTCTGTTCCATGTACATAGACTGAACCCAATTTAAAAAAAATATTTGCTGCTTATTCACACGTATTAACATAAAAATGACAAACAAAACACGTTACTGAATGCTCAGTATCAAATATTTGGGGGAAAAAAAAGGGAAATCCACTCCCGTCATGTTCATTGTCTCTTTGGATAGATATAAACCCACTTCTGGAGAGGAACAGTGCATTTCTTCCTACTTCTGGCACACTAGCTGAGATAATTTTCTCAAGTAAGACATACAACCATATGCGAGATCAAGAATTTCAAGAAAGTAAAAATGTCATCAGAAATCATAAATATTTGAACCTTCCATTATGATATCATGACTAGCTGCAGTCTTTAAGAAAAAGCACCTACTTTCTTCCTCCATCTCTTCAAGGAAGACATCAGCCACAAGCAAAGGAAGAATTTATACTGAATGTTAAAAAGCAGGAATAGAGAAAAGAAACGCAGAAGGTAAATCAGACATTGTGGGGTTTTTTTCGGGTAACAAGATTGTTGCAAATAAACATCTACATCTTACTAGAGGCAAAGCAACAGAATTTGCAAACTACCACACAGGAAGAAACTGGCCTCAGTTTTTTCTTGAATTACTAAGGTATTCTCCTAGAACAATGGAACCTTAACTCACTTTTTAAACAGGCTTCATTCACCATCTTCTTAAGCTACATTCCCTCAAATAAAATATGACACTGTGGAATAACAAACAACCATCGCTGGCAGATCTCTACACCCCCAATCTTCTGAGGAGAATTAAAAGGAAAGGAAATCTATGAAATTAAATATCAAGCAATATAAAATTGCAAAGAACATATCTAGTACACCACATCACTACTTGATATAGACAATTATATGCCAAATGTTCCTTCTCCTCAGTTCCAGTCTTTTCTACACTTTCCACAGGAACAGCAACACCACACTTGAATTTTCATGAAGATGTATTTTCAAATATCTTTTGGGCAAATAAGTATTTTTTTTTAATCACACCCGCCATGCCAGGTAAAAAAAACTATGCACATCAACATTTACATTTCAACTCGGTTTCCTCTCCTTTTGTTTGTTTCCCTACTTCAAGTCTGCTATTGCTTAGAAGACCAGCAACAGAGGAACCCGAAACAAAAATACCAGCACCATCACCCACAGATAACTACTCGTACAATTTTTACTATTATACTGTCAAGTCTTGTCAGGATTTGGGGGCTTCCTTGTTTGGTTTTTTAATGGCTTTTTTTTCCCTTTTTCTTAAACGTAATGTGACCTCTAGTCACTAGGAGAGGCTGCACAGGGAGCTGGATAGTGAAGCCACTTTCTCTGATGCCACTCATTGCCCAACAACTTTAGTCAACTTGGAAGACAGAGGAGCAAATGCAAGTTAGAGGGATGGAGGAAATACAAGTCAGACAGATGGATGGGTACCTGGATCACTCAAAAGCTATTTTCTTGGTTGCTATACAGTCACACTAATCACTCTTGCACTCTTTAACAACTGTTAAAATTGGAGAAGACAGTAAGGATGACTCTTCTGTCACTCCAATGACTTAGAAAGTGAGAAAGACATTTTAAGAAAGAAAAAGAAGTATCACAAGACAAAGGAGCAAAAAGAAATTATGACATCTGGATAAAACAAAACACTATGACTTTGGGAAGAAAAGAAATCAACCAGATGTAAATAACCCACAAATAAATCTTTCACTCACTGAAGGGGAAAATACAGAGGTAGAGTGTTGAGCAACCAGATCACACAACAAAGCTGACACACATAACAACATTAGTATCTGCAGAAAAAGTAGAAGATTGCATCCACCATTCTGTCAACCACATCCCAGCAAAGTAACAGCTCACTCAGGCCCTCCTCAACCTTCTTTGTAATGAGGAAGTGCATGGTTACTGTTGCTATTATTATTGAAATGAGCCGAAGAACTAAAAGTAGGTATGTGTGGCTATGCAAAGTCTTCCTGGGACAGAGAATCCCTCTCCACTGCTTGTTCAAACACCTGTGTTTAGCAAGTTTCCTGTGAACAACCAAATCCCTTGATGTCCCAATATATGAAGCAACCAGTCCATGTACCTAAATCTAAAACTTTTCAAGGGTCTCAATTAAAACAGTAAACGTTCTGATTGCCATCAGAAATCACACATAAAGCTCTCAACAGCTTAGACTGAAGTAGCCTTTAGATTCCTAGCTAATTACTGGAAAAATCTTTAAATATTTGCCTCAAACCCAACACCTTGATCACTTCAACACTGTTCTACAACGCGAGACACTTTGTTTCAGACGCTGCTACTCAATCAGCCCCTCCTCTTTAAAGGAAAAGTTCAATTAAGTTGGGAGCTTTTCTTCTGAATGATTTTAAATGGTTTTTTTCAGTTGTGGTTGGATCACAGTTAGTGTAATTGCTATTTATATCAAAACATTAAAAGGTCTGGTTATGGGGTTTATTAGAAAAGCAAAATGTGTTTTTAATACTTAAAAAAACCCACAACAAAATACTCCATAGCGCTATTTCCATTTATATTTGCATACCACATGTTCAACAACAAAAAGAGCATTCTGCAGAAAGTTAAAAATCTCAGAAATGTTGCTGAATTAGTAGCTTCTACAGTTTGTTAGTAGGAAAACCGGCTCTGTGCCAAGCTGGAAGGGGGTGGGGGGGCTATCACAAGGCATGTGTGTTAGTTTCGGGATTTAAAAGAAAAAATACGAATATTGTAAACCAAACCGCAACATACAAGACAAACAAATGCAGTATCTCTTTACTAGCAAAAATTTGAAATGTAAAATAAGTGTCACTTAAAATGCTGGAAATACTCCACGCGGTGCCGATTCTTAGATGTGAAGGCACAGCAAACCTGCTTCCCGAGGGACGCAAAGGCCACCGCTGGACACAAACACGGTGCCCACGTCGCCGGTGCCACCGGTGAGGGCCGGGCCATCCCGCGGCCGGGAGGAGCGCCTGGCCGGCTGCCCGAGCGGCGAGGTTGCTGAAAAGCAACAGATAGCTTCTGGCAGCGGCAAAGGGGAAAATATTTTGATCATGTGACGCCACACAAGCGAACTAGTTCGCTTCGTGTGTGCAACTTGCACAGACGCTGCCACCGGCCCGGAACCCCGCCGCCCCCCCTCGCCTCCGTCCCCGCCTTTCCCGTCCCCGTGTCCCGCCGGGGAAATGCCTCAGTCAGGCACCGCTTCGGCAAAACAGCCACCAGCGTCCACACACCCCGGCACGTCCCACGGCCACTACGTGCCGGACACCGAGAAGGTACCTCCCTCACGAAAGTCGACCTTTCTGCCTAGTGGAAGGAAGAACTTCCAAATATAAGTAAAACTGCCAAGCAAAATTATTTTGGTACTGCTGGTACGCAGCTAATACAGCCTCAAATGTACCTACCTCTATTTTTCAAAAAAAATTTCTTTAAATAACCTCTATGACCAACCGTAAATTTACAACAGCAACAGCTATAAAGAACATGCTTATTACTTTTCTTCGCTTGGGAATTTCAATCAAATAAGAAACACTGAATTAAAAAAATATATTCACAAAAGCGCAATTATTTTCCATAAATCATGCCTGAAAATAAGACATCGATACTAACATTTCACATAAACAGAAAATCCAAAATATTCACAACATAAATTGCTACACAAAAAAAAAATACAGAACTCCATACATTCCATCCAAATCAAAGGCTGCAAACAAACCAGCATATTCCTTTGATGCTGTCAAAACAAACCTCCTTATCTTTATTTTTAACTTTAAAAGAATAAAATTTAAGAACTACAAATCCTGTCCTTGTGCTTTCAAAAGAAATTTTCAGAGCTGATGTTTCAGTATCTTGCTTACAAACAAGGAAGTCTGACAAGCTAACCAAATAACATGATCAGTGCTGGGAACACCAAGTCTCAGATCCCATCCAAATAGAGGAAGGCACAGTGCAGACTGGATACCTTCAAATGCAACAAGTATTTTGGCTACCTATTTATTCTGCATTATTCTGCAATTAAAACTGCACATCAAACTCAAATCATTAAATAAGGAAAATATTATCCTTATTTCAACATGGGGAAACTAAGGTATCAGTCAGTAAAACCAGCTACCTTTAGCTCATGCAGCCAGCTGAGAGATATCAAGAATTCCTGCACCAATCCCCTACTAATACCATTTTCCTGAAGTCACATAATTTACTTACCATGTCTGAATTCACTGCTTGTGTAAAGAAGGCACTATTCCACCTCAATCAATCTGTGAATTAAGCCATGTCCACACTGGGAACAGCACACATGACTACAATTATGTTTTAAAACAGGATCCATCCCTCCTTTTGGGATTTTCTGAACCGATTTCCTTTCTTTACTCGAACAAACAAAGAACAACCATGCTCCAGCTTGAGATCCTTCTGGGAAAGACAGCCGTACCAGGAACTGCTACAGCCAGGACAGACCTCTCTTTGCAATGCAACACAGACCTCTTTGCCGTCTTAAAAGGTGACCAAAACCTGTTATGGAACTATCTACCTCCTGAAAAACTCAGCAAAATACCTCAGCAGCCATACCCGCAAACCCCTCAAGAGAGGCTTCTTATAAAGGCTGTTATTTTGGCGGTGAAGATACGTTACCACCCCAATGGTAAACTAAATGCAAAGGGGTTTGCCACAACAGCTATTAGTCAAGGATGCAATTAATTCCTTGAATCTAACTATGTAGCTGCAACAACAAACTTCACAGTGAAGCTAGCCACGTGGTCTTTAAAGGGCAAGTAAATTGATTCAGTAACTTGGCAGAATCACATCCAAGAGAAAGCCCTGCTACCTAAGATTTATTTTTTGAGTAAGTAGATACCTAAAATAAATATTGAACAAAACAAAACACAAAGGACAAAAAACCCAAACCATCCCACCAAAACTCCATGAGTACAAAAAATTGAAGTAGAAGCTTCCATCACTCTAATAGTAACACAACACTATCCCTCAAAAAAAAAAAAGGGAATTTATACATCAAGGTTTTTTCCCATTTACATATTTTTTTTTTAGCAACAAACTAAAATTCCATGTACATCTACTTCCTTAATTACAAAAAAGGTTAAAAAATATTAGAAGAATATTCTTTTCCCCACCCTCCAACAGTCAGAAAGAGACTGATGTGGGTGGCAGGGGAGATCAGTGGCACAGCCTTACAGATGGAAGTGTCGGAGGGCCTATCACTCAGATGGATGTCTTCATAAACAATTACTACATCACAAACCTGAATTCAATATCTTTTCAAATCTGAGAAGCCTACAATGTAGGGCAAAGACAGAGCACAGCTATGAGTTCTTAAAGGCAGGACATCATTTGGTAATTGTGCATGTTCAGGTGCAAAAGATTAATTAATAGATCTTAAAATTGGAGAAAAAAATAATAATAGATTACATACTTCTACACATGCTTAGTCCTTCTGATGTAGTTACTAACCCAAAATGACTCAAATGCAAAAAGTAATATGAACGTAGATCACACACTGATAGGTCTATACTGAAAGCAATTCCTTATACATGCTGCAGAACCATCAAACTCTGCTTTATATCCACAAATTAGTCACTACACATTCACAAATTCAGCCACTTCATAAACCTGTTAATATAGAAACTAACATTTCCACTATGCATGGAATATAAATGCACAATGTATCAACACCCTTTCAAATCATGCCTCCCAAAAGCTTTTACACAGATTTCACACTAGTTTTAACAAACAAATAAAATATTGTAATAAAAGCATCAGGACAATGATCTCAGGTTTCACAATTTCCAAAACAACTGCAGGCACCTTCAGATAACATAAGCATCCTACACTCAGAATACAAAGTTTGATAAAAGGTACTTCATATTTGCAGTAAGAACAATTCCTATGTGAAAAGCAATCTTTAAATAAGACATAACAACTGCGATTTCTGCATGAAATCTGCTCACTTCAAAAATGGAGACAATGTATTTGCCAGATAAAACAACTGGACTTGGTGGTAAGGAAGTCTGTGCATGAGCCCCCATATGCACCCCGCCCCAGCACACACTGGTGCTTGTGCAGAATATTCATCAAAGGACAAGTTCCATGACACTCATCAAGCTCCTGGGCACTTGTTCAACTCAATTTTCCTCAGAGTTTAATTTCTGTGAGAAATCTAGCGTCTTTATATAGATGATATTGGGTATGTAATGATAAAACAGTGCAAGGAATACCAAAATTTTGGATTACAGTGCCTTCAGTTTAAGTGAACTGATACAGAAGACAAAACCCTTGTTTCTCTCAGTTGTCTTCTTACTCACTGAATAGAATCCAGTAAGGCTTACATTCTCCCACAACAGAATGTGTTCACAATAAGACTGGATTAATTTAAAAGCTAGAGCTTATGGTACCAAAACCCTGGCTATTTCCAAAAGACCTGTCCTCGGGTGTGCCTGTCTGAAGCAAAGTGGATGTTATGTGCCTCAGTTTCCCCACCCTGTACAAAAGGAAGAATAATTTTTTACTCCAGTCCAAGGCACACTAGAAAAATAGTGTAAAGATCAAATGTACTTGGAATGTTGTTACTGAGAAGATAAAGGTAATTAAAATCAATCCTGTACAAATCAGCCATCTACTGTCCCCACTGTTCACAGATTCACATAGGTATCTTAAGATATATTCATCCTTGAGGATTCCTCAACTGCAGTGAAACTGAGTGGGTTTGGCTTTTTCGGGTCTGACATGTTCCTGGTGGATCACTGGATGCCACACTCTCAGAACTGGAAGTACAACAACGGAAATCATCCAGCCCACCTGCAACACAAACACTGCAGCACTCTGCCAGCACATCAGCATTTGTGTGTGAAACTGAGCATGAACAGGTATGACTGGGGAACAGAAAAAGTAAAAGGATAATACTACAATCTGAATGGCAAAACATACATCATATGTATAGAAACCCTTCAGGTCTACTAAAAAATAATTTTAAATTTATTAACAGGTAAGACTTCCTTAAAATAAATTTTATTCTAATACGATTGGCTCCACAAGATTTTTGTGCATTACATTTATTTGCTTCTATAAGCACCAAGCAATACAAAAACAACACCGTTAAGCAGCACTTTTCTCTTACTAGTTTTCAAAACAAATTTGAAAACCACTAAGGTATACTTTTAATTTAAGTTTAATTAAAGTCCTCATTCAATCGTACCAAAACATATATTTAACACTATGTAAATAGCCCCAAAATTGAAAGAAAAAAGTTTTTTCCCAAGTACCTTAATAATCACAATTCTAAAATATATTCTAGCAAGTTAGCCTACCACAAACACATTCTACTGAAATTCTGCAGCCTTGAGCATGCATGCACAGTGAATGTGGCAACACTGCTTTACATATCCACAGAGAATCTTCAAAGCCTCCTGATAAACGGCACATTTTGAAGAAGTACAGAAAGATGTAAGTGGTATAGGGCACAGGTACAATCTTAGGGACCAAACAGTAAATAAACTCCTGCCATTCTCATGTTAACAATTAGAATGTCAAAATACCTATAACAAAATATTTGAGGCACAAAGGTAAGAAAGATCTATCAGTAAGTAATCAAACTTGTTTTCACTGCACAAATTTAATCTAGTTTTAACTAAGATACTATTTCAGAATGAACAAGCGTCACCTAACAGACCACACTTAGTAATTTCAAAAACATTATTTTACATACATAACCAGAAAATTTATCAATGGATTAAATGCCTTAGTTTTCATCCCCCAAGATTCAGATCAGAATGCCAAAAAGACATAATCAACTGCTTAGTAGAAGAATCCTTACATTATGGAAGCAGTAATAGAGTAGGCAGGTTTGCATCTCTCTTTCTTTATTGTATCTCATACACAGGGTTCTGCTGTTCCATGTGTAGGCATAAGCGCTACTACAGAAACCAATAACTGAACACCAAACCACAAAGTGTCAAATATATGGTCGTAATATATATATAGATGCTACTAACTGTGAATATTGCTATTTGCTACTTCTAAATAGAAGCTATGTGAATACTAAACTGTTTATTTGAAACTGCACAGGGAAAAATATATTTTATTCTCCCATTGAGACATCAAGAATCTATTCACCACACTAACAGCTGTTTAATGGTCTTCAGGCACAGGACATGATTCTGCAGCCTTGGCTTAGCCAGAACTCTCAATACGGGCAATCTATTTGGCATAAAAAGAGCTGCAGAATCAGGCATTTTCAGAGTTTCTCTGCAACAAAACAAATTATACATACACAAACTCAGAGCAGCTCGACAGATTTTTTTCTAACACTTGCTCTGTTATCTTATACAGGTACTCCTGAAAAGACCCAGGTTCTCTCCTTCTGTGTAGGCGTATGTAAATCATACACACATGTACAAAGGAGAGAGACATGTATAAAGTGCACACTGAGAGGCCAGCTAACGTGTTAAACTACGCAGTGCAAATCAGAACTGAAGAATAAAAGGAGTCTCAGGACTCTAAATAACTGTATGCTGTCAAGGATTAATCAATAATCGAAAGACCTGAATGACGAGGTACTGTACTAGCATCACACAAGTTCCCCACCACCAAATCAATGTATAGTGTGAGCAACATCCATCTGCTTAGAAAATGTGCATTTCTTCAGAAGCAGGAAGCTTCTATCGCAAGCTTACATCACATCTCTCAGTTGGGTAAGGTGAATATATTAAATGGAAGCAGAATTTTCTTAAATAATTTAATAGGCTGGACAAATACAGAACTTAGTTCAGAGTAGGATGCCACAGTTCTGCATATTACAAAAATTACCCATGCCGAGGCAGGAATTTCCTGAACAAGCATCTCAGATGTTGTAGCTTACTGTCGGTCCTTTTCCTCTGTTCACAGGACAACAGTTCCTTATAGGCTTAGGGGCCAATCAACATCTGCTTTGCAAAGACACATGACAAGTGAGCGTATTCCAATGTGTGTATACACATATCAAGAGCACACACACAGATGATTATTAAAAAAAATAAAGAGAAGCCTTCTGTTCAGATGCTGGACTAAACATTCCAATTTTCTCTTTCAAAAGAAATCAATTTCTCTACTTAATGATACAACATACATGGAGATTGACATGTGGGAATTAAAAATAAATAACAACGTCCAAAACCAATTGTGTTCTGCAAGCTAATGGTAACTATTTTTTGACACAACCCATTTTATACATCAGAAAATATTAATTTAAAACCTGAAAAAAAATTTATCTCAATCTCTTACTGGTTAAATGGAAGAAACATAATATAAAAAACAATGATGTCTTCCCTTTATGACAATTATTTTTAGGGAAAAAATAATTTTAGGAATAATCAAAGAAATTGTGCTCTTGCCAGACTATTCTTTCTAAGCTGCATGCCAGTCCGTACGATGAAAAAAAAAAAGAAAAAGAAAAAAGAAATCTGTAAGAAAGGATGTAAGGTTAGATCCTTAAAAATATAAGGAAGTATTTCTAAGGGTCATACCGAGGACATTAATGAATTTACTCTCACTCTTCAAATAAAAATAAAATACTTTAAACAACCTCTGCCACGAAGAAGCAGCACCCTGAACTAGCAAGCATGATGTCTGACAACGGTTTTCCTAGCTTTTAAAGACATGAATTCTGAACTACCTGTTTAAAAGGAAATGATGCAAATATTTTTAGAGTAATTATGAAAGGTTATGCATATGAGGCCTCATTATATTATGGCTTCCAGTGACCCTTTTACCATTGCAAATTCAAAAAAAGGTAAAAATTAACACACACACACCCCCCCTTATTTCCTTGGAAGAAAGGAAAATGGAATAAAAACTAAAAACATGACAGAAATGGTGTATTGGAAGTAGACAAACACATACACAGCCCATCTAAGGTTTTTATTTTTTTTTTTTTCAGTATTAATACACCATCTGCAATATTAAGCGGTGATTTTTCCAGATTCTATTCATTACTTTATGGAAAGATCCAGCCGTTGGAGGACCCCAAAAGCATACACCTGCATTTGTTCCTGTCAGACCTTGCTGTTAAAAGATTTAACAGTTCTTAATAGAAAGATCTTGTTGAAGGGAAAAGAAACCCATCAAATTCTAATGCACTACTCCATTTAACACAATTCACTTTCCTACTGAGAATTTAAGACTAATCTCACACTCGTGTAGAAAAATAATGAGATCAACAACTCCCGATTCTTCTTGAAGTATTCTAACCACAATTCAAACCCAAAAACACGTTTTCTCTCGAATATCTGGATTTGTTGCAGAGCTGAAACAAACACAACCTCTGGCAGAGCGGCTCCTTCTTCCCTTCTTTGTACAATATACGGCATTCTCTCACCTACAGCAGCTCACATGCAAAGACGATCTATTTAAGAGGCATGCACAGGTTAGGCATCGAGCTAACAGAAATGCAACGAAACTAGTATTTGGTTTCTTTTTTTTAATAAAAATCCAATCCCTCGCATAACATCCGTAATCCGCAACATTACAGAATGTTTAGATTTGTCAGGGTTGCTTTGGGGTTCGATTTTTTGTAAGAAGGCGCGAGCGCGACCCGAAAACCCGAACCCTCGTCCAAAACCACTGTTGTTACGAGGCACCTTCCCTACCGCCTCTAATTAGCGCGGAACTAAAAATCTGAAATAAGTAAGTAAATAGAGGTAAGTAGATAAACAAATCAGTCGGTGCCCAGGAGAAGCAGGCGGCGCGGGCAGGCCGGGGGGCGCAGGGGGAAGGAAGGTGCCGGCGCGGCGCTGGTGCCCCGGTGCCCCCCCGGTGCCGGCGGTGTTTGCGGCGGGGGCTCCTGTGCCTGCGCCGCTCCAGCGCCTCTATTTACATCAGCGGCGCGAGGTGCCCAGTGGCGCGCGCGGAGCCAATCAGATGGCAGATTAGATGTCAACTCGGAGGCAGCTGTCGGGAGACGGTTGCAGCCAGTTTACCTCCACAATTCAAATTCCCAACCTGGCGGGCGGAGGAGACCCGGACGCTCCTCCAAGGGTCGCGCCCGGCAGCCGGCATTCCTCCCGCGCCGCGCCGCGCCGCCCCGGAAAGGCGCTGCGCCGCACCCGCCGCCCCGCGATCATCGCGCCTGCCTATCGATCGGATCCATCCATCGATCGATCGCCGGAGTTACCGGGGCTAGGGCAGAGGAGTGCGGGAGGGAGCGGGGACGGCGGCCTGCTCCCGTGCCCGCGCCCCTTCGCTGACGCCAAGGACTTTTCCCTCTTTTTTTTTTTTTTTTCCTCCCCTTTTTTTTTTTTTTTTTTCAAATTTCCGCGTGTGTTTGTGGAGAAGTGAAAGGCAGTTACGCGCCCGCGCACCCGGGCACGCTGCTGCCGGTGGGCGAGTCTCCCGCAGGTCACCGGGCCGGGACGACCCGGCGGACCGGGCGCACACGCGCGCCCACACGCGCGCGCGCGCGCGCTCTTCCCACAGGGAAAGGAGCGCGGCCGCGTTACGTGGATCTCACTGCGGTAACTCCAATCAGTGACAAACTAAATTGCTGAGAGCGCGCAACGGCGCAACTCGTCCTGCTCGGAGATTTAAAAAAAAAAAAAAAAAAAAAAAAAGCAACGGGTTAAAGAGAGAAGGAAAAAAAAAAAAAAAAAAAAAGGCCCCGTGAAAGATAATGGACGTTATCCCCCGGGAGCCCCCCGGGTCGAGCACTCCGGTTACAAAATCCAAACCCCCGCCCCCGTCCGTCCCGAGCTGCTTGTCCTCCGGGCCCTGCGTCTCTCCGACGCTGTTTCAAAGTGGTGGGGAAAAATATTAATTGGGCCTGAGAACAACCTAATTTCGGCAGTGAAAGCCACACTCCGGTGCCTTCAGCCCCAACGGGGCCGCGCATTGTGCACGACTCACCCTCGCTACGGAGGCAGCGAGGGGCAAAACTGGCCCAGAAGAGAACGGGGGTGGGGTGGGGGGGGAGAGAAAAAAATAAAAAGACAAAAAAAGGCGGGGGGGTGGGGAGACAAAAAAAGTGAATTATAAAGAAACTAAGAGCCCGACACGAGCGACACGGAGGCATGAGCCGTCATTAACCGAGCGCGGGGAGTTACCTGGGTCCTGCTGATGGCCTGCCCGGTGTTCCCGGGGCTCATCGCCGGGTGGTTCCTTTGTTGTGCCGCTGCCCAGGCCGGGTTCGCCGCTCCGTACTGGGCTCCCATGTCCTTGCCCATGCCCATGCCCGCCGCTGCCTGCTGGCTTCCCGGGGCGGCCGCCGCTGCCTGGGGCGGGGGCTGCGGCGGGGCGCTGGGGCTGCTGTAGTCGGGGTAGCTGCTGCCGTAGCTCCGCATCATGGGGCTGGGGGACGTGAGCAGCTGGTTGAGGGTAGGGGTGGCCCCGGACGGGTGCTGGTTCTGCCCGGAGAACCGCGCAAAGCCGCCGGCCGCCGCCGCCGCGCCGGCACCAGCCTTACCGAGGCCGGCTCCACCGCCGGGGCCCATCATCATGCCGCCGCCGGGCTGCCTCGGGGAGCTCAGCACCCCGTAGCCCGCCGCGGAGCCCCCGTAGCCGCCGCCGCCTGCCCCGGCGGCCGCCGGCGCCGCCGCCACGGCTCCCGCGCCGCCGCCGCCGCCCGCGCCGCCGCCGCTGGGGCCGCGGCCGTAGCCCGGGTAGTGGTTGTACTGGCTGTTGGGGTACCCTTCGTGGGAGTTCTGCAGGGGGTCCATGCTGTTGGGGGCCGCCGTGGGGTGCATTATCCCCATCCCGGGGCTTTGTTGTCCGCCATGTTGATCAAAGCAAGGCCCGGCGCGGCTCGCCGTAGCGCTGCTGGCAGGGGCAGGGGCAGGGTTGCCATAATAGCTATTGAACTCCGAGACACCCACCGCGGAGGGGCCGCCGCCGCCTCCCCCGCTCCCGCCGCCGCCGCCGAGGCCGCCGCCGCCGCTCCCAGCGCTCGGGGGCGGCTGCGGGGGGTGCTGCTGTCCGCCCAGGGGTCCCAAGCCGGGGGGGGCGTAGCGGCCGCCGATGGGCTCGCCCATCTTGCCGGGCATCTCCTCCTCGTCGGCGCCTTTATTCAGCATTTGCTGCGGCTGCTGGGGGGGCTCGGCCTGAGCGCCCAAAACACTGTCTTTTCCTCCATGTTGCTGCTGCTCCATGTCTGCACTGGGCTGAGCAGCGCCGCCACCGCCACCGCCGTTGTTGTTGCTGCCGCTGCCGCCGGCGGCGCCGCCGGGGCGGCTGTTGTTATTCTGGACGGGATGGTGCTGAGGCGGCGGCTGCTGCGGCGGCGGCGGCGGGAATTGATTTAGCTGCTGCTGTAGTGCATGGTGGTGGTGGTGCGGGTGGTGGGCATGGTGGTGGTGGGCATGGTGATGCGGGTGGTGGGCATGGTGGTGGTGGGGCGGCGCGGCGGGGTGATCGCCTCCGACGCTCTTCAGCTTGTGGTTGGGGAGCAGCCCCGTCTCCATAGCCGAGCCCGGGTTGGAGGAGGAGGAGGAGGAGGAGGAAGAAGACGAAGAAGATGAAGATAACTCCGAGGAGCTTCCACCTTCCTTCAGAGCCGGCTCCGAGGAGGAGCCGCCGCCGCCGCCGCTGGCGTTGTTGTTGTCCCCGGCGGCAGCGGCGGGAGCCGCGTTATTGGCCATGTTCGGCGGCTCGCTGCGGTGGTGGTGGTGGAGATGGTGATCTAAATTATTCACGCTGCTGCCGCCGGCCGGACTCCCTTCGCCGACCCCCAGCGCGGGGCCCGGCCCGGGAACCCCGGCCCCCCCCGGGCCTCGCTCTGGGCCCAGGCCGCCCGGCAAGCTCGGGGCTTTGCCCTTGCTGTTGTTCGCACTCGCCGGAGCCGCTGCGACTTGCGCGGCCATGATCATCGCAACATTGCGAGTCCGGAGAAATTGGTACTGATAATAGTAACTACCAAAAAAAAAAAAAATTTAAACCCCCAAAATTGAAAAAATAAACGAAACAAAAAAATCGACTCCCACCCTGAAAAATGGGGGGCGAGCAGAGGGGTGGGGGGAAGGAGAAGAGAGGGGCAGAAGGAGAAGCGGCCGGGGCAGGGACTTGACTGAGCCCGGAGTATCCCCTGCGGACCGCTCCGCACGCACCGAGTTACAGCGATTTCCCTCCCCGAGTCCGTGGTTGAGGTTAGAAATGGTAAGAACGCCTTACGGTCCGTGCCCGTTCCCGCTGTGTGATTTCATGTTGAAAGTTTTTTTGTTCAGGTTTAAATGAAACTTTTTTTTTTTTCTCCTCCTTTCCTCCCTAACCCGGATATGGGTAAACACACGTCTGCCGGAGCCGCGCTGGCCCAGCATGGCATGAGCGAGCGAGCGAGCCAGCGCCGGCAGCCATCGCCCCCTCCGCCCCGATCGCTCCCGCACACCCGCAAAACGCGGACTGGACTCCAGGCTGGACTTGCTCGGGCTCCAGCTCCCCTCCCTGCTCTCCCGGCAGCGCGGCGGGATGGGGGGCGCGGCCCCCGCGGGTCCCCCCGCTCCCTGCGGGGTCCCGCCCGTGTGCGCGCCGGGGGTCGCGGCCTGCGCGGAGCACCGAACCCGCGGGGGCTGCTCCGAGCGAGGGGCCCCGACGGGCGCCCCGGGCCGTCGAACGCCGCTGGGGCGGGGCGGGGAGCGGGACTGTCCCCGGTGCTGCGGAGCCGAGGGTGCTGCGGGCGGCGCTGCCCCGCGCGGGCCGGTTCGGCGGGGAGGGAGGCGAGGGGCCGCCATTCGCTCCCGCTGTGCCGGAGCAGATGGAGCGGTCAAACTTTCGGGGGCCGCACGCTGCCCCCCGGGCCCGTGTGCCGAGCTCAGCAAGCTCCTCGTGTTCAGAGGGCAGGGACACGTTTGCTCGCTTGACGGAGAAATCAGACGTGTTTTGGATTTTTTTTCCCCCAGCCACCCACCCCCTGAAGATTTATATTGTATGTGAAGACGGTTATAAAATTTAACCTAAAATTCTGCAGCGGTAGCATCTTTGCAGTTGTCCACATTGTCCAGCTGTCTCCAAATTCTAACGGTCATTTGCACTGATGATGCTTTTATATATAGGGCCATTTTCAATATGTTCTATGTACTTATTTGCAGTTCAACAGGAGTTGATCAAAGAGCGAGAGACATTTTCGGTCTCATAATTGTCTCCCCAAACAATATAATTTCCAGTATGGACACGACACTCATGAAAACATAGTAACACACACCCCAATATATGTAATCCGAGTAACTCTTGCTCCAAACTGAAAGCTGCTGCTGACCTACATTTTTGAACCAGAACGGTTTGAAGTTTGTTTTTTTTTTTAATAACTATCTTGATACAAGTGATACCCTAGTATAACAAAGGGTAATAGTCACACATTACGTTCAACTAATGAAAGCATTTGGGAGATCAAATACTTGGCTATGAATACAGCAAACTGGGATATTAGCGAATGTTTTCAATACAGCAAGGATCTAAACCACTGTGTTTTGAATTAATACATTTATACGCTCTGTTAAAGGTAAGCACGTTTTCAAGTTTCAAAATGGATAAATAGGAGATTCAATCATAATGGTAGAGAAAAACGCAGCATATCAAGAAAGATGCTGTCACGAGTAGATAGGCTTTTTTGAATTCACTGTGAAAACATTAAAGGAGCAGAAGCTTCATGCTCTAATGTTGAGTTACATGCAAAGATTATTGATAAATGTATGAGCAGTGTGATTCCAGTGTCTATTCATTTTAGTTCTCTCTGAAAAGTCAGAAATATTATGTTTTGCATTATGGAGTTAGTTTTGAAAAGTCTCAGTGCTCATGAAGTACATCTTGCTATTACTTCTGTTTTACAGTTTAGGGGGTTGGTTTTTTTGGTTGGTTGGTTGGTGGTTTTGTGTGGGTTTTTTTGGTATCCTTTGCAAGTGCAAAAATGTTATATGGCTATACATATATAAGCACAGAACGGGAAAAAAGAATGGTGAGTAATTCTAGTGGGGGGAATCAGGTGCATACCCAAGGGTCATTACAGACTGTAACAACAACAAATTGCAATTCTATGCAAACTGCTAGAAAGGGATATATCATCTTTGTAGGAGAGAGAATAACAGAACCGTAAGATGAATTCATGCCAAATCATTCATCAGCTTTTGCCAAGAGAATACTACATCTTTGTTAGTGAGCCTTTTTGACATTATCTCCTGGATTTTCTTCTTTTCTATATTCAAATGCACACTAATTATACACATTAAACCACCTAAGTTGATTTTTAAAGCCTTTCATATGCAAATAAAAATATAGATGTCTCCTTGTGTGTATTTCGTTACATGTGTACTCTAACATAAAATATAAAATCAATTAAACACTTACACTTTGAGACATTTATATCTGAGCAAAAATACATATATCGATGATCTGCTAAGCTGTGCTGATACTGCCTGGGCTGCAGATTGCAATACTTCCTGACACGCTCTGCAACTCTTTTCAATCAGGAAAATAACCCACAAAAGTTTAACACAGATTTACTTTGAAATGTTTTCCCTGGGAAAAGGGAAAAAAAAGGATGAGTCTTTAAACTGAAGAGTTCGTACCACTAACTCCTTTTCCTCCCATTTGTTTCAGCAACTCGGCTACAAGATTGGAACTAAGAGGCTATAAAATTGAGGCCCTCAGCACAATGAAATCAGTCTGCTATAAAAGGCAACACATGCCAGTTTTTCCTCCCCAATGGCAGATGCCACACCCTAAAGCAGACAGAAGGCACTGCAGTCTGTGCAAGGGAAGCACAACACAAAGCAACAACGATGGTTCAATTTTTTTAGATCGCAAATAATGTTGAAATTCCTTTTGCCATCTTTGCTCAGATGATGAGTGGTAGTGTTTGTTAAATTCAAATGCTCCTTTCCAAAAGCTCTCATTGTATGCATGAATTATGAATTTATTCTAATATAATGTAAAAAAGCCCTAATTGCCATGCATATTATCTGCTGCAAAGTGATTGCGTTGATATTTGATATCGCAAATGCGCAGTTTCAACTTTAGTTGTATTTTCATTGTTCCTTCAATTTAATTATTTTCTATAAACCAGTGTTGAAAGAGTAGTTTCTTTCTTTTGATTTTTCCTGATAAATTTTAAACTCTGGTGCTCTAGGATCCCTATTCAAAATAAACAACATCATTTTCTAAACTTACTGTTGGTAATTTGTTTACACCATTGGCTACAACATTTATACAGACCACCTAGGCCACCTGTCTGCAGCCTGACCCCATGAAAGTTACTGCCTTTCCCAGCAGTGCAGCAGCCATCCTTCCCTTTGGCCTTCCAAGTCATACGAAGAGTAACACTGAAGAGACAGATGGAAAACAATCCAATATTGTAACATCTACGAGACGTTATGTTAGAGGTATGGGGAAAAATATTTAAATTTTTTTTGGTAACAATCCAGTCCAAGGTTCAAGGGCCTGTCGGATTTGACACGGGTGAACACAGGAGTCTGAAAAATCTCTGTGTACAAAAGAAAAAGCTTTTCACTGAGATCTTGTTGTGCTTTATGGTTAAATCCACTGTGCAATTTAATGAAACTGTTGTCAAATTCACTGTAATTCTCAATTTCCTTCTTTTAGGTTTGCATTAGATTTAATGAGAAAAAAAGAGAGAAGTACGTGGGCTTTTATTAAATTATCACTTCTATTACTAGTTAAACATCCAATCGAAATCATTCTGAAGTCAGTGAAAATCTTTTAATTTATTTCAATAAGGCATAAATCAGATCACAGGAAAGTAGGCAGCCAGCTCAGAGCTGCTTTAGCCTGGTATCTGGAACTACAGTAATGGAATTTTGCTTTAAAAGATCCCTTATGTGGTCAACATATAAATGTAACACAGCGGTGTTTTCTTTATTATGTAATATTTACATTTCAGTCGCAAATGTAAAAAGTAAACTAGTGTCGTAGATGTCCAGCTGATAAGCCAGGATCTGTTAGGTGTAAAGCCTGTAGGTAAGTGTAAAAAATTTATTTTAGCTGGACAAAATGGACTTTGAAAAAAATGTGGTTTATGCCAGCAGATCATGGCCTAAAACAGAGAGTGACACACTGTAACATTTAATTAAAATCCAATCTTTAGCAGCCACTAATCCTGGGCAATTTAATCAATTTCTTCTGGCAATGTGTAAACAAAAGGACTTCACCATCTCCATCTCAAGAATGTCATACATGATTTTATTATGAAAATGCAATGTGCTAGAGGTAGACCACTTGAATAGACTGTTTAAATGCCATAATTTTACAAATGTGAATCATCCATTGAACTCTATAAGATCACTTGCATCCTTAAAGTTAAGCCCTAATTAAGTGCTTCTGTGGACTGAGGCCTCTGTGAAAAAACAGTTTTTGTGTCTATACTTTGGTGAGATAGGGGCCCAATCAATTTTCTAAATCAAAACAAAATCTTGCATTTGGCAATAATAGGAGGGATTGTTGATTTCAGGGTTCACCCACCACTGAAATCTGAGTCTTTAAACTGAATTACACTAATACTTCTGGATCCTGTGCCTTTGTTTGAGAACAGCATTGCATTTTGGAGACATTTAGGAAAAGGCTGGCCTTCCTTTGAATTAATAATTTATGGTCATGTTTTTTATAAATTAGAAAAGTTAGAACAAGAGTCAGTATAACAGTAATTGTAGAGTTCTCTGCCAAGTTTCTTTCCCATTCTCCTGCCTTTTACAAATCTTTTATTTTCTGATGTGCAAGAGATACATGGGAAACCAAAAGAAATATTTACTGCTAGCTACACACTGGTTGGAGGTCCTTCCTATTGTCAGCTGTAGCATGCCAGCTTTACTGATACATTGAACGAACAGTCAAACTGACAGTACACAGCTTTCACTCTCATAAAATAAATGAGATTGGTACCTTAGCTGTAAACATGCTGGACGTTCCAAGAAAAATAAAATGCCTCAAGTTTTCTTTCCTAAACTTTTTCCACTCTATAGTCTTACATTTTATATATCATAGTATTTATCAATTGTTGTTTCTAGAAACAGATTACTGTGGCCTCCATGGCTTAACCAAATAAAATATTTTTCTGTAGGATATTTTTATGTAGAGACAGAAATGTATGGATTTTAATACAAGATGACACAGTATTCTTCCTTTGCAAACTGATTTTTTTTTGTCTGTGACTATAGTGTATATGTAATTCTGAATTTTTATAAGTGTGCCAAATTATGATTTTGCCTGATGCGCTCTATTTCTGACCCATTTTTATAGTATTTTACCATAGGCAATCTCAAATGCAGCATCTCTGAGTTTTTTAGCTGGAGACACACCTTTTTCTTTTGCTGTAATAGTCTGTAATTCCCTCTTTCCCTCATTATCTTCATTCCCCACCCTTTCACACATGCATACACATCTGCTTGCTGGATAATCCCAAATTCCTGCAGCCCAACTTGCAGCTGCCTTAGCCTCCTGAAGTATAGTCATGCTGTATCACTCATAAATATCACTCACACTGTAATCCTGCCCTCCAAGTTCCAACAAATTTCACCCCTGTACTAATTTTCTTTAGCTCCCTTTGCATAAGTGACACAAAGTGAATGCTCTTGGTGATGAAAAGGAAGAGCTGCAGAACCGCAAAGAGGGTGAGGGAGAAGGTGGAAGAGGTCACATGAAATTGTCCTGAGCCTTCTCCATCCCAACTTGGTACATCTTGTAATTTCTCAAGGGAGCAACTTCCTGGTCTGAGAGCTGTTGCTTTGATACATTTACCCTTAAAGCACTCCTGTACACTGAGAAGTTCAGTTGCTCCCACTTCACCATCAAGGAAAAGAGACACAAGAGAGGAATGTCATGACTGCATGAACACTTCTTTCAGCTGCAGCACCAGCTCCAGAAGCTCCAGGTGATGGCCACAGTCACCTGGTCTGGACCTTGGAGGTGTTGATGCAAGGGTCTGCACAGATGCATGATGTGCCAGCAAACCAAGAGGGGAGAAAGAAAACTTATTTTTATCCAGATCCTTGCACTGACTCATCCAACGGCCCAAACAGTAGTTCTGGCATAACAGGAAGGGGGAAGAGAAGGGGCAGAGCGCATGAGGCCGTTACCCACTTCTTTCTGTTTGACCAAAGAGGAGGTTTGGTGGCAGAAGGAGATAATAGGGTCTGTTTAGCCAACGCTACTGCTGAAAGAAAATTATGTTGTAAGATTATAAACAGGTGGTCTTTTCCAAAACCCAGCTGAGCCAGTGAAAAAAAGTTACTCTCCCCATTTTTTGTCCGCATCACCCTAACAAATATTAATAATCCTCACATCTGCTGATACAGTTGCTCCTACGTATATTCCCCAACCCTGTCTAGATTAAACAACCCATGTTCCTAGACTTGCTGTTTAAAATATCTACATTAACTGAGACCCATTTGCCTAAATAAGATTAGGATAAAGTAAGCCAACAGATCTGAGGAGACAGTGGACTCCAGCTGAGGGACAATAAACAGCTGGCAGGTGGTAGTAACCTCTTCAATAAACACGATACTTTTGATGTACTGAGGGACTCCATCTATTTAGGCCCTAAATATTAGTCGTGGTGATATAGAGACAGCTACATGTCAGTAAAGACCATTTATCCATAGTTAACATGTCCAGCCTAGAGTAGTAAAAACTTCAGGGGGTGGAGTTTGTCATCTTTATTTCTTTATTAATTTCTTATTATATTCTTTCTGCATGCATCAATAGGATGGACACTTATGAAGCATACGCTGAACTATATGTCCATTTCCAGAGTCTCAGGTTTGTATTAAAGCTGCTGATCCACCATCCTTGCTTACACAGTGATTCAATAGAGCCTGTAAGCTGTGAAAGTGAGCTTGCAATTCTTGCAAGGGATCACAGGATGCAGCTGAAATGCCTGCGATCTGTAGATTCACTCTGAAGTTAGTTTGGATGAAATTGCTCCACACTTAAGCTGGAGAAAAGGCAGCCGTGGCTTTGTTCCCAGGGAGCCAGCAGAGGAGAAAGCTGTGCTCCTGAGGGGTTCAGTAGCTGTCGGTTACACGCGTAGTCCCCATGGACGCGCTGCTCCTGTCCTCAGCAAACAGGACGTCACCACCAACTGCTGCTTGGGTACCTCACTTTCACATCCTCTCTGCCACGACGTGTCTGATTGCCAAAGCCACAACCAAATCCTCATTATGAGGGCGAAGCATTTCTTTAGAAGAGCATCCCTCACAGCTGGCCACCTGCTTCAAATAAGCTAGGAGCTCAACTAACGTAAGAGGAGGGTTTTTTTTTAATATCCTGGATGTTTCAAGATATGCAGTTCTAAAAGATCTCAAAATGCTACTAGTCTAGGGTGTGATCTTAGAAATGGTTACTAATTCATGTAGTCCTTGCTCCTGTTAAGCCATGAAACTTAGTGACAGACTAGAGAATCTACCATGTGATGAGGACTGGATTGTTTGAAACATCTGTTTCTTCTTGCTTAAATATAAAAAGTAATGTTATTAAAATTAGAAAAAACATTTTATTAATCCAAAATATCATCTAGTTATTTAACAAAGACTTAACAATGTGAGTCATCTGCATTAACAAATCCAGATGCTATAGTCAGAGGCAGGAAAGACTCAGGGACTGCCAATAGGCTTGCTTTTTATGACAATTATTTATTTCTGTTTGTTTTTCATTCCAAACAGACCATCTCTAATATTTTAACTCACTTGGTGGATTTGAGAAAAATTGTAAGTGAAGAGAAAAATTCTGGGCTCTCTCTCTTTCTTAAAAAAGTAATATACTAATACTATTAAGATTTTTCTAATCTATTCAGCAGACTTTGTAACAAAATTAAATGTGTGTATATCTTTTTGCCGTGTTACAACTGATTTCTTCTCATCCAGAGGATTGGACAAACATGGTTTTCACTTCACCACATTTAAATTTAAATTGCCACACCATTCTGTGCTGGGTGTAAACTTATTATGCGTATGTCGAAGAAGAAAGGAACATATTTTGGGAACCACTATCCGTGGTGATTCTCACCAGCTAGAAATCAGGGACTCCACTCATTCTGGGAAAGGCCACATAATTTAAAATCATCACAGTCACCTTGTCTTTTATGCTCTTCATTGAAGGGCTGTTACTATTGAGAAGGTTTTCAACGTGCCTTGTGACAGAAGAATCAAAGTTCAGCAAGAGCAAAGTAAAGCCAGTACTAAACACTTAGCTGATTTAATTTTAATACATATAATTTTTATACAGGGATCTTATTTGCACAGCTCAATGGAGTCGTGTATTTGAAGAGCATTGCTGATTAATTATGTTGGTTCAGTATGAATGAATTAGGTGATCTCTATTTTATGTCTGTTTCGAAGTTCACTATTGTGAACTTCACCTCATTCAGTGCTCCATCCTGTTCAAAAGAATTGTTGCTAACTTTACTTGGAAAAGGGAATCATAAAAATCACTATGCAAGCCTCTTGAGCATGGTGGGTTCTGTCACAGTTGTATAAATGCAGCTCATTACTCAGCTAAGGGGAACTGACTTTTTAGGTATGCTTTGAAAACAGAGGGATCATGATTCGGAAGGTGTGGAAACTGTGGGTTTTATGACCAGACCTGAACCCAAGTTCTCTGTTCCTGTCATGAAGTCTATACTAGCTTTAAAAGTAATCTGCCTCTTTTTCTAATCCAAGTTCTCTGTTCCTGTCATGAAGTCTATACTAGCTTTAAAAGTAATCTGCCTCTTTTTCTAACTGTATTGTGTATTTTGCTCCTATTTTCTCTAAAGACTGCAGAAAGAACTGATTTAATTTATTTGGAATATTTATCTCAACCTGTCAGTAAAAACAAATTCACATTTCCCTTAGAAATACAACAAAAGTGAAACATACTAGACTTTCCTTTTTGCTTCTTTACTTCCAGTTCAGGAGTTCCTTTATTCAGTCTGATGTTAAATCTACTTGTATTAGAGAATCCTTTTTATCTGAGCAAATCTTATTCCTTAGCAATGAATCTCAGAACATTGTGGGGTGATTGTATAAAGCCATTGCTTTTTCTTTATTGCCCACTAAAGAAACATTTATGATTAAATGGGAAAGGGAACTATCTCATTCTCCTGAGCTGGAGATATTGGACTCAATAATGTCCTTCATACGTGTATGCTCTATTTCAGCTAACCTGTTAGAATTGCAATATAAAATTGTAAATCAATGGCATCAAGCACCTGTGAAGATGAGTAAGATTGCAAGTCATTTCTCAGATAGATTTGGAGAAACAGCTCCCAGCCAAGAACTCTTTTACATGTTCTACAGGGTCTGTCCTAAATTACCCCAATAAAGTCACTTGTTATACATCATATTGAGAAAATTCCCAGCTGTCTGATGTCAAGTACTCAGAAACACTATGCATAGGGACACTTGGACTTTGAGGTACGTGACATACAACTGGATATTAATAAAAACTGAATTACAGTCTATTCAGCTGGTTATTTGCAGAGCTAAAAATTCAGAATCTTCTTCAATAATGAAAGTGGATCCTTAGGAATTTGTTAGAATCTGTTCAGTTTAGCTATAACTGCAGAAAATGCATTATTTCTATACAAGGTGTTCCTTTATTGATTACTTTTGTGCTGGCAGGAATAGTTAAACCCAGCTACTCATAAACACTATATGGGCTAGAAAGAATGAAAGTAAGGATAATTTTGTTTGTTTTTCTTGTCTTTCTGTAATCACAATGGTATCTCTTTTTAAGCTTGTCATCTTCTGCTTGGCTGATTCTCTTGTAAGGGCTTTAATAACATGAATTTAATATGAAGTATACCTTTGTACCGACAAATATGTATCAGTCAAAACCCTTACTTTCTACATTTTGGAATAAATTTACTAAGATTTATATATGTGCAACATTCCCAGACCTTACAAAAGCAGAGTTGTTAGTGCCCAGACATGCTTTTAACCTCCACAGAGCTTGGAGATCAGTGCAATGTAGAACTTGGCGTGGCAGACAGAAAACATAAAATAAAAATACACACCACCAAGGTGATTTCAGCCCCACTCACAGAGCTGACAGTAGCCACTGAGCACATACTGTCACAAGGGTGTTCTCCCTCTCCCTGCAAAGGACACCAGAACGGGGGGAGGATATGTCTTAGTGTGTCAGCCTGGTGGTTTATGCTGCTCTGTGAGGAGACTGATGGCAGGTCTGCTGCTGGAAAAGGGATTAGAATGTTACCTGGAAGAATGCAAATAAAAGGATTCAAAGAATGATCAAAGAATGCATCACAGAAAGTCCAAGGAGAGGCACCTGCACAGATGATGGCATCACAGAGGTCAAAATACTTCTTGGTGCTCTGGATTTAAAACTGTGAGGCAAAAGCTATAAACTAGAAAGAAAGTTAGTGACTTCTTCACTTGGTGTCTTTGACTCAAAAATGGTTTCTAGAAGATGCTTGCTTATTTATGAGTCATGAGGCTTAATTACATAAAATTGCTTGACCTTTGTTATACCTTGGGTTATGTTACCTAAAGGTATCTTCTGACCTTAAATTTTATGAATCTGCATAAAGTAGCTGTAAGGGAAGAACAGCAGAATATGATGTTGTTTCACTGATTTGAATTACAACATGCATTTACATCTTCATTTGCATTTACTGTCTTAAGAGTAACTGTACTGACTGCAGTTGTGTGATGGAGTTGTCACTGTGAGTCGAAAAGGGGTGAACGTGTGTTCTGAATGACCAAGATCATATTTACAGGACTGATGTCTACCAGCATAGCTCTAAAGAGATGCCAGCCCTGACAGGTATAGCTGTGTCAACAGAAGCCTCTGGTAGAGACACAATTGTACCAGTAAAATGGTATTTTTACCAATAACATTTTATGGTAGTGCTGGAAGATAGTTTTATTCTACTAGCAGACAGTATCCATGCTAAACTGCTTAGGATTTTAGTATTCACAGAAAAACACTTACCTCAGTGATTCCTAAACCAATCAGTTTTGTTGATGCTGCCAAAGAAACGGCATACAACTGGCCCTGGCAACCATCAGCTTTGTGCCACACATGACAGCATTTAATAAAGGGAGAATGCAGAGAGAATTTCAGGAGAAGTTCAGGCCAAATCTATTGCCCAAATAGTTATGTCAGGGAGGAGTGTGAAAAGATCAGGCTGAACAAAGTCGAAATAAACAACGACTAACAGAAAAAAGTTCTTTCTCAAAAATAGTTTCTGTCATTTGAAGGAAAGGTTTAACAATACTGGCAAAAGTGATGCTGGAATAAATTACACTGACCCTGTGGTTTTTGTAATTACAACTATACTGGAAAATTCTTTGTGGTGTAAACTAGCTCTCAGAAAAAACTCTAGGGGAAAGGGTGAAGGGTGATAACAGTTAGCACTTCATTCAGGAGCAGGGAATGAGGAGGGAACATCACTGTTTAGGTCTGTAAGTGTAGGCCAGATGCACCAGCCTGATCAGACTATGAGCAATTTTCAAGCCTCGCCTACCCATGAAAGGTGGGGGTGTTACTCTGTTTTACTCTTTATTTATCTGTGCCCCTAGCCTCCATTTCCAGGGAGCTCCTAGGAGGTAGGTGTCCATGGCTTAAGGACCAGCCTGACATATTCAGTCTCTACCGAGCTGGTGTTTAAACGTGCAATTCTTTTTCACTGTTCAAATCTATGTGCTCTATAATTCAGGAGGGTATGACCACTCATCAACCTTTAGTCCACCTTAATAAAGTTGTGCAACATTCCATGCCCTTTTTTTCCCTTTTTATCCTAAATAAACTTCTTGAAGCCTTTCAGTGCTCTGGTGCAGTTTTTTCTCTGTGACTAGTTCTGCAATTTCAGCTTAGCGATGACTTTCCTGCTCAAAGAAAGTTTATACAACTCACTGGTTGTATGTTAGAGCTTTCACTACATCTGCACCACTCACACCTGAGCCCTTCTCCTCACTGAGGAACAGAACTGAACCTCAGCGCATTCAGAAACAGTTTGAAGGTGATTGTTGGGAATTCGTTTTTAAGTAAGGTGAACTAGGGGTGAGTGTTTTAAGGAAGCAAATTTCCCTGGTTGCTCTGACTGCTTCTTCTCTCTCCCTCTTGAGCTGTTGTGCCATTTGTGCCTCATGGTGCTGTTCACAGTGCTCACCCACCTCAGGGATTTTCTCCTTATTTCCAGCACCGAAGCTCTGACTCTTCCTTCACTCATCCCACCCATCACCCCCGTTGTCTGTCCCCCACTGCAGCAGCTGCCAGTCTCACGTGTGTGCAGACATCCCACGCAGGGTTGTGTGGTGCTTTGTTTCACTCATCCTCTCGGGGAAAACTTGAAGGACTGGCAGTGAGGCAGGAGGAGGGTGAGGGATCTGGGAGGGGTATAGGCACATCTCAGGGCAGGCACAGCTAGAGGCCGGGAGAAGCAAAGGACTAGAGAAAAGATTGCAATCTCTGCTCCAAGGTTGTCCTTGTGCCTCAAAGGACGGTACTGGCACACAGGAGGTCTGGAGAACACTGAAGCGGTCCATTCCTCTCCATGAGGTGTGCAAGCAGCCCAAGGAGACAAACACAGCTGGGAACACTAATCCACAGCTGGAGCCTGCGGATTAGTGAACTGCTCTCTGCAGTTATTGCGCGTTCTTGCTTGCCCTTTCCAAGGAATTTGGGCTCACACAGGCAAGGGAGAAGGGCTCAGCTGTCAGTGGAGGTGGGAGCAGCGCAGATCCAAATTCACTCACGTGGAGGGGCTGATTCGGAGCCTGCCGTGCCCGGGTGAGGGGCCCCTGCAGCTCAGTGTGCCCAGCGCTGCTGGCCGCTGCCGTTCTGCTGCCAGCTCTGCACTGGAGATGCGGCTCAGCTTGGTTTGGCTCCGCCGGTGGAGACAGAAGCAGGGTGAGGCCTGACTGCTGTCCTGAGCCACACAGGACCAAACACCCAGCGGGAAGCCCAGTGCGACTCAGGCAGGACCAAAACTTTGGCATTGTTGTGGTAGACAGGCGACTCCTTGGGCAAGCGGCCTCCGGCTTGGAGTACAAGCACTGTGCTGAAGCATTGGGGCGCTGATTGGTTTGGGGACACTCTCAAGGGTCCTCTTGGAGATGGAAGCATGGCTTGGTGAGAGTTGTTTGCTTTTCCTGGGACAGAGAGGGAGATTTATAAAGAAAACAAACAAACAAAAAGCCAAAATGGCTGAAACAGTGAATTCAAACATCACTTACACTCATGCCTTGCAAATTCGCTCCACAAAAATGTTATTTTAGCACAAAGATTTTGGCATTGGAAGCAACACAGATTCCCATTTGTCGCAATAACACTTAATACGTGAACAAGTATTTATATGGGACCCCAGACTGAGTGGGTAAATAAAGCGTGTATCTTTCAGTCGATTAAATCCGGCTCGGAGCAGCTAAGTTCCGGGCCCCGGTGCTACTCAGGACGATCCCGGCAGCGCTTTGCGAGCCCCGCGAGTCGCGGGCCAGGCCCGGGCCCTGCTCCGCCCGGCGCCACCTCGCGGCCGCCCGCCCGCCGCGCGCCCGGTGCCTGCCGGGAGCGCCGCCATGTCGCGCACCGCGGGCTGTGGGCAGCGCGGGGAGGGCTCGCTCCGCACACGGACCTGCCCCTCTGGAGCTGGACGGGAGAAGTGTCTCTTCTTAGAGACCTTAGGTGGCTGCCTTCTTCTTGTGTTCTGAGGGTCTTGTGCCAGGTCATCCGCGCAGTGGTGCCCCTGGAGCTGCGGTGACACTGCCCGCCAGGGTTGTTTTTTTTTGGGGCAATATTTCCCCCCATGGCTGTGCATTCCTTTCTTGTTCTACTCAGAAGTGTTTTTCTAAAATGTACTGCCATTTAACTTCCCCGTGTTGGAACTTGGCATAGCCACTGTCTGTAGAGAAAACGCTTGAGGTAGTAGGAGTTACTATAAATCACAGTTACCTTGAAGGAGCATAATTGGAAAAAACCCTGGAAAATACTTACAACTTTTATTTGGGGCACAAAGAGCACAGCAGTTAAATTGTTAAAGGGTTACAAATACCAATGGAAAATCAATAGAGGGATTAAACAGGAGTACTGGTTTTATCACACCCTGAATTCTTATTCTAGCGATATACAGCAAGATCCTTACTAATCTGTAATAAACGTTCCAGTGCTGTGGTGTATCTTTGCTCCATTCCCCATTTGGCAGGCATTAAGTCTGTTTTGTGATGGAGGTTTTGGGAGCAGGCAAGGAAGAAGCTGTGATCCCGCTGCTGCAATGGGCCGTACTGTGTGCTGCCAGTGTCATATGAACTTGTAGTTGCCACAGCCTTGACAGGCGATGTTATAGCAAGCCAGTGTTCTGCATTCTTTTGAGAACTTAATTTGCAATACTACGGGACACCATACCTGAACTGTGTCCTAGCGTAGTTTTTCTGGGTGTGGACCCAAGCGTCATACCCAATCCAAGTGGTGCAAGGCTCCTGGACACCGATGTATGGTATCTTCCCTCACAGGATGCCACAGTCCCTCCAGTGTCCAGACTTCTGAAGCCTGGAGCCATTGCCTGTAATGGACACTTCTCTCAAACCACCAGGACTCAGGCTTCTGTTTCTGCTTTGTTCACCTACTGCCCACATGCTGTTCCTTCCCTCCAGTAGGATGCTGACCTCTGAAATAACAGATTTGCTGAGGTGTTTTTTTCTTTTCTATATCGGATCTCTCAGATAAAGTTTAATTGAGAAGACAAAGTGGGCTTAGTGGTCTTGCACTGTCCTGTGTGTGTACATCTACATGTATGGATAAACCAAGACTTCTGAGTATCTCATTCTCCAACAGAAAATAGATGTTTTGTTTAGCGTCCTAGAATGAAATTTCCTACATTTATAGAATGGGTTTATACTACCCTGAGCACAGAACAGGTCTTTCACTCTTGGGTTTTATAAAATATGCTGAAAGTGGAGGCCAGAGAGAAAATCAATGATTGGAGACACTATATACTGATTTACAGAAAGATTAGGGGTATCAATATTACAACCAACATGGATATTTATGCATTGTGTTTGTACTGTTTTTGTTACCTGCATTTTATCCATAAGCTTACAGCACATCAGAAGTTCCTGAGCATTCAAAAAATATTACAAAAATGTTACATAAATGAAAAAGAATGGATAGATTCTGTTGAATATAACTGCCTTCTTGAACGTATATCAAACTGTGGTTGTAGAGAATGGAAGAATAACTTTGTGGAGTTCAAGATTTTTTTCCTGTGTAAAAGCAAGAGGAATAGGAAAGATGGTGTAAGTTTTAAAATTCAGATGGCTCAAGTGCCTTATTCTAGGAGTTGGAGGAAAGAACACCTTAGCTGTACTGCTACCACTTATGCGTATTTAAAAATAGACAGCACAAAGATTTGTGTATACTTCATGTGTCTTACACTGTGAATACAACTTGGATGGTTTATGCCATGTCCAAAACAAAAAGAGATCCTGTACCTTCTTGTCTAATGAAAGGTTTACTTGAGAGGGGAAAAAGCTCAGCTAAAATTGAGACATGTTGTTTCCCCTACTCTAATTCAGCTCAAAGTATAACAATTCCCAGCTAATTTTTTTTTTAAACAATTAAAAAGGGATCCCTCAGTAAAACTGAATTTTTTACAGATACAGTATGTGAGGAAGAATATTTTCCCCAACATTTTCTTCCTCCAGTGTCATTTTTATGTGGCTATCATGTAGATAACAGCAGGGAATTCCACTTAAGGAGATCCTTAATGGATTTAACTAATGGTTTCTTTGTGATGCTCTCAGACAGTTCTCCTGTAATGTGGATCCTCTAAATATTTAAATCCACCATTGAAGCATTTAATAGGAAGAAAGTCTCCTCCCATTAGAATAAAGAAAAGGCTTTCAGCTGGAAACAATACCAAAACAAAATCTGATTTGTACAACTGCATCAAGAATCCAAGCCTACTTACTCTGTGAGGCAGCTGATACAACAAGGACCTAGGGTGCCAGGTAAACAAGCAGCAGTCATTTGTATATTCAGACAATCTCTGAATTTTCTGTTTCTCTACATCCTCCATATTTTTGAGGGCTGTTTGTAGTGATTAACAGTTTGAGTGATCAGTTAAGCTGGTAAAATAATACTGCTTCTTATGGTTGCTACTGGCAAACTGCCTAACCCACAAGCTTGTGGAATATTGAAAATAGTAGATAGGTTAACCTGGGATGTTTCTCCTTGTTTTGAGTCTTCTGAGTCTGTTTCAAAGTGATCTTTCTTACTGTTCTATCCATTATCCTTTTCTGTTCTTCTTACAAGTGGAGCCTAATGTTTGTCGAGTCCCATAAAATATTTGAGCTGGAAGGAAAAACCTTTTAGAAATCTACTTACTGTATTGTCAAGACCCTATTTTTTCTCTCCTGTCGCTTGCTTGGGAAGAGCAGTCACTTCAGAAACTAACACTGGTCTTTAAGCTGTCTGCTTTGTGCTGGATTTTACCATGTTTCCCTTGCACAAAGAACAAAATCTACTGTTTTCAATCTAGATTGTTTCTGAAAATGATAAATAATAGAAAAATAAAGGCTCCCCATAGCTTGCATTCAACCGAACAAAACCATAGAGCTGCAGTTGCCCCGCAGCTGCCTTTGTGGTGTATAAAATACATCCCTACTTTTTGAATACATAGGACTCCTTGGAAAGAATAAATATCACTTTCAGCTAAATAAATATGTTTATTTTGTTCTTCACAGTTTGGGCAGGGACATTTATTTTCTGCAATCACTTGACAATCTGTACTGTCTAAATCCACTGGTAACCTTTTCCCTATCTCTAGCCCTTAAATACAGACACTTCTAAAATTTTATTCTCTGATATTTCTATGATACAATTAATTTCTACATTACACATACAAGCATGTAGAGCCATTCTGAATCCTTGTGTGCCCAACCATGGTATAAATAATACACAATATAAGCAGTAAAGTTTCTCACTTGCTATGGAAGCAGGCCACCAGAAAGGCCACACTGGACCAAGTTGCCAAGAACGGCACCCTCATTTGGCTCTTATGGGGAGGTGCTCTGAGAAAATGAGCAGGCACACTTAGATTTTCCTTCTTGTTGCGTCTCAGCACCGTTAGCAATAGTGCAGAACTATCAGCATGTTCCTCTCACACTTGTACTTTATGTTGCATGGATACACTCAAAGGCTCAAATTAAAGGCTTTTTTTCCTATCTTACCCGCTGCCAGAAATGGAGTGCCTGTTTTTAAACCACGTGCTGGATTCTTTATTACGCTGTATTTCCTGCAGTTATGTAAACCAAAGAGAGTCAACAGAAAATGGCTATTGGATACTTACATCTATGTAAATCAGTGCAGATGCTGAACTAGTAGCATTTTGTATCCCCTTGCAGAGCAGAATATGCCTGCCCCAAATCAAAAATGGGGTGAAATTTATTTTGGGGGAAGAAAAGCATTAATGAATTAGTACGTGGAAACTGCTGTTACTTAGATCCACTCAAACCTTTTTTAATCCAGATGCTTGTGTAGGTAATTATGTATGTTAAGTATGTTATGCATATGTGCTCTTGCAGCCCCAAAAACCCACTGTACCAAAGAAGCGTGGCCAGCAGGTCAAGGAAAGTGATTCTGCCCCTCTCCTCTATTCTGATGAGATGCCACTCCAAGTGTTGCCTCCAGGTCCAGGGTCCTCAGCACAGGAATGACCTTGACCTGCTGGAGTGAGTCCAAAGGAGGGTCACAAATGATGATGAGGGGGCTGGAACACTTCTATAAAGACAAGCGTGAGACTATTGGGGTCTTTGAGCCTGGAGAAGAGAAGGCTGTGAAGAGACCTTAGAGCAAGTTTCCGGTACTTAAAGGGGGAGCTACAAAAGAGCTGGAGAGAGACTTTTTACAAGGGCATGTAGTGATAGGGCAATGGGAAATGGACTCAAACTGAAAGAGAATAGAGTTAGATAAGATATTAAGAAAAAAATTCTTTATGGTGAAGGTGCTAAGGTATTCAGAAGGTTGCCTGGAGATGTGGATGCCTCATTGTTGGGTTGCAATGCAAGAAATAACCAAATGTATGTATTCTATTACCATCTATTAAAACCTGATGGGGCAGTTCTTTATCTCTTCTATGACCCATCCCTCCTAACTCCAGGGGGATATCTTCTATTAATGGGCCAGCTGTTAAAACCAAGTGTGGCAGTGTTATCTCTCCACAACCCATGCTCCCTCCAGGGTGATATCTTCTGTAAATGGGCCACTGAGTCTTACTGCATGACTGATAAAATTACATCATCCCTTTGTGAGATGCTCCACCCCTAGGAAGAGCCCAGCATTCCTACCTGGATATAATCTGAGACTTGGAGCACTGCAGTCAGCCTTTCTCTGGAGGCAGCTGAGGTAATAGACAGTGTGGCCGCTCTCCTCTGTAGGAGGAAGAACCTATAGCCTTTTACCTACTTTGTTCCCTTTCAAGGGCAGGCCTCAGTTGAGGATCCTTGTTATGGTTACTTGCTATCTTGCCCCCAGCATGCCTTTCCCTCATATGTGTATTATTTGTATCTCATTCCCCCTTCCCCTGAACCCTCAGGTCATTGGCCCTGTTGCTCTACCCTGCCCCTTGTGTTTCCTATATAAATCCCTGCTCCCTCTCACTCTGCGTTGTTCATCCCATGATCCCTCTGGAGAAGCAGCATAATAAAGGCTCCCTGTGGAAATCCATATGAGGACCTGTCTCTTCATTCTGAGTCGCCTGAGGAGCACCGACAACTTCAACAGCCCTTCTGAGGGCTGTTGCTGAATCACTGGGGCAAGGCAGGTGTGCCTGTGCACCTGAAAGATGTCCCCAAGGAGATGCTTCCTGGGAAGGTCATGGCACCCTGACCACCACTGCCCACCACAATATTTCTCCACTGGATTCCCAGAGGAAAGAGCAGACCCATCTACACCACCACTGGACTTTCAGAGGGAAACTACACCCTTCTACAGGATCACTGCTTCAACAGAACCACATCTGTCATTCCAGGAGGACTGCAGCCATCATTTAATCAAACTGCTACCAACACCCTGACCAACAGGGTGTCAGGTTGTATTCTGACTCTGTCAGTTTTTTTTTTTTCACTACTGCATTTTTATTTTAATTTTCCTAGCAAAGAACTATTATTCCTATTCCCATATCTTTGCCTGAGAGCCTCTTGATTTCAAGATTATAATAATTTGCAGGGGGGTTGTCGCTGTATTTGGAATGGCGAGAAGAACGTCACAGACTCTCCTGTGTGTTGAACAGGAGAGAGCCTAAGGTTTATTACTTCAGATCTTTTATAGACCGATACATGAAAGTACAGAAAGGTAAAACTCTTATTGGTTAATGAACTAACACATTACCATCATTGGTCAGTGGGGTACACCACTCCTTGACCTTCTCTTGCAAGAAAAGAAGAAACTGACGAACAGCACCTGCAAGGCTGTCTTCTTTCTCTGAGGATTGTTTTAATTCCTCCTTATGATTTCCTAGGCAACTTTCTCAGGCGAGACTGAGAAAGTTATGCAGCCTGCTTTTCCCCAGGCACTGTGCTCCCTGCTTTTGCTTGTCTTTAGCATCCATAGGGGGGTTCAATTTCAGGGAGGGTTCCTGCCTTCCTTAGCAGACACCTGTCTTTTCAAATCCAGACACTCATTCTTGGAAGTGTTCCAGGCCAGGCTCTATGGGACTGAGCAACCTGGTCTAGTGAAAAGTATCTGTCCATGGCAGGGGTCTATTTTAGGGAACTAAATAGTCTTTAAGGCCCCTTCCAACCCAATCCATTCTATGATTCCATGATTTGCATAGTGGTTAAAAAGCAGAGAATGCAAGTGTTGAATTAATGATAAAGGGCACTTCACAGAATCAGAGAATGGGTCAGGTTAGAAGGGACCACAGTAGGCCACCTGGTCCCACCTCCTTGCTTAAGTTGGGTTATACTAGAGCACATGGCACAGGATTGTGTCCAGATGGTTAATGGATATCTCCAGTGAGGGAGACTCCACAACTTCTCCGAGCAACCTGTTTCAGTGCATGCTCACCTGCACAGTAAAGAAATTCTTCCTCACATTCACGTGGAACTTCCTGTGCATCAGTTTCTGTCTGTTGCCTCTTGTTTTGTTGCTTGGCACCACCAAGAAGAGCCTGGGTTCATCCTCTTGACACCCTTCCTTCAGATACTTAGGGACATGGATGAGGTCCATGAGGTCAGTCATCTCTTAGGCACCCAACTCCTGTCTTTGTGTCTTTATGCCTTGAAAACCTTCCATTCTTACCTAAGTTTTTTATGTATTTACTTTTGAAGGTGTTGCCTATTTAATCCATGAGAGCAAAGAAAAGATATAGTACTAGTCTGAATTGGTACAGGAGCAAATGCTTCCAAAAATAGTGTGATTTTTTTTTTAGAGAGGCCCATCTGTGAATTGCTGCTTTGTGCTGACCCACAATTTATGCAGCTTTTGCCCAAATCTATCAGACGAAGCTCTTTATTAAATGGCTTAAAAATAGTTTGTAAGTGTTACAGGCATTCAGTCAAATTAGTCACTTAGTCAAATCATCCTTTCAACTGGCGCTTTCAGCAAATGGTTAAAACATCATTTTAGGAAGGACCAGGTGTATGATCTAATGCCTGAAAGCAGCTCATGCTCAATGACATAATCCAAAGAATAAATGTATTGTAAGTGTATGGCCAAACACAAGAGAATATCTGTCATCAAGTAGCTAGAAGTGCCACATGGTTTTTGTATCACTGTGCTGGAGCCACTGAGTGTTGTGCAGCACTTTCAGCTCTTCTGAGAAAAATAACCATATACTGCTTCAGCACTCCCTGGATCCAGGGCAGATGTTTTTAAGAAGTCCTTAACTGGCAGAAGTTAAGTCTTGCTGGGTGTCTCTTCTAGATGGAAGAAACTAAAACTCACAGAATTTTGCATGTACAGCTTTTAGTAGTATATTTTGAATGGGCTGTGGGACAGTGTCTTGCCATGTTATATGGCAGCACAGCTAAACAGACAGAGGACATTGGGAATCCTGTGTACAAGGGTCAAAGTCTGGGTCCATCAGTGGTGCACATGATACCAGGCTAATCACTTGGCTTCTTTATGGCCTGTTTCTACTAGTGTGTCAGGATAATGCACAATACTGTACATTTGGAAGAAATAAACTTGGAAGAAAGGAACTATACTACTGCTACTACTACATTGACTATTACAGTTGCAGCTATGCTTTCAGAACAAGAATCAGTAATACATTGCTCATTTAAAGATTATTCTAGATTTCTCCAAGAATACCTCTTGGGCTAGCCCTCGTTCTTCATCTCTCCATTTTTCTTCACTGTAGATGTGTATATCTCTGTCATTACTGTGTTTACAGGTAATTTTTAACTGGACTCATTGTCCCTGTCTTCATGCTTTTTCTTGCTAATCAGAGGATGTGCTAGAGTTCCTTGCTTGTTGATTTTTTTTATTTTTTTTTCCTGGAGGATGGTGTGTTTGCATTTGCTGTTTAAAAACTAGCACTTAAATAGAGTGTTAAATCACTTCTGGAAACTGGACCTAAAATAAATGGTTATACTCTATGAAAAACCGCATCAACCTCTTGACCCTGCTCTTGCCTCCTTCCAGAGGCATGTTAGGAACAGCTGTGTATACAAATTGAATGTACTCTCTATCTTCAAACCCTTTGCTAGGACCCATCCTAGTATTTGAGCGCTCATTGCAACTCTATCGTAGTTCAAATCCATCCTCTCCTCCTAAATCTGCAACTACCTTCTCAGCTTTCTTCTCTGTTTCCTGCCTCTCCTGCAGCCCTTACCATTACAGTCTGCAGGTGCTCCCCCTTCCCCCCCAACTCTACTGCGTGTCACTTCCAAAGCACTCTGCATTACTCATTTCACTCGTGAGCCCTCTGAGTTCAACTGAAATGCTGTTAGCTTCACAAATAGTTAAAAAGAAAAAAAAAAAAGTAGTTACACCGTTGTATTAAAACTGGGGAATTAAACATTGGATAGTGATGAACCAGAGTCAGCATGGATTTTGCCATTTCTGGGGAGGAGGGGCTTTATGGTCATCATTTCTCACAAGTGTTGGGCAATGACACTTCATTAAAAAAAGTAAACAGCCTTAATTTTTTCAACATGGGAAACAAAAAAGTAAGAAAATTATCTGTAATAAAGTGGAAATAAGAATTCAGGATAGAACTTCTTTTGTGGCCATGATAGCAATAGTGAATATGTATATACAAGAGGATCGTTCTGCAATTACCTCTTCTGGTAGCAGATGATGACTGAGATTTTTGTTGCTCCTGGGTAATTGGTGCTAGTGGAGCAAAAAAGGACTGGAAAGCCTGGTCTTGCACCAGCCAAACCCAAATTCTCAACCTAGTTTCTGAATAAGTGGGAGACCAGAAAGAAGGGGGGAGGAATTTTTCTGCAGTCTTTCTTTTTGGAAGGGGAGAATAATGTGAACAAGTGAATCCTTATAACAGCAGGTAGAGACAAGTCTTTCCTCTTCTGTCCTAATTCAGCAGTTGGATCCATGCCTGGGATGTTCACCGGGGAGCCTTTCTTGTAGTCTCCTGCTTTGGGGGGTGGCAGACAGTCCCACAGCCTGTTTTGACATTCAGGAGTAAAGGCACTGATGAAGGAAAGCTCTCCATGGCTTAAACAGGGAGGCAGGGGTAAGAAAAGAGATCATTCATACAGTCTTTATTTCTCTTGGTGTGGAGCTTGTATTCTGGTGCATTTCTGTGTGTCTGTCCCCTGATGTCATTGGAATTAGTGTCAAGGGAGGAACAGGCATGTCCCACAGGCACAGTCACAAGGCAAGGAAGAGATCTCCCAAGGGCCTCCTGAATTTATGAAGGCAGTGGAATAGTAGATTTGAAAACGAATACTAAGTGTGAAGTGGGGGCTGGGATATTTCAGCTCATTAGTGATTGTTAAAAATAACTATTACTCTGTGAGTGTAAACAGTATTGAGTATGCCGTGCTTAGAATGAGGTTGAGCAAGATGCTTCTTCACAACCCAGTTATTATGCATGGTCATCTACAATCATTGCTTTTTATACTGCGGCTTTCAAAGTCTGTGAAAAACACTTTATAGTCCTGTGTGTGTCTAAGTTGATTTCACACAGTCCAGCCCAAGCCGCCATGTGCGATTAGTTAGTGATTATTTTATGTGCCTTTCTAATGTAAGACTCTGAGCAATGGCAGATATGTAATTGATTGCTCTTTTTGTAAAGTATCAGCTTCAGCCAGTAATCAATTTATTACCAAATGTTTCTTGGAATGAGCAGCTTTCTTCCTGACAGTAATCTCATTGGTTGTGACAAGATATGATCAGGTGACAATGAGACCTTCTCAATAACACTACAGTAAATCACACTCAATAAGAATAAAGAGTCCTGAGTAAAAATAATTCCATTTTCTATTAACAAAGCCCTTGGCAATTGGCAGCCAGTGCCATAATGGCAATACTACAGACACTGCTGGAGAAGTGAGAGATTGTTGTCCAAAACAGAAAAAGTTAGTAGGAAGCTCAGTTTAATCGAGCTTTCTACATATGCTCATTTTTCACTGCTAGATCTGACAGCCTTTTTGGGGTAAGTGTGTCCCATTTTAAAGCTTCTCTCCCTTTGTGTCTCTGGAACTTTTGGGTAAAACTTAATCCCTGGTATCTGTTAAGGCAGCTATATCCAATTTACCTCCATGGTAATACACTCCAAAATAATATACTTTAACAATTACGCCCAGAGGTACATATTTTTTGTCTTGACATTTTTATCTTGCAGTTAGCATTGCATTTATTTATTTATTGGATTGTATTGCTGTTGTGTCTCTTGGACAAAAAGTAATCTCGTGTCAAGAAGATCTATCACTGTTCCAGTGTTTTCAAAAGGGAGACAGTTCCATATTCAGCTTTCTGCTTCCTGCGCTGACATCTCTCATTCTTGTTGCAGACAGTTGCTTAAGAGAGATGCTTTGAGAAGTTATGTTAGCGTGGGCTGAAGAGATTTCTAAGTCTCTCTGAACTGTCCCATAAAAGGCTCTGAAAACAGCTGAGAATCTTAAAAATCATTAAGCACAGTGGCTTAAGATGATACACGATCTCTAGTCTATAGTATAAGAACTGTACTTTGCATGACTGAAGCTTTTAAAGTCTTTTTGCCTGATGAATATGGCCCTTGGAAGCTTCAAACACATGGCTGTACTGTGTCCAAGACATGATGTCATTGTGCTCAAGACTGGGTGCTTCTCAACTGTGTTTGGTGAAGTGCAGTACTGTTCAATTGCCTTCAGTCTTCATAAATTAATTTGTCACAAGTGCCAGTGCACTCTATGATAACCTCCATCATGCTGGCCCTGAGTGTTCAGATGACTTAAATTCTATTGGGAACTTCCATATTTTTATCAGTTACGGTAGTCATGACCAATTAAGTGTTCATTCCGATATTTTAAGTCTCTCAGTCATTAAGTATTATTTCTTGTGGTAAAACCACTGAAGAACAAAGCACAAATTGTGAATATTTGCACTGCCTCTTGTGAGTAGCCTATATTTTGCCATGGACAGGCATGAATGGCTATTTAGGATATCAGAGAAGCCTGAGACAGAAACATACTATATTTTCCTCTACTGGCTCCCAGCTAACAAGCAACTTCAGGAAAGGAAATGTCCTTGCTGTATCAGTTCTTTAAATAAACCATCCTGCTCAGATCAGCTACTTTCTCAAAACTCAAGACACTTCTGTGAAATAAAATGCACAATATTATTTTTAACTGAAGAAAAATTATTTTCATTTGCATTTCTGCAGATTTGAGTTCACTAAAGAATTTTTCCTGAGATTTAAAAGAAGTTGCCTTTGGCCACAAAGTATGAATGAGAGTTGTAACCCAAAGGTGATATTTTCAGCAAGATATTATCAAACACAGGGTTGGAATGAAATTTTTTCCTTGTCTTATCTGTTACCAGTGGATGATAGGTTTTCCTTTCAACCTCTGTATGATACCTCCCACAATTGCATCCGAATCCATGATTAAATTTCTGATTGCTAATTAATGCAAGTTATTATTTACTGTTATTATAAAGTAAGGGCAGGGCTGCCTTCATCTGTCTGGAGGGTCTGCCTTTATATCTGCTCTGTGTATTGCCGCTACAGTGGAAGTGAATATGTCTCAGCCTCATACAGATGCACTGTGTCAGAAAACATCTGCTAGCTGCTGATTTTATGCATATTACAGAGACTTTATGTACTGTTAAATGGACCACTTCTTCATTCCAAACCATAATTTTCCATGTGGCATCATTTGATCTGTCCTCACTCCAACATTTGGTTTGATCAACTCATTTCTCCTACCCAATATGTCTGTTGTAACCTCCTCCATGGCTGTGTGTGTCCCCACTGTGAATGGAGAGTACTACAGTGCTCCTGTCACAATAATATGGTGCCAGGGCAAAACATGTAATTTTAATCAATATATTTTATTTCCATTAGCTTCTTTGATCACTGAGCTTGAGTCTAGACAGCTTAGGTTTGATTATGCCAACTGCTACCCAGCTACATAGTAGCATTCCATGATCTAATGCAATGCAGTTTTTGAGAAGTACCAAGGACACCTAACTGTGGACTCGGTTTAGAGCTTGAATGCAGCTAATGAGGAAAAGCATATCCTTCACACAGAACTTGCTGTACACTGAACTTCCAAATGGAGAGTCAGAGGGGAAGCTTATTTGGGTCACTACCCTTTGGGGACACATCCATTTCAGCCCTGCTATTAGGCTCCTGGGAGTTGAGCTGCAGGGCCATGGTAGCAGAGGGTGCAGGAAGCAGAAGTGGGAAAGGGCTAAAAAGGGGGCCATTGCCTTTGGAGATAGGGCATGCTTTGCTATAAATTGTTTTGCTTTGGTTTTCTTGTGATGTTTAACTTTATATCACCTACCCATGATATAACCCCATGGTTAAACTTGAAATTACTGTGGAGAAAGTTACCTTGTAGACCCAGGCTGCTCAGGATTGGGGTGCAGATTGACGAGTCTTTGCCTGTCCATTCCTAACAGTTCTTGAAAGAACAGATCTCTTCTGTACCTGTTGAGTCACAACTTGGGATTAGTACAGCTCTAATTACAACAAAGGAAACAGTACTTTGCTAACCTTTGGTTATGGTGACATTTCTAGAGGCGACAAGGAAAAAGTATGTAAAGTTTGAATGGCACCTACCAATCATTTCTGATATATGTAACTAGCACCAGGCGGGCACATACTGCAGGGGAAACATTTTTGCCTATCAAACATGACACAGTCTTTCTTGGCATGCATAGAACTTCATTGCTATATTACAAAATAATAATATGCACACACACTCAACAGAGATTCTGCATATTTAGTGATTCTGACAATTTTGAATAAATATAGTTTATTATTTTTATTATTAATAATAATAATGCACATTTAGATATGTTCAAAGCACTGTATAATGTTCACTTTATAATATTTTAATGTTCAAAGCACTTTATAAATGCTAGCATATTAGCTAATCCTTGCAACATCCTTGTGAGGTGAAGAATTATTGTCCAAGTATTAGAAGTACATATTGGTGTGCAATGCACCAATTTCCAGTAACATTTTAACAATACACTGAAGTCTGATATATGATGTGTGTCCCTATATTTCTGGAATATCACACAGTGACATAAATGTATCTAAAATAAGCAATTTCTTCCATGAAAGCAAAGTAGAGTAGATATATTACTCATGTGTCTATAATTCCCTTCCAATTAATTTTCTTAAAAAAATATAAATTATTTGTGCTTGAGGTAACTGTCAGGGAAATCAGTAGTGATGTTTGTGAAGGTACTGGGGTGCAAGGCACTATGCTGATTTTTATGGGTTAGTGAAAAAGGCTGGTTCCTATCTTGGATATTTTACAGTCCAAGAATATGTTAGAGACAACAGATTAATATAACAAAGAGACAAAGACAACTTGAGGTTACAGTGGGAGGATTACAATTACTGTAAGAAGTGGTGGTCACAGCACACCAGCTATTTAATCATTCTCAGATAGTTTTTTAGTCATCACAACAGTGATAGTAAGAGAATTATATGAAGGAAGATGAGAAAATGACTAGGCAGACTTCTGTAATGTCTCCTTCACATGCAGATATAAAGACATGGGGAAAATACCTTTATAAGAAAATGGGATGAAAAGCATTTCACCTTTTGTAAAAATGAGATGAGAGCTAAGGATTCTGATTCATTATATGAAATCATGAAGGATGAGAAGGGATAAGCCCTCAAGATAAATACTGAAGTGAATTTGAGTCTGAAGTGAAATGTGAGGTATAGGCATGCAGCGACAATGAAGTGAGGTGACAGGAGTGAAGTGCCAAGACAGAAGATGATGGGTGTGTTTTGATAGAGCTGTTTGGTAGAAGCTGTTGCAGCTCTAAGGCAGTTAAGAGCATCTGTTTTTCAAACTTCAATGAAAGCCCTTTGTTTTTTGGCTGTTCTACAGGAGGGTGTGGGAAGTCATCTGACCCTTACTTTGTGTGGCCTCCATGACTTGGACGATGGTTCTTTGCTGCCGTTTTAGTCCTGTGTACGAGTGTCTTGGACTCTTGCTTGGTGTTCAGCTAAAACACTCCCTGTCTTTGATATGTGCCTCAAGACTCAGTTGAGACACAGGGATGGAGTGAAGATTTACATACCACATTCATCTCTCATCGATGTGGTCTTCATTCTTTACTGCTCATGGCAAAGCCTTCTCCACACATCATTCCTGAGGCTACAGATCCTTTCCCATACTGCCATTCCAGCCCGTTCAGACAGCCTGGCATGGAAGTTGCAAATATCCTCATGGCATACCAAGGTGTAATGTAAACATATACAAACCCATTTTAAACAGGAAACAGCCTTGTTGTGGTAGCATTGAAGTCTGTGCAGATTAATCTATCCTTTGAAAAAGGAACTAACCCTAATTTGTGTATTATTTCCAGTATAAGCCCTTGGGTTTTGATCAAGCAATTAATGTGCTTGATGTGAGTCTTTGCATTGCCTGCAATGGGCTTTGGATTGGAACCATAATCCGGATGCCTCACATGCATATACGTCCTTAATTAAAAATTTCTAAATTGCTGTTACATAATGAGGATCCCAAACCTGCCATGAAGCATTTCAAGGTAAGCCAGTGAAAAAAAAATGCACACTGTATCTTGTCATCGCAGTCAACATGAAGCAGAGAGCCCTTCCCTATACTGAGTATTGAGACAGGTGAATTATTGGTTCACTGAGAACACTAAGTGAAGTTCCTGACTTTGACATGGTTGTAATTTATAAACAAAGCTGTTTTACAGAATTTAGCTACATTGCACACATACATACATATATATATACATACATACATACATACACACACACTCTCAGAAGGTTATGATCAGCTGTAAAAACAGGCTTAGAATGAACATAATAAATAAAACTTAAATATACCAACTGATTCTGTTGTTTCAGTTTCTGTTTTCTGTATTCATTCAGTTTGCCAGACATATTTTAAAAAATATAATAGATTGCTATACCTTTGTACCAAGAAGATACATCCTGTAGCAACTGTCCATCATTAGCCACAGAATCATTTTACAATGACCTATATGAAAAAGCTGAAGCAGGCCTCAATCATATCCCCTCTCTTGTGCAGTTAAAGCAGTCATTCAAGATTTTAACTAGTTTAATTTTTTTTCAGCAGGAAATACCAGTCTGGTCTCATAGCAAGTGCTCTGACTTAGATTCATATGACCTGCTTTCTATTCCTGGCTCTGGCTCTGAGTGACCTTATAAAAGTCATTTTTATCTACTATTGTTTTTAAATGGACAGAATGGTTTCCTAGGAGAATGGGTCAAGCATAGGTACTTTTTTTTTTCCATTATCCCACCTCAAAAACCTATCCCTGAAGAAGCTACACACCTACACATAAAAATGCCAGTCAAGTGTTTGCCTCAAATAAGATGCTCTGCCTCTCTCCTTCCTGCTTTCTCTCTCTTTTGTTCTTTATAGCATGAGGATGTCAGAGTGGAGTGCCTAAATAATGTTCTTTAAATATACATAACTTGAGAAGTCTAATTACATATACACATCTCTGCTCCAGTAGGCTGAGGTGATTTCTGAAAGCAAACACCACATGGACAAAAGTGAGCTTCCCAAAATATTTATGGGCCTACTGTACTGCTACACATGATAAGTGTTTATTGGAAAACTCCCTTCCCCTTTAGCAGTATAACTGTCAGACAACAGTTCATACATAGCAACACAAAGTCATAACTTAGGAGATAATCTTTTATATGTTCCTAACAATATGCTTTGAAGTCCTACATTTAAAAGGGCTTAACAACACACAATACCCCCAACTATCAAATAAGGAGTAAAAGTAACATGCACAGCCAGACACAAAACCAGAATGAAAACGTTTTTTTATTATTCTCCTCTATATTACCATAAATGACATGCTATATTTAATTTTACAGTGCCCCTGGACAAATCATCAAATACTTTAATAACTACACAAACATTAATATTTAAATACAAGAGATCCCCTCAGTTACTGAATAATCATAACTCTGGATTGATAAATGGAAAAATCTTGTTTAGACAGTTGTAAGGGGGGGGAGGGTGTTTAATGAAACAAGTTTGATGGTCTTGTCATCATAAAACTGATAGATATTTGGCACAATTTATATCTTTGCTAAAAAGAAGTTTGAGAAATGGAACAATTGTGGTGAAGATTAATTTTCCCTTCTTCTGCTGTGAGAGCATAGGCCTTTAGGTCATTAGCAGGAATGTGTGACATAGATTGCACTTTACCCATGCAAGCTCCATTCTGACTCTTAGAAAATGCCACTTGTTAAATAGCTGTGACTTCTATACTTGTGAAATGGGCTGCCCAGCTATCATCACAGCTATGTAGACTCATTTTATGAGACTGATGAATATAGATGGTAAAAGAGACAGCTTATGGAGGCCTGGCTGTCAGTGTTTGTTAGGCCTGACCACCCATTCTACCCACTGTCCTTGAGGGATTTTTTAAATCCACATATTGTCTTTTTGCTTCAACCACTCTTCCAGTTAAATGTTCTACCTAATAATGGAAGTTTGACTACTAAACCACAACAAGAACAGTGAATTGGAAGATATTTCTAATCCCTCCAGCACCACCAAAAAACCCAACAGAGAAACAAAACAAATCAAAACAAAACAAATAAACCAAACCAAAACAAAAAGACTGAAAGACTTCTCAGTGAAAATCACTCACATAAATGCCTGAACCAGAAGCCTGAGACTTGACTAGATTTTCAGATCTAGGACTACGTTCATGCATGTGTACTATGTGTCACTGAGCACTGATGACACTACGCTAATGAAAATATCTGATCATTGCTGGACAAAGGCTTGGCTTTTATTTGTATAAACTCATACTCTGCTTGGGTGCCAAAGGTTTTGTAGCTAAATTAAATGCTTATGGACTGGGAGGTAGGCTGTATTCACTTACCAATCCCTTATATTTGGCTTCATGCCTCTTTCCAGGAGAGTCTGTGTCTGCAATGCACCTTAACATTTTCTTTTCTATTTTGGGGCACTGCCTCAGACTCTGCAATTTTCAGAGTTCCTTCTTCTTCTGTGCACTTCAGCTCCATGGAGATAATATTGTAATATTTAATCTGATATAAATCTGGCTGTATTGTGCTTCTTGGACCCTTCTCAACTGGGAAATACCCCTTTGAGGGGAAATTCAAGTGACAACCTGAATGTGTTCACATTCTAGCTTCGCAGAAGCAGAGGGGAGGAAGCACAGAGACATAAGGCCCCTGAATAATAGGACATGGGCTGGCAGACATGGGAAGCAATACCATTAGAGTATTCCTCCAGATGTGGACAGCTGACAAACTTTAATGATGAAGGCTGCATCCAAGCCAGTTATGATGAACTCATTAAATATCTTGCCCCATTTAATAAAGGAAATATACAAGAATCCAAAGCTGTCTATAAATCACCTACCCACTGCCCTGCCAAGCTTCTACAGTGGCAGGAAAGGTGAGCAAAACTAAAGAACTAAGACCAGTGGGAGTTTCTGTGCTAGGAAAGAATGGCTGTTATCACCACATCTTAATGAAAAGAAAAATACTATGGAAACTCCAAAGCTATGGGCCTGCAATCAGAGCAAAGAAGGTTAAAACAGCATAAGAAGTTAGCATAAATGCTGCTGCTTAGAGCTGAGCAAATCTTTAAATAAGTAATTAATTCTCTCTGTCTTGACTTTATATGCTTAATTTATCATTCAGTTCTTGTAACTTCATTTATTTTTCCTTTTCCTTGTTATAAGGCAGCAATAAAACAAGAAGTTGGAATTGAGTTCTTGATATTAAGAAAAGGTCTGATTAGTCTCTGAGACTAACTCTGCGCTTGGGTTGCCTCCACCTCTGCTGCTGCAGTAGTAATGCATGCTCCCTTGAGAGGACAGATTTAGTCACTGAGCGCAACCTCTTTTTCAGGAGAAGAAAATGTAAAGAGACAGCAGTTTCTAGCAATAAAATAAAAACCAAAATAACATAAACCATTTTTCCCCCAGTCATTTTTTTCCTCTTTCATTTCAGCTTTTCTTGAAATGGACAACCCATGCCCATTGACAAAATTTTGAGCTGTTCATGATTATTTGTAGTGCTTGAGAGAAAAGCTGATTTTGCACTTATATGCGTACAACAGAAAATGTATTTTCACCTTTTTACTTCACTCCAAAAGTCTACCTGAAACATGCTGAGAAACTAGAAATACATTCCTACAGATTAATCTCATTTGAAGACATTGAAACACCGGTGAGGAATGAAATTCTGAAAAACTGCATTACTTTATGATAAAATAGTGAATTCAATGTACTGGAATGAGTAATTGAACTCCCCAAATTGCACTGTTATTTCTCCTTCCTCTGTATGTGCATGGGTGTCTGCATTTTTGTACAGCCATAGGAAAGCTACTGTAAAAGGATGTTTTAGGGAAATCTTTCAATTTACTGTTAACAAGTTTTTTTTAGATGCATATACATTTTCCTCATTGCCAAGCATCCTCTTTCAAAGATAATTCTGAAGTCCTACAATGTGAGGGTTAGAGTGCCTTTTGTATATCACTTAACCATTCTGATTGCTTCCTATTCCTTGAAAAAAACACAGATAAGCAACTGTTTTGTGAAACTATATTTTGAATATCTGAAGTAATTTCTGGGGATGGACATAGTCTCAATGTGTACTGGAAGCTTGAATTAATCCTAGAAGTCATAAATGGAAATGCTGGAGAAGTCTTCTGTTCACCAGTAGCACAGCTCACAACTGAAACTATAATTTTTTCAGCCTTCTGGGAAATAGAAGTACAGATGGTTGTCTATGTGCATAACATCAGCAATGCCCAAAGCAAAGAGATTACAAATACTTTACAGAGTTGTTATCACCAAATACCTACTCAGGAGAATACAGAAAGGCAGAAATTCACCTTAAAGCTACAGAAGATGGTCATGGCACTCCATTTGCCACGTTTTTTCTATTTTTTTCTGTCTTTTTTTTTCGAGCAGGCTGGATTTTGCCTAGGATGTTACTTTACACTGATGATATTTAACTTTGCAAATTAAATTAATTGCTGGAAACTATCTTAGACAAACTGAATGTGTGGTCAAAGAGTCTGTAAAAAAAGTTCCTGTGACAATCGGAACTATTTGGTATATGCAGTGGTTTAAAACTTTGTCTCTATAATGGTTCCTTGATAAAAAAGGGCCTCATGGATTTAGCATCTTCCAGGAGGGATTCACACTAACACTATTGTGCTTAGCCAGGATAGCTTTCCAGCTCTATTTGTAAGGTGTGGCTCTTTCCTGTGAAAATCTGTGATATTGCAGAAGACAGTAACCAAAGTTACCATTTTTGCTTCACAGGAGGAAGAAATTTCATGAAGAAAATTGGCTGGTGAAGTCTGAAGAAATCAATCAGTGCACACATTTGTTTCATTTTAAGACCAGGGCTTGACACCTTTCAGGCTAAATGAACATATTTGGACAAGCCTGTGGATGCCTATATCAGGTTGAACACCTCCAAAACTTGCTGTTCTTGCAACAGTGTCTCTTTAAACTGCTGCAGTCCTTCAGTTCTTGTTTTGTTTCCCTGTCTGGCATAAACCTTTTACACTTAAACATTTTGCTGAAATGTGGTTTGTCTTGTGTTCCTTCAAAATGATTTTATCTTTTACTAAGCTAGATCTATATGTTTTTAAATTAATACAGAATGCATTTGCTGTATTACTGTGTTTCAGCATACCATGTCCAATCCCAGAGCCGGAGTCTGGAATATTGTCGCCAGGACAAAAGAAAATATATTTATTTAGAAACATAGAAATATTTTCTGGATTTAAGTGCCTGTTGAACTGATATTGATGCTGTCATTTTCATCAGGTAGATCTCATTCAAATATGACAAGAAGTCATCACCTCGGTCACACAGAATGCCACCAGGCTCCAAGAGACTCACTTTGCTCCAGGTAATACAACTGTATCCAATAGTTTTCTTTCTTGATGATTTCTTTCTTGCATCTCTTGCTGGAATAGGCTAAAAATTAATGCACTGCATTGGTGGATGTGATTACCCTGATCCATCTGAAGCACATGATGACTTTCATCTGTTTTAATAGCTGCTGTAAATGTGCAGGCAAAGCAGTGGTGTAGATGAACACAGAAAATAATCAAATCATCTGGTTTTGATGAAAGTGTGTAAAACTCTAAAGTACACTTAAAAAAAATGAATCAAAAGTTTATTGAAAATATAAAGCAGCTTGTCCTCAGCAAATTCATGATTTACACCAGTTTTAAAGGCACCATAACACAGTTGGGTCAGCTTGAGAGAGTTGATTTTGAATGTCTGGAATAATATGTAAGGTGCAGAAAAAGTGTGCATTTGCAGCAAATCTGTTCTGATGGAAAGTGGCAATAATGAGGCCTCAGATCTTTGAGCTCCTGGTGGCATGAGAAGCATCCCAGGGACTTAGAGATCAGCAGAAGGATGGCCCATTTTCCAAGACAAGTAACATGGTTGCCTCTGAAAATCTCATTGAGAATGCTGTTACTTGTTGCAGGGAACAAATCCTCCTCAAGCTAGGTATCTCCTAGGACTGTAGAGAAACTACATTCATTTCTACATTCATTTTTAGTGGGCTTTAGCTCTTAGAGGCAAGACAAGGCTGTAAATGTCACTGGGATGGGATTTTCTCCTGCACTCTGCACCAATTATAAAGGTGACTTTTATATGGACATAAGACTACAAGAATCACCAGGCGACTCAGATCTCACTGCTCCACCAACATATCTTAAATGGTGGCCATTACCAGATAGCTCAAAGGCAGGTGTCATAGCTGAAAGACTTTCTGTTTAGGACTGGATTAAAACAAGAAGGGAGGTTTAATTTACTTTGTAAAGCTGTTATTATCTCTATGGCATTTCTGGATAGTTTAGTCTCAGTGCTAAACCTGATAAATTCTTGGCATCAGGGACTTCCAGAAGCAAAAGGCTTCCCCTAGATAATTACTGGTTACATGACACCATTCCCTCCTTGACTTTGAATTTCTCACCTTTGAACTTCTTTGCATGTCATTTTTTCTTGCATCACGATATAGGGAGAACAGAAATTCCTGACCTACTTTTTCTATTCTATTCTATTCTATTCATCACTTTGTATCATATTATCCTTTCCCCTCTTATTTGTCTAATTACTTAACTAAGAATTCCTCCATCTACTCAGTTTCTCATCAGCTACTACTTAAAACCACAGCACTTTTTTTTTAATGTGACTAAATTGTATGCTACAGACAGGAACAGGAGAAACCAAGGTGCCCACAGCTCTTCGTGGGAGCTGGGAACTGTTCCTATGACACAATTATTTTGTCTTGTCTACACTTCTAATAATGGTATGTTGAGTCAAAGTCTTTGCTGGTCCCAGGTCTACAAGATGTCCAAGTTCTGTTCTGAGCTGCTACTTCTTCACAAACACACAGAGTCTGCAATTATGGCAAGTATGGCAGACCAAAAAGGGAAGAATTCTGTGCCTTCTTGTATGACTTCATACAGAAGCTCCAGATGCAACCAGTCCATGACAAAATAATGAAAGGCCATTGACCATTTAATACAAAATAAGATCTCTCAAAATGCCTTTGTCATGTTTGTTTGTTTGTTTGAATTTTTTGTTGCTTTTTCGGTTGTGTTTTTTTGGTTGTTTGTTTTTGTTTTGGGTTTTTTGGTTGTTTTTTTTCTCTCTAAAACAAAGAAAAGAACACATTTGGAAGAAAAGTTTTCTCTGTCAGCCAAAACATCTTTAATGTGCCTCAGACACTTATCCAACAGGAATGAAGTAATGACACTAAACTTACGTTTGTTCAAGATAAAAATCACAAATAGCATGGCTAGAGGACTGGTTTTCAGATGGTCCATTCAGTGGAGGCTGGCTACTCAGAGCCTTACTGTATTCACAGTTATGTGGCGCAGAAGCAGAAGTGCTACGCACTGAAGATTCAGGGCAGTGCAACAGAGAACAGAATTAGGCCCTCATGAAATCTTAATGCATTGTGAAGCTTTCCAGCTCACATACATACCCCAGTGAGACTGGGAAAAGCCTAGTTCAAAAACTGTCTAGCAGTGAGAGGATATGGTTCAGTTCTGCTGTGATCTAATGAAAGATGAACCAAGCTTCTTGGAAGTCTCATAGGATTTTTGCCTCAGTTGTTATAGACAGGTATGTAGATGGTATACCTAATTTGAACAAAAGAGGGGGAAGAGAAAGGTCTGGAATTAATTATCTTCTCCTGGAATAGCCTCATAAAATTTTTGTCTGATTAGAGCCTCTAAAAACAAGGAAAAAATGCCTGCCTGCTAAAAAGATAAAAGTCAAGTTAAACAAAAATGTTTTAAAGATGGCACCAAATAAGTTAGAGAATTCCATGAGCTTTTTGCTTAGTGGGCTGACAGCCTTTTCTAAATGGCAAATGCTTGAAGGTTCAGTTTTAGGACAGGTTGTTAGTTGCCCATATAGACTGAGTGCTCCCAGAGGCTGTTTGAGTGTGTGGTTAAGGGCTTGCTGCTCAGACAGGCTATACAGAAACACTCAAAAGACCCTGCATGCTCTGCCAGATCCTTCTGATTTATTTATATGAATAAGCCACCAGGCCCAGACTAAGCTCTTTAGACACCACTCATTTGTAGGTGGTTCTGCACATTACTCTTTTCTTACAACCACCAAACAAATTAAAATTAGCACAGATATGCAATACTGTTGTTTTTCTTAAAAGCTGAGCATTCAGTGTTGAGAAGGCTTTGGAATATAACCTTAGTAAACTAGGGCCCAGACCTGAAGGCTTTTAAGAAAGGGAAGGTCATGAGTCTGGATGATATTGTTGGCTGTGAAATACAATACTGACTGTGTGACTACGGTGAGACTGAATCTCTTGATTTAATCTCTTCATGGTGGACATGATGGGGAGGGAGTACACAGCAGTTTCTCCATGTAATGACCACATTGTAAAGGGTGGAGCACACATGAATTAGGTTTGGGCCAGTGGCTGCTCCAGGAACTGCCTACTGATGTGCAAAAAGGATGGAGCATGTTTGACAATCAGTTTTTAGTGCTTTGAAGTTAACCATAACTTGTAGTCATATTGCATATATTTCTGTCAGCAGTGGACAGGTAATGAAATACAAGTGTGTCTAGTTTCTCTTTCTCCCATATGCATGATCTCTCCTTTGGTGTGAAGCAAAAAGTAGTAATAAGATTAACTAATTTCCTCAATAAACTTGAATTCAACTTCCTATATAAATCCAACATCCAAGTTGCTTTGCCTTCACTGTTACTTTAACTTAGTTTGGCTAACTCTGGCTTGTTAAAGATAGGTACACAACTTCTTTTTAATTGACTGTGACATGTGCTGCTACTCTATTTCATTAAACCTCAGTTTGGTTGCTTACCAGCTATGAATAGAGCTGGTTATGGATATTTGGTCCTGGCTACTATTATTTTTCCAGTGACAAAAAGAGACCAACCACACCTGACTTCCTTAGTACCAATACAAACTGACAGTCAAGTGAATGGACAAAAGAAAGTTTCTTCACAGGCAAATTCTGAGTTAGCCCACTGCAATTTTTTTTTTTTTTTGTCATTGGCAATAGCAGATATTGTCTGCCAGCCACACTGGCTCCCAGTTGGCCTTGAAAAGACCTGGCCTCTAGAGCGCCATTTCATCCTTTGAAAGGATGAATGTATTCCTTCCTACCTTGTGTGAGTCTTGAGTGCAACTGATCACTCCTTTTTTTCTGAGCTGGATAAGGATAGTGCTTGATTAGTCAGGTTTTGCAGAGCTCTGAGTCAGCAAATTGTCAGCAGCTGAGTGTTCTATGGCAGAACCAGGAACCAAGAGTTAAATACAGCAAGTAGGAAGACAGATATCTCAGGAGATGAACAGTCATTTCTTCTCTAAAAGTGGCATGGTATCCAAGGAGGGTAACCTAGGAGGGATTTTGTCATGCCTCCACATACACTGAACAAGGCATAGGTATAAAATATTCCTGATGAGAAGCTAAGCAGCATATTGTTGTGAGAAATGTCACCTCAGTATGAGTGTGACAGTGGCAAAGAGGTATGCACAGAGAAATGGTTAAAGTGGAGGCTGCCCTTGAAGAAGGATTGACCCACCACCACATGTCCAGCTCTCTGTTCTCTGTGATGGTGCTCACGGGAGTAACTGGAAGAGGCTGCTTTAAACTAGCCATTGAATGCTAGACCATGCACTCGCTCATCTAGGAGAGCCAAACATGCACTATTTTCCGAGTAGCTCCATGCCACAGGTCACTTCCCAATTGTCAGTGTTCTCCAGCTGCTCTCATTTCACAGGCTCCTCTATGAAATTGCTCCAGTAAGGCATTAGAACAGCAGATGCCCTTGGCATTTGGAAGAGGCATTTACAATACTTGATTTTTTTTTAGCTTCCTTCTTCTTCCTTGCCCCGTTATCTATCCCTGGATTCTGCATATACCTCTTTCTTGGTCCTGTCTCTGTACCAATTGCTTTAGCCAAAATGCTCCGATTGTCACTGAAAACCCTCTGCTTATATGCTGAACATCTCTGCATGAACAGACCTCATTATCATGTGGCAAGAGGTCATTTACATATGCAAATCAGGTTAATGAGAGCAGAACTGTAAAAGGCTTCATTCCAGAGGCATTTGCATATCTAGCTTTAGAAATATTTGAGTGCTCTGCCCCTAGCTGTGCAACCAGGACACAGAAGCCCTGGCAGTATGTCTTCAGTGGCGATTATATCCACAGACAGCTGCCATCCTGGTTTGCAACAGCCTCTATCCGAGGTCCTGGCTTGTTTGAACACAGAGGGTAGTTGTGTAATGTGCGCTTCTGTACCAGACTACTAAGAAGCACTTAAGCCTTGGCCCTTACTGGGACAACATGTGGGTTTCTGACAGGTAGATATATGCATTTCAGTATGAAGAATACAATTTCCTACGGTGCTGTCACTAATGCACGCCCGGTGTATGATGAATGAGGAAAACAATGCAGGTGCCAGGCATAGCTCTGTAAGAAGAACACACTGTGTGTGACACAGCACCATGTGAAATACTGATCACGTTTATTCCGTAACTAACCGGGCCTTTAGCCCCCAGAGTACAAGGAGGGATCTCTTCTGGATGTTTGTAAATTACCCATGAGAGAGCTCAAATTCCCTCCTCTGCCACAAACAGAATAGGCTGCCCTCAGTCCCTCTCTTAGACAGGTTCTGGGTAAGCATGTTAGATGCCTTCTGACTGTCTAATTGTGAAACAAATTTGCACAAAGAGTTCCTTAGAAGAAGCATCTTTTGCTGATCCTTTTTTTTTAGCTGTTTTGTTTTCAGGAATATGAATGCTTTTTCACTGTAAAGCTTTCTCAGGTATTGCTCTCTGCCAGGGACTTCTGTGCCTGATTCCAGGGAGAAAAGGCAATTAGGTCATAATTTCTGAGAACAGTTACTGATTTTCCCTTTGCTCCTGCCCAGTCCTTCTGAGTAAGCTAAGCATGTTTCTGGCACATCCCAATGACTAATATAAGAAAAGACATTCCCTCTTGAAAAAGGTATTTCTCTGCCTTGACACACAGTACGATAACCTATATGGCTGCCAGGCAAATGCCAGGTGGGCAGCCTCAGAGTCATCTTGCTACATAGTTTTGGTGATGACCCTGTATGTATTAGGCTGGAATGAGCTGGGATCTTTGCCAGCTCCTCCAAAGCACAGGATATAAAGTGAAATGCCCTACTTATGCCTTCATTTTATCTCTACCTCCACTTATTCTTAGGGACATGCAGATCACAGAGAATAATTAACCATAATTCAAGTAATAGTGTTCAACTGTTCAACACTATGTCCATATGCTACTGTCCACAGATTTTCTCTCATTCGGCTTGCACTTCTTACTCTACTGACTCAGTGTGGGTCAAACTCCACTGCATTAACAACTCCTTGGAGTGATTCCTGTATTGCAACACTTTGCCTGTAGCTATTCTCAACAGCTCTAACATGACAGACAAGATTAATTACCTGTGCCTATAGAAGCAAGAATAGCTCTTACACCTTTGTGGAACCTGGGACTGAGCTGGTTTCTCCCACTCAGCTGATGGCTATCACAGAAGACTCTTTGTCCATACACAGTACACAAACACTTTGACATTTGCCTACTTTATGACACATCAGTGGATAGACACCAACATCTAATAAACAGATGCTTTTTGCATGGAGTTGGTCTGCAGACTGAAGACGAGATTCTCACACTTGCCATGAAGCACAAATTTACCAGTGTGCCTGAAAGTCTGGATACCCCTTAAGGCCTATGCCATGCAGCCTGTGTGCTTGCATGTCAGAGGTATGGCCTGCAGCTGAGCAACCTGTCTTACTGATAGCACAACTGGATGTGGTCATTACTTCATCACTGATGGCTCATAGCTATGAGAAACCCCTCTTGTTTAAAAGAATTCTGGACTGAGCAGTCAGCATCCCTGCTGTGACCCAAGATTGTCACCTTTGGAAGCTTATCTCTCAGAAAAGCATTCCATCTTTTCAGAGCAGAATTGTCCTTCTCTGTTCAACAAACTCTGCCACACAGGTTTGCTAAGAGAAGAGCAAAGCAAAATACAAATTGGTAAAATAAATACCTGTGGGGCTAATGAAAGTTGATGTCTTTCTTCCATGTTTGAGTCCTACTTTTCAACTATGAAAATTCAAATTTAAGTAGCTCAAACTTACTGTCTTTGTTGTTTCTGGAGGTGTGTCTTTGTTTCACTGAATATCCCCTTTCCATTACGCTCACGTTTAAAGCTTCTCACACAGAATACAATTTACCTTCTTGTGTAGCGTGAGATCAGAAGCCAGAGATTGTTTAGTAAACGATGGCTTAGGAGGCGTTCTGTTTTACATAAGCAATAGCCTAAAAGCAGCCAAACCAGAAGGGCAAATAAAATGTAATCATTTCTAGGAAAAGGGAGCAGCCCTCTCATTATCATTCATTTGTTGGAAATACATATGGATTTTTTTAGGTATTAATAATAAACAGTTTTTCACTGGATCACTTTTCAGGTTCATGATATACTTTCCATATTTTGCTTAAAATCCAGCCCTCCCTATCTTAAGAGTACTAAGCTGATTTTATTGCCAATTCTGAAAAGTGTTAACAGGAGTAAATCTCCCCTTAAATTACTGCTGTTGTTCCCTTGCCCTGAGCCAAATTCACTGCTAAGCACCTCTGACCACACAGCCCATATAAATGTACATAATAGAGGAAGTGCCTCACATTTGCTTATTCTCACAGAATTAGGAAAAAAGCCTTACAAAAACCTGTATTACTGTACCTTTTGATATATAAACATATATATTTGGTTATAGCTTACTTCTCCATACCACATGCTCAATATTCAGCAGAAAGACTGAAGTCAGATATGCAGATGCCAAAAAAAGTGCGTAACATCCAGAGGAAGAAAGAGGGAAACTAAAGCCATTTGGTGGTGTCAGTTTTCATTGTGTATTACATTGTGGGAGAGCTTTTGAACTCTGGTATGGAGCAGCTTTATTAGAAACCCATTCTCCTCAGACCTCTGGAGGCCTAGTCCTATACATAAGCAAGCCAGGTGCCAAAAAGAAATGGGGAAACTCCTATAGAAGTGTGTTTCTAAGGTTTGAGCCAAACACAGTGAACTACCGCAAGCAGGATTACTACCAATGAGTTTAAATATTTCTGCAAGAAATTAAAGATGTTTCTTACTTTTTTTCCAACTCCTAGATTAATTTCCTCTATTTTCTTTTTCACTTTAACATCTCTTTTTTTTTTGCAACTCCTGTGATACACTGTTTTTCTTCCTTCATCTTTTGTTCTTCTGACTGTCGCCTATTCTTACTTCCTAATTCTCATCTCATTATAGACCTTCTCTGTGTCCTGTTTTCCTCTTCTCCTTATTTACCCTTTCCTTGCTCGTTCTTATTTACCTCCTTGCTCTCTCTGACCTAGAGTAGCATAAGTTCATGTAAAAACTTAACAATATAACTGTGATGAACTTAAGACAAAAAAAGTGAAGCAGCAAATGACTTTGTATTATATTAGCTGGAATTAGTAAGCATTCTTACGGAACTCCAGCTCAACAAAGGTGCTATCACTTACGTATCTGGAGAGCTAGGAGTTTAATTTCATTTTCAGTGCTGCACTTTGCTTAGTCTTTGCTGATAGACTGATGAAGCAGCCTGGTTGAAAATGAAACGGTTTCAACAACTGTGAAATACTGCATGACATAACGGCCAAAATAAAGACATCATTCTCTGTGTTTACATCGGTACTGATTCTTAACAGCATGCTGTTTAAGCTCAGCATAAAGCTCTGCTGCTCTGAAATAATTCAGGTACAAGGACAACTCTTACAGCCAATCATGCTCTGTCCCTATAAAGAATTATTATATCAATCTAAACTGGCATGTAAGTTGATGCTCACCCCTCAGCAGCTTAAATTTACATTGTGACCCACAGACTTATTCATGTCCCACCTCTGAGAATCATAACCCCATGATCACTACCTGCATATCCACACTATCCAAAAATCAATGGCTGCTACAGCATTACACATATTACCAAATCCAGTTGCTTGTCAATTAACCCAATACGACATCTGCATGAAGGATTTAAATAAGGAGCATCATATTATGCTGTGTGATCGATAAAGTGAGAATGTAGGCACTGACAAGGCTTAGCATTTGGCCTGATACCACAGCATCCATCTCTTTGGAAGTTATTTATGCTCCCACTGAATTATGGCTTGTATTCAAATATTGGCAAAGATGCAATGTACAAAAAGTGTAACATCTACACTATGCTGTGGTTGGCTACAGCTCTTGGGAATCTCTTAAAAGAGTAATTTCTCCTTCAGGAGCACAGCTCTCAGTCCAGGACTTAAGAGTGGATCCCTTTCATCTCAGACAAAAAGGTACTACTGAAAAAAATTACCAGAGGAGGAGATGTGTTCTTCAGCACACACATGTACAGTGGAAAGAGCACCTTTCATAGTGCTGGCTAAACAGAAACTTCATTAATTAGAAAGAATCCTGACTTCTATAAAGTAAAACAAGATTCAGCCTTTTTCTCCACCAGGAAAAGCAAATGAGCTGACGAGGATAATGAAATGCATCCAATTGACGAATGAGTTCACTCTGGACACTGGAAGAGAATTTAGCTCCTTTATAATTTAAAATAACAGAACTGCCCTCAGTACAGTGGGATGCCCCACATACACTCAGAATAAGCACATGGAACAACTGTCCTCCCAGTTACTCTGGCAGCAGTGGCATTGGTTTCTCAAGTTGGAAAGACATCTCCTGCACTTGAACAAACTGGTGATCTACAAGTTGTGAGTGAGAAAAAAAGATATCTATCCTGTTGAAGGGCTGCAAGCGATATAAAGTATGTTTAAAGGGTTCCTGTTATGTTTAACTCAAAATTTAGGCTGTGTCAAATAACTTTTTACCAAATAGTGATAGAAACTTTTCCATTAAGAAATACTGCAGTGGAAACAATTTGGTTATAGACAGATAAACTTCAGTAATACCTGTGGAACAAACCTGTGGCATGGTGCTGCTACAGAAGCCAGGCGTGATAGATATTAGAGGAAAGAGAGGGTGTCTAGTGCTCAACTCGAAACTCAGAATAGAAACATGGGTGGAGACTTAATATTTGGGAAATGTGTATCTACACAGGCATTGTAAAAAACACACTGCTGTTGAATCTAGTGTATTTCACTGTACAGGCTGACTATAAATATCAGTGCCCACATCCACTGCCACTGCAGGCAGTGGAAGCTCTTCAATTGATTTTAGTACCACAGGCTATAAAGTTCCATTTCCATAAAAAAAATTTCCTTCTATCTCATTGTCTCCCACAAAATAAGTTTTGGCTCACGAAGTTTTTACTCCCCCTCTTCTGAGTGCATTGTTTCAAACTCTTGATACTTCACATGTGAATGCATAACATAAGCCCTATCAAAACATACAAAGACAACTTTCAGGACACTCCTGAACATTACAAAAATTCATGACATTTGAGAATTTGGCTTGGTACAGCAGGACAGCAAACCAAAATGTTTGTCTTTAAACTCTCTAGGTCCACAGGTATATCCAAGTGTGAGGCCTCATAGGAATCTTCAGGAAATGGGAAGCCTGAAGACCAGAGTGCTTTTTTTTTTGGTTCTGTTTTAACAAGTGAGAACACAACTGAGATTTTTGATTTATAAAAATTTGGCTGATTTTATGGCACAGGGCCTATCTGAAAGAGAAGTTAAAATTACCTCTCTCCCTTTTGTTCAATTCTTATATTACATTCACAGCACTTTATGAAGTCCTCCACTCTTGTTTAGAGCTCAGATGGTTTTCTACATGCTAAGGATGTATTTTACTGAATATCGACTTACATGTTTTGCAACATACTTTTTCCTGGAGTAGATGTAGCCTCTGAGAAACGAGGCTGCCATGGAAAACTGGTAGACTCACAAGGACTGTAGGCTGCATCTTTGAAAAGTGTTGCCATGGTTGCAATGGAGCAAACCTACTTCCTCTGGTTCTTCCACAGAACCTGGAGCCCTTGATGAGGTGGATTTTGCAACCAGCCAAACAAGGGGACATAAGGATGTGGGAAACAGGAATATAACTACAGAGAGATTCGGGAGTCAATGGACAGGTTCCCCAAACTATGATGCTGGCAATGCAGTCCTTGAGAAAGGAGGACCTCTCCTCTCAAACCATGTGGCAAATATCTTCTGATAGGTGAAGAGTACTTGTATGAGTGTGTGTGTAGGTGGGAAGTGTTAGCCTGACCATGACAAGGTCAGGAGTCAAAACTGATAAGAGACAGATGAATGTTCTCAAAGTTAAACTTAGTAAGGGAAAATTTGCTTAATTGGTATGGAAACAGTTAAGAGGGTTTTTGATGGAAAATAAGATAAGACAAAGTAAACTTTTTATAAACAATCATCTCTTCCTCTTAGTAGATTCTATATGAATATGTCTGAGAAAAAAAAGAGACTGAAAAACTCCTGAAGATCTCTACCATGGCAAACTGTGAAAAGCTATGGCATGCTATAAACATCTAGAGAAAATGGCATCTCTCTCATAGTACAACACAGCCTTCTACTGAGATGCAAGCCTGTAAAAATAATAAATGTCTTATTTTTACAGAAATAATCCAGACAAAAACATATACTCAGCTGCCCAAACTACAGTCCCTTAAAGCAACACAAGAATAAATACACACCTTGGTTTTGCAGAGAGAACCACCACGACTCTGTAAGTGTAAATAGCGTAAGCAGTAGGTAATAATGCTTGTTTGTCTCACCTTAAAATGTAGTGGAGAGTTCCAAGCAGAGAAACAGGTGGTTGTGTAAGCTGCACAAGTCTTTTTATCTGTGTCTTATATTAAGCATTGCCAGACTATAAAGAATCAGGGACACAAGTATCAAGAGAGGTAAAATAAAACAATACCAACGACAGTCATAATAACACATTTATGTTTCCTTTCCTTTTGGTTCAGATCTGCTACAGCACATAATGTAAGTTTCTGCCCCAAATAAGAGGACCAGAACCAGACATTTTCCTTTTAGATGAAAGCCAAAATTCTTACTTGCATAACTGGAACTTTACAGATTTTCTACCACAGAACATCAGTTCACCAAACAATCATGAGAGCTGACAACAACACTGTATTATGAAAACTACATTTAGAAGACAAGCAAAAATTGCAGACTGGTGTAAATCACAGCTACACCTTGTTCAGAAAGAGCCACATGTTCAGTGTCAAAAATGGGCAGAACTCCAAGTAAGATGTGTACTTGTCAATTAGTGGATGAAATTTAATCTGTAAGGGAAGAAACATATTGCACATGGGAGAAGATAGCTCAGGGAGGGGTAGTATTCACACACAAAACAATATCTCCCATTTCACTGAAATCCCCAAATAGGTAATGGCAAGTGATAGTGGTGACTATCGATGGACAGCTTTTGGGTGGCTCACGTGAAATGATGTTGGCAGAACATACCTCTGCCGAACTGACAGGCTGGTTTGTGCAGGATCCCAGCCTGAGCAGGCTCAGGCGAGTTTCATGCATTTAGGGGAATATTCGTGTGCACTTTAGGAAAGGAGCTCAAGGCTGCCAAGAGCAGGCAGTGCCTCAGCCCCCACTCCCGAGTTAAGGTCTGTGGGTTATCTAAAGTGGGGGGCCATGGGGTACCATGGCTCTTGGTACACTCTCCTGAGGCAGCACAGACTGCGCCCAGGCCGATCTGTTCATCTGGAGAAGAGAAAACTGAGAGGGGACCTCATTAATGTGTAAAAATATCTAAAGGTGGTGGGGAGCAAGTGTCCGAGAAACTGGAGCCAGGCTCTTGTCGGTGCAAACCATTAGGTCACAAGGAGCAGTGGGCAGAAATTGATGCATAGAAGTTCCACATGAATGTGAGGAAACTGCATTACTGTGTGGGTGATGGAGCACTGGAACAGATTGCCCAGCAAGGCTGTGGAGTCTCCTTCAGTGGAGATGAAATTCAAGAGTCATCCGGACACAATCCTGTGCTGTAGGATGACCCAGCTTAGGCAGGGAGGCTGGATCAGATGACCCACTGCGGTCCCTTCAACCTTACCTATTATGTGATTCTATGATCCTTTATGCAGCACAGAAATTGATTTCTCTGTTCCTGTTTTACACCTCCTTGGCAATTCGTACCAAACCGACAGAGATTTTTTATTTTAGAGATGCTGAACACAGCTGGAGTGAGCAGACACGGCCTGCCGGGAAGGGTGCGGGAGAGCCCCGCGACGGGCTCGGCTGGAGGGGCCTCAGCTCCGACCCAGCCGTGACTTTCGGAAGTTGGACCCGGCCATGGGACGCCTACGAGCTGCCCTCGACCCCACGGAGGAGCGCTCTCGGCTGGACCTACGCCTCCTCCTGACCCGCCCGGGGCAGCCGAAGGTGAGCCCTCCCCCCTGGCCGCTCCGGAGGTCCAGGCCGGGTTTGGCGGGCGGCCGCGCCCCGGCGGCCGGGGCCGCGCTCCCTCCCCGCGGCAGAACGAAGCGCGGCCGGGGCGCGGCGGTGCCTGCGCTGGGCCGGGCTCGGGAGGGGGCAGGGAGCGCCCAGCGGGAGCCGGGGCACGGGGACAGTGTCCTCTGCCCGCGCCCCCCGCGGGAGAGGGCGGCGTTCCGGGCTGGGAGCCGGCTCCCCGCGCTGGGCCCGGGGCTGCTCGGCCCCTCCCGCCGCTGCTGGCGGCCGCGGGGCGCGGGCGCTCAGGCTGCTGGCGGAGCGACCCGGAGCCGCTCCCGGGTCCCGCGGGCTGTTCCCGCATATTGTTTCCCTGAGAAGTGCGGGGAGGCGGGGGGTGGGAAGGGGGATCTGCCTGCAGTTGCTCCACGTGCATCAATAGTTGTCAGTAACATCGAACTGACGTCATCCTCGGGTAAAAAGATCTCTCTTTTGTTCTCGTTCCCTCCCACCACTTCTTCCACCTCCCCCCCCCCCCAGCCTCCCGCTTAAAAATCAAAAGCCAGAACATTTGCAAAAAATAAAAATAATACGAACTCCTCTCCCCCACGTTAATTGCAATGCAAAGGGAGATGTTGCATTACGGATCCTGCCTGGGCTGTGCTGGGCTCTAATGAATGCGCCGAGCCTTTGATCTGGGTGAGTCAGTTGGGTTCAGTTGTGCCGGAAGGTTAGTTGCACATCCTGGCTGATCTGAAATTCGATCAGCAGAGGGGGCAAAGAAAAAGAAAAGCATTTTAATGGGAATCAATAGAGGATCATAGGGTCCTGGAAGGAAATAGGTGTTGATTAAAGATGTGTGGGTTTTGTTCGCTTTTTTCTTTCTTCTTTTTTTTTTTTTTTTTTTTTTTTTTTTTTTTTTCTTTCCTTTTTTTCCATGTACACGACTTGTTTAAAAATAAATAAACACCAAAAGCAGCCCGGCAGAAACGAGGGAGGGCAGGCTGGAAAACTGGAAAACAGCTTTCCCAATCACCCGTGTGTTTGTGTTCCAGGGAGGCAGTCAGCAGACCGAGAGTTTGTGCAATGCTTCAAGCTACAGCGCGCAAATTTAAAGCAATAGGCTCCAAAGGATAGCTCCCTTTCTCACTGCACTGCATTTCTGTGCCTGAGCTGTTTACTAGTGCATTATTAAATAAGCTCAAAACACTCGCCCCTCTCCCCGCAAGCCAACTTGTTTTTTTCTCCCTCCCACTTCACCTCCCCCCCTTTCCTGCCTGCTGCCGAGCCACAGGGATTCGAGATACCCGACATGAAGGTGCAGACCTGTTTTGTTGCAGTCACAGGTTTCAAAGCTAAACTTTCTAGGCACGTTTCCACTGTTTAGGAAATACTGAGCTGGAAGGTTCTGTACGTGTTGCCCGACTTTACGTGAAAAAGAGGGAATTACAATTGTGTCGGAACATTTTTTCTTTCAGAAGGAGGTGAGTCAACTTCCTACACAAAGGCTTGAATCACCCACCCTGCGCATTGCAATAAAATCCGGACTCTCTTCCATTCATGCGTTCGTGTACAAATGCACATGCAAAAATGGGGATTGCAATTGAAGAGCTGGGAGAAGCTGCTGGTGGAACGCTGAGCATCCCTGGCATAATTATATGCTGGCTGTCATCATAGAAACAGGGCATTGCTGCACCATGGCGGTCATGTTTTTGTCCAAATGGGAAACCGTCTGATCAGTTCAAGTTTCCCATTGAGTTGCCGTTTCTTCTGGTTTTGCATTCTGGCATGGCTCTCCCTACCTGCTGCTAAAGATTTCCACATAATTCAGAGCCGTTGCTCTTAATGGCATTGCAATGGTGTGTCCAAGTCCCATGTAGAGTATGAATTTATGCAGGAACTCATTAACAGGCAGCTTTTCAAATGGGGACACAGAGTGGGAGGAAGGACCTCCCAGATGTAAGGCCAAAGAGGTTTCCTGCCTCCCAGGTAAAGATAGGCCATGCTGTCTCACCATGGGGTGTTTGAACATCCTTATCAACAGCTGAATTGCAGTTGCCGTGATGATTTCTGTTCTGAATAAGAAATAGAAAACACTTGTTCTATCTTTATAGTTTTTCCTCAGGGTTTGTTTAAACTAAAAATATTTTGGGGCACATTTTTGGATATTCTGGCAAATATTCATCATAATTTGCCTCCAATTTATATATATATATATATGTCAGGCTTTTTTCTGTGATCTTTGAAGAAGATTAGTGGAAAGGGAGTGTTAGATAACATGACCACTTGATGATGACCATTTTTTAATAGCATTTTTTTAATAATGAGGATTTCTTCTGTTATGACATGTAATTGATTTATTTTAAAATTATGATGACAATGATAATAAATTCTCTGTTTGCTGCAGGACAAAATGCAATAGAAAATGGGATATGACAAGTGCCATTGTCACTCACTAACCTGTGAACACATGGAAGACAATGGAAAGTCAACCACCTAAATTAAGTATATACCTCCTCTAGGTTTGTGCTCATGGAAGGTACCAGATTAACAGCCTAGGAGAATGAAGGGCTTCTTTTATTGTCAGAACTGGTACAATAATGGGATCTTTCCCACACCTTGCTTTACTCGTCACTGCCTCAAACCATTTTTCGGAATAGACCACAATTACACCCGGAACCTGCACAGACTTGTGTTCTTAAATATATTTGTAGAGCTAAGTCATTAGTACTAAGAGGCTGTGGAGACCTGAGAGGCTGTCGAGGCTGAGCTATCTGCTGAGAATGCTAAGAAAGTTGTGAATTATTCAATTTTTATGTGAATACTTGTGAAATACCACTGGAACATTTCATATAAGCCAACATTCAGCAGATTACCTGCATCCATTCTGGCCTAGATTTGATCTATGAATGAATGGCTCTCAAGCCCTTAAAAATGCCCTGGGCAATCCTGTTCTATTATCTCCACCATTGTTTTTCCATCCAGATACCACAGGGATGAGCACAATCAGCAGAGAAAATGAAAATCAAATTGCCTACCAAGAGCTGACCATATGGGGCAGCTGGTTGCTGCTTCCCAACCCCCTGCCTGATGTCTCTTCCCTGCCTCGGATGATGTGCTACTGAGTGCTAGTCAGTCCCTGTCACCCCTTCCAAATCTGTTGTTATGCTGCAGACAAGTGAATTTCCTCAGGTTTTATGTTTTCTGGGAATGTATCTTCTTTCCCCTCCAGTTTTCTTGTTCCTCTGTATACTAAAACTGTTTGTTTGGAGTGTCCCCCTCTGCTTCCACCACCCGCCCCCCCCCCCTTCTGCTCCTTTGAATATGAACACTGGGCCTAGAAATAAGGAAAGGAGGCCAAGAGGAAAATGTGTCTCACTGAGACTTGCCAGATATCCAAGTTGCATGTGGAGAGACCGAGTTTCAGCTCATGTGTCTGGCTCGGACGGCAGCATAGACCATTAAACATCCTGTTGTCTGTTTTGCACTGTCCAGACAGCACAGCTCCTTACACTGACACCTGGAGGGGCTGGGGGGCACAGGGGGTGGAGTAGTTGGGGTTACTGCCGTGTTGAGCTGAGATAAATCTGGTGGGTTATTGGTGATTTCTGTGCCCAGGAATGTATTTCATGCTACACCATAAAAATGAGGACACTGGGAGGAGGAGAGGTGTCTGCAATCAAATGCTATCACCTGTCATGTAGAGGAGCACTGTGCAGGTTTCTTCCTGCCAGCTTGTCCCCTTAGAGTCTCTTGGTTTCTGCAAGGTTCTACAAAACTGATGGGTGGTAGGTTATTATTATTATTATTATTAATTTTTTTTTTTTGTTTGCTTGTTGCTTCATGGCAGTTCACACAGCCCAGTAAAGACTGGATCCCACTGTGCTTGGCACTGTGTAAACTGTGGTACTGTGCCCTGCCACCCGAGGAATTTGCAGTCTAAATAGGCAGGGCCAGCAAGGTGAGACAGGCACAGAGGAAAAAACCCCAACCAACTACTGAAAAAAAATCCCCACGTGTTGACTTACAGGCTGTCTGTTTTTTGACAGTTCCAAAAGAGGGTACAGTTTAAAATACCTGTGTTGCTAGATAAAAACACTCTCCTCCCCCAGGCAGATTAACAAAAATTAACAGAAAAAGTGCCGAGATGTGTCTGCCACAGTACCTTAACACATTTCTCTGTGCTTCATTGTTCTCAGTCATTGTTCTCAGATCGTGGAGATCACAGATTGTGTAATACCTCTATTCTGGGACACCTAGGTTAGCACAGTTACTCTCAGAAGGGTGAAGGAGGAAGGAACTCTGCGGTAGCTTTAGCTGAAGGGGCTTTACTTCTTGTGGTTTGTGTCCTGACTTTCAGTAATTTTGAGATTTTGAGGACATGTATACATTTATCAGTTTGACAGTTTTGAAAATGCAAGTGCCCTAAATGTTAATAATATTTTTTTATGTATGTGTTTGATCTGTAATTTATTTTGTACAATAGAAATATTTTTACAGCATTTGCCACACAAGCATCTCCTCATTCTGACTATTGATAGGAGGTAGATGATAGCAGCATGTGCTTTCATGCAAAAAAAAAAAAAGGAAAAAAGTAAGCCTGCTATTACATTAATAGCGTCCTGTGACAGAGTCGTAAGGAGTTTGTGCATTGGCTCAGAGCCTCTCTGCCCGGAATATCAAGGCTCCTGGTTTCACCTGTGCTCTGGTGGGGAAGCCATGGAGAGACAGAAGAGCAATTCCAGATTCTGTGCTGCGAATGCTTTCCTTTCCCACCGGCTGGCTACATCCATGCGTGCAGAGCTTTTGATTAGATCTGCTGTTTTGCCTATGGCAATCTTCACTGCAAACGTCCTTCGTCTATACATCATTTGAGCATCTATACATGATAAGATTGCCACCTTTTATTACAGTAAGAACAGGAGCTTTCTTCTCAGTAAGCTTTGCTCCTTCCTCAGCTCTCCAACCACCCCTAGGGGAAGTGAGAAGGACAGGAAAACTTTGAAAAACCTTTCACCTCTTTGTTCTCCTTGGAAGAATGTGAGAAGAGTTTTTGTAAAATCCAAAGTAGGCATTCATAAAAGTGGGAAACTTGGTAAAGTAAGTACATGTAAATACACACAAATCACTTAATTGATAAACCCACATTTTTGCTCTTCAAGGAAAATTATATCCATGTATTTCTTAGCTTACATCTCACTTTCAGTCTTTGTTTCCCCTGCTACTTTTAACACCAGGGTCTCGGAGCATTACAATGCCTTTCAGCATTAAAAGCTTCCTTTTTCACTGTGAATAGATTTGTACTGCAGCTAGGCAAGTTCTAGTATATTACATGAGAATAAATAAAGATATTAGTGTACAGAAAATGTGAAAAGAGAAAGGCAGTAGACATGAATAAGCAAATAAGTAAGTTAATCACATTTTCCTTCGAATCTACAGAATACACTGAGGATCACATCACTAAAAAAACATGTCTGCTGAAAAAGAAGTGGGTTTTGTGTAAAAACAGATCGCGCATCTGCTTGTCTCTGAGTACTTTAAATAGTCAATGTATGCAGTCACTTTGCTTTTACTCTACAATTACACTTTGGACTAGGACAGAAGTATATGTTATATGCATTTCCTTGAAAAATACTGCTGTATGCGGGAAATAAACTCTTAGGCCAGGTAGTTCAGCTTCCTCTGAGCACACAGTTGTTCACTACGGTTTGCCATTGAGTGCTTTACCTGTTCAAGTTTCAAATGCTTTGTTTGGTGGGACTTCATCATTCATTGTCCATTTGAAAATTACCTGCTAGACTGAATCATGTGGTTTCTGAGAAATTCTCTGATACTTTGTCCAAATTTTGTTCTTCTTTAGTTTCATCCAATTACTTTTAGCTGTACCACTGCATGTTAGCATCCAAAAAATTCCATTCTCTCTGTTCATCAGTCATGTATTTCTATACAGTGGTTGTTTTGCCCCTATGTCGTGGTTTAACCTGACAGGCAGCTAAACACCAGACATCTGTTCACTCACTCCCCCTCTCTCAGCAGGATCGGGGAGAGAAATTGCAAAAAAAGTCAAAGTCTTGGGTTTAGATAAAGACAGTTTAATAGGACAGAAAAGGATAGGACAACAGTATTAATAATAGGATTAGAATATACAGGTGATGCACAATGCAGTTGCTCACTGCACACTGACCAGTGATGCTCAGCCAGTTCCCGAGCAGTTGTCCCCAGCTATATTTCCCCTTAGTTTATGTGCTGAGCATGACACTATATGGTTTGGAATATCCTTTTGGCCATCTGGGGTCAGCTGTCCTGGCTGCAAGCCTTCGCTACTTCTTGTGCACCCCTCCCTACTTACTTGCTGTTAGGACAGCATGAGAAGGAAGAGTCCTTGACCACTGTTTAGCAACAACTGAAACACCAGTGTGTTACCAACATGATTGTCCTAAATCCAAAACACAGGACTATTCCAAGTACTGGTATGAAAATTAACTCTATCCCAACTAATACCAGTACAACTTGTTACCTAGATTAATAAATCAAGTCGTTTCCTTGTCTAATCCATTTTGTTGATCTTCTTTGAAGTCCTTTTCAGCATACCAGCATCCTTCTGTTATGGAGGTGTCTAGAAGTGGATGCAGTGTTCTGCAGAAATCTTCCCAGATGTACAGACAGTAATTTCCCTCTTCTGACATTATTCTTCTCCATATGCAGCCCAAAATTGCATCGGTCTTTTAAAATGATATATCTCCTTGAGAACTTGTATTAAATTTGTTGTTCACTGTCACACATAGATATCTTGCCGTGCAGATGCTTTCCAGGTTTTGCTTTCTCATGGACTCTTCATGTTTCTGATTATTTTTCCTCAGTATATTAGTCTACATTTTTCCACATTGAATCTCATTTTATTGCCTGTCTACATATCTAACCTTGTTATTTTCCATTTATACTATTGCTATCCTCTCTGACATTTGCAAGCCTCCTGGTTTATTGTCATTTGTGAATTTCATTAATGTGCTATTTGCCTCCTTTTCCAGATCATTAATTGAGATATTAAATAAGAACATACTAAAAACACCCCTGCAGCAAACTAGTGCCCATGATTACCTGCTGCTTACACTCCTTCAACCACCTTTTCCATCCAGGTCACAGGACTCAGACTCAAGTCAATTTCAATTAAATTTTTCTAAGAGATTAATTTCAGTTTTTTAAGTGTTTATAGGATTTACCTCCATGACCTTTTCTCCTTTTCCCGCATTTCACAGGTGAGACTGATTCTCTTTCACTGTGTTTCCATAGATAGCAATAATGAAGTAGACAGTGATATGGAGAAGGCGGGGGCATGAATGGCTGCCTTTGACTGATTAAACCAGAATGCAAAATTGTCTCTAGTCTTTGTATTTTAGTTTTTATTTATGCACTTTAAAGGTGTCATAATGTTCTTTTTTTTGCCTCTTGACGCGTGATATTTTGTTGCTTTCCTCACGCTTATGTTTGTAAAAAAAACACTAGTATTTCCCTTATTTACTCTGGTCAATTGTTAAGCACTTTATTTTATGATGATGTGCTCCTCTTTTCTCTGCAGACTTCATATAGCTTTGAACATCAGAAACTGGCTGTGTCTCTATTATATGAATTAGATAAAATAAACCCTGTGAATCAGTAAATTTTATTTTCATTATTTTTATGATGAAAGACCACACAGTACGGAGTGTTCTTAAAACTGCTTCTAAAGTAAATTTTTCCTCACCCCTCCTTCAAGCAGCATGACTGAAAGCCCACTGGAGTGGGAAGAGAGTCACTCACTTCAGTGAGCTTGGGGTCAGTTCATTAAGCCCCATGCACTCTCCTGGTGCAATGCAACACCGAGATAGAGAGGAGGCCTTCATGGCTCCTTCTGAGATGTTTTCTGTGTCTACTGCATCCAGTGCGATCTCCCTGGCAGCCACGTTCCTCGGTGCTGCTCTGTATTTCATTGGAGCAGCTGGCCAAAACAGATGTGTGTTACCAACAAGTGATTTGGAGAAGCAGCTTTTTGCTGTTATTTAAGGATTGGTGTCAAAACTGTGCTGCCATAGTAATGTTCTGAAAGCTGTGTGGTTCAGTAATGCCATTATGAATTTATCACTTACTGATTGCCTGTAAACAACATTTAATGGTCAGACAGGTTTTGGCAGCAAGGGTTGTGGTGAGGAGGGAAGTGCAGGAGGCAGGAATAATGAGAGATCCTGTGAAAAATATTCTTCTGTTTGTTTCTTTCCCTGGATCTGCTTTTTGTCTGATGAGTGATGGAGAAATTAGCCACAGAAAAGAATGCCTCACATAGAGACAAAATACCCTAAAATTCCCAGCATCTCCTGAGGTTTCTCCAAATTCCTTCTACCATCTTCCCAGCTTTCTCACTGCTGCTGCTTTTCTGTTCTTAGCCACTCCTTCTCATCCCTTTGCTTTTACTGCCATGACCCTGTGGTATCCTTATATCAGAAGAAAGCCTTCTGCAACTGGCTTTTAGTAAAGGTAGCCTGTGATTCTAAAAATTACATTTTGAATTAACAGAAGAGTGAGTCCACAATTAGGACCATAACTTGATAGAAAAACAAATTATCCTTGGAAAAATTATTCTGGGACTGCCTGTGGAGTCAGGTATATCTAAATATCTTGGAGAAGATAATTTCTTGGCTTGGAAGAGGAAAGATTTGGTTACTCCTGTTTGCTTTGGAGATGTTGAATTTTCTGAAATTGATCTCAGTCACCTTCATTAATAGAAGAGGCAAATTGGTGACTTACCTTTTATCAACTGGTATGAAAAGATCCATAATGACACTGGACAATTACAGTTTTGAGGGAAGGAAGCTATGAGGTCTGGTAACATATTTATGATGTGTGCTGATTTCTGTTTTTGTCTGTATGTATAAGGTCCTGGTCTCATCTTAAAGAATGTACTTGTCATAATTTCCCTGTCTGGAAACTCAGATAACCATACTCTCTGTCTCTCTCCAGGACTATGGAAGACCTAGAGCTAGACAGATTTTCTGACATGAAGCTATGGAAATAAATAACACTGCCATTATTCTTGCTGAATGCCTTTGAACACCGTCTATCTTTCATAATTCTGTCAGTGACATCTGATTTAACAGGTGCTGAGTGTCCACTGCTTGTGTTGAGTTCATCTGGAACTGAGGGGCTGAGCACTGATCTAATTCACAACTAGGCAGTGGAAAGGCATCTGAAATGCTTTTTCTGCTGTGCTGCTCCACAGGCGTACATTATGCAGTTCAACATTTTTTCTCCTCAGCTTTTTAAAAGCTAATAACTGTACAAGCTTGAAACAAAAATGTGAACTATGGTCCTTTCAAATGTTTGTTTTAAAGCTTTTTTTTTTTTTTTTGTTAATCTAAATGCCTATATTTTGGGTGAGACATGGAATAATGTTACAGTCCCATGAGAGGATAGCTTGAGGTAGGAAGGGGTGAAAGTGATAGCTTGGTCACTGACTGGTAAATCTCTACTAATCTTCAAAGCAAGATATAACTCAGGATTTTTATTCTGTTTCTTTCCAAGCGAAGGCCATTGTGTTTCCATCCTTGGCTGTGTCAGCAGTGATAGCCCTTTTTTCTAGCATTGATTGTTGACTTCCCCTGACACCATATCACAACCCATTAGTGCTGAAAACTGACAAGCCCAGCTGCAACAGCAAAATGGCAAGTTTAAAAGAAAATATACAAGGGACAGGCACAGAATGCTATTAGTATGAAAAAGCAGTTGTTTTTTGTCTTACCTCTGTAAAGGTCAAGAATGCAAACATTTTTTCTCTTGCTAACAACTTGTGTATATTTTGAACTAACAAAGCCATTCTCTCTCTCTCTCTCCCCCCCCCTCCCCCATCTGTTTTTTTCTTTTGTGGATTTTTTTTAATTCAAGCAGTAATGTAGGTTTTACAAAAGCAACTATGTTGAGGTGAGTGAAAATTATTTCTTCCTTTAGGAAGCTCACAGGGAGTATTTTGCTTATACATATGTATGGAGTATGAGGTTTTTTGTAAGGCACAGACATTTCAGAGAAATTAATGGCTCAGCAGTTTCTGGGTACTAAGATCCCATCATCAAGCTTTTGTGTGGTCTGAAAAGTGGGATTTTTCCTTCCTTCCTTCCTTCCTTCCTTCCTTCCTTCCTTCCTTCCTTCCTTCCTTCCTTCCTTCCTTCCTTCCTTCCTTCCTTCCTTCCTTCCTTCCTTCCTTCCTTCCTTCCTTCCTGCCTCCCTCCCTCCCTCCCTCCCCTCCCTCCCCTCCCTCCCCTCCCTCCCCTCCCTCCCCTCCCTTCTTCTGGAGGCACTCTGGACGGTAGACTAACAGTAATGGCAACTGTTCCTTCTGAGTGTATGGGTGATTTGAAAGCAACAGCCTTCATTGTCCCAATGCTGTGTACTCAGAGAGATAATGAGCAAGGGCAGGTAACTCTTCAAAACCTTAGTGTCAAGGTCCCCATTTGGTATCAGTTGAAAGGCAGAGTGTACACTTTGCTCTGTCAAAGCCCAGGGGAGAATGAAACACAAGTAGAGTCCAACAGCTCTCTTGACACCCAAATTTGTTGCAAATGGTTATGTAGTTACAGCAGCAGAGAAGCAACAGTTATGGAAAAGTGGTGAAATACATTAAGTTTTTTGTCTTTTGAGGAACAGCCTAGAGAAGTGGGTTTGTTCAGTCTCAAGAGTCAGAGGCTCAGGGGGGACGTCATCACTCTCTACGACTCCCTGAAAGGAGGTTGTAGCTGGATCGGGACTGGTCTCTCCTGCCGTGCCTGCAGTGAGAGGACTGGAGAAAATGGCCTTAAACTGAGGAAGGGGAGATTCAGATTAGATATTAGATATGTTTTTTTCACCATTATGGTGGTCAGGGATTGGTATAGGTTACCCAGGGAGGTGGTGGAGTCACAATCCCTGGAAGTGTTCAAGAGGCATCTGGATCTGGTGCTGGATGATGGGGTTTAGGGGTTGCAGTGGAAGTGTTGGGTCCTTGGGTAGACTGGGAGATCTTGATGGTCTCTTCCAACCTTGATCATTCTATATAAAAAAACCAAAACCACACGAAGACTGAAGATCAAATTAAGTAAAAAAAAAAAAATCAAAAATTTATTTGGAACCCTGTAGAGCAGTGAAAATACAAAAAATCTTGGGTTAACAAGGTAATGAATTTGTTTTTGAACAAGTGGGATTATTCAGATTTGGTTTTGCAAATCGATAGCTATGGACACAAAGGACATTAAAATCTCAAGTAGTCTATTTGGACAATTCTATTATCACAAACGTGTTCTTTCAAACTTGTACCTGTGGACATTTGTGTGGCAGTAGCTGGTTGATCCCCCATTTTGCTAGAATGTTGCAAAGCAATGGTTTCTGCCCCAAAGTGCTTGCAGCAAAAACCCCCTACTCATCAAATAAAGGAAATGATACTCAATTTTATGGGTAGAAAGCTAAATCTTACAAACCAAGTGACCTATCCAAGGTTATACTGTGTACCTCTCCTGAAGACTGATTGCTATGTGCTAGAGTGTGGACTTAAAAGGTCCAGCCTATTCTGTGTAGATTTCTGGGTGATTCTCTAAGCATCTATTGAAATGCTTTGGCACGTTGTAACCCAAAGTGAAGTGTGTGGGTAGAGAGTGACCACATCAGAACATACAATTAGGGCAGAGTAGCTAAAACTGAGATAGTCGATATCTTGCTTTCTCCTTTCTCATTTATTCAAGTCATGGGTTAGTGACTGAGGATAAGCTGAGCTTCATTACCTCTTTTTTCATTGCTAGAGAACTAGTCTGCATTTGAAGCTTCCTTGTTTTTCCTTTCTCTTCTGCTTGCTTGACCAATCCAAGAACTTCATGAAGATCTCAGACATGTTTATGAAATTCTAGTTTAATGCATTGGGATTTAGGTCTAGTTTATCTTCACCTGTTAGCTACAGTTTTAAGTGTGCATCAGATTCCAGAGGGATGCTTTCCAAAGTTTATTTTTATGGATTGGGTCAGGTATAAAGTGTAATGAAGAATGATATTTTTCTGAATATGAAGTTATAGTCATGAGGAAGCTTTATTATGGCAATCCTCCTCTAGTAATTCACAGGCAGCCTCCTCCAAATACAAAATTTTTGTAAACACTCAAGTATCAAAAAATCTGACTTCTCCCTTATTTATACTGAAGCCAAGACAGCAGTAATAAATCAGGCTTCAAACGTCCTTGGAGTAGTTACCTCTCACAAAGGAAGAAAAAAGCATAACTTTGAGTAGTTAAAACATGGGAAGACAGATGAAGGCACGATTACACTGAGTTAGTACTTGTCTGCTTAATGCAGCTAGCTAATCCAGTTGTCTGGGTCTGAATACAGAGCCTGCAGCTAGTTTTTCCTGTGTGAAGAGCAAAGTTTACTTCATGACTTTGGACACACATGACCCAATTTCTGAGATTTTATAGTAGTACTCAGTCATCCCTTGTCAACTTTACAAAGCAAATATGGGTCTAGTAGCAGAAAAGCATGGAAGGAAAGCTTCCCATCATTTGGGTTAGGCTGAAAGGAGTTTCTCTGTGTTCTTCCAGGCTGTATTTTCACTGAAGTTGTTCATATGTCACTGGGTCAGTCCAAAAACAATATTTAGTGAGATTTCATCTGTCTGGTTAACCATTAGTTTAAACTGTTGTAAAGATACAGTGGTTAACTTTAATAAAAAAAAAGAGACAAAGCCAGACAAAATGGAGAATAAATTAATGCTTACATGTAAACCAATGCTTATAGAAGAGTATCTGTCTGTGTTATACATGATGGTTGATTTTGGCTTGGTCTTGACTGTGGATGGTAGTGAGACCTGGGTGTAGAGGCAGAGCTTATGCATTTACAGGCAAATAGGTAAATGCAGGTGGAATTTGACTTGTGCAGTGCTGGCTCCCTCATCTTCTGGGCATCTCTATGAAAAGCCTGCCATGCAGTTTGCCAGCTGTAGATAACCCTGAGCAGTCTCAGTCAGCCGTACTCCACTTTGACAGGTATCTAAAATCTCAGTTATCTGAGCTGCTCTGTTCTGTGCACTCCTTTTGTGCCTCCTGAGATACCATGGGAGAGAGTAACAGTGCAGACTAAGTGATCCACACTGTTTCAGATATTGAAAGGAAACTGGATATCATGGAAGTTGTTGCTGGAAGTGTACTGTTTCTTTTTAATCAGTCCTCCCAGTGCTAAAATAGACACTAAATGGGGAAAAAAAATATCTGTGTCTGTGAAAAGCATCTGGAACTCTGGTGTACTTAGTTTTTCCTAGGACTATTAACAAGGGCTATCACTTTGAAGGGTGCTTTAAAACTCACTCTTTAATAAGAATTTTCAGAACTTCCTTAGGTAGCAGACTCTTTAGGTGTAAGGCAAAACAATATAAGGTGATCATTTATTTAATTCGGTTTCAACTCTTCTGACCTCCTTTCCCCCAAATGCAGAGTGGGTATCCCTCACCCACTGAACATGTCCTGTATTTTTTTTTTTTTCAGTGCTGTCTGGGCAGTTGCGCCATGTGGGACACAACTGCCATTATGAGTGGGACTACATTTGGATGGATAAAAAAAGTCTTTCTGTTCTTTTAAGGAATTTCCCTCCAGAAATTACTTGGAGTAATGGTAGCAGCCAGAAGTAATGGTAGCATAAAGGAGGAAAACTAGATTCCTGAAAAATCTTGCAGAGCAGTTAACATGCCAAATTCTTTGGACAATAGGTATTATCTCTCAGAATAAGATGGACTCTGATTCAGGTATTGAATTAAATGGATGTTTTTTTAAAATCAGCTCAGCATACTGAGCTTTATTGGAAACCTGTCTCTTATTTTGGTGTGTGAGATTTGAGCTCTTTTGAGACTCTGTCTCAGAGTAACTTGAAGGACTCTGAGACTTGACTTCTTCAGTCCTTTCATGGCTTTCAAGAATTTTGCTGTGAAAAGTCTCCCTTAGAAATGCCTTCTTTTCTGCTGACAATACAAATTTTTCCTCTTAATATCACTGACATATACAAATGCATAGCAGAGGTTATATGTGAAGGTATTTTGTCTCTGAAGGAGAAAGGCAGTTTACAGGTGTGATGGGGTGAGCAGCACCAGCTGATGGGAGAGGGAGTGAAGTCATGTCCCATTTCTGTTCCCTTTGAGAAGAGCAGCCCTTCAGGGTGCTTGCGCTTCCCCTCTGAGTGTGCCGAGCTGGCAGGCAGTGACAGAATGGAGACACCTCAAGTAGCTTTTAAGCAGTTATTTTGGTTGCAAGGAGTGGTCTGGTTGTGACTATTCAGAGCTCAGTAAAACAGCTGAATTATTTGGCAACCCAGTTCTGTGTCTTGATGATACCCTAGAACATAACTCATTGCCTGCAGATCTAAGATTCTTGTTTCCCTTCTCCTGTGAAGAACCAGGATTTGGCCACTTTTGTGTAAGACAGTTACTTTTGTAGTAGTGAGCTGTGAGTTAGTTTTTTTATATCATGTTTGGGCAACTAAATAATTAGCCTGCTTTGGAAAATGCTGAGTCTACAACAGCTCCCAGTGAAGTGAAGAGAATTACAGACTATTCAGCAAAAATGGAATCTGGAAAATGAGACCTATTACTTATTAAATATGGAGCTGGGAAGAGAATTTATGATGTTAATTTTTTTTAAAATTTGAAGCTGCATAAACTACAGCTTAAATTAAGACTCTACACATACATAGTTGCTAAAGGTCTAGTAAATGACTAGTAATTCTTCCTATAAGTGATGATCAGTTGGTTACAATGTCCAACAAGTTTGGGGTTTATTTTAATACCTCCTGAAATTACTTACACCCATTTGTGTACTTTTTATGTACCTTTGACTCTGTAACCTGAAAGTATTGTTCTTTTGTCAGTTTAATATCTCCAGAACATTATGTGTGGTCATGATATATTTGTTGAAGGGATTCTTTGGTTGAAATGTGTGCTGGCTTAAAGTCAGCTGGGGCTGACTTCAATCCAGCACAAGAATCTCAATTTGGGGACCCAAAGAATGGGGCACTGTAGTCTTGTGGGCAGCTTAACCAGGCAGGGAGTGGAAGCAGGTTCTCTGAATAGCCTTCCTTTGTCCACCATCGTGAAATCAAAAAGCAAATCTTTTGAAAAACATCAGGCAGTAATTCCCCTGAGGCTTTCCTAAACTCATCCATCATGGGGAAAATCTAATTTTCCTTCTTTCTCTATTGTACTCCAAGAAGCCTTGTGACCAGTTAGGTCATTTTAGTTTTAAACATTAACTTTGATAAGACATTTCCAATTAGTAGAGTCTTTTCAAAAATTAGACCATAATCTTACACTCATGTCCTAGGAATAATGATGCATTCTTTTTGTTAAATGTTAATGATTTTTGAGTGAAAAGTATTTTGTTTATGATATTACTGTTGAATACTAATAATAACCAGTAATGATGTTGTAACAGATTTTATTTAATGGTCTAGAAGGCTTCTACCAGAGAGTTGACTTGAAACTGTTATGCCCTGGTAAAATTCACTTCTACCTGTATTTATATGTTAATAAAGTGTCAGGCCTAGTGTTTTGGTTAGGCCATAGCCCAGTTACACACAACTATTAAAATGTCCACTTATTAATTAATTAATTTCATGACTCCTTCCAAAATGTTTTGCCAGCCCTGTTTACATAAATTATGCACTGTACTTTGCATTTTTATTAAATAGTATTGGTGTTCGAAATAGCTTCTAAATTGACAGGATACAAATTAGTGGAAAAGCAGACAATAAAGAGTCAGTGATGTCTCTGGGTGAGCTTTGAGAAACATTCTATTTAGAACCAATTGTTGGATTGGATGTATCATTTATTTTTCTGCTTTCACCTCCCTACATTTGTTATAATTAGGAAAATTTGCATGAAAATTGGTTGTGGGTTTGTTTCAATGTTTACCTGTTTTGACTGTTTATTTTATATGTATCTGCTGGGCTTATGACATCACTGTTCATTACCAGGGGAATGACAGTGATGTCTCAGAAGTGATGGTTTGTAGGACTGAATGCTTCTTGGGACCGTGACTATAAAACCCTTTTTTCTCTTGGGCCACCAGTTGTGGCTAGTTGATGGCTGTCATTCTCCTGTGTAGTCAAAAGCCATTGTGTCATGGCCAGTGCTTTTGCCTATGTGCCACCAAATGCCCGCTCCTGAGAACTTCACTGCAGAATACCTATCACAGGAGACTGTGTTTCCTTGTAGCTCTTACTCAGGACACAGATGTAATTGGGGATGAGGACTCCACTGGAGTTTGTCTTGTGTTTTCTATATCATATCTATTCTTTGTCTTAACAGTCATCTCTGCCTCTCTTAATTCAAATCCAAAACCTTCCAGGAAAATGAAACTCCTCTAGTTCAGTTTGGACAGGGTAGAAAGCTGTGGCTCCATATCAAGGAATAAGCAGTAATGAGATTAATCATAAACATCTTTCTTGTTTATATTGGTTTATATGAATGAGAAGCGACAGAAACAGGACAGTGCAAAAAGAAAAGATCTACGTATAAATACAACGTGTTTTCCAAAATATTCCTGGAGTTATTGGAAGCTTCTTGAAAACACCTCATGTCTTTTCCAGTAGTAGATAGACCACAGGAGGGGCAGCCCTTGTGAAACCAACTTCCTCTGATATATCAGACAGTGGATCTGTTATATCTGTTGTATTGCTGAACAGAAGATGGAAAGACAGTGAGCACTCCTTTCATTTTTTTTTTCCCTTCATGCTCAAAATTGTCTTACACACCTCAAATCTCCTCCTGAGCATGACCTACCAGTCAAGTTGCAATCTCTCACTTCCAGCAAGCAGGAGGTGCCTGGGTTGCTCCTTTAGCAGCCCATGCTGGTAGTAGCACACCACTGCTCACCCCGCAGGGCTTCTTACAGAGCGACTCGAGCTGCTCTGGCCTCTCTCCGACGACTCGGTTTGTCATTTCTGTCAGTCTGTGGCACATACACACACACGCACAGCAGCTGCCAGTGGCCTCAGGGGCCTGGGATCCTCTTTTCTTTGAGCTCTCCTGCACACCGGCTGGCTACATTGCCTATTACCTATTACAGTCTATTACCTGCAATAGGCTCTGACCTCTTTCTGAGCGTCTTAAAACACCCTGCCGTGGGGCGCCAATGGCACACAGACATTTGCCCTGTTTGCTGGTGTCTCTCCCCCGTTTCCCGATTACCTCTTCAAAGTCCATTTGGTATCAGTGGCTTGTGTTTTTGTTCTTTTTTGAATGGTGGTGGTTGTCTTTGATACCAGGATTTTAGTGTTTTTAACTCTGAAGGAAATAAAGATGCACTTGTCCGTTTTAGGTACATTTGAATAATTGCTAAAAATAAAATGAAAAAATCAGGGCTCTACTCTACAAAGTAGTTTTCAATCCCCTGAAGAGTAACATGGCTCTTTCTGACTCCACACAGGCAGACAGGCCTAATTCAGCTGTCTGTTGCATGGTATGTTTAAGTGGTTTTGTAAAACAGTGTTCCCTAAATGTTGACAGTTTAATGGATTTCATTAGTGGCTGCCTACCGGCTGAGGGCTCAAACCTGCCCCCACCAGGGTTAGCTCAGATGAGTTCAGACATGGCTGTGTGGAGGACCACCCTCATCCTGTCGGAGCTGGTCCAAGAGCTGCATTTGGAGACCTGAAACAAGAACAGCCATCTTCTGTGTCTCTAAATCCACAGCACAGTGTGGGCCATGGCTGGTGGGTGCATGTAGTCATGTGTCCTTCTCACTAGGCAGAAATGTCTCCGAGGATCCATCGCACACCCAAAGATGTGTGAGACTTCTCAGGGTCTCTTTCCAGATTGCCATGCAGGTGAACTGCCTTGGTTCACTGTCTTGGGCAATGAAGGAGTGTCTCTACTATGCCAAATGTGCTTGTGTTACGTCCCCTGTGCCTGTGAGACCAGTAGCTGCATAAAACATCTGGGAGCCCTCCAAGTCCAATTTCCATTAGCAAATAATGTTCATGATTTTGTTCCAGTCACTGCCTGTTAAGTTGAATAACATATGAAAGATAGCTTCATCAAGGTAAGTAATAGCTGAATCGAGTCTCTCTCTACACTCTGTGAGGTCAGAGGAAGCTTGACTGCTTTGTCTGGAGTGTGTGTTGGAGGAACACTTTGAAGGGGAAAGCATTAAAACTAACAATTTGAAATCTTGGAAAAGACTATAATTTTATTCCTTTTTCTGAACAAAGCAAAGAAAAATCCAGTCCTAAGAATCCATAAGTGTGAGAGCCCATTTTAATCAAATCATTGCATGTTAAGCTGTTCCCAAACTGAAGACACTCCAAAACTAGCAGAAGTAACTTTTTTCTGACATGTTGAAAATCTAGAGGATGACAATTAGCTGTAACAATTACAAATTGATGGCAGGTCATGTAGTTGAAAATTAATTCCAGCATCTATTCTGTGATGTCTAATGATTTCCTCAGATTTCTTTATTTGGGGGGCAGGTCTGATAACCCCTGTGTTTTGTGCCTGTCTAAAGACGGTTTCTCCCACACCCATCCTGAGAAGAACTGTGTGAGGTACCTGTGTCTGGATTAGACACTAGAGAAGAATGGTGCAGAGTACCTGTTGCCTCAGTGTTATGAGCATCAGGACTGCAGCTCAGCTGTGCCTCATGACATACTAGCAATTTCCTTCTTGTGTTTTAGGTCCAGGTTTTGTTCCCATGCCCGGTCCAGTTGGATGGTCCTCACACTTCTCAGATGATTTAGGTCAAATTCATTCTTGTATCTCTACTCCCATGTGAATGCTGTGCTCTGGAGCAGGGAAGGCAACTAAGGGAGAGGCAGCCTCTCCATATGCAGCATACTCTTTACCTGGCAGCTAAGTCTTTCCTGCAGTCTTCCTGGGCCTGCTGCAGGTGAGGCAGTCAAAGAGGTCATTCGTTCTGTAGCCAAGCTGACTATAGAGCTTTTTGGGACCCGTTTTACTCTTACCTCCATATCTAATGCACTTTTTTCTCCTTTTGTTCTCCAGTAGCAGCTTCTTCGGACATGGTTTTCTGTTGAAAGTAGGCAAGAGCTGTGAGACATATAAGCAGGTCTTTCATACTCCAGTAGAGGTCAGATACCTACCTACAGTAAAGGAGCTAATTCATTACAGCATGATAGATTATAACAGCAGCTTATTTGGAGCCCTATTATATAAATCACTTAAATATGTATTTACATAACATTCCTATTAATTACCACAAAGACTGTAATGACTGAGCTGTTCTAGTTTATCTTGTAAATATGTATTTAAGCAATTCTGTTGCAGGTAATATTTAATCAATAGACCGTAACAGATCATTAATCATGCCAAACCTTTGTGTAGAAAATGAAATTCTACTGGTGGAATGTAATGGATCCTTTGGAGTACCATATAACATATTACACTATTCATATGAAAACTCTACAGTGCCACCAATGATACATGTTAAGAGCCTTAATGTGACCTCCTGTATGATAGGTCTGCATATTGACACAAGGGAACATAATTTTCTTGAAGTAAAGAAGTCAAGAAGTTACTCAGCAGTGATTCTTTTGGACACTTGCAAGGAGCAGAAAAGACAAGCTCTGCAGGGATGCACCTACCATATGTTTTCCTGGCCAAAAAGTCACTGGGTATCAACAACTATGTAAAGTGTTTATATGTGTGCCAGGTATCTGTTGTGTCTGAGCACCACACAAGAGTATTCTGCAGCACCAGTGATGACGATGGCTCTGGGAGGAAGGGAAACATTACTCTCATCCTTACTTTGGGAGTGGAGAAAATCCAGAGAGACAGACCATGCAGAACACTCAGGACATAGACATGCAACAGAGGGGTTCCTGCACTATTGCCATCAAGCACATGACCATCAATTTAGTTGAATGGAGACAGGTAATGCTGCTGCTGATTTTATGGAAACTTAAGATGTTATCTCAGTGAAAACACATGTATGTTCAGGAGCCAGTGTTTAAGTGGTAGTATTTTGGTGGTCTTCACTGAACTCTTCAAAACACAGGTGCAAAAAATTGAGATCATCATCAAGGACCCATTTTTTAAAATACTTGATGCACAGAGCAAATACAGAAGAGAAAGTAAAAACCTAAAGCATTTTAAAGAGTGCCAGTAAAAGTCCTCAGGGTTTTGTTTCCTTCATACAATACAGAAGACAAGTCATGTCATCAGAAAGTAGAGAACTTGGAACAAAATTTTGCTTGCTTTACCTGTGCCAGCAACCCAACTTGATTTAAACAGATTGCCTGGGAGAGGGAGGTGAGCAGGATTTTCTGCTGAATTATCAAGTACTGTAACTGCGCCATTGCGAATCCATGTGATGTAGTACATGCATGCTTGCCAAGCTGTCCTGGGAAGCTGGCCTCGAGCTCTAGCTGAAGTCATAGCTAACAGCTAAGAGCCAAATTGTGGTCATGTGAATCGGTCACTGGCATCATGCAGGACTGCTGCACAGTTAAGGTGCACCATGCTGGTACTCAGACTGGGAATGCAATTCTGGAAACTCCTTGTCCTATGTCATGAGTGTGCCATGAAGTTTGTGCTGAACAACAGGAGGATTCATGGCTGAAATAGAAAGAAATTCTTAGTTCAGGGCCATAATGTATTGGCAAAGCTTTAGAGGAAGTCTGTGCATTGCTGGCTCTGGCCAACTCCACCGATCTCTTGTTTTCATAAGCACTAAATTCACTTAATTTTTTTAAAAGGCTTTTATTAATGGTTCATTTGGAGGTTTTGCAGTCTGTTGTCTAATGCAAGCTTTGATTAAGTTAAAAAAAAAAATCGCTGCAATAACAGTTCTCCTGTGTAATAACTAATCAATATATGCAAATTGTTTGCCAGATATATTTCTTACAGAGAAATGGTTATGAAGTTAGGTGACTGCCAAAAAGAAACAAAACCCCCCAACAAAGAAACAAACAAACAAAAAAAAAACCACCTTCAAAACCCTTCTTTAATTCCTTAGCCAGTAGGTATTTGTATCTGTAAAAAATTAACCAGTTTTTTACTTTTGAAAATTAGCATAGAAATTTTATTAGCTGGCACGAATACTCAATTAAAATGATTTTTTTACAGCTAAGGTATAAACCTGTAGAAAACATGGGAGGCCAACTCAATCCTGAATATAGCAGTGAAGCTGAGTGCTGCTGTAATAAAGTAATCTATTAAAAGGTTATCTTTCATATAAGATTGCTTTCCCTAAGCACCTAGGCATGTTAACGACATCTGAAATGCACTTGTAATTATACACACCTCAGAAAAGATTTTAAATTGCCTTCTTTGTCCACACTTATAAAAACATCTCAGTCACTCTGTGATCTTATTTTACCTATGCACCTTAAACCTTGTAAAAGAAAAATGGAAGAAGCAATTGCCCATCAGAGAATTGCTCATAGGTGAACTTTGGCTGTCTCTAGTGGCATTAATTTTGCTCTCTGTGAACTGCACTTGACACCCTTGTAAGGTCTGGAGAATTCTTTCCATCTCTGACTGGCCTGCGTGACTATTTGCTACTAATTTGCACATCGAAGATGATGCACTGGGAAAAAATATAGTTAATTTAGTCTCTGAAGAACAGCTTTATGGCTAAATCCTGCAACTTTCTGGGAAAGACTGCTTTTTACCTTTTCAGTCAGTGCCAGTGAAATCAGCAGTGTGCTTGCATGACTGGGAATGGAAGTACAGCAGCAAGGCAGGAAATGTGCTGCTTTAACCACACCAACTTCATTCATGTTTGAGCTCCAGCTGCCTTTTTCCTGATTGCTGACCATACTAATGAACCTAAATGCCCTGCAACACTGTTGCTGTCATCTTTCCATATACTGCAGGAAGATATTGTATAGAACACAGTAAGAAATATATATAACATAATCTATAACCTCTTTGCTTCTGGTGTGGAATTTGGTTTCTGGATCAGACACTAAGACTAGCAAAACAGTTTCTGTCAGTCCTATACAGGAGAAGCTCAATGGCTTGAACAATACTGAGATTTTTAGACAAAAAGGTGGTGGGAATACTATTAAAAAGTTGCTATGCCTCTTTCCCTTGTTAGAGATCCGATTTTGCTTTCCTACTCAGACAAAAATACCTTTGATTTTAGGCCCTTGTAGAAATTCCTTTTGAAAATTTTCAGCTGACTCCACTTGGCAGCTAGGTTTACGAAGGAACATTTTTATCTGTTTCCAGTCTTCTGGGGCTACTGGTTATTTGGTGAAGAGCATTTGAGCTAATGGAGCTCACTTGAATTCCCCTTAGGAATAAGATTCTTTCCTGAATAAGAACTGCAGGATCAGTTATTAGCTGTTCTGCTGAATAAACTGAATACCCATGGAGCTTTTTAGCTTCTCCTTTGTGAAACCCATGGCTTTTTGAAAGGTCTGTGATGGTTCTGGTGATTTTTATTGTGATAATACTCCTAAATGCTCAGGCACAGCTGAGAGCAGTACTAATATTCACCACATGCTACCTACAAAATTGCTGTGGTGGAAGCATGGGGTCCTTGCCCTGAGCACTTCATGGTGTCAGGGTTTTCAAGATGATTCGTTGCAGAGTTCTATTTGCTGGCTTTTATTTCTAAAATCATCTTATTCCCAAATGTTAATTCTCACAGTGGAATATCAGTTATAAATGCATATGTTACTGGGGTATTTTATCATACTTAAGAGGACTTCATAGCATGTCCCTCGGCAATTTGATTAAATGAAAGTATTCGTTTCCTCTTCTGGAAGGGAGAAAGCTGTGCAGTTTGGGTCTTGCTGTAGCAAACTGATGAAAGACTTACATAGAACTTAATGGAAAAATCTGGCAGATTTAAAAGGAAAATGTCATCTCCACCACACAACCCTCTGGGATGGTTCAAAACCAGATGAGAAGAGACTAGCATAATTTCATACCTCTGTATTTTGGGAGTGATTTCTTAAAAGCTGAATGTTATCTTTTCTGTGAAATTTTTGCCAGTGTTGAGTCAAAAAGACCTATTTATAATACTTCTGGGTTTAACACTTCACAGATCAAGGTTAGAGGCAAGAGTGATGAAAGGTGAAAGGATATGGGGAATCTGTTGCAATGGTGTTGTTGTATCTCTGTTGTATCACAGACAGGAAGCATGATTATGCACAAAGCATTTCTGGGGTGGAAAATGTGTCTCTTGAGCTCTCCCCACTCCCAGAGGCTGGATGGAAGAAATACCTTTTCAATGTTAAGGGAAGTGGATTTGGTGGATTCTCTGTCATTAGTTGTTTAGGCCAAGACTTGCTCTACTTAAGCCACATCTGTATGGTAGGTGAGACTGGATAAGATGGTCAGGGTGGTCCTTTTTGGCCTTCATGGTGCAGGAAAATCCTGCAAACCATTTGCATAGAACAGTGTCAGCAGGTATACTTTCATTTCTTGAGGCATTGTGAAAATTGTATAACATCATATGCTGACTTACAAATGATGAAAGTATTAGGCCCGTCTTCTACTGTGCTGATACAATGGAGGAATTAATTTTTAAAAAGTAATTCTGGTAAGTAAGCTGAAAGAGCACTAGAAAGTGCCTGCTATTTCAGACAGCGCAAGGAAGTCACTAATTGCTCTGAACTAACTTCACTGAAGTGCAGAGCAAGGGTACAGATAACACAAAAATGTATTAGTTGCTTTTGTTGCAATATAAAAGACTGCAGCAAGGGATTAGGTTTTTTCTGTTCAGCAAAGGAGGGGACTGTGTTTCTCACACACTCCTCTTGCTATAGTTTAAAAATCTCAAGATACGACAATTTGGCAGTGTCAGCAGTGTAGTTTGACACCACACGGAGTGGCACAGCACTGCCCCACTGAACGGTGTCCCAACGCCCTTTCAAGGCTGCCGCTTGCGAGCACGATGTACGCTGAGAACATTTTTATGGGAACATTCAGGCAAACAAACACAGATGGCTGCAATTGCCCTCCCCCCTCCCCTTCCCTGGTGGGTAATCGGCACTGGTATTGAATTACATAATTATTGGGGATAATACTGTATTATCAGGTCAGGCAAGTTCTCTTCGTGAAGGTTCACCTAGTAAGCACTGCATGGTGATAGATGAGTTTTGCGTTACTTCACATTGCTTGGGACTGGCGCCAACCAAATCACCTCCTGACTTGTGTGCCAGGTAGTCAGTCACACCCAGGCTATCTAAAGCTGTGCTTGCCCGGGCCAGTCTTCTATGAAAACAGCTGGGAATGATGCCATATCAGCCGTGTTCCCGCGAAACGGCAGATGAAAGCGGCTAGGGAAGCTCAGCCGCGCTTTGAGTACGGGATGGTACTTCTGGCACTCGCAGGGAAGAAAGAGCGAGGGCCAGGAGGAGGCTGGGAGGCGAGCGGGCGAGCCTGCAGAGCAGCCGCGGTCCCAGCACAGCGGCTGGCTTTCACTGGGGCAGGGGAGGAATGTGGGATGGTTCCCACAGCATCTCCCGGCTCCTCGCCCCTTCCAGCACCGCGTGCGCCGCGCTGGCTCCGACGGTACGGTCGGATGTTTGCTTGAGAAGCAGCTGTGGTGGTTTAACAAGTTACTGCTTGATCAGCTATTTGTTCCTGCTCCCCTCTGCTGAGGTGCAGTAACCGAATCCGTGGGCTCTTTCAGGCTGCTGCAGGGTGGAGGGAAACAGGCTTTGCTTCAAGTGTTTGCAGGTACGGGCAGCTGCCGTGTCTGAGTCGTGGGGGCAGAGATAAAGAGTTAAGGGGCAGCAACTTTTTAAGCAGAGACAGCTGTCTCCTAAACGAATGTCTGACTGTGCCATAAAAGACACTCAACACCATTAAACATTGGGCTGTCAGCAATAATTACAGAATGTGTTCACACTGTTTAAAAAAGCAAAAACTACGGAGAGGAAGAGAAGTGGCATGAAAATTCAAATGTGAAGAAACTAAATAACTACACTTGGAAAAATAAAGTGTTGCTTATGTGACTAGAGAGTGTTTTTTCAAAAAATCACAACTTCAGAGCAAATTTTGCCAGTAAATCTTTCATGTAGGAAGTGGGAGTGATAAAGAGAAAAAATGCTTGGCCCTTTTGCAGTTTGCCCCTTTCTTTCTCTCTCTTGGTCTTGAAAGGTAGGCAATCCCCACTTCAGTTTTGTAATGCTCATAGTTTAATGTACGTGAATGTAAATATAGCTTCACCTGTCCACTTCAGTGCACATATTAGAAATTGCAAGATACATCTGAACAGTGGAAGCTAAAGAGTCTGAAGTCCATCAGTCTATCTTCTAGTCAATGAGGGAACACCTGCCCTAGAGGAGTCACACTTTAGATGTGTTTTTTATATCCATGGTCATCCCAAATAATGTCTCCAAGGGCTCCCAGTCAAAATAAATGTGGGTTCTCAAGTGGTTTGTGCTAGGTGTTCGCTTTCATTGCAAGGTCAGCTCTGAGTTTCTTTATCCTTGTCATTTTGCCCTGTGTAACTAAGCATCAATGGGAAGGTGTGATTGTAAGGCTCTTGAAGTGGATGCAGGAGGGGATGTAGTGCTACAAATGTATACTGTTTAAATGATTAGGTTTAAAACTGCTTCTGTCTCTCCAAAAACATTTCTAATGCTCTACAGCATTCTAGTTCCGATAACAGTAAAAAAAAAAAAAAATCCCCCACATTCCCAAACGTGTGCAAAATATGATGGAAGGTCTATTCATATCCTTTGGTTTGCTTGCTTAAGTAGCAGCACTTAGAAACACTTTTTGAGCATTGAATTCTTTCTGTCAACCTTATGTGGAGCCATTTGGAATCGTCTGTGGCTGTGCCTCCTGCCCAGCACCCTGGTGTTGGCACCTCTGTCACTGGGTGACACATTCCAGCTGGTTTTTAACACATTCACATGCACTTCAAGCAGACAACAGCTATTCACTTTGGCTGCACTGTGCCAGGTGCCAGCACCAGGTATCCACTCTCTCTGTACAGAACACACCTGGAGCAGAGCAGCCATGCATTGGCAGGACTGACAGTGCAAGCTGTTACAAATGCTTCTGGCGTGAAACCCTACGTGGGTACCCGCCTATGCCTGCCAGTGCCCTGCAGCCTCACATCATATCTTGCAAATGGTGTGCAGACTCTCTGAAGACTCTCTCAGAAGGACTCTTGGCTTCTGCTATGTGCAGCAGCAAGGATTTGGGAACAGTTTCTTATTGCTCTTTGAAGCAGGATATCTTCACTGGGCAGTACAACTGATGGCTTCATGCAAATAGTCTAGAAAGTGGTAAATCAATATTAATTTACAAAATTAATACGTTACACAGAGAGCTGAACAAAGCTCGGCAGCTCTGCCTATAACCCCTTTGCACCTGAGGAACTGCTGAGTGACAAAATAAGCAACCTTCACTCTGCCCTTAGCAGGATACAATAGCCATGGTCCTCACCAGAATCTGCAGCGCAAGCCTTGCTTAGTAAGTTAACACTTGTGAATTTTTGTGCATAGGATGTCTAGCTGCAGGAAGATTTTACTTTATGGAACTGGAGCATTATGTAAAAGTAGGTTGATCTTCCTGACCTAATAACACAGGTCCTGGAACTGAGGGTTATGTAGGGTCAGTCCTCCTGGTAGTTCCAGCCAGAACAGAGAGGTACAAGAGGTAAAATCTGTTATTAATTCTCAAGTATTTTATCTGCTTTCTTCTTCTGTGTTAATGCATCACAGGAAAACTCACGTTTCGCAAATGCCATCATCATTTTCTCGTGCAGGGCGGCTGGTTAAAATGTGGACTTGGAAAAGCACAACACCCCTTTAGTGCTTGCTAGGCTCCTCTGCTAGCACTGACGGTAAAGGATATGGTTTTCCTGCTGACTTCAGCGAGAGGCAGGGCTGTTGGAACAGTTTTCCCTGGCTGTGCTTTAGTCATATGCATTTCCACATGCGGCAGGGTTAAAAGATTCATTGCCCTTCCTGACTCTGCTTCACCCCAGTGTTTGAGAGCAGTGGTGGGGGGCAGCGAGGGAAAAAGGAAGGCATTAATATACAACGAGAAGCTGAAATCAAAAGGCCAGCCCGTGCTGCATGTTCCCACTTATCGGCAACTGTGAGTCACACGCGTTAAACACATTTGTGCGCCGGTTGTGCGAGTTGTCCCTAGAATGCTTCAAACTTTTTATAGCTGCTCCCACTTGCTGCAGTGTCACCTGCTGGTGAGATCAAAGCACTCAATAGCACGCTCCCCCGCTCCATGCTCAACAAAGTCACCGGAGCCCTTGAAAACTCCTACAGATGTTTCCTCTCTGAAGACAAAAGGATATTTTTCTCCCCTCCCTTCCTCCTTCACACCAAAGAACAAATCCTATGCCTGGCTGAGTTTGTACCACCTCAGATTAATTGGCACTAATGCAAATGTTCGTGGCTGTGTGTGGGATGTTGCTGAGAGCATAATGGTTGTCGTATTTGCTTGCATGTGGTTACTCCACTTCAGCTGTGTAATTCATTGCTTTATAAAGTGCCTTACAATGCGCTACAGCACAGGAAGCTAATCATATGCCGTGGCAGACAATACAGCAGAGATTCAGAGTTACTGCAGGTCTCTTAAAGGCCCGTGCCCTGAAGTCCCCAGTCCTTTTTCATCAAAAGTCCCCCTCGAGTGAGTGTCTATTTTGCCACCTGGAACAAACTCTTAGAACTGCCAGAATGTCTGGAGCTTTTCTGCTGGCTCCTCGTGGGATTCCCTTTCATTCCTTTTCAGTCTAATTCCTCTTCCCTTCACTCCCACCCGAGTTTCTCTCCCTCTTTTTAGGCATCTTATTGGCAGGGTACTCCAGGCATAGCAGTATGAAGGTTGTACAAGAGTTTCCATTCTAAGGGGGTTATTTTGAGTTGCTTATGTTTTTGGCTGCAATTTTAAGCATTTGATACCAAGCCCAGAAGCAATTTTTTAATTGGAAAGTGTAAGCTGAGATAGGTACAAGAACAAAGATCCCTTAGAAGACAGTACTTCCGACTGTGTAATTTTAACAGATCTCATAGATGTGGGGATGGATTGGTGTTTGGTTCTGCAGTATCTTTTGGCTCTTCTTGTGCCCTTGACTGTTACTGGCTGGTAGTCACAGGGTGTTTTTTGTGCATGCAGACTCTGCTCTCTTGGTACCAAGCTTTGCTGCTACCAAGCTCTTGTCTCTAGCTTCCTCTAGAGAGGAAATCTCTCTCTCTCTCTCTCTCTCTTTGACCAATAAAGCATGGATGAAGAAGGGTGAACTCCTCTGCTAGACACTGACAATCTAAAAGCCAGCATCGAAGGAAGCAGTGAATTTGCCCAGTTGGTTGCACAAGTTTTTGCCTTGGTCTAGTTTGCTGGCCTAGCAGAAGCTGAACCATGTAGAAGTTCATAATTTAATTTGTTTTCTAAAAATGCACAAAATTCTATTAGAAACTCTACATGACAAGACTATCAAATTGCAAACACTCAAAGGCTAAGGAAATGACAAAATTGAGCTTGCCTACCCAGCCTTAATTCTGTTTCCTCGCTTGTATAGTTACAATAAAGTTTAATTAGATTGTCGCATATTATTTTGGGGAGCTGCTGGAGCTGGTCTCCCGCCTCATTCATTTTGCATGCTAATGCAGTGCAAGGCAGTTTTTCTTGAAACACTGAGGGCCGGAGTTTCTCACTTACTGCAGGGGCTGTATGATGTGTCATAAATAAGATTGGTGTTCATAGAAGGCAGGAGCTGTGAATGTAGAATGATAATGAAGAGTTTGGATAGTGAGAGAGTAACCACTTACTCCTTCACCCTGCCAGCCACCCACTGCTATTCCAATCCCTCTGGTCCGCAGCTGAGGACACCAAAGTGATACTCCCATACTGACCGCCTCCCCACCAAACTTACATATTCCCATGCTCCAGTTTCCTGGGAACCATTCAGGAGAAGATGTCAGGATGTTATGTGCCCTAATTCAGAGACCAATCCTGAGGGACATACTGACCCTCTTACGTGTCCTGTGGTAAATTACTGCTGTGGGAATGACAAAGGCTGCACATCTCACTGGGTCTTTTGCCTTAAAAATTAAAATCTTGCTGTGTGGTTATTCATAGAGAAGTTTCTTCATAGATAAACACTCTAAGGACAAGTTCACTTTTCATTCTCAGGCAGTGGTAAATGTGAAAATCAGTTTCATGCAATAGAGTTGATTCATATTCAGGTAGTCATTAACCATTCCTGACAAATGAAAGGTTTGTGACCATTTATTTGATGGGTCAGCTATCTCTCTTGCCTGTTTGTATTTAAGAATAGCCATTCCACTTCTAATAAAGATTGTGTATTTCCCTCCAGATTTTTTTTCTGTTTATTTCTGATTGGTTGTAAGTGCCGGAGTGAGTTTTCCTTTTAGCTGCAAATGCTACTCTTTGAAATAGAAGTGCATGACTGTAGAACTTAAGTGTAATAACAAAAGGCAGTCTCTGCTCCTGTAATTTCACTTGCCTCTTTCCCATGTTCTTCTGCAACTGTAGCAAAATGCTGAATAGCTTTAGTATTTCATCTTCAGAAAGCTAGGAAATACAGCCAAGGACACTAAACCACACTGAAATGAGAATGGACTCCCAGAGCACTGAAAAATGTTCCAGTTCTTTTAGGTTCAACCAGCCCTTTTCTGTTTGTTGCTTCAACTTATGTAAATTATTAGAGTTCAAGTAGATTTAATATTTATCATCCAAGACAGGAAGGGTCAGCCCTCCTTTCTTCTACATTCCCTCTACTGAAAAGTGTAATTTCAGTAAAATGTCAGCATTTGTGATTTAAATACATTTCAGCAAGAAGACTAGCAAATTGTTATTTCTGCTGTCCCTTCTCCAAAAGTGTTTCTAATTTTTTCTCTCTAAAATAGTAGGATCTAAGGAGAAAAGCAAGATGACTACAGTTGCTACATAGCAAGGCTTAAAATCTGTTTCCTTTTTTAAAGCTCTTAAGGTTTTTCAGATTTTTTGGACAAATTCCTGAATAAAGTACATCACATTAGTGATGGTGACCTGTGACTGTCCAGCAAGATCCCTCCATGAGCTCTCCTTTTTAAGATGAGATCTCGAGATGAAATAATTTACTTGTTCATTATTATTTGAAGATATCGCTGTTTGCAGTGAAAGGATGTGTACACCCCATTGTGCCCCACACTGAGCATCATGTATTCCTGTGATCTCTCCTTATTTCAGGAATAAATAAGAACAAATAGAAACTTGTAAAGCTAGGTCAATATAAGAGCCAATCTTAACCCTTGACTTGCTTTGCTTTTGAAAAACCGAATCTTGGACTGTTCTGGAACATGATGGATTGTCATGCTAACATTTTCTGGTAGCAACATTAGTTCCTGCAGAATATAGGTTTTTATTAGAGAGCTACCCCAAGCAGTTACAAATATTGCAGTATTCAAGGAGCAGGTGCAGCACTACTCTACCAGTGGTTAATTAGTGTTTTGAAAAGCAATTCTATGCTATTCCACCCATTTTCCAGGCCTCATCTCTTCAGACTCATCAGACACTTGATTTCCTTTAAGGAAATGAGCTCAATTCATCAGGTTTTAGAATATGTAGGGTGTTCTGGCTATCCATGCATCCATCCACAGCTTTTTGATGACCACCTTCAGCTGTTCTCACATGTTTTTGTTGTGCAGGCTTTGTCCTGTAGTTTTGGTATCACAGAGGACTGCTAGACTTTTCTTGACCACCTTTCCTCATTCTTGCTTTCTCATGGGTTAGTCCCAGATGGACAGGTCCTCTAGGGCTCTTCATTTACACTCACTCTAGTGAGTGAAGTTCATAGCAGAAGTTCATCCTTCAGTACCTAAAGGGGGTCTACAAGAGACCTGGTGAGATTTTTTTTTTTTACAAGGGCATGTAGTGATATGAGAAGGGGGAATGGCTTTAAACTGAAAGAGGACAGGTTTAGATTAGATGTTAGGAAGAAATTCTTTACTGTGGAGCTGGTGAGGCACTGGAACACATTGCTCAGGAAAATTGTGGATGCCCCACATCCACAACTGAAGTGTTCAAGGCCAGGCTGAATGGGGCTTTAAGCAACCTGATCTAATGGGTGGCACATTTTTTGTCATGTTCACTATATCTCACTGCTTTAAGATGTGGTGCACAACCTGTAGTCTGTCCCCTCATGCTGGGCCTTGCAGGCAGCTACTGGAGAGTAAAAGGAGAGGTCTTCAGGAACACTTGACATGATGAAGGAGGTTGTCACAAAAGAAGGGGCTCCAATGGTAAACAGAGTGGCAGACTATTCTTGCAGATGATCATGCTAGATGTTCTACCATTTATGATCTAACACTCTTGCCTTCTTACCCATTGGATGATTTGATTAACAAGAGGATTCATGGAATGTTGTGCATGGGGAGAAAAGAAATCTGAGATGTCTGTCCAAGCCAAAGTCCCTGCATCATTTTGACTCTTCTAGAAAGATGGTGGTAGGCAGGAAAGTTTCACATTTCTTCCTTGTATTCACTTCCTTAAAACAACATATTAGGGCCTTATTAAAAAAAAAAAAAAAAAAAAAATCGAAAATCCATTAGTTCTCTCACTGTTTTTTGTTTTCTGAAGACTTCTGTATTTTCATTTTGCTTGAACACTTCAGCTGCTCTCAGCCATTTCACTCTCAGTTTGGTGGCCCTCTCTTCTTCTCCCACAAAGGTCCATTGCTGTCGTGTTTGTGTTTCCAGGTCTGCAGAGACAGCCATTACCTTAAAATACAAGCAAAGCAGATGTTGTCTTCTGCTAGACCCCATACTGTAAGGAAACTCCAGAGAATGCAAATAAATAAATATTTCTGTGTGCATTTGTCCATCTGGGATCATCACAGCTTGCAGAGGTGAAGGCTATGCACGAGGGAGAACTGGCTGCACTCAGTGCCACAGCTGGGCTGGCCAACTTGTGCATGCAGGGGCAGCGCAAAGGAAAGAATTAAAATCAATTGCAGGCAACATCTTATACTTCCTTTTTAACCTGCTGCATCTGGGGAAGCTGGGGAAGGGAGCCAGAGGAGATGCACACAGACAGCTGCAGGGTGCAGGAGGAAACAGTGTTTGGGAAGTGGAGGCTTTAGTTAAGGGTTGAGGAAAGCAGACAAAGGGTTATAGGTTTATTCCTGGCTGGAGTCGGAGATTGAGAACACTGCTGTCATGATCAATGGAGAAGAGCAGTCTTCTGTCTCTTCCTAAGTGTTGTTTGGAGAAAGTGAAGGGGATGCAGAGAGGCACAGCATGATGGGGAGGAGGCACTGGTAATAGGAGAGGAGCTGGGAAAGACATGACGCTTTGAGGCAGCCGAAGATGAGCTGTTTTGCAAGCTGGCTGCTCTACTACAGTGAGACAGAGGGACGAGTTGGCAGCAATTGATGTATGTGGCTCATTCAAAAGCTTGATTGTAGTCTTCATTTTGTTTATCAATACGAGTGGTCCAGAGCTCTGCTTTCTTAAGGCTTCAGTCATTTGAGCTGTAAGAAAAGAAAGAATAAAACCAGTCATATGAAGACTTTGAGTTGCAATGCATCTATCCAATGGCTAAAAAAAATGTACTGCAAATTATAGCAATGAATTTATGAAGAGTATGCAGTTTATGGTTACAAAAGGTCAGTTCCCCTTTCTCCCCTTTCCTTCACATTTTCCCCTTAAAATCATGTATGGGATCGTTATGGATATCTGTTAAATAAAGGGCAACTCTTTGCTTATTACTGGCTGGGGAATACGGCCACTCCACCTGAGGATCCATTAGGTGTGTACTTTTCTTGTAGCAGCAAATGCAAAATGTTACTGTGACTGCAAATTAAGTGGTATCACCAAACACTTAACAAGTTTCCATGTTGGGCATCAGTGTCCTCCAGGTCCAGGTAACTTTTCCACTGAACTATGTGTGCAGGGCTGGGTAGACAGTGGAAGTTTGCACAGCTTGTGTAGTGATTGAAACACCCCCCCACACTCAAAATACAATCTGAGTTTAATTCACTCATTAGATGATGTGTGTGAGCACAGACTCTAAAAGTCCTGTAGGTTAGGTGCTATGCATATCTGACCTGAGAAGTTCAGCGCACTGCTGCTCTTTTGCTAGAAGAGATGGATGAGGCAATCAGGTGGTCTGAGTGAAATCTTGTATTATGACAAAGAATGCATGAGGAACTGCTCCCTTGAACCTGTGGGGAATCTGACAGAAGATAATCTCTTTACACACAGGGTCAGGTCTCTCTGCCCCAGCCCCTGCTCATCCAGATACTTGTTCTTCCCCGTTTTGTCACAATAGTGACAAGCTCTTTTTGTTTTTTTGTCTTCTTCCTCAGCTTTTCTGGTCTTGCTGTTTCTGTCACGCACAAACCCTCACAATATAATTGCCTGTGAAACCTCTCTGTCCACATGTGTCTTTGTTTTGGGAGATGGCACGTAGTTATGTTTGGGGTGGAGATCATTATTGTTTCAAACATCTGGCTGCATAAAGAACCTTAATGGCTTCTCTGAATTTATTTTGAATGAAAGGATGAAGTGTTCCGCCCACCATCTTCCACTGGCTTTTACCCAGCTTGTAGCAAAAAAATTACTGGAAGCCACATAACCTGTCAGGCTGCTTATTAAAGGTGTCAGGAGAGGATTACTAAACCTCCCTACTTGGAGGGGGCCATGCAGTGACTGACCTATACAGCAACTTTCGTTGCAGTGGTGGAAAGGCAAAGTGCAAGAAATTTCTTGTCTTTCAAAAAGGAGTAGACTGCTTAGATGGAGGAGCAAAGGCACATTTCCCTCAAGGCAATGGCAAGGAGTTCCCTGAAAGAGAGGTGTTTCTGTGACCTTGACTGCACCCCTCCCTGACAGCTGGCTGTGGGTGCAGGGCTTGACTAGTGGTCGGTGCCATTCCTCCAGATCCACAGAGGTTTCAGGCAGAATCATAGTTCATGGAGACTTGACCTCTCCCTGTGCACCACGGGGTCATGTGTAAATCAAATCCTTTGCCCGGACAGGTGATGACTTTGTGTGGTGTGAATCAATATATGTCCTGGAAGAGCAACTTTGAGATACATATCCCTTTAATCTGTGTGTAGATGGGGAATTATATCATGTAAATGCTAATTTACACACACTGGGGACACAAGTGAGTAGTTAGTTCATCCCCTGACACCAGAGGAGAGTTCTGGATAAAAGGTGCATGAGCCATTAAAAAGATATAACACTTAACCTTAGCTGGTGATGCATGTGAGAATGACACCATTACTGTTTTGGTGGTGGTGAAAGAACAAGATGTTCAGTGGTGCTTCTGAAGGTTTGTGATATGGTGCTAACAGGATATGAGTGTCAAGGATCTCAGCCATGGGAGCCCTTTTACTGGCTAGAAATGAAAGAATAGGAAACATAGAAAAGCTGCTGTGATTACAGTTGACTAAACTGTGATAAAAGATGATATGTTTGTGGGCTGCCATAGTTCTGCTTCTTATTTCCTTGCTGTGAAGCTGTGGCATGCTCCCCTGCAGAGCCTTAATTTCAGGTTGTGTGTATGGAGGGTCTTAGTGGTTTCTGGCAAGTTGCTCTTTCCAAAGTGAGACTGAGCCAGTGGAAGAGAGCTGCTCACCTATGTCACTGTTGGACACAAAATGATTCACACAGACAGAGCTCAATGTGTGATAGGGAAAAGAGAGAGATTTATTTAGTGGTTCCAATATTTATAGACTCTAAAAAACGATCAGGGATTGGATAGTTAGGTTGCTACCTTCCCAACCACACTGGTCGTGACAAATGTCCATCAAAAGACATTTCTTTAATGGAATGTATAAACATCTATGTTTATAATTACTTTCCTGGGAAAGTGGCTAGAAACTATGAAAACAAGATCAGAAGGTTTAATTCTCAGGGCGACACACCTGCTATGCTATAGAAATGTATTATACATGACATCGTACAGCAAGGCTCCTGATGGGAAACAAACAGAAGTGGGGCTCCATTAATAGGAAAAATGGGTAACAATGTAGTTTTATAGGCCACATCATCCCTGGTTCTTACAGAATTTTGTAGAGGGAGGCATTAGGTTAAATTAGATAATATGATGCAAGGGTTATGGCCATTTCACAAGCAGAAGGTTCTCTGAAGAGAACAGTTTTCAAAAGCCTTTCTCTGTGCTCAGCTTAGTATGTTCTTTAATATTAATGGTTTATTATCTGGATAGGACTGGAAAATAAGTAGGTGTGAAAATAAAATATTGACCAGGCTATCAACCAGGCACATCATCAACATGGGGTAGTATGGGGTTTTCCATTGGCTTTGTGTACCCAACCCTCTTTTTCTGTAGAAGCTAAAATTAGTTCCTCTACAGCTGCTATTGAAGGCATGGAAGACTTGAACTGACCAGTTGAGAAAACAGGCTGAAGTCACAATAAATTTAGTCCCCAAGTGTAGTAACTGCATTTGAGGTGAATAAAATTGTGGCATAAACGATACCTTTATCACTTCAATGTGAGGGATGAGCACACCACAGTCAAAGAGAATACAGCAGTTTTAGCCTCTTCTCACTGCTGCCCCAAGTGTAAATAGGGCATCACCAAGACAGACACCACTTCTGATTTTGTCAAATCACTTGATACAAACGTTGATCCTGCCATGGCTGAACATATAATACCCTCCCTCAGACATTTTCTTGTTACATAGAGTCACTGGCTGTGTTGCAATTCAGAAGTGAGCCATTCACTTACGAATGTGCAAGTGTTCATGTGTGTCACTGCCTTAAGCTCTCTGTGCATCAGGTTTATGAATCTAGTGGTCTTCTCAAAAGAATCACCTCATCAGATGGAGCAAATTGAAAAAGCACCCTTGTCTTTGCAATAATTGCTGTGAACATTAGTTTTCCTATTTAAAGTAATCTTCGATTGTGTTTTATTTTGTCCATGGTACAACAGAGACAAATTCTGCAATTAAACCAGAATAGTTCATTACAGATGACACTAATAATTGAACAGAGACATTGGAAAATATCTCTTGTCCTTTTACAGCAAGTGTAAATGATTGTAAGAAGGTTATACTGGGTATAAAAAGTCACATTACAGTAAAGGAAGTGCATGAATTCATAACCTGGATGATGGGAAAATGTTGCTGGCAGGAACAAAGGGTGTTTTACAGTTCCAAACTCTAATGAGTGACAATAAAGAAGAGACACTGAAAAAGAAGCTTACAAACTTATGACAATACTATAGGTTTGGCTGAGAAATTAGGCCAAGAGTTACAGGGACATTTAATCTTATGTCTGAGCCCCCAAAAAGCTGAGGAATATTTATTGTTAGTGCTCTTATAGCTAAACTTCGCCCCAGTATTTCTTTCTGAACCCTTTCCTGGCAATTAATATCTGGGAGCAGGACCATGTTAATTTTTCAATCCACATGTACATGGTACCTTTGTTCTAATACACATAACTTCCATACAGCTAGAAAGACATGAGGGACAGAGAGACTACCATAGGGAGGGGAGACAGAGTATTTTTGTGGACAAGGTTTAAAATACCTTTCCCACTAAATCTAACATTCGACATTCAGGCCACATTTACATTATGAAATAAAACATAGAGTTCTTTCCACAATTTAAAGTTACCACTTCTCTTGCTCTGTCCTTCTATGAACTTTCAGAAATTACGCCACTAATACCCCAGTAAGAAGTAGGAAAAGTAACCTGTGTATTTTGCTCAAATTTGAAGTGCCCACATTGCAAAAAAACCCCACCAAAACCCAACATCCAAACCAAAACAAAAAACCCACCCACCCACCCAAACAAAAAGAGGCAGGAAGGGATTACATCAGCAAAAATGCTGGTTTGGGTAACATTTTCACAAGTCCCCAGCTGGGATGCCAGAAGCCCAGTAAGAGCTCCCCTGCTTTTGAAGGTGTGATGTTTTGCATCAGTCTGACCTCAAGGTATTCCCCTGATGGGAGCTGCAGCTGCACAGTGCAAATGAAGGCCTGTGTAATTTATTTCTTTACTCCTAACAATGGCTTCAACCCCAAATTTACCCACAATTACTTTTTTTCCTCCTAAGACAGAGAGTTTTTTAATGAACTGCTGTGCTAATACTTTCACTGGAAATGTCAGGGATTTGGATGCAATTTTGACCTTGGCCACCATTTTTGGGGACATGGGCAAGCTACTTCCCTTGCATTTGTGCAGCTGTCTTTAAGGGACATTGCACTTACTTGCTTCTCAAAGATGTAATGAGGTGTCACTTGGTAAGAATTTGGAGGGAAAACACGTCATGTAAACGTAATTTAAAAATATTATTATATTGACCTTCAGAACAACTGAAATATGGTGAATTTGGTATAAACTAAAATGAAAAATTAGAGCAGTAACTCACCGCTATAGCTTTCTGCTGGTTCAATACTTTGTGGAGAGAAGACTCAGGCATCTTACTGTTGCGGACTTGAATTTTAAACAGATTTCAAAAGAAAGTCTGGTGGTAGAATCTTCTGATCTGCTTTATACATTTATCCTCATGTACAACTAATTGCACATTTTTGAATTCCTTTTCCTGACCCAGAGTTTTGCAATGGCAGATCTCAAAAGTGCTACACAAAGTTCATGGCACTTGCTCTGCAGATCAAGCAACGTCTTGGTTTTAAATGCAAGGAGTGACTTGGGAATTCAGGGATTGATGGCTGGGGAGAGAGCTCCAGATTCCTGAATCCCAGAGGAGCTCTACCCAGGAGGCTGTTTTGCCCCTCTGAACAGGAATTTGAAGAACTCCCCAATTAGCATTTGCCTGAGCCCTGCTTCTTGCTTTTTTTCCACTTTCTTACAAGTGTTAATTTTGCTAACATTGTTCAATGATATCTTAAAAATATCTTCAGCACTGGAGGCATTTTTCCCTTCACTGTTTTTGTTGTTTTTTTCAAGCACTTGCAATGAGTCCTTCTCTTCCTGAGATAACAGCCTCACTGAGGTCTAGTAGTTAAATTCCTAAATATTATATCCCTTTTAAAAAACACACCAAAAAGAATATGAAATACCACATATAAAACAATATTTTAGAATATAAAGAAGCTTGCTTGGATTAGTATTCCATAATAACATGATTATTTCTCTCAAAACCAGTGCTACTTATGTTGTTTCCTGTTTGAAATATCCTGCTTTGCATTTTTTTAAATTTATGAAATAATTGGTTTTGCACAGCAATCTACAGCAAAAGTATTCAGAGACCCTTGTGCATTTCTGCCTGATCTGCTACATTTCCCCTCTCCAAAAGAAAAAGACCTTGGATGTTTTAGATATGGCACTCAGCATCCTTCAAAAGACAAACTCAAAAGTTAGCTCTGATGTGATATAACTAAAATGCTGATGGTTCAATTCTTAGATTTTCAGGGCTGATGATAGCTTAAATAAACCAGTTACACAACTGGACCTTCTTTCAGGAACACATTTAAGCACATGATTAAATTTGGGCATATATATAAGGTCTGAGATTTTTAATATTTTCCTAAATTAGATCTTTGTTTTCCTGGGGGTGTGTATACAAGAGGTATTCCTCAGCAATATAGGTATTTCTCTGAGCACTGTCAGGGCAAAGGGAATGCGAGTCTAAAGTTTAGGGGAAGAGCCTCTCACTTCCAATTTCTTGAGGTTTTGCCTTAAGCATAACTTTGCTTCAGAGGGTTGAATCCTTCTCACTCTGGCTTTCTCTTGTTTGATTTGGAAGATGTAGCTATGTATTTCCTTAAGTCCTGATTAATGTGGAGAAACATTCTTTTCATGCTTGTAAAAAACAGACGCATCCCAGCCAGGCCCAGAACATATGTGACTGGTTCCATCCTCTTTACAACATATTGCTGTGTGAAATAAGGAACATGCGACAATCATCACTTTCCAGTCTCCGGACTATGATGCCAGATAGAAGGCACCCATCCATTTTTTTTTCCCTTATCCTTTTTATAGTCCTTACTCTCCCATACTGATTAAATTTGAATAGCCATTTTATTGCCAATTCTGTTAGCTATGATCATGCCTTATTATTCTATTAAATGAAGTTAAATGGAAATAGGAGAATCAGCACCTTTGCTTGCCAGTTGCTGGCTTGCAGGTTGAAATGTTTCACCATGCCCTTTATTCTATTATTGTTAATAAATAAGACACACAATTCTTTCATTTAATTCATTTCTGATCTTGAGGTTTGATAGTGTTGACATTCTAAGAATCCAGCATGAATTAGTCATTTTGTGGTGCCAGAGCTTACTGTGCATAGGAGAGTGCTACTAGCGATGTGAAAATAAGAACACCACAACAAACCAGGCAGCAAAAATTTTATGTCTTTTTTTGGAAGCTTTTTTTATTGTTGTTGTTTTAGTATGAGGTGGTATATTGACTGAAAGTGATCATATCCCTGACTGCACAGAAAAGTACACTCAGGTGTTCTCACATGAAAGAATCTCTCTAGAAAAATTCACACTTTTTCTGTCCAGTTTTGCTTTTCCTGTTTCTCATTGTTCAAGCAGAACCACACTTTATAAAGCTTTGGACACACAGCTGGACATACATAAAAACCACACCTGATTTAGACTTGTAATTTACCTTTGTCAATCATATTGTTATTTGAACATATTGTTCTTCAATTTACATTGGCACATATAGAGCTCTGGTTCTGTACCTTTAAAATAAACAGGAACTTTGCCATTAAATTTGGGGAGTATCAGATAAAATCTTGTATGTACAGATTAGACATCCAGATTCTTGTGTCTTTCATGTCCAGTGATCTTGAAAATACAGACTCAGTTTGGACACATTGGGCAGCTGGGTGCATTATCCAGTATTTGTCCCTGAGCAAGCATTCTCTGCCATTCTCTTACTCCAATAGAAAGTGTGCAAATCTGGCTCACTGACAAGAAAGAAAGAAATCTTTACCTCTTTTCTCTTGGTTCAAACTAGAAATGAGTAAAACAATTTAGTAAGCATGTAAAATACACTGGAAGTTGAGAGAATTTAGGTTTACATTATAGGTATAAGATGTGACTTTGAAGAGCCTGTTCTTTATTTCCCTCTCTTTTTTCCTGATTTATTTACTGACTCCCAGGCAAACTTGTTTGCCATGTGGTGCAAATTGAATTGAAACCACTGAATTTCTCTAACTGCTTAGGGTACCTACTGTCAGAAAATCTGCACAAGTTTTAGAATTAGCAGACACACAAAATGTTTATCTCACTTGTTAGCTTGGTAAAAGCCCACTGACTTTCTGAAATCACAGCAGCGAGCTGTAAATGATGTGTGAAATGAAAAGGCTTTGCTCACCCAGCGAAGACAGAGCAAACATTCAGGAAGCTGTGCCATTGGACCAGGCTTGGTGGAAAGGAGGGAAACAGCTGTGATACAAGGAGAATTAAGCCCAGAATATACCAGCAAAGACAGAAAATAAATCAAGTTTGATGTAATTTTCCTATGCAGGTTTGGTTTTTTTTTTCTTTTCTTTTCTGTCTTGCTCTGTTTCTTTTTTGCATAGACTGCAAAGCTGAGTGGTTCTGGTTTGTGTGACTTGCATGAAGTTTTAAATTTGAAGTGATCATTGATTTGTGCATTATGTTCTACTGCATCAGGCATTCTGTTTTGTTTCTGTCCACGTCTACGTGTTTTACAGGGAAGCAGCTTTAGCAGGGAGTCTGTGATAGAAAACTGACTTGTAAAATGAGTGCCAGTTCAAGGGCAGAATCATCCGTCTTTTCTGCCTTCGCCCTTCTGATGATCTGGGAAGGAAAGGGAAGCACATGGGGGTTAGAAAATTGAATGACACACTTAGAGGTTAGACAGAGGCATAGATTTTAAAGAGTTTATCCTTGTAGAGGAATCATGCTGAATCTGTCCTGGCTAGCACCACATTAATGGGAAAAGAAGGAGAAAGGGATAGGTTGAGAACCGTAGGATCTCCTCACCAGTGGGTGCTAGTGGGTGGCAGCAGGGATCACACATCCTTGGCTCTCCCCAAGTTTACTCTGTTTCCATACCATCTGCCATCCCTACCCCCCATACTTGTTGGCTTAACCCCATTAAGCACATGGCCCTGTGCATGCTGGAATGAGTAGACACAGACCATTATGTGACTGCTCGGTTTGAGCATTGAATCAGGGGCAATATGAATACATGACTTGGGCGGGAGCTGGGGATTGATGTTGTGCTAGTGTGCTAGCACAGCTTCTGGATGGGATCTAGTTTGTACTGTCCAGGTCCAAGTGTGAGGAGAGCAGGTGTGTGGTTGTATGCCCATGTAAATCTACTTTAAACACTGCATTTCCAGGCAGTATTAGATTTAAACCCCATTGTGAAAAGATGCTAAATCCCTGTCCCAGGATCCAGGCTTTGAATTAGAGTTTTTTGTTATAACAACTTGTATTTCCAAAAAGCCAAGATGTTCTGTTGCGACAGTTCCTAACAGTACAGTTTACAATTTTTTTTTTGCTGTATTTTGGCTTGTTACTGTAAAATACTGTGACAGATGGAGCATCATCTGTCAACAATTCCTATCTGACACAGAGTAGAAATTATTGCTGTGATGAAATCATTGATCTTGTATCTTTACATTTAGGAGCAAGGAGGATCTTATACTCAACTGAATAAAATCAAAAGCAGTTTAGTTTAGGATCCAAGAGGGATTTTACTCTAGAAAGACCCTTAGTGACTGGAGGTGGAAAAGATTTTAGTCTTGGCAGACATAGCTACATAAAAGCTAATTTCTCATAGCTGTCTTATTGCTTTCTATGATATGTCAACACTAGTATGGAACACTAGCATGGATTTATCCATGACTCTTTCATGTGTGTTTTTCAGGCAAATGAGAGCTAAGGAAAAAGCAGATTTTTTTTTAAAATTTAATTTTTTTATTTTGTGTGTGTGTGTGTGTGTGTGTGTGTGTGTGTGTGTGTGTTTAGAGCATTCTCATAGCTGGGAGCCAGCTCACTTCTCTGTGCAGGATCTGAGAGCAAGGGGAGAGCTTCCCTAGCCAGACTTGCAGTCAGGAGTACCATGGGAGGGAGGCAAAGGCATCATGAAAAACAATTAACAATTAACAGAAAAGATTTGGTTTTCCAAGAGTTTGCTGGCACAGATATGGATGTGGCACTAATGTGGCCTAATGTGGCAGTAATTATGGTGTTAATGCCATCTTATTAGTTCTTAAACTCAGGATGCCTTCTCATTTTAATGACCAGTGTCTTTTATTACTGATTTACTACATCATTTGCTAATACTCTTGATTTAAGTAGTTATGCTGGAGAAACAAGGATGAAATTAAATGATAAGATGAAATGATAAGAAGGAAAGAAATTTGAGGATGTGGCTTTTACCAGTGACAGTCTTTGTGCCTAAATATATCTCCTTAGATTGACCCTAATACTGGACAGGAAACCTTATCTGCATACAAGTGAATGCAGCCAAAGTCAGCCAGCAGGTAAAATGCCTTGTTGGTACTCTCCTGAAACTGTTAGGAAGGTGAGTGGGAAGTTGGTTCTCCATAATTTTTTGTTACATTAAAACTACTCTGCCTAGTACTTGTAAGAAGTGACAATTCGTATCCCTTCAGCAAATAGTGATGGGTTTGGTGCTTCTTGGGATTATCCTCAAAGAAGATATGCCACCTGAACATCATCAACCTTGTGCTAAAGCACCTGTAAACCTAGATCTGAAAGTCTTGGCATCATGGATTTCTTAGGGCTTTTCTTAATATGGCTTTTTGCTGTGCCAAAAAAACAAATAAATAGTTAATTTCTCTCTGCTTCTTGTTTAAACTTGAAGGGAACAGGCTTTCTACTTTGTCCTGAAAAATAGTCCAGCAACTATTGTGAACAGTGGTTTGGATTGGTCCTTATTTTATTCTGAACCTGCCTGTCCATTCCCAGCAATGAAAAGGAATCACTGTTCATTAGGTGATTAAGAAAAGTTTAGAGTGGCTTGGAACAGCACAGAGGTGGATTTTCCTGCCAGAGAGTCTATTAGTAAATGCTTTTATGGGACTCTTCACTCTTCTGGAGTGAGTAAGTCGTGCATTCACAGTCTTGCAAAGCAATCGTCTGTGAATTGTACGTGAAGAAATGTAGGGGAGGCATGTGTGGTGTGTGTTCCAATGGGACTATTCCCTAGCCACCACTTGCTTCGGAAATTGTATTAAAATGTACAATTGTTGGTCATTAGGGTTAGCCTTGCAAAGCAGGCATGACAGTATTAGCAGGAAATGCTTCCTTGATTTCAATTATAATGCATAAATTATATTCTTCTTCTGTCTTATCCATGCAACATTCAACAACAGCATTTTCATCTTGGTCTGGGGAATAGAATTTTGCACATGATATAACTTCCATTGCCTTAAATACGGCCTCCCCAATTTTATCACTGAGCACTCAAAATCTTCATTATTACAGTTCAGCCAGCAGAAATTAGTTGTATTTAGATCCCAGTAGGCCATAAGATGCATGCAGCTTTAAGATTTGGCTTCCATTTAGCCTTGGGAAGCAGTCTTAAAGCTTGACGATTGAATTACAAGAAGTACTTGTATCTCTCTGCCAACAGTAGAGTAAAAACCAGAGCTGTCCTGGGGTGTGAGAAGCAGGGAATGGGAAAGATGGGACTAATCATTCCTTCCTAGAAGACTGAAGTATCTATGGGAAAATCCAGTTCCTCTGATTTGCTTTCATCTGGTAAAACCCTTCCATGAAAAAGTGGTTGAGATAATTACACAGTGGAGGTCACTTTATTATTTACAGTGGTTTACTCATGAAGCTTAAGTATGTAGCTTGCTGATCTTGTTGTCCACACATGTGAGACTTTATCTGCCTTTATCTGAAACATTTGTAGGGTTTCTCTGACTGATTTGGGTAACAAGAGCTGCAAAACCTCCTGGAACATGGTCTTTAACCATGCAAATTGGCATGTAAGGACCATGGTGCACCCTCTCATGCTGTTGAAAAGTCACTTCTCCTAATACTTAAAGTAGTTACTCCTCCCTTTATAATCATCCTACCTCCTGTTATGGTCTAAAAGCAGCTCACCAGTATTAATGAACATGAGCTGTTCAGCCTATCAACTTACTGTGTAAAAAGCAAAAAGTATTTCTTCTACCTTTTGTATTGAAACAATTGTGTATGTGTGTGTATTTGCATTAGAGGATTGTGCTGCCTTGTCTGTGTTTAGCACATATCTGCTTGGTAAATATATCTCAGTTGAAATGCCTGTATTCATGGAAAGAGGAGTTTCTTGATGTTGTCTCTACAGAAGGCTAGAATTATAACTCCAGGAAAGGAATGTGAAGTGCTCAAAATGACAAGAAAAACAGATCTGATGTTGAAAAAAATATGAGTCTGTGAGTTTTATTCCAAAGAAGAAAACCACTTGCCACTTACAAATCTTCTATTCACATCTTTTATCTAAATCATTAATTGAATTTCTTCTTAGTCAGTTCTTTTCTTCTCCTCAACGGAAGCAGCAAATTTTTCCAGTTTTCCAAGTTTGGTCCTGAACTTTTCAAGACTTCACATGCACTACAGAAATGGCTAATCCAGTGAAAACCATTGCCTGCTTTTCTATTTCCATGTATTCACTATTTCAACATTAGAGGAAATGCACCTAGAACTAGTGAAACATTAACACTGGAAGCCTTGCACAGTGGAGCACTGACATCAAATAATTTTATGCTTTGGTCTGAAGGAAAGTTGTTTTCAAATATAAATACTTGGGTGTTCATTATGATTTATCTACTTGTTAGCTAAGATATTAGGGGCAAATATTCCTTGTGATTGTAACCTAAGAGAAAGACAGAAAACTTAATTGCGCCATACCATCCAACAGGTGCTGCCCAATAACCAGTAAGTCAAGCAAGGATTATTATGACTGAAACATTTTAATGCTAAAATAACCCAAACTGGCTTTTCATCACTGTTCTTCATGGGCAGGCAGACCTGTTTGAATTGGTTTTGTCTCCAAGTCTCTTTTTGAATGTCCTCTTGCTATAGAAAAGAAGGAAGTTTGTGCTGTGTCCAAGGAACATGTTAACTACTGTACAAAGTTCTAGACCTTGTGCAAACTGGGAGAAAAAAAACTCTCAATATTTTGCATTCATAAAGCACCTTCTGTTTGTCTCAGCTCATGGTGAAAATGTGAACTCTGAATTAAAAAGCAGCACTGTCATTATACCTAGCCTAGTGATGGGTAAACTAAGGCAGAAAATACATTGAAATTATGAACTTGGCTAGGAACTAAATCCAGGAACAAGAAAAAAATCTTCAGCACTTAAAAGACCAGAAATGTTTCCCATTGCCCTTTCCACAGTATCAATTGAATATGTAAGACTGTGGCATTTTCCTTGCCTTAACAATTTCTGATGTGGTAGACAGACAAATGAGTAACATGTGTGTCATAAAACAAGACCAGATTTTATTTTTTTTTAACATAAAAATGTAGTTTACCCCTAGCTCTTCATGTCAGGGATTTGAGGACTGGGAATCTATTTTGTATCCCCAGTCTTCACAAAGCCTTCCTCGTATGTGCAAAACACCGGGGGGGCTTCTCCTTATCACCACTTTCTTGCAGCTGTTCCTTCAAGCTCACACTTGATGGCTGCAATTGGTGTGACAGAGAGTGGAGTAATTCTACATTATGTGCTACTGTTTGCAGGTGACTGGGGATATTTGCACTTGAATGTTGTGCGTGTGCCTTCAGCTAATAAGCAAGAGTGTGGCTCTGAGAGGACTTACTGGTTTTCACTACCAGTGACCATAAATAATGGTCGCTGATGCACAGCATCCAACAATTTGCTCATCTGTTTCCTTTTATTGAGAATGTTGTATTTTCCGTTCTGGCTATGCAGAAAATTTTTGTGCTTTCCAATGCTCCTTGTTAATCTGTGAGCAGAAGCACTGCAGAGCAAACACCAGGGCAGAGGTATCCCCAAACCCACCACCCACCCCTTGGTGGTGATCTCTCTTACAAGGGAGAGTAAGCCCAGCAATGCCATAGCTGCATTTTGCCTGGAATTGAGGTGACCTGCTGTTCTTCTCTTTTTGAACTTTTTCTCCTCAAGTATAGGTTTAGCTAAAACCTGTAAACAAGGTAGTGTATCTTACAAAGAAAGGCTCTGGCTATCTTAAAAATTATGTGGACTGCTGAATATTGCTCTGTATCTGTCAGAAATGGGACTGTATTGCTTATTCACTTTATCCATCCTCCTGAAGCCTCATTCCTAAAACAGCAATACTTCTCTTCCATATTTCCTAACATTGCAGTATTATTCTAAGTTTCATAATCTCTCCTGCCATCAGAGTCATACAGAATTCATGTGCTTTTACCCACCATGCACAGAATGGAAGACCTGGAATGAAAATGTAATTAAATCATATGCAAATAAAAAATGCTGGAGCTGACTTCATAAGAAGGAGACTGTCATATCAAATACCATATTGTATTTGATTTCAATATTAACTGATAGGATTAGCAGAGATGAAATTTACCTTAGAAAGGTGAGCCTGCCTAGAGTTACTGGTGAAAGGATTTCACTGCTTTTGCAGCTTTTGCACCCAGGAGTTTTTTTGTTCCTAACCTTGTTGCAAAGAAAGCTGTTTCATGGCAACTTAAGGTTTTGCTGCCTGGGTGGTGCTGTATTTCCATCCAGCCTGGTCCAGGGGTTGGCCAGGAGTCTGAGTGTGGCTGAGGGGACAGGTCAGCCTGCTGTCTGCAGCAGTGCCAGGGTAGGGCTGGGCTGTTTGCTCCTGCCCCTGAGTGGGCTGTAGAGGTGGGCAGTCTGGGGAGACTGTGCCCCAAAACCTGGCTGCTGCCCAGGAGCTCTGGCTGCAGTCATTGGGTTGCGTACACTGGTGGAATTTTAGGGCATCCTTTTCTTGCAGCAATGCTGGACTCTGGCAAGAACTGCATTTGCTAGATCATGTGGATAGGATCAGAAGAGGCACAAATTGCCTTTCCTCTCTCTGTTGGTGCTTTTTGGGCAGTTCTTGGTGCTTGTGGAGCAGTTGGGCAGTTCCTGTGTTGTCTCTGCCTTTCACAAGGCCCTGAGAGCTCTCATATGGCTTACCAGTGCCCTGCACCTCATGTATGGCTCTGTGCACTGTGATGTTTCCTGGCTTTCCTCCTCCCATGGGATTGCTGAGCCTGGCCCTGTGGCTCTCAGCCAGAGCCATCTCCTGGTGCTGCTGCCTCCCGGCCCCTACGCCTTGGCTCAGGGCTCTTCTGACCTGCTGCCTTCATAAACACTTCAGTGGCTTGGCCTTTGGTGTGAAGTGCCTTGGGAGCCCACTATGAAAGGTGCTATAGAAATGTAGTTTTGATTTAATTTGGTTTGATTTACAGTTTGAAAAATGAAAATCTTTTTGCAAAGCTAAGACCCCTGTACATTTTTTTCCAGCTTGCTTCTGCTGGTTGCAAAGCTACTTGCATTCCCTTTTGCATCACTGGGAATTTTCTTGACACATTTACACTCCTGTTCTCAATAACTTCATACCCAGTCTCATGCTGACACTTTCTCTCTTTCCCTCTCTTTTTATTTATTAAAATTACCTGCTCCACAGGTATTAAACATAACCAAGCCAAGCAGAATAGAGGCCAGTCATAAAAACATAGATGACTACATTTTTCCTGGTTATGATCTATGACAGGCACTTAGTCCTTTAAAAAATTGCTACACCTTCAGAGCCTGGAGATCTGGAGACCTCAATAGCATCAGAGGTTTTAAGAAAACATTGTAGCCGTTTCCTTTGAAATCCCTGTACTTCCTGAATTTCTGTCCTTATTTTTGTACTACAGTGTCATTCTGTTTGATGCTGGGTTCCTATACTGGCAGGCACTCTACAAACCCACAGGAGTTGCCCCAGAAACCACACACTTTAGCAGACAAAAATATTGACAAGAAAGCAGAAGTACAAGAGAGGTGAAGTGATTTGTTCAAGGCCACAGAGCAGCTCACTGGCAGGGCTCACTGTGGAAGACAGGCTTTCTGGTGCCATACCCACAGCAGTTACTGGCCTCTAAATCTCTGAACTCATCCTTTAATCCTTTGGCATTCACAAAGATTTAAAAAATTTACTTTACTGGACTTGAGGAAACTTGATGGTCCCTGAAGTGGAAAATATCAAAGAATACAGCCAGCACTTGTAAAATTAAGTTGGGTTATTTAATGTATTCCTAGAAGCTTATATCTCTGCGAAGAAATACAGTAATCCGGGTTTCCTTGCCAGCGTTTCCTTATGTGTGACAAGCTATGGTGAAGGACAGGAAAAAAATAGGAACAATTTTACCTCGTACCAGGAACATTTTCTTGTGCTTGATATATAGTAATAAATTGTGAAACTACTCTCAAAACTCCGCAGGTTGGGAACAACTTTAGAGATAAAACAGGGAAGTTGTCTTGTAGGTTTAAACAGTGGAGATGTGTTTTGGGGTAGACTATGACTTCTTGGTGATACAGTAATCAGAATAAAAATTTCAAAAATTAAAAATGGAGGGCAGTTTTGGCACAGCCACAGCTTTTCATCAGAGGCACTGTGGTTCCCAGTGATGTTAATTAGCACATTCTTTGCCAGATGATGTAAAATAACAAGGCAGAAAGACACAGCACATAGTGAAAGAGAGGATTGAGCTGGGTCATCCTGACGTGACACTGAGACTGCTTTGAAAGTGTTTTGGGAGCGATTCCTCTCATCTGGCTTGTAACAGGCATCAGATGGATGGATGGTGGTCTGAGGCCCCTCTGCAATGGCAGGAGGACTCTGCAGCAAGACAGTCCCTTCAGGGGTGATTCATCCTGTCTGCTTCAGGCATCTGTGTAGGAGGGGATGGATCCCTCTCTGAAGCGACTGCTCACTCACCACTGAGTACAACGGGAGCCTGGACGACTAGTGCTCTCTTCTAGCTGCCTGGACTTCTAGGGATTACAAGTAGGGCAGATCAGCCCCACTTTATGACACCTTTATGTCCTCCTTCATGTTGTCATCAGAAATGTAAAACCTGCTGGGGCAGGCTGACAATCTGTGCTGGTGAGCATTGCACACTCCAAGTTTTAGGAGTACTTCCAACATCCCTCTCCCACATTTCTCTGGAACACTTCTGCCTTCGCTCCAGTTGCATCCTTTACGGCCTCAAGGTGGGCTGCTGGGAGAGGAGTATTTTTTTGTGTGTCAAAACATGATTTCTGGGAAGTATGAAGACAACACACCTGCAACAAAATTGAGAGACAGGTGCAGATGCCTGTTTATGTTTTTAAAGACTGCAGATGTGTCTATGTGTGTACATAGAACTGCTCAGGCAAGCTAAGATGCATGGATTAATTTAAACCTATACTCTTCAGAAAGCCATTTGAGATGAACTTGGTTTGATGTTATATTTATAACCAACACTATAGTGGTTGTTGGGGTTTTTTCTGCTTGGGAAATTTCAGATGTGGTATTTAGCTTTGTTTGGAATGAAGACAAGTTTTTTGGCACAGAATAATTTCCTGCAAAAGAAAATTGGGACTCTCTAAGGCTTCAAAAGTCATGTGAATAGTTTTATCCTGCTGGCCTATTCTTGGTGTACTGTTTATCTTCCTTCTCTGTGTGCTGTGCATGGCAGGGCCTCATCCTCTTGTGATGCATGTGTCAGGGGAGACTTCTGACTAGGCACTGCAGATACTGTATCATTAAAATTAATAAGCAGGAACAGTGGAGGTTCCTGGAGAGACTATGATAAACATTTGACCAAACTTATTTTGTTTTAAATTGTGTAATCCTTCAAAAAACATTATCTTCACAATCTCATCTCTCGTGCCTTTCTGTCATGTCTCTGTCATGTGCTGAGGTTACCCTCTCACTGATTGATGGCTCCTAAACCTGTCTTTCAGTGTCTCTCCCTAGCACGAACCTCTGGGTATTCTCAGAGTATGTATGGGGGTACAGGCTTTGCTCTGCAAGTGTCAAGTCATGTCAGGTGGGTATAGTGACTCAGAAATAGCTTCTCCAAAAAGAAAATAGCATTGCTCTTCTTATTTTATTTAAAAAGGAAAATATGCTTTTATTGTTTTAGACACAGTTTGTTAAAGCATGTTGTTTGTAAAAACAATAGAGATCTGTGTGTATAGTTCAACTCCTTAACCTTTAATCTTCCCTTGCAGGTTTTTCAAAGTTCTTCTCCACCCCAGCTTGGGCTAGCATTCTCTCCCTGCTTCCACATACTCCCTCACCTGCTGGGAAGCCACATGTAACAGTATATGAGCAATCCTCCTGATGACATCCAGGCTCCCCTGCTGTACTCCAGACTTGGGATCCTACAGTGATTTAACATCTTTGTTTCTAAGCTTAGTTTAGGAAAGATTAAGCTGTTCTTTGTATAATGTGTGCTTACTGGATCCATGAGACTTATTAAAAACATATGCAGAAAGTTCCCACCTCCCATCTCCTCTCCTGGGGCTAATGGTTGTGCGCTGTGATAGGTTCATTATTTCAGATGTTCTCCTGCAACAAACCCTAGTCAGTCCCTCTTGGAACCTTCCCTTGGAGCTTTCACCTTTCAGGTTTGTCCCCTATTTTTGTTGGTAGTTGCCACACTGGCTCCACCTGTTGAAAATCCTATGTATGGGGAAGGGAATCCTTTCATGCTGTAGCCACTTTCCTATACGTTCACCCATTTTCTCCTCCTCATTGTCCTTCTTTCACACCAACACTTTCTGCTTCTGAAACCTTCTGACCTGAGAGAAGCCAGAAGAAGGAGAGTTACAACAGGGTAGCCACACTGGGAAATTGATAATAGATTGTATCTGCCTTGGTTTTGAAGTCAAGACAGAAAAGCCATTGCTGTGGTGGAGGAGTTTGTAAAAGCTAACATTATCCACATTTATGGAGGTCCTCTTTCCATGGGAAAAGTGTGGATTTTCAAACTGCCTGAAATGAGTCTCAGGAGAACCCAGTGGTAGGTGAGAGAAGGGCTGATGTGAGCCAGAAGGAGGAGGGAGTATAAATCATTCACCTCTGACTGAGGTTCCAAACAAACCTGAAGCTTCAGCTGAGACCTTGGAGAAACCAGTCAAATGTATTGTTCCTTCTCCTGAGGGGCGAAAAAAAAGGTGAAAAAATTCAAGGGGAGCAAAACATTTCCTTTGCTTTGCATATTACAAAAAGCACCAAATGTAGAAAAGAAGAGGAGCAAGTAGGCTGATAAGAGATTTCATTTCATTCCCCTCAGGGTGCCAACTTACCAGTGGTAACCTCGTGGTCTGCTGATGTCATTCACACAAAGCAGTTACTTCTGAAGAGACAGGTTTCCTCAGATTTTACCATCTGAGGGAAAAATAGAGGAAAAAATTGTTTGAAAGGGAAAAAAATGTTAAGGTGTCTGTGTTTTACCAAAAGCCTTTGTAGGAGGTTATTAACTTCAAAAGAAAACTAAATTTATCGTAACTTCTCTCCTCCCTCCCTGTGTTTCTGAAAAGAGCACTTGCTGTGATTGTCTGAGCCATTAAGGGCTCCTGGAAGGGCAATGAAGTCCTGTCCTCCCGTGTCTGTGTGCTTACTGATTTATAAACCTCTCTGTAGGTAGAAAGAAGAAGGTGAAATTTCCCCTTTAGAGGCAGATGGGCTCCAAAGACTAAAATACAATTATTATGCAGACTCTCAACATGTAGAAAATGGGAATAAAAATCTGTGTCTAAGATCCATATGAGGGAAACTTTCTTCTCAGGATCTCAAGGGAGCAGACTTCATCACCCCAAACTTTTTTCTTCTTTTTGAACAATGATTCCTGGAAAGAAAGACGAGGTTTAAAAGCAGTTGGCAGAGGTGAACCGTGGATGCCACCTGCTCCTTTTGAATGTTAGCCTGAGATCCCCACAAACAGGCTGTGCTATTCATGTACCTGTGTCACATTTTGAAGAAAAACTTTCTAAAGAGTCTGTGCAGTGGGACTGGCAAATAGGAGGTTTGTGTTTTCTCTTGCATGGGAGCAAAACCTGTAATCTGAAGGAGACAGGAAGGTAGCTAAACTGCTCATGCCATTGCTGGTACAAGAGAGTTAATCTGGCATGATGCAGAAGGTGGGAGATTTCATAAGAAGCTCATGCCATGTGGTAGTGGTTTCTAGTGCCCAAATACACTTTTCGTATCAGTGTGAAATGCTGGATTTAGCTTCACGGGAACCTTCTCCCCTCTGAGCAGGTCCACTTGCTTCTCCCATCTGTATGAACCTGATCCTTATACTCCCTGGCAATGTCACACTTTTGGCAAAGCTCTTCACGTCCCAGCTCTTCTCTCCTTTCAGCAGGTAGCATTGTATTCAGTGGCCTTTTCAGGAGGTTACTCAGTCAGTGCTAACCAGCTCTGATGGAAACAGAGCCACCAGGTCCCTGCTGGCAGGGAGGCAGCTTGTCCTGCATGCTCTGTTCAGACAGACTTGTGTCAGTGCTGTCAGGGAGGTGGGTTTGGTGTTGGGGAACCCTGCATTATGAGGTGAAACTTCAGGCAGTTTTAGAGTGAACAAACCCTCAGTTTTGCCTAACCTGGTAAATATGGGGTGAGAAAATTGGAACCTTTCCTAGTTACACGGGCATTTCGGCTTGGACACAAAGCTGGTAGCCAGTGTTGTGAGCACTGCCAGGGGTATAGCAGGAAAACTCCCCGCCTGCTTGGGAGAGGATGTGCAAAGGCAGCAGACTGAAGTGGCTGGTGCTGGTGGAAGCAGGTCCTGTGGTGGCCAGAGGGATGGCAGGGAAGCTGCTGTGGTACTCACTGCCCTTGGGCACCGTGCAGCAGGCAGGGGAGCCATGGCAGGAGTGTGGAAAACAAATTCTGTGTGTTAGGCTGTGCTCCCCCCTGCCCCAGTGTGTGCCCCATGCAATTCCTGCAGTGTTACTGGATGGGTACCAATGTAAGTGACAGCCCTGCTGAACTCTGTGTTTGCCTCTGAAGTAAGCAGTGCTTAGGAAATGGGTAGTTAAAATGCCAAAATACCCCTGAAATAAGCTTAGCCACAAAATAAGTGACTTAATTAGCATACAGTAGATACTTATTGTTAAGTGAGAATGCCATCCCCTCCTGCAGGGATTTCAGTTAAACATGATGATTGATAAATTGTTATATTCACACGGTGTCACTCAGTGATATAATCATGGCTTTTGTAAATATTTAGTCAAGAGAGCAATCCAGCTGTTCCCAGCCAGGTTTCATCCAGTGTCAGCCAGTGTTCAGTGCTGCTGATTTATTTCATGTGTTGCTTAAGCCTTGAGTAAGAGCACATTTTTATGAGTCTCGAAATACCTATGGTAATAAATAGCAAGAGTGCTGGAGCTAATGACAACAGCAGAAATAATTATATGGAAAAATATTGCCCAGGGTCCAGAATATGGCCAGGTACTTAAATATTTGTAGTTTTTTTAGGATAACTGCTTAGCAGCTTTTGGTCTAGATTTATGGCAAAGCAGCCCTCACCAGATGCCATTGGAAAGGGAATCCAAGCAGGAACCATTTTTCAAAAGGATACTAATATTTTCTCCCAAAGCTTGACTCAGCTGTTGACAAAGGGTTGAGGTTAAAACAGTGTTGGGAAATGAATGAAAATTCTATTTTCCAAAGGATTTCAAGATTTTGAAATTGACCTTAGGTTCAATTTAGAATGAAAGTCTGAAATTCCTCCTCACAGAGGAAGGTTCTAGGAAGGATTCACTCTGAATCAGCTGTGCTGGTTTTGCTATTCAATACAGTACTAGAACATAAGATATATAAATATAGTTATACAAAGAAATTAAAAATGGAAAATAATTCTCAGATGAAACACTGACACTGTTATCTCTGAGGGTGTCCGTGCCTGCCACATTCACAGTGTTGGAGCCTTCTTGTGTTTTTTTTCCTAAAACATATTTCTGCAGAACTGGCAATTCTGGGAGCCAGTTCATCTTTAATGAATTTATATTTTCTGATACTTCTTTCCTGACCATGTTCCTGTTTGATGAAACACTCATGCAACTTTTCTTCACTCATCTGTCTCACTTTTATTTTGAGAACTCTTCAGGAATAGCTTTTGTTCTCATGTCAGTTCTTTGTTGAGGAGCTGGCTGTCGTGATGTCCTACCCCCAAGACTTGGAAGTGATTCACAAAAAAAGAAAGTTTAAAAAAGATGACACCCAGTTTGGGCTGTATTGCGTATTTGAGATAGCATGCTTCACCCACAGGACAAGATGGTAGATGCTGAATTTAACTTATTCCCAGTAAAGAACCTCTTCAGTGACCCATATAGACACCTCTTACTGACAGCAGAGGAACAAGTTATCTTTACTGCCAAAGTTTTATTTGTAGAAAATTCAGCTTTTTGTTCCCTCTCGCAATTTGTGTTCTTTCATGTTCTGAAGCAGCTCGTAATTACAGTGTGTTTCTAATTTTTCAGGAAATGTGGACATTTTGAAAAGAAATACAATGTTAACAGCAGTGGGGTGAGCACCTTCAAGAAGGTGAACTTAGATCAATACACTCAGAGCCTTTTGTTAACTTGGATCCTAAAGCAGGGGGGACACACGACACACTCCAGGAAGGAAAGCAAAGTCTAGAAAGTGCCTGAAAGCAGCTGTAGCTCACTGACAGAATGAGGTGAGGTCGTCCTACAGCACTGCAGACGGAGTGAAGCAGAGACTTTTTATTTGTTGAGTGCATGAAAACATCTGAGGCAAAGGAAAAGCTATTTCAAATGGGCATTAGCATGCCTGTTGGCACTCTCAGACTGATATCAAGGGCGCCCTTGAGCTCGGAGCCAAGTGGAGGTACACCCCTTGAGAACCTGAGGTGACAAAGTGCAGGTGGAAATGCTGTTCAAATGTATATTTAATGGACATGGGGATAAGCTGTGTTCCAGCCAGTGAAGGTAGAAAAAAAGGCAGAAAAACCCCCTCTAACAATACCTCATGGTCGATAGCACTAATGGGAAGCAGGACTTTGAAACCAATAGAATTACTCTAAAGCAAACAAATTGAACTGCAGAAATGAGTGGACAACTAGTAATTTTTAAACCCACTGCCCAGTGGGTCATGTGTGTTACCCTTTCTGCCTGAAATATGAGGAAGGTAGAGCAATTAGAGCCTGCTTCTGCAGAGTCCAGCTCAGGTAGTATGGATTTATCTGGGTTTCTTCACTCTAGATCTTCATTCTGATTTTTGTGGTGACTAAAGGGAAATTATCCAAATCAGAAACAAAAGTAGAAATTGTCCCTCTGACATTTGCTGGCAATAGTCACCATTTTTCACCACCTATAGGGAGAATACTTCGAAGTTTCATTGTCAATAAATATATTCAAAATGCTAATGTTAGTTGCCTTAGCAATATTTGTTCATTTCTTATGAAAGACCTCTTCTTGCAGTTGCAGAAGTTTCCGGGTATTATAAACCAGTTCTTGCTTCCGTGTAGACCCTGAGAATTCAGGGTTTATGATTTGCTCTTTCTTATTCTCATTCAGCTGTGATGTGGAATCTTCCCACTCACTTGGTTTTTGCAGGCTAATATTCACCGAGTTTGGCATTCATCTCACTTAACCGTAGTTATTCAAAAACTACACAGTTTATCTGAGCGAGTAGTCTGGGCCGCCCCTGTAGTCAGTGGTGAGACTCAGGCAGGTTGATTCATTCCATCCTCCCAGATATCACCCTCTGGAGGTGCCTGAGTCTCTATAGGGAGACAGATGGCCAAGGTTAGGTGAGGTGAGCCTCAACCCCAGTGCTCAGCAATAATGACTTGGCACGTGCCCAGAACACCTGGGGTTCCCTGGGGAAATCACCCTTCCAAACTCTAGTTAGAACTTGCACCTTTTAGCATCCAGAATTAAAGGACTTTTTATGTGATTTCTTTCGGTCCAGTGTACATGTAGGTTTTGTGTGTAATAGAAAAAACTTTGCCCTGTGTTTGACCTATATACTTAGACACAAATACGGCCTTAAATTACATATTCAGTATTTTTATATATCTGCTGTCTGTGTGAACATGCACATATTTTCTGCATAATAATATTCAGATATATGGTTCTCTATGATACTTTACTATTAAAGTGCTGGCAATACGCTCAAAGCTTTACAAAATACAGATAAAGGCAATTCCTGTCAGAAGAAGGTTATAATAAAGATGAACATTAGATTCACAGGGAGTGAGAGACCAGAAGATTCTGAGTTCCCTGTTTGTTTTTTAGCCTCATTTCCTTAGAAAATGAGGCTTCTGTGTTGCACTGTGGGTGAGGTGAGGTGTGTAGCTGTCTTCTCAGTGACTTTTGAGCTGGTTGGCCAGCTTTAGCCAAATATATCCAAAGAACACTTTCTCAAGAGACAAAAAAAGAAAAAAAAAAAAAAAAGGCAGCTATTTAGAAGAGAGAATGACCTTACTGAGGAAAAGATACAGGGTATGCCATATTGGTGCTAGAGTATCTACAAAGGAATCCTTTGTGGAAATCCAAGTAGGGGTAGTGCATCACCTGTCACTGGTGTTGTGCTAATCCCTAGGGAACTGGGCAGGGAGACCCATAGGAATCAATGATTTAATGATTTTATGATGCAAGAAACATACTCTACACTAGCAGTGGCCTTTATGTTTGAATCTTCCTCAAGAATGGAATATATTAAGTGTTTTCCCAACCACAGGAACAAAGCTCATTAACTGGGGGAAGGAGCAGTGGAAGAGATGAAGCTGAGGATTGGTAGAAAGTGTGAAAGGAGAGAAGAAATCAGCATTCCTACAGTTTCTGCCGTTTCTCATGTGCAGGTTTATCTATCTGTTCAATATGACATTAGAATTACAGATATCTTTCTAAAGTATTATATTCTTGGCTAGTTTTATCAGGTGAGGGCATCTCTGATTAGCTGTCCTGTGGATTTCTAGCCTGCGCTGTGTGATCACTAACACAGGCGTTAACCTCCCTCACCTGCTTTGACATTGTTTTCGAGGTACAGCTTTACCAGCTTATTAAAAGAGCTGCCAGATGTCATTTTCTGTAAGAGCAGAGGGAAGAGTTTATTGGCCAAATAGCTCACTTCCTGGCCTCGGTGTTCCTATGAATACAGCTTTATCAACACACTTTATCAAAAACAGGCAGTTCCAAGGTGCAAATGGTTTCCATCCCTGCCTGCTGATGGTGAGAATTAGGAGTATTTTATCAGATGCCTCTGATGCATACAATGACTATTTTGATTCTGATACTGGTGCAGGTTTCTGTAATAGCTCTTTGCTTTTCTGAAAATAAGAAGAGAGGGATCAGGTTTCTAAACTGAGATTTTCATATTACATGTTCTTGGATTTTGCACAGGAGCAGGTAGACTTGGATTGTTGAACTGGGTGGGATGAAACAGGTGCTGTTTCTACCCCACGAATAGCTTCAGGTGTCCCCAGGGCTCTGGGTTATCCTGTGCAATGCAGTTTGCCCAGGACTGTGTGTGCAAGATGCTTTGTGAATCTCTTTCCAGCCCAGCTTGTGGCCTTTTAGGCAAGCTGTTTATTCTGTCTTGCTGCTATTTTGGACTTTTGTCTTCCCAAGAAGATTTTCCAGAGAAAGCTGAGGGAGAAAGAAACTGCCATGGCAGTGATGGCAAGCATTTTAAGTGTGCCTCCCTACCCCTGCCTGGCAGCAGCCCTTGGACTTATGGAAGCTTCCAGATCAGTGGAAGAACTGATTGTGTTATGAACTGTAGGGAGCAGAAATGTCTGCCACTTTATTCTACATTTCTGCTTCCCACTGCTTACATACCAGGTGATGACCCAAGATCATATCATCCAAGACATGCTGCACTTGCAATTGGTGAGATGTATCAATCGTTTTCATCTTTCTCTAAAACACGAGGTACTTTATTTGATTTACAATTAAATGGCAAATCCTACAGTATATTCCCAGGACCCCAGGAATGGTAAGTCATTTGAGTTGTATTTTTAATAGATTGTTATAAATCATTTTTATATTGCCATAATTGATTAAGGTGCTTTAGAGAAACAGAAGACTGCACATTCCCTGCCCCTAGGAGTTTGCTTGCTAAGTACATATTGAGGTACAAAAGGTACTTTGTGCAATTTTATGCAGTGTGATCCCTTGCTACTAATGACAGTGATATAAATGTGGCCCATATCCTGAAACAACTTAATGTGTGCTTAACGCGAAGGATTTAGAGTACCTCCGGTTGAGTGTGGTGATTCATGCTGGAGAACACAAGAGACTGCTTCCTTCCCACCTGCCCTGCCACTAGAGGTGGCTGCCCTGCCACTGAGGGTCACTTCAGGGCCATCAGCCTAGTGCCATCAGCTTGCTGACAGTGACCAGGGAAACAGCAGGAGGAATAGGCCAAACCCATCCTCTGGCACATTATCCCAGAGCATTTTAGGGACTTTGTGAGCCAAAGTTTGTTTAATGGGCTGATGGAACTATCTTTTGTGAGTTTAAGCTTAAGCTGAAATCGATATAGTTGCAGTGTGGTCATATTCCAGCCTGGATAATTCTATTCTGCATTTTCAACTTCCTTTGATGCATCTTCAGATAAAGCATTTGTGCCCTAAAGCTGTGGCGTTCTGTTTGCTATTGCAATTTTGTAGCAGCTGCATTCCACTCCAGAGATAGATGCATTTTGGTGGTAAGTGATCCTTAGGTTTAAATAATCTATAATTCTTTGGAGCACTTTTTGGGCTTGTAAAAGGTGTAATACAAATCAATGAATAATTTTCACTCACCATTGTTTGTAATGTATTCTTAGTTTTCAACTGAAAATAAAATTTCTTTTCCTATTGATTTTCTTCTTTTATGTTTTGCCAAATTGATTTTTCCTTTTCCTAATGGAGCAGAAACTAACATATCTGGATTTCAGTTACTTTTCCCTTTCTGATTCAGCATCATTTAGGATATCAGAAGGAATAAAAACAGCTCTAAGGAATAGTATTCATTCATTAACTTCAAGGGAGCTGACACTGTTTTAATCCATTTTAAGGGAGAGCGTGTCTTTTGGGTTTTTAAATTTCATCAGTGGATTTGTAAGTGTTCTCTAAACAAGTATTAAAGAGACAAGTATAAATATGATGTTATGACTTGGGAGGGAGAGGTGTGAGAATTAAGCAGAGTTTAAGGTAGGCCAAACTGTTGGGTTTCAGAAGAAAGTTTTTGAGCTCTCACTGAAAATGTAGGTGGGGTTTTGCAGGGGTTGGATGATCTACTTCAGTTTCTGCACACCAGGGTCCTTCTATGTTCAGCTGGAACAGTGACAAGGTAAGTATTCCTATGGTATTTTCAGATCAGGAAGAGTCACAGTTGTCTTAAGATACAAAGTGTGAACCTCAGCTGGTTGCTTGTTTTTAAAGATGCCAAGCACTCCTTTCCATTTAGGAGATTAAGGGGGTCTTTGAGCATCAGGTGGCTAAGAAACAACTTGAGAACTTCTGAAATGTTTGGCCTAAAAAAGTTGTGAAAGACCAGGTCATTCCCCCAAAGTGAATAGTATTATCTGAAATAAATTGTGGTATCAGCTTCGGAATCAGTGTTTCTTAGGAAGCTCAGCTATGATTAGAGGGTTAATACAACCAGTGACTACAGGGTAATAATTCAGGCTATTTCAGTAGAGAAAAATGAGATTAGAAAATACTGAGATAAACAAAATGTTTTTTTAATGTATCGGGTTTTGCAAAATTCAACCTTAGTATAGAGAACCAGAGAACTGACTGAAACAGTACCATAAAGTTTAGTATTTATCCCAAGAAGTTATGAGGGATAGGAGATGTTCTGGAGAATGGAAAAAGTGCAAAGATAGGTCTATCCTTAATAAGGAGAAACAGCTGAACCCAGGGATTTGTAGTCAAGTTGTATACCTGCCAATACATGGAACAAACAATCAAACAACAGATCATAAACCCCTTGAACAGAACAAGTATATGAGCAGGACAGCTGGCATGTATTTGTCAGGAGTAAATCACCTGAAACCAATCTCTTTTCTTTCTCAGTCACATAAACAGACCTTGTAGGTTGGAAAAGAAATGGTTGTCAGTTGCCTTGATTTTAAATGGTTTTTCACACTGTTTTACAAGTCAGAAGCAACGTGGCAAAACCAGGATGAGAAGAAACTGTTCTCTGAGGTCAGTACACAGGTGTCTGGCAAGCTGTAGTCAGAGACCAGTTACCAACGGTTACCTGTGCAACTACAAGGGGATTTTGAGTGGGTTGCTTTGGGATCTGTGCTGGGACAGAGTGTGATGCAGAGCAATGGTGGAAAGCAGAGGTTCTTTGCTTTGCAGCCTGGGGTGGGCTGTGGGCCAGGTGGAGAGCGGGTTCATAATGTAAAGTAACCTGGAGAAGTTCCATGGGTGGTCTGTACAAAATGGGGCATGGACAGCTGCAAGACTCTCCTTTGTTGAGTTAGGAACACTGAATAGCATTAATGCATGAGAGTAGGTGACTTCTTGAAGAGAAGGTTCTGGGTTTTGGAGTGGATCATCTTAGAAGAGGTAATGGGTGAGATGTGGGTCAATAGGGTGACACACTATTGATCAGCAAGGAACATGATCAGTGAAAGAAGAGTAAACAAACTGGGGTTGCCAAATCTAAAGAAAGAAGGAGCATGATAAATCTTGAAAGATTACTAAAAAGCAGAAAAAAATAATCTGTACTCTTTGTCTACTGGGACAAGGGGTAATGGGCTGTAACCTCAGTGAGAGACATGGCTTAGATGCCAGCAAGATCCTTCTACTAGTGATAATTGTGAAAAGAGGAAATAGCTTGCTTGGAAGCTTACCAAATGTCCATCCTTGGGGGTTAGACAGATTACAGTCCAGAATAATGTAGGTCTTATTCATCTTGCCTTTGGGAGACGAACTAAATGTCCTCCTGAAATGCCTTTCAACTTTAATTTCTTGAATTTAAGAATCTTTTAAACTACATTCTAATCTCCTTTCAGTTTGGTCCAGGTAAGCCTACCTAGTCTATGAAGAGTTAAGAATTTCTGTGTTCCTTATTATCTTACAGAATAGTTAGCATTTAGCATCAATTAAAATGGCAAAGTCTTATGATTCGCTCTCCACCTTTGCTCAGCCTTATCCATTACTCTTGAACCAGTTAAATAAATATGGTTTAACCGCAGTCTACTGAATAAATGTTCTCTCTTTATTTCTCTGTATGTATGTCTGTACATATATAATATATATATATATTTGAAATTATGATTCCATTTATCCCAAGTTTCTGGAATTTATTGATTTTTTTAACAGTGTTTAAATTACATCCACTTTTATGGAGACAAATCTGTTGAAGAATTAAACAGCAAAGTTTGCTCCAATCTATAAACATGACAGGGGGATGATTTCCTCTCATTTGCTAAATATACTGCTCCTTAGTTGGAGACATAAATAAGAATGTTGCCTAAGTAGGTCATATTTGAGCTAGGGCTTTTCAAAAGACATGAAAGCACCCACCGTGAATATACACTTCAAAGCCAGAACCCATTTTTTTGTGCACATTTTGTTCCCGAGAAGTTTTCCATCTGTTCTAATGTCATGGCTTTGCCACAGTGGCTTGTCCTCAGACTCTGTATCTCTGGCAACTCATATGTTTTACTTTTTAATGCGGCAGGTAAAGGAGATAATTGGAAGACCTTCAGAGACAGCTGGGGGGGGTGGGCAGGAGGGAAGGGGAATCTTTCACTTCTAAATGGAGGCGAAGGACAGACTTCCTCTGCTCCTTGTTGTTAGATAGCTAGTTTGATTGGATGCCAGGAGCTGAAAGGAGGCAGCGTGCATTTTGAAAGGCTTTTCGAGGAGCAAATCTGAAATTAAACGACAGATAATATTTATAGAGGTTAGTGAAGTTCACTTCACCCTGCTCTCTGTAGCAGTGTAGTTTCAAATTCAAGATTCTTGATGGATTTAAACCCTTTTTCATCAGCAATAGTCCGACCTGATCTGCCTGTCACTTTCTAAAACGATGCCTTTCTGACTTCTCCATGTAGCTCTGAAAGGGGAGGAAGCTTCCTCACTAATATGTCACTCAACCCACCCACCTAGACACCCACAGCTTGTTTGAAGCCAGCATAGGAAAAAAAAGACCACCACACCACACACCCTGGATTGTAGCCATGCTGAAGAAAGCGCTTCTTTAAATATCAATATCAGTGAACACTGGTCCTAGGGGTGAAGCCAGAAATAAAACCCTACTTAACTTGTATCTCAAGCCACCCCTCAATCTCACAAAACGAGTTGAGCTGTGCGTTTGCTATTTTATGTGCAAATCAGTGGCAGCATCACTGTGTTATATTTACAGAAGAATTTTTATTTGTTTGCATTGCAGAGTGCCCATCACTCACACAGGGACTTCTGGAGCACCACTGGGTGCCGTATGACTCACGAGTTGCCCTACTCAGTGTCAGTGGTGACACTTCTCTAATGGCCCGAGGAACAGAAGGAATGTCCTGGGTCTGGGGTTGGTTCTGCAAGGAACTGGCTGCAGTGCCATTGCTGATGCGGCAGTGTGGAGAATGACACAAAAGTCAGGGAATGGGTTTTGCTGGAACCAGACACCAGCAGGAGCAGTGATTTCTGGGGAAACAGGAGGGCTTCAGACCTAAAGGCCATGTGCATATGCCTGAGTAAGTCCACAGTGATGGACTGAAGGGCTGAGCTCAGTTCTGGGGCTCTGCAGCTCCCTGGACTGTGCCTGGGAGAAGGCTTTCACATGGTATAAAGGGCTCCTCTGTGTCTTTGGCACAGTGGCCAGGCATACTTCCCAGGGAGCAAAACCTCTTTCTAAATATCTGAAAAAGGTCTTCTGGGGCAATCTGCATCTTCCCACCCTGAGGCTGATAATATCCACCAATACCACCACTCTCATTGCAGACAGCCCTGAGAAAAGCGAATGCATGTAGTACATCACCACTCACATGGACAGCAGCTCTTTGGGCAGCACTTGTGTTTGCTGGTCTCTAAAGAAATGCCAAACTGCCTTTCTTCCTGCTTTTGAAAATGCCAACATGACACAGTCCTAGCAAGCCTGTGAAACACAGTCAAGATTCAGAGCAGAATGGACTGCCACCTGGTTCACAGGAACACCTGGCAGTGGGATATATGGAAACACATTGCCATATACAAGGAAATTAATGTTTTTATCCATTCCAGGAAGATAGGACAGCATAAGAATAAGTCTTCAAAAGACTTAGCAATTAAGAGCAGAATGGATGTGAGTCATCTGTCCAGCAAAAGTTGTGCCAGATGCAGACGCAAAGTAGTTCAGCATGTTAATCCCACTTAGGCAATGCTTGTCCTATGTCAGGGAACATTTTCTGTCAGTTTGTGAGGTGGTACATGCACATGCATGCATATGCATGAACTTCTGTGTAATTTAGGGTTGTTCAGTTTGCTTATCTGCCAGTTGTTCATCTTAGGGCATTTTTAATATATCTCAAAGTAATTTGGAAGTGTATACATTTTGCATTTTGGTCCAGATATTGTCAATATAGCAAATAACTAGCTGCCTAAAAATTTGGATTTCAGTTTGAAAGAAATACTTTTGTTCTGAAATGTGATGCAGATCAAAGCAAGCAAAGCAAAGAAAGATTGAAGAAATTTCCAGCAGCTCAGCAGGGTCTATACCTGCTCAGTGGAACAAAGAGGACAGTGGAATGCAGCCTTGACAGTAAACCTTTGCTGGCAGTTTGCAAGACTCCTAGTTCCAGGGCAGTTCTGCAGGGAAGGAGACCCTGAGTGCTGAGCAGGTGTCCCAAATCCCAAGGCTCACCTCCAAAGCCTTGAGTGAGGTTCCCAGACAATTGAGAAGTCAGGTGTGTTTGGAAAGGCATCAACAGTTTGGGAAGGAATGAATTTCTGTTTTCTGATTGGAAAATTTCTGACCAGCTTCTCTTTGAAAAGCTTTGGTGTTATTCAATTTGTGGAATGGGACAGATGCAGAATCCCTCCTTTCTTGATTAATCCTGAAATCCATAGATATCCTGGTCTCAGATTGAGCATCAGAGCTTTTGGAGGTAGAACATGACAGGTGGTATGGCTGATGAGAAATACTGGCCAAAGTGCCACTCTTTGCCCTGGTAGCTCTAGGCTTGCAGATGACTCCCCAGGTGATGTTTTCAGCTAGTCGGAGAGATCTTATCTTGCAGAGAAGCCCAAGATTTGAAGCTGGGGAGTGTTTATACCTTCACCTCCCTCTACTTTGTAGAAGAGCAGCTTGCTGGACCTTGTGAGACAGACTCTGAGGTTCTGGAAGGTGAAGTCAGAATGTTTTGGTGAAGGTTAGACACGACTGCTGTCCAAAAGCTGATAACTATATGAGTGTGGAGGTACTAAATGTACAAGGTGCCTCAGACTGCTTGTAAGAGCGGTGGTAGTAGTGGCAGACATTGTGATGCTGTAATGTGATTTACTCAGCTGTTTCCCATGCTTACCACGACTTTATTTACATATTCCTCATATTGTGCAGGTTGTCTGGATGGGGAAATGTGTACAGTTGGGAGTGGATATGACTTTTGAAACACAGACCCAGGGTCATGTGAAAAATGCATGTTGCTGTTTTGATTGCAATCAGTTGTGAAAATGCAAGAGGATGAAAAGGTTTTTGCTGGCTTGCTAATGTGTGCATGTGTATTCTTTTTCATGCTATTTCAATGAAAACACCTGGAAATGAACTGAGAGTTGGAGGATTCAGGGAAGGAAAATGAGCTGCCAGTGCTGAAGGCAGCCAAGTTGAGTAGCAGAGAGCAATATGCTACAGCTTGTGAGGCACTGCTGGGAGATAGGGGAACAGAGGAGCACAGAGGTCAGTGCTATTAACTCTGTGTAGTGGTATGTGTGAGTGAGAGCAGAGCTTTTTCAAACAGGGCTATTAATTTCTCACCATATTTTGCTGATTTTTTTCATCTTCAGTTTTACAGAGAAGATACACTTTTGGTGAGGGCTTGCAAGCTGCCCTTAGAGGGGCTGAGTAGAATCAGGTCTAGCACTGATCTCTCTGAATTCAAGCGGTTGGTTGCAGTGACAGGCTCACGGGAAGAGAATCAGCCTCTTGGGGGGTCCAAATCTTCCTGGCTTCTTCACTTCACTGCTCAGCTCGCCTGTGAAATGCATGAGCTGTAAGCACACGAAACATGAAGGCATAAAATTAATTCAAACTCCTAAGATGCCCAGCTCTAAAATCGGCCAGCAGCAAAGTGTGGAGCAATGGTAATTAACTTCCATGGTGGCAGCTCTGGGAGAGGTACACATTGGGTACTATGGGAGACTTGGTGTGATGCACTGCAAGCACTGCTGAGGGGGTCATGGGCTGGTGACAAAACCCCCCCGGGACCAGGGAGCACAGCAGGATGCTGGAAAAGAGCAGCTCTGAGGGGAGGAGATAAAGAAAAGGGCCCTTTGGTGCTTTCTGTATTCCTCCTGCCCCTCCAAACGTGGCAGCTGCTGAAAGAGGCCGTGAAGTGTGTTTCTCCTGAGTGCTTGCTGTAAACAGTGCGTACAGCAGCGCTGATTATACATCAGCTCGCTGGGCTAACTATAGCATAGTAATTAAAGGGGTGAGAACATTTTGGAGTACTTTCCGCCACTTGTTGTCTGTGTAATCCCCCTGTGTTTGGCAATAAATAGAACTTTTAAGTTTAATTAATATACACTTGGCTGGCTATCCATTTAAAAGCATGCTTCGGTGGCCTGAGACATTATCCACTTATGCAGAGTGTTGCTGGAAGAGCTGGTGAAACACTGGAGAGGGAGTGCAGGGCCAGGGCAAGGGGTGCTGCCGAGCCCTGGAGCAGGGAGGCACAGCTTCATGTCCCAGGGAATGTAGGTCAGTGGGCAATTCAGAGCATGCTCTGACACAAGCATACAGGCAGTGCAAGAGAAGGCAGAGTAAATAAACAGCTTTTCTCCTGAATGTGGGGCAGCTTGGGCTGTTTCTAAAATTTATTTCTGAACGCTGGGTTTCGTAAGTGAGTTCCTCTCAGGCTGAGGTGTCAGAGGGTCAAACGAGTCTTGAGAATAAAATGGAGTCTAGTATCTCTTTCTTTCCCTCAAACTTCTTTTGTGTAGGGCTATTCAAACCATTGCTTTTTTTTTTTTTTTTTTTTTTTTTTTTAGTTTAGCAGAAACAACGGCAACAAAAAAATTAGTTTGGATTAGATCAAATATACATTCCTTCCCTCCTCCTCCCCTCCTGGGATGAAACAAACAAACAAATCATGCCATTTAGCACCATTGTGTCATTTGCCCTGGAACAAGCCATTTCATTTCATGTGCTTTTTGAAAAGCAAAGGCAAGGAACAGCTAGAGTTTCATAAAACTGCCAGAGGACTTGGACTCCAGTCCCAGCTCCAGTGAGTGCCGAGTTATTTATCTGCAAGAGCAGGGTGTCAGCGGGAGCTATTTCAGGCCCCCCTTTGCTCCAGAATGCACCCCAGGCTGATGTTTGTAGGAATTTTCTGTGGGTGGCAATGACTCTGTGCAGGTGAAGGAGTGAGTTGTGCTGCAATGGATGCACAAAGTGAGCCACGGAACAGGGTGTATGAGGAAAAGACTTGGAGAGAAAAAAGATTTCAGGAATGAAATAGATTTATAACGTTGCAGCTTCTGCTTTTTTCTTTCAGTCTCTGATACTATTTTCCTACTGCTCTTCCTGCCTCTCCTGGCTCTTTACCCCATGCCTGCTCACCTCCTGTTCTCATGTCTTTTTTACCTTCTCAGTCTTTCTCTCTGGATCGGGTGTTTTGATCTGGGAAGTCAAGTTAGTATGCCATCATGTAAACGAGTAACTTATGCTTCCTAGTGATGAGCTAGCATATGTAGGGTTGTATGTCTTGAAGACTCAGTTGTAGGTAACCAGCTTTAATTTTCACAGTTTTTGTTTGTTTTGTTAATTTCTATTTTTATGTTTTTATGTTGATTTTTTTATTTTTTATTTTTTTATTTTAAAGTGCTCTGCAAGAACAGATTCACTAGCCTATTCTGCAGGGTGGAGGGTGTGAGAAATGTCCTTTCTCCTGACTTCAGGGTGGAATGAAACAAACACTCGTTGAGTACAAGTAATTTGTCCTATTTTCTCCATCAGTTCCAGGAAGAGAGGAAGTGTTTCCCCAAGGAAAACCTTTCTCTGCATTATCAGTAGAAGAGCCTGAGGTGGCTGGCTCAGGTGCAAGTGTCGGCTGTGGGTGTCCACCTGTGCCTGCAGGAGCAGCGTGCTCTCTCTGATTGGCCTGGCCAGTGGCAGTTGAATTAGCAACAGAGGGTCCAAAAATAAGCAGATTTAATAAAAAAAGCTTCATGGAGTGGTGGTTGGGCCCGTGCTGTGCAACTAATTAACTTGCTAACCCTGTGGAAGCACTTCCAAAAATGAACTCCTGTTCTCTGCTCCCATGCTTCCTGCATTCAGCTTCCTGCGCTGCTTCGGCTTCTGTCCCCTTCCCCAGGCGGTCAGCATAGTAATGTCACTTATACCTGCTGTGTGTACAGGAGGGACATGTCACATCTTGTGCCTTTCCTGGTCTGCCACTGTGACCTTCTGCAATAGCTGAGAACATCAGTTCCCCCTCCCTGAAGCGGGGCAGCTCTTATGCTGAAAGAAGACTTCTCCTTTCTTTGGGCTTCCCTGTTATGTGCAGGAGTAATCCACCAATAATTGTATATAAGGACAAGGAGGTAAGTGTTTTTTGAGTTGTGCTTCTTTTTCTTCATGCCAAGTAGAGCGTTATCCCTCTGCACAGTTGTCAAAGGCATAGATGTGCTTCTCTTTTATGTTGTGAGATTTATCAGCAATGTATGTGAAGCACAGCATCATTTTTTCGTTCTGTTTTCTCCATTCACAGAAATATTGTGATTTTCCTACTGTGGCTTGAAATGCCTGGCTCTGGCTATTTGTACCTGCTTTGTAATAGCCCCACTTGAGAGGTGAAAAAGGAGGCTCTAAAGCCCAATTCCAAGATTACGACCTGCACATTATTTTAATTTAAACTCGCCTCCTGTTACAACAGAGAATCAAGGTGTAAGTGTGTAAAGTGCTTTGGGAGCCCTGTGATAAAAGGCCCTATAAAAACATAAATGTAAGCAGATGGCAGACACAACCTGCCTGGTAGGAGCAACACACAAGCTCACAGAAAAGGGTGCAAATTCAAGTCCTTCCTGAAATTATCTTGGACAACAATAAATGTAACCTTTGCCAGGGCCTGGGCTTTTGTAATGTAGACCCTGCTATTTCTCACCACATTGTCTCAGCCTGAGACACAGGCTAAATCATCGGGTTGCACCTCCAAGCACGTTCAGGCTTTGTGTGCCTGTTTGAACAGAGATCCATGACTGTGGAACAACACCAATGGCAAAGGCATGGCCATGGCTGTATCTCAACCACTTTAATGTTGATATCCTCAAGAAGAGGCATAAAATAAGAAGTCCTTGGATACTGCATCACCAGTTTGTAGTTAAGCTCAGTCTGGGGCACGATGTGCGGAAATGGAAAGGAGTGAAATGTAACGAGCAAGACATGCAGCGACATGTGTTTGCTGAGGAAAAGGGAGAGCTGATCTTTTTTCTGCCCTTGCCTGTTCTTCTAAACACCATTTTTTTCCCCAAAGGATGGATTTTCTCTTTATCTAACTTGTAATTTTTCCCTGCTGTGAAATGTTTTGGGTCAGATGATATTTTGCTGGGCTTTAGAAGACTGCTAAGAATTAATTAATCTGTAATTAAATTGATGGGGAAAAGACGTACAGAACTGTTAATAGAATTACATCCTCAAAAGGGACAAAAATAAGGTAGTTTCTTTTCATTTCTCTTTTTTTACAGTTTGCAGTGTGACAGATTTCTGACCAAGTTCGAGTTTAGACAAAGTGCATGTGGCAAAAGTTGGAAGTGTTGTAATGCTGCCTACTGTGATTTTTATAAACATTTAGGATCCCCTGGAGAGGAATGTAATCCAGGGTTCCTTGCTTACACAGAAACACTCAGAACAATATAATATTTGAAAGAAAAGAAACATATTTAATTGGATTTGTGCTGACTATTTTCGAAATACAAAGAAGACACTTTATCCAGTAAGCTGCAGATTGTTTGCAGTCACAGGGAATCGGCAGGCCTCAAATTAGCTGCAGGACAGCCCTTGCTGTTGTTCTGTGAGCCCAACAAAATGTGAGATTTGAAGGAAAAATACTAATGATAAGAAAAGGCTGTAAAATTCAAGCCACATGCTTTTCTAAGTTTATGTGAGTTAGGCTGAACGGATCATGTGATTTCCTCATGCATTCCTCAAATGACAAAAAAACTGAAGGGGAAGATTTTCAAGTTTGTCCTTCTTCTGACTAGAATACTTGCTCTGGGATGGGGCAGATCCTGGCATGTGCCCTCCTTTTCTCACGGAACTGTGCTGCCGAAGCGTGACCTTGCTCCCCAAGACCTGCCACCTCACTCTGAACCCCTTGTACCTTTGGGGATGACCTTCCCTGCTTTTAGCACCCATCCCCCTGCTGTTAGCAGGAGAGGGGCAGTTCAGGCACTGCTCCCAGTTTCATGCTGGGATGAGTCCCTTTGCTGTTTGTATTGAATGTGAAGAGAGGAGAGACCTGTTGTTTCATCAGTGACATCAAAGAGAAGAAAATTGCTCTCCAGTGTATCCAAATTTGCAACATCCCTTTGCTTTTGTAGTAATAGAGAGAGGATATTAGAGGCTTTTAGTAAAGGTATAAAGCTTGGTTTTATTTCCCTTTTCCTTCCATTGTTGCATTTATTTTTCTTTGCACTGCTGATTGGTGAGGTCCATTGGTAGTGTCAGCAGGCCTTATTTTGCCAGATGCAGCATTCCTCTTAACATCAGTAGCAGCTGAAGAATCACTAAATCTAAGGTGAGAATAGGCTTCAGAGCAGGTAGAGTGCCCTGAGGCAACTGAAAGTTCTGTGCCTCTGTAGTTGTTTGTATTTATTATTTCCAAGAATTAAATGAAATGTTAAGATGTATTCCCATAAGAAGAAAAGATACAAGCTCAGGTTCACCCTACCAATCTTTTGGCACTTCATGGATGACGTAAAATAAGGAATATTGCCACTCAGGCCTCCTTCTATGTAACTAGTGAAAAGAAATGAGTATCTTCATGGGGAATTTAAAACTTCACACAATCTGAGGGCTCCTTTGGAGGGGACTGTTGCTTCACTGACTCATGTGACTACACACCTACCATAGGTGTCTCATCCATGGGTAGCCTGTAAGTGAAATTCTAGACAGTACAATTTGTATGTGACAAGATCCCATAACTGCTGTTTAAGGAAGGTGCACACTAGGTTGGTTCCAGTAACTGTTTGGCAGAGCTGTTAGCATATTAGGTCAGGATTAATAGAGCCAAGTGGGGAGGAATGATTTTTTGGAGGGACTTGAAAAAGGAGGGCTCCTAGAGAATGAGATTTAAGGTGGGGCAAAAAGAAACAGGATGGGAAGAAGAAATAAGAGTAAAGGCTTAAAAGTAAGGACAAGAAAGTTAAGCTGAATATACCTAAGTAACAGATAAATGCTTATGTTCATATCACCTCTTTAAGAAAATTTCGTAAGGAAGATGACAAAAACCTCTCTTGTCTATGGATTATGGTCCCCTCCTTTCCAGGAGAGTGCCAGTTACAACAAGGGGAAGCTAAGATAAGGAGGAATGCAAGGGGGGGATGATTCTGCAGGACAGTTTTGGGAGGTCACCCTCATATTTCCTAATATTAGACATCTACAGGTATAGATGTCATGGCTGAGCTAGTTGTCCTGAGCTGCCTTTTCAGTCAAAAGAGAGCAACTGCTGCTTTTAAGGTGTGGTTCAGCCGAGCTATTTTAGATGTCTGCTGAAAATGTCTAGATGTCTGCGATGAATCCTACTTTGCCTGTTTCTGTTGATGAAAATGGAGTTGAGGGATGTTAACTCAGATGCAAAGTCTATGGTTTATAAGATACTATGAAATGATCTCTAAATTTGCATTCACCTCCAAACAGCATACAGAAGTGCCAAATATTTGTTCTTTCTGGACAAATCTTACTGTTGCATGATTCAAGTAGGACATTTAGGTGGTCAAGGAGACTTACGAGACTGATATATTTAAGAAAAGGCAAAATTAGATATTTTTGGTAAATTGCATTTCCTTATTAGTCATCACTTCCCTTTTTATTCTGAGAAGCAGCCCTCTTCAGACGTGTTCGTTTTATTTGGCAGAAGCGTAGATAACTCCAGATGTTGCTGATTCTTTTTCAGTTCATTGCCTCAGGAAACTTCAGTTGCACCTGAGAGAAAATAGAAGCCAACCTGGAAGAAAAAGAAAAGAGATATATAATAGTCTTGATAGAGGGAAAGAAAAATCAGATTAATTTATATGCTCTGGATGATCTCTAATTGTTTCCTTAAAGATGAATTAAAAGCCTTTTAATTCACAAAGAGCTGAGTTCAGGGCCTTGTACATCTTCTATTAGAGCTGAAAACATGATAAAGAGATGGATTTTCAAGCTTCCCTTAAGGGTCTACTATTGCAATGGAAAACAGAGCACTAAACATAGCAATTGGCAAGTAAGTAGAAGTGATAATAGGCTTTGATATTAAAGAGCAATGTCCTTGCCTTACATAAGTAGGTGCCGTCTTCTTATTTCAGCAGAGGTCTTTTTGCTCCAGATGGGCAAAAAATTGCCCCAGACTGAGGCACCTAGATTTTTAGCTGTGGATCATTGTAATTTTAATTCTGCAAATACAACGTGTTATCTACCATGGCTTTCACACTTTTGAAGTTTGTCGAAGGATATTCTTGCTGTTCTAATCTACTAAGGATAAAGCCTGAGAAAACACTGATTTTTTTGCCATTCTTTTGGATACGTTTCTTTGCCTACATTCTTTGTTAAATCAACAGAGGTTGATGAGGTTAATGACACACAGACATTTTCTCTTCAGAGCAGCAGTTCATCTCTAGTTCTTACTGCTAGATGCTGAAAGTCATTCCATCTAAAATAAAAGAAAATAAAATGTAAAAAAGAAAAGGTGAAAGAGAAAAGAGAGGAGAGGAGAGGAGAGGAGAGGAGAGGAGAGGAGAGGAGAGGAGAGGAGAGGAGAGGAGAGGAGAGGAGAGGAGAGGAGAGGAGAGGAGAGGAGAGGAGAGGAGAGGAGAGGAGAGGAGAGGAGAGGAGAGGAGAGGAGAGGAGAGGAGAGGAGAGGAGAGGAGAGGAGAGGAGAGGAGAGAAGAGGAGAGGAGAGGAGAGGAGAGGAGAGGAGAGGAGAGGAGAGGAGAGGAGAGGAGAGGAGAAGGAAAAAGCAAAAATATGTCATCTAGTTAATGGCACATAAGAATTCACAAGCTTGCAACCTATGAGACAGAGCTTTCCATGTCACTAAGCAGAGTGAGCAGGCTTGGAGTATGAATAATGTGCCAAAGTGTTCCTCTGTGACACCCCAGGAAAGCTCAGCAGACTTTCCTGTCCAGGGCTGGAAGACACCAAGATTTCCAGGCTATTATCTTCCACTGGAATAACATTCAGTCAAAGATAACTTGCTCCTGGTGAAAGTACTTCCATATAAATAAGGGAAGGAGTGGTGTTCTTTGGAAAGCAGTCTGGTATCACTTCTGACAGATAACAGCAATTGTGATGAAGAGTAAACACCTCAGTCACGGGGTGATGCAGAGCACGCCGATGCACCCTGGAAGCAGCACCACAGAACCGCAGCTGAAGGCTGAATCACTGCTGTATCTAATTAGGCACATCAGTTAAGATATGCAAGCCTCCAACAGTCTGAGAAGGGCTGAGATTGCTAATACCAATCTCTTATTGTCCTCACGGCTCAGAAGAGATGATGGTTGATAAGATTAAAGAAATAGCATTTGGTATTAGAGCGGTCAGTAGCTTTCTGTTTGCTTGTTGGGGGGAAGGTGGGGCAGGCAGTTAAGTGATGTTGCATCATTTTGTGATTTGGCCCTCTGACTAATGTCAAGGTAAAGTAGTAAATCGCTCGTATTTAATGTGTTGGTGAATAACAGCAGGCCCTTGATTTTCTAATGCAGTGTCATTTGAATTGTATATGCTATCGAATCAGACAAAATATGTATTTATGCATTAGGTTTCTTCAAAATTCCTAGTATGTTTTTTAACAAGATGCAGGAAAAATAACTGAAATGCCGATCTTTTTATTCCTAGGTTGTTTGTGACAAAGCATCAGCAACGTCCTGCGCCGAACATGATTCACGTAAGGAGCAGACAGTGGATACTGAGTTTGAAAGGGGGCTAATCAACAATCTTTGGAATAAAGAAGTATCTTAACTCAAAAATGTTGATGCATGAACGAATGTTATTCTCTGTGCTCTGAGTTACTGTTTAGGGGACACATCTACACAAGCAACCACACTGAATCTGTTCGGCGCCATTCACAAGCAAATTAAATTTCAAAATCTGACTTTATGTGCGTGTGTGTGTCTAAATATCTCTAGAGAAATTACTTATTTATTTTCTACTTCGCTCAAATTTTTCCTCTTCCAGTGCGCTCAGTTCATTCCTGGAGTCACTCTATTGACTTTAACAGTGGGGTATCAAGGAAGTATTTTGCTCTTCTACTAAATTTTTAGGATAAAAGTTTCTGGGACAAGGCCACACACAGCTGCAGGCGAGCTGTCTGATCCAGGCAGGGGACTGATGTGGGGGTGGAGGAAGGTCTGCTTCTCTGGCCTTGGGGGACAGCACAAATCCAAGCTGGGTTGTGCGTGATGGAGCAAGGCAGAAATGCTGAAGAAGGTGGGTGTCCTGGCCCCTAGACTTTTAGGGACAATTTGATGGAGGATTGTTGGAGAGGCCCAAGGAAGGTGTGCCTTGTGAAAGAGCCTGGCAAAGAGCAGGTGTGAAGGAGGAATGGTGCAGGGGATGTCAGAGCACTGTGGCAGCTCATCTCATTGATGGCCAGTTGGACAAGGTGTCATTGTGCTCTGCCTCTCAGGCAGACAGTAGTTGAAGATGAGGGGTAAGGGAACACTGAAGAAAGAGGATGAACAGATTACTCTAGCTGGGAAGACAGCACTGTGGGTGTCTAACCTAGGCAGCGTTGAGTATTGCATGTAGCCTCTGAGTTGTCTGAATGGACACAAAAATGCAGGATCCTCTTGAAAATTAGGGTGCAGCTCCATGTTATGGATCCTTCATCAGTGGATCCAGTATACCCTCTCACACTCTTCTTTGCCCCCACACAAGGATCTGCTGCCTCCACTGCTGTGTCTGTTCTACTGCTGGTGTGTCCAGGACTGGTGAAAATGGGATGACTAAAGAAAAAAGATTATGTCAGGAAGACAATAGAGAAACAGGTAGGTAATAGGAAAAAAGTGCTTCTTTAGAACCAAATCATTTTATATCACTGAGTTATCTGAGTTGGTGCAAAGGAGAGGGATAACCAAACCTTCTTGGGGGTTGGAGGGGACAGAGATGAGCAGGGGTGGTGTGGGTGGGGCTGAAAAGTTTCTAGCCAGCACTACTCCCAAGGGATTGGAAATACCATAATCCACTTTTAATACTTTAGAACCATCTAATGTTTCTAAAAAAACAGGTGAGCGTATGGACAATGGTCATGTCTGGAGAGCAGGAGCTCTACCCGGTCCAATAAATCAGCTCCCTGCTGCTGAGCTGCTTTTTCTGTCCTCCATGAGGGAGTCCAGATGCCCAGCTGCCCCAAGTACCTGACTCTTAGAGCACCCAAATGAGCTCAGATGAGTGCTACCCATACCCTATAAATAGTTCATATATTGTCCAAGTTTACAATTAAATCCATTAACTAGCTTGATTATGAACAGATTCTGTAAGCACCTAAAGTTGGACCTATTTTAACGATGGAAAAACCTCTTGTCTGTAGGTTACATTGTTAAAGAAATATGATCAACTTCCACTTAGGGTCATTATTTGCCAAATATAGCTTCTTGCCAGCACTGAAAAATCATGTTCTGCTGGAAGAAATTCCTTAAACACTTGCCATCTCTCAACTTTGCTTCCCTCCGCTATTGTTTCTAGAAGGAATAAAACTCCAGAGTGCTTGAAGCACAAAAAATACCTCTACTTTTCTTTGTCATTTGAACGTGACTTAACCTCTTCTCTAAGGACAGCTGGCCTTCACTCTCCAGTGAGGATATAATGAAGACTTGATACTGGAAAGCTGGAAGACCTTGCTCAAAGAGTCATTTTATCTAATATGGCACCATAGTCGCTACAGTGACCCTGTAATCATTTTATGTTTACTGGCTATAATAACCATATGAAATGAATGTGCTACATGGTATACTACATACAGAAAACCCGAGGCAGAACTAAGGTTATTTAGGCACCCATTTGAATATAATTAGAAACTATTTCTTCAGTTTAGAATACTTGGTTTGGAGATAATTAAATAACCATGTAAAAGACACTGTAAAAGATAAATATGTATTTAGTCACCCAGCTATCTTGCTAGAGTTTTGGTCTGGCAATTGTTACAGCTCTGCATAACTATAACTCAGCAATATGGTATGTAATACATTATTATTACCTGGCCATTGATCAGATGAACTGCTGCTTCTGGCTGCTTCTCCAAGCCAGCTGAGGCTGATCTTGTGTCCCAAGCTAGATCAGTGCAGTAAGTCCCTAGCTGTCCAGAAGAGCTGTATTTTATTTATCATAATTGTAATAACATTGTCTGTTCTTAAATAAGGGATTCTACTTTTGTTTATATCCTGTTTATAAACTAGATTAATTCAGTTGCAATTTTCTTACCTGGAACAACTACAGATTACTTTATTGAACCTTTAGTTGTTGCCCAACACTTTTAATAACCCACCTGCATAGTTTGTGATCTCCTGCAGGTAGGGAACAGAAGTATATTTTAAAAATAAGTCTGTACATTTTGTGTGCCAGTATGTGAGACATTTTGGAAGGGTTTGGTGTTCATAAAGAGCAGATCATCTGCCTTTTGATGAGCAGGCTTGTCAAAATGTCCCCAAATAAGTGTTTAAATCTTGTACATTACCTTGGAAAAGATAAACCAGTCTGTCTGGGATTACTGGCTATTAATTAATTTCTGTGATTCTTTTTTTTTTTTCCCTTGCACTGTGGAGAATAAAAGGGAGAAACTAACTAGTCACTGTGTGCCTTTTTCGTAGTTTGAAACTTCTGGGTTTTGTTCCTTTCCCACCCTGTCATCAGCAAAAACTGGTTTGCAGGTTTCCCCCCTTTTCCTTTCCCATTAGTCGCTCTATTAAATATGTTAATTGTAGTGTCCCAGATTACTGGGAGCTCCTTAAATCAAAGCCATGAGACTTGGTAGCAAGGCGCTTAGCTATGGGCTTTGCTGATGATAACTGCATCATATAAGTATTCATACAGAACTGATTGAGCCCCTGAGGCCAGATGCTAGAGCTGTTTTGTGCTGCTCTGGCACCATAATGCAAACTTCAACAGAGTTTTCAGGTCTGCTTGAAGCCTATTTCCAAGTGAGGAGGTCCTGCCATACTGGCTTTGGTGCTGGTGTATCTCTTGCAAAACACAGCCCTCACTGGAAGGAGGGAATTGAGGCTGAAAGATGTAGTCCAAATGGTCTGGCCACGAGGGCCAATCTCATTCATTGCGTACTTCATACTTCATAGCTGAGAGGAGTTGGATGGTTTTTGTGGCTAATGTTGTTTTTACAGTTCAAGACTTAGAGAGGCCTAAAATAATAACAATAGTAACAAACAATTAAGAAATTTATTATTTTTATTATTGTTACTACTACTGCTACTGCCACACAGTCAAAATTGACAGTGTTCACTACTGCACAAACATATTGATGAAACTTGCACTGGCAGCTTTAAAATTTCCCTCACTGTGCATCTCTGATCCTGCTTTTGGCTTTTCCCAAGGTATATTTGTTGAAATGGACTGGTACATGCTACATCTTAAAACAGCTACAAAGGAGCTTTATTTGTACTGCCTGTCATTTCAAGCTGGAGGAATTCAGTATCTATCTCACTGCCTTTGCCATATGCAGTTGGGTTTTCTCCTTCCCCTCTGTAATTCTTCTGGGGACACTGCATAATAAAAGTCTCAACTTAATCAAGAAAAATTCAACATGTGGCACGGCAAGGGAGAGCGCCGGGATTTAAAAGCGTAAAGCAAACAAACAAGCAGGCCCTTGTGATGTCAGACTAATAACACATTTGCTGCTGTGCTCTCTGGCTTGCTGGTGTGTGTACTGTTTCCCTGTACAACATTGTTCTGGGCTTTGTTTCCTTCGGCTGCTCAGCCCGAGAGGGTTCCCTGCTGCCAGGGGTCTGCTGGGACACCAGCAGGTGTCTGAATAATTGGAATAAAAATTCTTTTAGAAAGAAGCAGCTCATGGAAAAGAAAACCCTGTCCTTAGATTAAAAAAGTAAAAATAAAATAAGAAAAAGATCTTCATTTTCCAGGACCATTAGGAGTTTCAAATCTTCCTTTCTCTTAGTTAGAGATAAAATTAAGTCACACACATGAAGGAGCAATTGTTCCAGATTGGAGCAGGCTCAGCACAGCATGTGATGAGGGGAACCGTGTCCTGTGAGCCTATGGGAAGTGGAGGCTGTTTGTGGCATAGAGTCCAGTGCTTGATTCCCAGGTCAACACCACAGAACAAGGCTGTGATTTGTCACTTGTGGCAGTGCTGCCCCGTGGAAAGCCGATGAAGGACTAGCCACCATTCCACACACAGTCATAGTGGTTTTTAAACCCCCATTTCCCACAACCTTTTTGAGAGCAAAGACTGACTGCTGTAGCAGAAGCTGGCTGCCTAGGCACAGATGGATGTGGATATCTTTTGCTGCTTGGGCACCCAGTAGCATCCAGCAGTCCAAAAGGATGTTGATGCTGTGGGCCAGCCTAGATGCAGGGTCCAGCTGGTGGGGCTCCCTCCCCACAGAGGCAGAAAGCATCTCCCATACCCCTGTCCCTCAGCCCAGGCTGCCTCCCTTTGGGCTCTGCTGTGCTTGCCTTTGCCACTGGCTACTCCTGGCCAAGCAGAGGGAGGAGGACTCCTTCCACTTGGTATATGAGGGGTGTGGAGCTGGATGTGGTGTGGTGGATGTCTGTGCTCCAGTTGAATTAACTGCTCCCTTGAAGGCTTTGGGAAAGGTGAGAGAAGAGGGCTGAGCTCGCAGGTGTGGATGTAGGCTGGAGCAGCTGGGAAGTAGCTGCTTGTAGGGACTTTTGGTGCCGGTCCTGGAGGAAAGACCTGGGCCATTTTAAGGCATCCCTACACATTAGGTGGCAGGTTAGGCAGGAGCACGCTGCTGTTGGGGGTGGAAGAGAGACAGGGTGCTGGAAATTGGGTCCCAGCTCTGAGAAGGGGCAGCCTGTCCCTTTGCAGGGTCAAGCAAGGTAGAAGTGTGGTGAGAGAGCCCAAATCAGGGCTGGGAGGTGTCCTGGGACTGGTGGTGGGCATGGATTTTAGTCTTATCACCCCAAGTGCTCCACAGAGGAGTGAGGGTTGCACCCAGACTGCATGCAAGGTTGCCTGTGTGCTGGCTCTCTGGACTTCAACCCCAGGGACAAATTAATTCTCTCTTGCATGTGATTTCTCCTTCAAGGCCACATCAGATTCCTGCATAGAGTGTAAAATACCAGGCAGCACACCCACATTACAAGAAAGGGAGCAGGATGAGCAGTGTTTAGAAGAAAATCCCTGTGGAAGGACATTGAGTGGGCTGGGTCCTTGCATTTGCAATGGGAAGGGGAGAACAGGGCTTAGTAGCTGAGTGTGTAAGAGCCTCATAGCTTCTGCGATCATTTTGGCATTCAGCATGTTTATGAATAATGAAATAAACTGGTGTGACATGAGGGAATAAGCTGTAAATTGTCACAAAGCACCAGAAACAAAATCCATCCAAAATGCTTCTTTTCTTCTTGAGGAAAACCTAAAACAACTTTTCTGATTACCTGACAGTCCATTTAATCCCCAGGAAACATTCCTTTGTTACAGTTTCAAGGAGAATTACTTGAAATAATCCTTTGTACAATGCACTTCATTCTATTTTAGTTTTAAATCATGTCCCTTTTCTTTTTTGATTTTTTTTTTAAGGGAAAAAGAAAAAAGACCCCTAATCAATGCCTATGGAAGAGCTGAGGGCAAAGCTGAGGCTTTCTGGTACAAGGATTGCCTTTGTGAGGAGATCTGTGCTAAAGAGACCAAGACTGCAAGGGCTGAACAAGAAATAATAATAATAAAAAAATTAAGGAAAAAAATAATTCCCTGAAGCTCAAATCATTGCAATTGCACAGTGCAGATTTGGCCATCACTGTGTCCCGGAGTTGAGGAATGGTCCTTGATGGGTCTGTGTCACACGTGGGTGCCTTCAGCAGGGCTTTGTGCTGCCAGTGACCCAGATTCAGGAGGAGACCTGGGGTCTCCAGCACAGAGATCTTCAAGGCTTTTGAGTGACACATGGTCAAGGAGGAGAACTGGGCTTCTCTGTGGCTGCTGCCATCTGCCTGCCCTGCAGCAAAGGTCACTTTCCAGGAAAGAGCCAGCTCGCCTCTTGGAAAAGCCTAGTGGTGTGGTGAAGGGAGGAAAGTAAAAGGCAAAAAAATATAAATAACACGTATTTTGTTCCTTGCATTCTGGATGTCATTAATTAGTAATTCTAAGAACAGGAAAATGGTTTAATCTGGAGGACATTGGGGTCTGTGAGTTTGACATTTGAATGCTCTCAGCTTGTTTTCTCTTTCCTATTGACTCCTGAGATTAATTTTCTCTTCTGTAATATTGACATGAATCTTATTTACCTCAAAGAAATGTGCAAAAAGTTACTCTATCCGTATTCCCAGACATCTAATTGCATTTCACATGTACAACCTGAAGGATGCTTCCTGCTGGGATGCCTTAGTCTAGGCCAGGGTATTTGTTTAGGTGGTGGCAGGTGGGTCAGAGCCATCCTCCAGAGCAGGCTTGGAAGGTGATGGCATTTCCCCCCTTACCAGGTCTCTTCCTTGGTCATGCTGTTGGGCATGGAGAGAAACTGTCCTACTGTCTGTGGTCAAGGTCTGTTTTTCCTCACATCATCTGTGACCCTGCTCTTGACTGAGCCATGAAACTCACTGCCACAAGGAAGCATGGAAACCAAGGGGTTAGTAATACCTCAGGAAAAGCAAGGCCTATTTCCTGGATGAGAGCTTTCTGAATGACATTGGATGGGACAAAAAAAATCTCCCCCAAATTGATGAACAACTTCAACCTCCAAGAAAGGGAATCAGGAAGTTGATGTTAGCCTGAAGTGTTTTTGCAGTGATTCGTGGTGATGTTTCTCCCACCAGGGTCTGCAGCACTAGGTCCTAGGCACATCTAGGAGAAGGTATTGAAGTACATGTGAGAGGTTGGGGAGGGCTGCTGAAAAATATTCACTCCACTATGATTCAGCACAGATTGCACTGGAGGGAAGAATTAATAACTACTGCCTAGGCCACAGGTTATTCCCTCTATTTTCATTCTCATTTTTTTTCACCTTTGCTTTCAGAAAATTCATTGCTTTTTTTTTTGTCCTCCTAGAGAAAGAAACTCCCTTTGATCTATAAATAAAACCACAAGTCAAAGCGATGGGGCAACCTTAAAAATATATTATGGATATGCCAGTAGTGACTCTGTTGCTAAGGTTGCATTGAGGTTTGAACTTAAAGCAGGACTAATGTTCCTTTTTTCACACTCCACTGTATAGATACAGTGGTTGGACTTGGCACAGAAAGACTTCAGAGGACAATTGCCTTTGGTGTGTATTTACTTCAGGGAAGTCTGGAACCTGAGATCTCGCTGTTCCTCTGAGATCTGTTTGAGTACTGGCGTGTCTGTGTTGGGAACTATGAGCTCGCTTTTGGACATGCAGAGCAGTGTATGAGAGATTCTGGGACAGTAGGAACCTTTGTGTGGGTTGGTGCCTTCCCTCCCGGTACAGGGAGATAGAGGGGGCACAGATACAGGATGATGCTGGGGGAGGCAGGACTCTGCAAAAATCCAGAGTGATCTTGTGAGCTGCAAACTTTCTTAAATTCCTTCTTTATAAAAAAAGAAAAAGAAAAAAGAGCTCTTGAGAGAGGGAACAGCAGTAAGCACAATGTTATTCTTCAAACAAATACCTTTAGAAATAATATCCTATTTGGTTCAAACAGAGCAGGAAAAGAACAGCTGAAAATGCAGTTAATGTGGAATGCACTAAATGAATGCTCATGTGAAGTTGCCAACATTATCCTTGTATCTTTAACCAGGGAGGACTTCACTTGCAGAAATGGCTCTTGACAAAGTTAAGTGGACCTATATATTGTTTGGGAAATTGCCCTTATTTTGTGTGCTTCTTGTTCCCGTAATGGAACCCATGAGCAGAGGATAATTGCAGCAGTCTCATCTGTCAAATAATATTAGAAGTCAACAGCTATAATCTCAGCCACTTGCTTTACACAGCTTTTCTCTGTATTTTCTGTTCAAATTGTCAGTTGTTACATGTAAGTGTCCCCATTCCCTGTGGCTGATAAAAGTAAAAAGATTTAAGTAAATCAGGAGGAGTGCAGAGACAGGGCTTGGGCAATGGCTCTCAGTGCTAGCACAGTAAATCATATGACAACAGCACAGTGGATATGAAAAATTACAGCCCGAGTGTAGTGTTACTTGTTACTATTATTGGTAGAGCAGTGTGGCACTGAATGGTTTGGCTTTGCAGGGATTCGGGGAAGCTACTGATTGGTTTTAGCTTGTGTGGGTTTGTGCTTTATGAGCTTGGCTTTTAGTTTCAGGAGATGAATGGGTCCCTGAAAACAGAGCTCAGCTGAAACCATCTTCTCATCTGTGGGTCAAATCAAAAGCATTGTAAAATTAATTTGTTGGGATAGTCATTCAGCTGTGGCACTGCAACTCAGGGTGCAGTTTCCCCAAAGCTCCCTTATCATCACCTCATCATCCTTATTCTCCCTTTTTTCTCCCCAGTGTTAGGGACAGAAATATAGTTATGGTTACATTGATACAGACTCCTCACACCACCACCTCCTGGTCAGGCTCTACATTTGCTCTTACTATGTAGGAAGGTGGAAGAACCCATCTCCCTCTCTATGTCTCTGCTGCTCTCAAAAGAGCACAATCACTGTTTATTGTGGTTTTGTGACCATTTTATGGCTCTGTGAGGAGCTGGATTGAGATTGCCAATGTATTTTTTATTGCCATTGAATAATTATCAGTTGGTCAAAGCTGTATTGTGATTGCATGAAGCCAAATCCATGCTCCTGGCTGGAGGGAAGTGACTCTGTTTGTCATTACCAGCCCTCTGTGCAGCAGACAGGGTGATTGTTTCCACAAACAGCTCAAGCCATGTCTGGCACCCTCTCTTGCGTGCTGACGGCAGCTCTTCCTGGTTTCACATAGTGGCATAGGTTATATGCACTGAAATACTGTGAGAAATGTTTTCAAAGGGAGGTTTGAGGGCTATTGTGTTATAGAGGTTTAACTACAGCTCTCCATGTAGAAATGTCTTTCCCCTCAGACAGCCCTGTGTGAGTTTACTGCGTGTCAGACTATGAGCTTCCAAAACAACCAGAGCCATTGCACTCTGTGTTCACACCTTCCCACGTGTCACAATAGCTTCCTGTGTTGACAAGCCCTCTGGTCAGACCTTTCTCTTTTGTTGCTTTCATATTGACTGTATCCTGAGGCTATCAGAAATCCTTGATATAAAACCATATGATAAGTCCAGTGTAAAGCTCTGGATAAAAAGCTGAGGTGTATCGTTGCCTGTTTGATTGGGTCATTGTTGCTCAGGTGCTCTGATAATGTCAGCTGCCTCTTTCTGCCAAATTTTACCCCTCAGAGGTAGTGATAGCGTGATCCCATCCACCAGATCATCTTCCTCCAGCTCTTATTCCAGGAGGCCTGTAGCAAGCTTTTGGCTTTCTTCAGTGGAATATTTGTATGTACATGGCAATACAGGTCATGATTAATGGGCTCTGCAGTCTGCTTTTTTTTTTTTAATGTCAGAATAATAAAATATCTGGCTCGTCAGATTGTTTGCCCTGATTGTTCAGCTAAATGCATTTAGCACCAGAGGTAGAACCAGCATATAGGTATATGAATACCATTCTGGCAATTATTGTCAGAAGTGACAGCTGATTGCAGGTATTAGAATGATGCAACTTGTTCAAACTTAATGTTATCTATTATGAACTCTACTTCATGATGATAATAGCTGGAAGGCATTGATTTTGTTTTCTGTTACTTATCTCAAGCCCATACATTTTGCTTGCATTATTGACTTTTCTGATCATTTCATGCATCATCTCTTCAGAAGATGTGTAAATCAATGTTGACTGTGCAATGTATGTTGTTTATTAAGCTGCCGTGTGGAGTTTACACCTTGAAGAAAATCATCAAACGCATGTCTTGAATAATTGTTGAGCAGGCCTGGCAAGAGAGGGCAGCCTTGGAGCATGCTGGCGCTGGTGTGGAAGAGTTCAGTTAATTATTTATCTGGGCCACAGTATTTGCATGCCTATATGAATTTTTTATGAAGTTAATTAGCTTTTCAAGATGTTGAATCGGTTCAGCGCTGCAATGATTGCAGCCCGACACACTGGGCGAGTGGCTCAGAGAGAGAGGCTTGAGTCACAGGCAGGAAAACATGCAGTGGGGAATGCAGATGGTGGGGGTGCCTTTGAACAATTTCAACAGGTGGCCCTTAGCACCGTGAAACCTATTGTGTTTGCCATCAGCAGTTTGAACACGTAATACAGAAAGGGGCTCAGATTGCACCTCTTTCTCAGGCAACAGATTTAGACATTTAGGCTGAACTAAAACTCCACCCACATAAAACCCAAGAGGGTGGAATGAAGAGGAACTGGGGAAATTAAAACCCATCCCATGAGATGGCCCAGGCTGCACAGCTGCTGCACAGGCTATTCACTCAGAGCTGCTCATCCAGACCATGGATGGAAAAAACCAGTCATCGCCTCTCCGCACCAGCTGGGGCCACTACAAAGTCCTACAAACAGGCTGTGTGTGTCGGGACTCGAGGCTGGGAATTCAGCTCTACGGTTGCACTTGGATGTAGATCCCAGTCCAACGTCAGGAGACAAACCCAGGGCCAGGAACCAGCAAGGACCGAGACTGCAGGGACTGGTGCTATTGTACAGCATTCAATGGAAATTTCTTTCACTGCTCAGAGCAAGGCAGGGAGGAGTGGTGGGAACCTGCCCTGGGTTTGTTAGGGCTGTAGGTCTTTTGGTGTTTTTATTGGGGCCAGAGGCTAAACCAGGGTTGAGTGTAAGCCTTATGCTGCAGGTCTTATCTACCACCATCATCAGGCTTTGTGCCAGGCTTTGAGCAGGAATACAGGCACCCAAAGCAGCCTTTTCCTTCACATGCCTTGAAAACGGAGCCTGGCTGATAAGGAGTTGCCTATGGAGCACCTCCTCCAAGAGGTAAGCTCCTTCTCAAAGACATTGCTCACTGCTGTCCACTGTTCCCGTTCCTGAGTGTCTGCATTGAAATGTCACAGTCTCATCCACAGCGATGAAATGTACACTGTGAAAATAATAATAATCATATAATGTTGTTCATTTACGTTGTAAACGAACAGTTGTGATATAAAAGATGTACCCATGTCTGATCTTTTCACACATATGGTCATTTATTCAGAGAACAAATATTTTAACATTTGGAAAGAGCCCCAGCTTTGAATATCATCTCTAATCCAACTAAAGGGAAAAGAATGTCAAATAGACCATATAAATTCTGTTGAACTAATGTTTTCATAATCCATATTGAAAAAAATCTGAGAACATTTTTTTTTTAAGTGGCTGAGGGTTAGTTACTGAGCTCATTTGGAGAAATGAAATTTTCACAGGTCTAGAAACGACAAAGTATAATTGATACCCATGAAGATTAAATGGGATTTGGAGCCAAGTATTGTTCATATTTAAAAGTTAAATAATAATTTGGCCTGCACATCATTAACTGTAAGTTTCATCTCCATCTGACTTTATTGTTGGCTCCATAGGTCATTCTCTATTGAACAAAATGGGAGAGAAAGAGCCTCATAGGAAACTGGAGGTAGAGACTAGAAGGAGATGGACAGAAGAATGAGAGAGATTGTGTTGTTTGGGATGTGTCTATGAGCATAATTTTCCCCTGAAATCCTCATGGAAATGAGGAACAACTGAATCAGGATACTGTGGTCCATCAAAGCTGCAAGACCCCTTCTACATGCTTGCATTAGTTGCTTCATCTGTGCTTTTGAAAATACATTTGTGCTCTTTGTGTACTTAATTCTGAGCATCATTGTTCCTCATTTTCCACTCTGAATGAACTCCTTAGAAATCCTAATGAAAACTGAACAAAAGCCCCCACCAGGTGACTCATGGAGTAGCTTTGTTCCTGCCACCTGATGAGAGCCTCTATGCAGTAGCTGCTTCTAACACATAGTTTCCTGTCTCTCTCACTTCCCCATATAGAAATGGAATTTTATTTACCCAGAGAGGTTCTCAGATAGAGAAAATTATTTGATGGAAACTTTCCCTTACTGATTGTCCATTCTTTCTAATACTGCAGGCTTAAAGAGTGTTGGAATCCCTGCTTAGCAGAACAGCCTGCTCAAAATGCTGGCTGGACTGTGTGTAATTTAAACCACTCCCTGAGTTTATATACATGCATTCGCAGAGCAGGCAGGTCTTGGGAGGTGCTGGACACACAAGACCCTTAGTCTCACGTCACCTTCTCTCCCCTGCAGGGATTCCAGGGAATCAGTGGATAGTGATAGGAATGTTTGATCCTTTGACTGTGATTTCTGTCTGTAGGTGCTTGGAATTCTTGCTGAAAGACTCAGGAAAAATCAGGCAAATGATCTTTAATTTCTCTTAAAAGGAAAAAGGATGACAGAAATTACTACTAGTCAAGTAAGAGAGAAAGCTCCTTAACCGTGCTAATTGTGTTCATTTAAAGCTCTTTTGGTGAAACTCTAACTAGCAGTCAGTGAGAATTGCCACTGAAAGCAGTACAATGAGGATTTAACCATCCATGTTGTCTTCATTTCCCAATCTTTCATCGTCTATGTGTAATATCTATCAGGTCTGTGTGGATGTCTCAGATATCCAAGGCTTTGAGCAGCATAGAAATCCTAGTGAGGGTTTGTATCTCTCTTCTGTCCTCAAACAATGTAAAAATCTCTAAGCAAAAGAAATTATTGATTATATCTGGTTACTAGAGACAAAGGATCGTGTCCTTAATATCCTTAAAATAACTAGGACATGAGCTGAACTAGGTTTTTTTTTTTCCTGCAAGTTCATCTATTCATATTCTCTAAGTTAAATAGATATATTTTAAGAAATGGTATCCTGGTTACAAACCCCTATCTCCCAAAAGGTAGAAGACCTCGAACTTTCTTCCACCTTCTCTATTTCTTCCTCAAATGCAATCCCAAGTGGGAAGGAGGACACTCAGCTTACTAGTTTTCATTATGATAATTTTTGGATGATATTTTTTGCCTACACATACAATTTAAAGTAATAGGGCTTCCATTCTTCATTAGTTCTATGGTGAATAATTAGTATTCTGCTCACCAAAGGTAGAGTAGTCAGGAGGATAGTGGTCCTGGCCTTAGGGCACACAGGCAGGCAGGTGTATGGAGGACTGAGGCTGAGAGGTAACTACTCTTCTTACAATCTGGAGTTCAAGGTGGCTTGAGGTGCTCTGGGTACTTGAGCCCTCCACAGAGAGTAGCCACAGCCTCACCTATAAGAGATCTCTGTCCTTTTGGACTCCCTGCTGGAGTCCTCATTCTGTGTGTCATCCCAGATGGCACCAAATACCTGTCCTTGGTTAACTCAGTTGAGCCCACAGCATGCCTGTAGCACCATTCATGTAAACATGGGACTATAGACTTAATCATGAGGTCTCAGATAAAAAGCAACAAAGGAAAGACATCCAGGTTTCTGTGTGGTTGCATAGTCTTTCCCCTTGTCCCCAACCACATTCATGGTCTCTGACCTGGGTTTCCTGTTATTTTAATTCCTCCCTGGTTTTCCAGGCAGGTTGTGAGCACTGTACTCAGGTGGTGTGAATTAGATTAGCTCCAATATTTTAAGCCATCATTTAATTTGCAAATGAATATTTAATTGGCTACTGAATGCTCAGACAAAGATGGGAAGCTTTGAATAGGTGCTACATAGGTCTTCTCCATGAAGGCAGAGACTGGGATGGCACACTGGGACCAGCCTGGCCTGTGAGCTGAGCTATCAGGTTATTTGGCAGTATTCACTTATTTGTATTCATATTTATGTTTATTTGCATTTTAGAACCTTGTTATTGGGAAGGGAAATTGACTATGCTTTGTATTTTACCAGCTTTTATGAAGTCTGCTCTGAAAGCTATCAAAATCCCGAGATACCTATATAATATCCATGTCCAAATTTGGCTGGATAGTTGTGAATCATCATGTTTCCATTTTGACATGGGAGCAAATCTTCTGGTCTGGGAGACAAAGTCATATTATACACAGATCATTGCAAAGTAATAGAGATTTTAACATCACTTCCTATCAGGATGCATATTCACCACTTATCAGAAAACAGCAGGTATTTGATATTTGACAGGTCAGAAAAATGTGTGACAACCCACAAGGAAAATAATTTCCCTTGATTATGTCTTCTCTGCCTGCTGAGTATGAGAGTTATACTTTTTATCTATATTCAGGTACAAATTTGACAAATTTTATATTTTCACTTTTTTTTTTTTATTTTATTTTTTTTTGTGTGTGTGTGTATATGTGTGTGTGTGTGTGTGTGTGTGTGTGTGTGTGTGTGTGATCTATATTGATATTGCACAGAATTGCTCTGGCTCATTTATTTTTTTAGATGACGTGTCATCAATAGGCAATACTTTTATACTTGTATATAAGCTGCATCCATACATGAATAGGGACAAACATGCAGAAGTGACTGATGTTATGGCAATGTGAAGGGCTCTGGGTGAGCAGGCACATCAGAGCAATTTCCCCTGCTTCAGGGGAGAAAACCTCCTGGACTCCTCCTGCCCTGAGAGGAGGCAGACCAAGCCAAAGCAGACAGGACTGAGAACAGGAGGGAAATAAGCCAGGCAAAGCAGAGCAGCAACACAAGAGAGGATTTTGTTTCCTAGTGTTTACTTTCCAACTGGAACTAAACCTATTTTGACTTCCTGTCAAAGTATCCACTCATATGCTGCTGGATCTTTTAAGGGGCAAAGTTGCTGACATTTCCACCCGGTGATCACATCCCTCTGAAGTGGAAGTAGCCAGGACACTGGCATTGCTGCTTTACCAGGCAATGTGTGTGGGTGACGGTGGGAGGAATTATGTTCCAGTCCCCTTGCCATCTGCCCAGCACAGCTTTCTGCAATGCAGCTTGACAGAGGGATGTTTATTCCACAGGATGAAATACATATGAACTCTTCTGGTGCATGTGTGCAATCATTTCAGATTCTTTTTAACTTCTTTTTTAACTGGGACTTAGATCCCAGTCCCATAAGTGCTTCAGTGTGTGCATGGGTCTACTCATATAAAGTGCATTACTACAGAAGCAAGTAATGTTTTTATGACTTTAAGTAGATATTAGTTTGGAGAATCAAGATTTCTCAGACTATTATTTTTTAAAAAAACCCAAAATATAGAGATATTTTGTTATATAAATTACTGTGTGATTTTTTTGTTCAATCATTTAGATTTACATATTTTAATGGGTATTTACTATTCCAAGGTAACTATTACAAGTTATTACTATTTAAAGATGTGATGTGAGAGAAACCCAGCTGCAAGGTATATAAACTATTTCTGTGCTGGAGAATGAGAATAAGCATTACATACACTTGGTGTTCTGAGAGACAGAGTTCCTGTTGTTTCATTTTCTGTTGCTGGAGAAGGTCCTTTGCAAAGCTTTGCTCACTCATTAGGACAGTTCCAGAGGCGATGCCAGCCATGGTTTGGGGTTGTGTGGCAGCACCTTTGGAGCTGTGTGTTGCTCTGCTGACATCCCTTTCTCTCCAGGTGCAGCCCAGCCAGTGCTGTACCACAGCAGGGCACGGGGCTGATTGCAACTTGTCCTGACCATCAGCATCAGAGGCATTTTTGTAATGTGAGCAGCCTGGTCAAAATTAAGACCTCGACAAATTAGGGGGTTGGGCAATCACCAACCATATGAACTTCAACAAGAGCAAGTGCCAGATTCTGCACCTGGAATGGGAAAACCCTGGATGTACTGACAGACTGAGGGATGAGATCCTGGAGAGCAGTGCCGCAGAGAGGGACCAAGGGGTCCTGGTCCATGGCAAGTTGAACACGAGCCAGCAGTGCCCTGGCAGCCAGGAGGGCCAACCCTGTCCTGGGGGGCATCAGGCACAGCATGGCCAGCTGGGCAAGGGAGGGGATTGTCCTGCTCTGCTCTGTGCTGGGGTGGCCTCACCTCCAGTGCTGGGGGCAGTTCTGGGTGCCACAGGGTAAGAAAGCTATTAAGCCATTAGAGAGTGTCCAACAGAGGGCAACAAAGATGGTGAAGGGCCTTGGGGGAAGCTGTGTGAAGAGTGGCTGAGGTCACTTGGTCTGTTGAGCCTGGAGGAGACTGGGGGGAGACGTCTGTCTCTGTCTACAACTTCCTCATGAGGGGAAGCTGAGGGGCAGGTACCAATCCCTTCACTTTCCTGACCAGTGACAGGACCCAAGGGAATGTCCTGAAGCTGAGTCAGGGGAGGTTTAGGTTGGGTATTAGAAAAAGGTTCTTCATCCAGAGTGCGGTTGAGCACTGTAACAGGCTCCCCAGGGCAGCGGTCATAGCATCAAGCCTGTCTGAGTTCAAGAATCGTTTGGACAATGCCCTTGGAACATGGTGTGACTCTTGGGGTATCCTGCTCAAGTCCAGGAGCTGGACTCGATGATCCTGATGGGCCCCTTCTAACTCAGCACATTCTATGATTTCTATGATAATGCTTTTGTTTGAAACTTCTAAAGGAGAATTTTAATAATTTAATGAAAGATGGGAAAATGTCCTTTTCTATCAGTCATCCTGACAATCCTTTCCCCTGAGACCATCCTGATGAAAGCACATTTGCCATCCCCTCACAGTGTCTTTCAGTGCATCCAACAAGCTTAATAACCCCCCCGTGTGCTTCTGCTGAAGTTACCAGCAATGGTTTATCTAACAATGAAGACTGAAGTTATCACTGATGGGTTTATTCATTTAAATAGCTCACACTTCCGTTATTAGCATTTTCTATGGACCTAGAGGTCATAACACTGGCAATGCTGCATTCACACTTTGAAATCCTGAGAGGTCTGTCTCCTCAAAGATGCCCCAGATTTGGATTCACAAAGTAGATAACAATCTTTTCACCTGCCTCGGGTTTGCAGGTTGTTGTTTTTATCTTGAGAGGATACAACCTTAAAAGGAAAATTGCAAGGAAGTGAAAAGTCTTGTTTCTACATTCAGACTTCCAGGAGGTTTTGGTCATCTACACATTTCCTAGCAAATTATTCTGATCAGCAGGAAGGGTTGCCCATAGAATTTACCCCTTATTAGGAGCTATTGACCAGGAAAATGACCTTTCATTCCTGCAATCTATAAATTACCTTTTAAAGTCATTTGCAATAACCATTGAAGTAGAGAAGCAGTTACAGGAGAAATGTATATGAAGGAAGGGAGCTCAGAACCATCAGTAGACACTGGCCACAGTTCATTCTTTTTGTGTCAGCAGGAAATGAAATCTTTCTGCATAGGAAATAAAAGTAAAGGTAAGTTATGATTAAAAAAATTAAAATCTGTTTAATTAGATTTACTAATCTTTAGCAATCACTGGAAATGGAAAGGTGGTGAGAGCAGGGGAGATGAAAATGGCTAAGTCTTCAAATGCAAGTGAGGATCTCTGGTAAAACCCAGCTTTGTGGTAAGCATTTAAAGGACCCCTTAATTAGCTTTTCTGGAAAGTTCACTGATGATATGCTAGAATAATGATCCCATATGTTCAAAAATGTCTAGTCATTAGCCAGCGTGGTGGCTGAACATACTAATGGATTTGCCTTTTAGATATTTCAAGAGCGGCTGGTGCCTCTGCTGCTGATGCTGCTGGGGAGGTCAGCCCTTTGTTTTGCTAAATCACATAGTGGCTTTCAGGACTGAATAATTTTCTTAGTCACACTGTGAACATCAGCTCCCAGCAAAGAGAGGAGAATGGTTGTGTTTAGAGTGAAAAGGACAGAAGGTTCAAGAGGGATGGGGTTTGTTTTGTTCTTTTTTTTTTCTGTCCTGGGCCTGATCCACCAATACGTGCAAAAATCTGGAGTGAATTAGCAGAATAAGTGTGGGACTGGCAGCCCCACACTGTCAGTAGATTATTGATAGCATGAAAAACATTTATTTAACACTCAGTCACTAAAGCACCTTAGGCTTTCAGACAGAGGCTCAGGTGTATTATAAAATAAATGTCATCATTTCTTCCTTTTGTAGCTGTGATAAACAAGTAGCCTGTCTAAAGACTGGTACCTTGAGACTGTGACTTGCTGAGGACAAGAAATCTTTTCTCTGACACCTCAGCTGTGAAGTTACAAACTTCTCACTCTTTAAGCCCATGTGCTGGAAGACTTCAATAATCTTCTCTAAACTTTTTTTGTGTGAGTTTACCTGGCTCGGCCCAAGTCAAATGAAAGAGTTCTCATTGATTTCATTAGGATTGTATTAGGCTTAAATTAAAAACATGAATCAGGGATAGACCTAAGCTAAGAAAAATTAACAGGAGAGGCACTTCTGGAGATGAAATTTCAGAGAGGTAGGTTTGAGCACAGAGAAACTGACCAAAACTGCTCCAGTTGGTGTGATTAGGAAAAAGGCCTTGTGTCAGTAGTGATGAGACCACCTGAAAAGCACAAAGAAAAGTGAGTTTTGGACCAATAGAAGACACGGAGAGAGGAGCAGCACAAATAATTTTCACACTTTCAAAACTACAAGATCTTCAGCAGACCTTATTTTCAGGAGGCAAGACAAAATTTAAAAAGAAGATATATTGAAAGGATTCTTTAAGCTTTGTCCACTGAGGTGTTTAATTTTTTCCTTCTTACAATTTCCCTTTTGAAATCTAGAGGACAGAGGAAAATACACAATCAATAAACGTACAAAGGTGTATTTTTATTGGTCTCTCCTTCAGTGTTTTCTGGAATTATAGAAAAAAGAAAAGTAAACACGTTTCTTAGGATAAAGTCTAACATATTCTTCTTTTTAATAATATTTTGAAGCTAAGGCAGTGTGATTAGGTATTTTCTTTGTCCTGTGGCTCTCTGGAATGAAGAGTCTGGGCTCCAGGGTACATTTTCCTCCACTTACAGTAGAAGAACCCACATCAAGTTCATTTTTTATGACTTCCATAATCATGTGTGGATTGTCACAGTGTGAGAGCTGGAGTTAATTTTAACTGAATTGTGGCCTAGAAAATATAGTTGCTTAATAAGCCTGAAATATACATCAGATCAGAATTTCCATTTCCAAAATTTGGAATGAGTTACTCCTCTGTGAAGCTGACAACAGCTTCCATGTTTAAGTGCTAAACAGCTTTTATTGAGCCAACTTTTAGAAGGTGCTAATATCTAGATCCACATGTCTTCTATGTTTGCAATGGCAAATACTCAAAAAGAAGCATAATTTGGCTCAAAATGAGTTGATATAACAAAAAAGTTCACATTCTTCCTATGTCACTGTTGCCTGAAACAGATATAGAGGCAATTTATTCAGAATAAATTATTGCCAGCCTTAGCTAAAATAACTTGCACTGTGAAGCTTCCTTATGTATGTAACCAAGGGGAGCTTTCTGGCTACATCTGTTTTTGCACATCTTTCAGATGTATCACACACAGAATCCACCATTTGGGGATATTGTGTCATCAGTGACACAGTCTAGGGAACTCCGAGTTCATAAACCAAAGAACAGATTACATCCATCCACAGATGTAGTTTTTTTCATCTCTGTCAGATGCAATATTGATAATATTCTTCATTGTAATATTTAATGACAATCTTCATCTAATCATTGATGGCAGTATAATTTAATACATAAAGTTACTTATACACAGGAGGCTACAAAATATTCTTCATTTTGCTTAGCTGTTTAAGGACACCTTGAGAAGGAAGAAGGAAGTGAATTTTTTTTGGGAAAAAAATTAAGAATATGGATTGGTCACTTGAATTGTAATACGACATTAAACACATTTGGATGTGCTATTTAGGGGCAGATGCAGGAATTCCAGAGAATGTGAAGTTCCTTTGCTTTTCACTCATGTATCAGTCCACTGCTTCCCTTTGTGGAACAAGTGCACTGAGATTCTTCACTCTCCCATTCCTCATGAGCAGGTCCCCTCCTTAAGTAACTCAGTCATGGCTTAACCCCAGCCATCAACCAAGCACCATGCACCATGCAGGAGGGGACATTTGGAATGATGGCATTGACTTTCCCAAGTATTGTGATGGAGCCCTGCTCTCCTGGGGATGATTTGACCTGCCTGCCCATGGGAAGTGGTGAAATCATTCCTTGTTTTGCTCTGCTATGTGTTCATGGCTTTTGCTTTCCCCATTAAACTGCCCTTGTCTCAACTCATGAGTTTTCCAGCTTTTATCCTTCAGATTCTCTCCCCAGTCCCGCTGATGTGTGAGTGAGCGAGGAGTGGCTGCGAGGAGTTTGGTCCATGGCTGGGGTTAAACCATGTCAACTCTCCAAGGCTGTTCTTGTTCTCTTGTGCCTGAGAGCTAGGTAACCCCACTGCAAGACATACAAAGTGACCTTTCTTCTCCTGCCTGCTCTGTTCCTCCTCTGACAAACATGGAGGGTGATGCACCCCAGTCTGCTTGTGCAGGAAGAGAAGAGGAAGATTGGGATCTCCAGGCTCTCTGTAGAGGGTAATAGTAGGCTTTGTGCCACTCTCTTTTTTTCTTTTCTGTTTTTCCAGAAGGTGGCTTGGCTAGAAAACTCTCTGAAGTGCATTAAAGGGCCAGGGATAGAAAGAGCTAAGTTTTTTTTTCTCTTTTCAGGTAGCCAGCTGCACCTTTGCTCACATTCTGTCTAGTTTTGCAACAATGCAAGCTGGGGCGTTTCCCTTTCTTGTCTAGGCTGCCCATGTTCTCGTGCGGCAGCAGCATGCTTCCAGGATGGGGCATCTTGCAGAGTGTGGGCTGCAAGGCTGGGTAGGTGTTTTGAGAAATAAGTTTGTCTTCTTTCTTTCTGAGAGTCTATCACATACCTCTGACAGGGGCAGAAAAATTTGTATCAGTCACCTTTGCTCTTATGGAAGCATCAGACTTTTCAGATGTGGCCGTCAGCTGAGCCCACGTGTGTTAGAGTCGGGGAATGCAACTGAGACATTCCTGGTGCGTGCTGGTGTGAATACTTGGTGAACGGGGTCTGGAGATTTTCAAGGCTTGTTTGCAAGACAGACCACAGCAGAGTATTTTCCAGCAGGCAAGGTGTAGATTTTCAAAGTCTTAGGTCACAGAGTCCAAAAATGACACCTTGTGGTTCTGTACTTTGCTTTACTAGATGAAACAGGATCTCAGATTCATCCTCAGCAGATGTACACTGCCAGCACTGGCTTTTGTAAGGACACTGTTGCTCAATGAATTTTCTATGTTTTATCAGAGCAGAACTGTGGGAAACATCACATGAAAGTAATACATCATATAAAAGATATTAAAAAAGGTGAAAAATATACCTGTGGGAATTGTCTCATGATTTTATTATCCAAACCTCAACAATTTGCCGAACAGGGCTGTAAGTCTCTGAGGACTGGCTAGCTCACAATATCTTCGCTACTTTGCTAAGGAAAATAGGGCAAATGCACATTTTAATTCTGAGCACTTTGTTGCTTCTGTTTCTACTCTGTAGCTGAGCGAAGTGTGAAGTGCAGAGGTATATGAAAATGAAACTGAAGAAGAAAAGGAACTGCTTTCCTAAACATCTTGGCATTTGGCCAGGTCTTTTTGGTGATGTAAATTGGGAAAGCTGTTGGCAAGCTAAGGAGCTGCTTTAGATTACACCCCATGAGAATCTGGCACAGAGCATTTGACAAGTTTTTGGAATTTAGATTTTCAGGAGACACAATATAAGGCTTTTATTTAAATACTCAGGTGCAAATATAACCTGAGCTCTTCTTAGTGTCTGAAAATATGTCTTTATCAGCAAGTTCAGAGAATTAACACACAAGATAGCCAGAGGTCCTCCAGTACCAACACTATCGCATCACTTTTACATAGTCACACCTATCATAGTTGTTCAATGACTGCCCCCATAGCCCCCTTTTAAAGCTAAATTCAGCTATAACTGACTAATTAATCAACTTTGAGATGTATTTCAGAACCTATTGACTAAAAAGTTATAGTCTTTCAAAGCTGAAAGTGTTGCCTTAGGGGAATTATGTTAGTCCTTTAAATTTTTTAGTAGCACAGCTTTCTGCTTAATAGGTTTTGAAAAATGTCTCAAACTCACTTAATTAGTTATAGTGTATTTTAGCCCTGGAAAGCAATTGGCTTTCTCCAGGCATGGACACCAACTTGCAAGGCTCCCTGCAGGCGTGGCCACTTGCACACCAGTGCTGCTGCAGGTGCAGCAAGGCAGATGAGGGTGGAGTGAGAGAAGCTGGGTGTCCCCCATGGGGACAGGGTGCTGACCTGCTGCTTGGGGCATCTCTTGCAAGAGGTCATGTGCAGGTGTCTTGTGTCCCCTTGGGTGTCCTGACTCGCTTGCCATCAGCAGTGATCTGAGCCAAGGCAGTGCTGATGAGATCATGTTGCTGCAGAGGGTGTCAAAGGTAATTTTAGGATTTGTGGGATATTCTGCCTGAGAAATGTGCAAGGCCTTTGCAGGTCCTGTATGATTTCTGGCAGCCCTGTACAGATATATCAAGTATGCTTGTACAGCTTGTGTAGCCAGACACATGTTTATATGTTTAGGCAACTGAATTTTGTCTGATGTGCCTGTACACACCTAAATTCCTAAATTTAGTTGTAAAGTGTTTTTGTTTTTTTTTTTTTTTTGTAATTTAGAAGTGTGTCTTCTGTGGCATTCCTGCACTGTGGTGTGCCTTTGCAAACTGAGCTCCTTCAGCCATCCCAGCCTCAGGAATGATCCCCCTGTGCTTGGTCTGCATGTCAGGGCAGCAGGGAGAGTCCTGTTGCTCCTGGGCTTGTAAATCTTCCCTCCTTCCAAGAAGAAGCAAAGCTGCTCTGCTAGGCTCCTGATCACCTCTCTGTGCTCACTGGCCTGAACCCATGGTGGTATTCTCCTTCACCTTCCCACAGGAGAGCATTTGGACCAATATTAATGAGCTGCATGCTTAATTACCTGTACCTGCTACTGGAAACTTTCTGCTTTTACACTGGAAAGACAAATTTATATGATTCAGCAGCATCCTCTGACACAAAAACTACTTAGAACAAATGTCTATAGATATCACATTGCCCTTCAAAATCAGGTATCACTCTCTCTGCTTTTATCAGCACAGATAATTTGTTAGTATTCACATTAGTCAGACTTTACTTTCTGAACCTAGAGCTAAAACAGGAACATAATTGATCTGGGAATGTGCCAGAAATTATTGTCTCTTTTGTCATTGATTCTATTATTTTTTTTCCCCCCAAAGTTCTTTATTATATTTTTAAGTGTTTTTGAAGCAAAACTGTCTAAGATTGTCAGAGTCCTGTGCATCTACTGTGATACAACAAATACTTCAAGTAAAATGAAAATTATTCTTAAACTTCCCTTCAAATTTAATCAAAGCCTGCTGTAAATAATTCCAGATAATTTCAGTGCTCAACAGTTTTTGAGCTCTTTAGAATCTATGTAAAGCCATAGCAAGAGAGGAAGGCAGCTTCCCCCATTAATAAGGGAAAATGAGCTTAAAGTAGGATAAATTTCACAAAGTTAGTATTTCAGTTACCCAGAATTAAACAAATACCAGTCTAATAACTATAACTGGAGCAAAACCAACATTTACAAAAATTATATAGTAGTATACAAATCTTGCTCAATTCTGAAAGCTGTAATTAGTCATGATGATGAAGTCAGACAAAAACCCTTTTCCTTCTGTAATGAAGACTTGATAGAGGAGTAGGTAGGAAGTTACTGGTGAGTAGGGTGGTGTCTGACCCAATGACACTTAGTGGACTGGTGTGCCCGTGCTAGGACATGTTTAAACCTGAACAGGCCTGGGGTATTCCCAAATTCAGGCTGCCTTTGACCTGGGGTACCTACATGTGCTACAGCATCGTTCTCCATAATTCTGACCCCTGAGCAGAGCTGCCTGAACTACATGACAAGACTGGTTTTGTTTGACTTTTGTCTGCTTACAGCTTATCCACAAATGGCTTTGAGATTTGTTCAGATTTGTTAATATTTTTGTGAGCATAAATAAAGTGTTAATGAAACAATTAGCTGGTATGATGAGGTGATGGGATGTATTTCTGGCATAGCAACACTGAACTCTGAACACCAGGGAGACTGTCTCTGCTCCATACCTGGGCAGCCTGTAGTTTATGTGCAGTCATCTTTGACCTGTTCAGGGCATTCATAAATGTTTGTTACTGCTCGGGAACAAAGTAATCAGTTACAGTGCTAATAATGTTATAGATGCTTGTTCTAACCAATATTTGTGAGGTTTTTGTTTTCCATTACTGATCCCACAGCTCTCAGTATTGTGCCAGACTGTGAGGACACCAGTGAGACAAGATGCTGGACCTGGACTGTGTTTTAAAAAGTTTCTTTTCCTTTCTCTGCTTTTTGTGAAAGCCACCCACTTATGAGAAGGTACTAGTCATCACAGAAACAGAGAAAATAAAGGCAGGGTTGGGTGTTCCCTATAGCTCTAGGAAGAAGTAGTAGGTGGTAGGAGGTGGAAACCTTTACTGTTTAAAATGTCTGCAAAGGCCTAGCAGGTCTTTGTCATCTTTAACCAGAGGCTGGCAGTCACAGAGTATTAGGAAGAACTGAATTAACTATTCCAAGTTAAATCTTAGTTGCTAGTTTCACAGTGAACCTTGACCTTTTGCTAATTTTGTTTTCCTCAGAAAGCATATTTTCAGCAAGAAATGAGCCTTCTTTGTTCTCAAAAAACAAGCATTGATAATGATTCATTTTACCAAAATTTCCGCCCTTTGCTTAAGAAAACAACTTTTCAATAAATTTTTAGTTCCTTGGTTATCATGAACAAACAATACCCTTTTCTTAGTTATGCTAATATGTGGAACTCAGTTCTAATGGGGAAAAGCAATATTTGTGCTGCAGCAGAGGAAAATTTTAGTCTTTTAAAGGGATCTAGAAAGTCCAGTAAAATCAAATTGTTTATTAAAATCAAATCCCTTTTCCTAATGAATGCTTTGAAATTAGCAGATCAGTTAACAGGTGCAAATAGTTCTGCTGGACTAAGTTTTGGCTTATGATTCTTCTGCCTTGCCTATGCAGTATGTTAGCATACTTCTTTATCTATTGGCTGCTGAAGTAATGATCCAAAACACAATTTGCATTTTGTAAACATGACTGGGAGGGTTTTTTTTAAAAAAAAAGTTTTATCAAATAGTGTTCAGGGGTAGAAAAACATGTTCAGGCTGGCTCGACCTTGTCTCACTTCCTTGCAAGCAGTAGAGTGGGAAGCTGGGCTATCAATGCAATCTTTACCTCTTTCTTTACAGGAACTGCAGGGAGTGGAATTACAGCTACCCCACCACAAACAAATTACTTGCCCTGCATTGACGAATGTGTACCCAGTCTTTGGCTTCAACATAACATGAGGGTGTATCTTGCTATTGTTTAACTTGCTGAGATAACAGTGTATTTTATGGGGGCTGGTTGTAGTAACTAAACCAACACAGCAAAATACAAATGTAGCAAAACTCATATTAGCTTGTTGTGGGATGCCCTGTCCTTCCCAGCTCGCCAAATTCTCCTGCAGCCCACCAGTGCAGGGGTTCCTCTGGCACTACCAGCATCTCCTTTGGCCTCAAGGCTTTTCCCCTAGCACATCTCCAGGTCTAGATCATAAACAGAGTGAGTGCTGGACTACTTATGCTTTTAATGACCTTGTTATTATCCTACTACAAGTTGGATATAAATAAACATAATTAATTGTGTTTTACCTTTATATGTCTGAATGATTCATCAAGTTTTCCTTTTCTTTTCCAGGCAAGGGAAAAAGTGTGTACTAATTTTATGAGATAGTACTAAATGGTTAAAGTAGGCAAAATTAGGAGGTGGGAACCTCTTTGGACTAACTATAGCATCCAGCACTTCATTTCCATTCCTGCTCAAAGGCAGCCCAGACCATTGGTAACAAAGAGCCTGGGATAGTGATCTGCAGTGTGATGGAGTGTAAAATGAATGGGCTGTCCCTGTTCCTCCTAATGATGCAAACACCCTCACCATCCTGTCTGGCACCCTCAGCCAAGCCGTAAGGGATGGTGACTCTCCTGATCTCCCCTGCCTGTCTCTGGTCTGACTGCTCCCCTGTAGCCTTATGGCCGAGTCCCGGGTTATGAGAGACTTTTCCTACATGGGCTTCAGCCCCAGGAGTGATTTTGCAAAGCGCCAAAATGTACCACATTGGGATGCTGGATGCACTGAATGCAGCCCCCAGTCAGCAGGATGCCCAAGGGTTTGCCTGGTTTTCAGTTGTCCAGCAGAAATGGAGCTTGCTCTTTAGTACTGAGCTGCTTTCAGGCTGGGAGGAGCAGTTTTAAGACACAGACAACTCAATTATCCAGGGAAAGAGATTTTTGTTTATTCCTGTGGGTTTTTTTTCTCAGTTTTGCAAAACGAGTAAATAAATATCTTATTTGTTTGGAAAGATAATAGTCTGGTTAGGTAATCTGTTGTTTTGAAGGATCTTGCTTTTATTAATGAAAACAGTATCTATCCGTATCTATCCAGCTTAGCTATTTGCAGGACACTTATCTCTGCAGTGTCTGAGAGCCAAGCATGATCATTAAGGGAAATGCTAACGTGCTTAAATCCTAAATGAGAACCGCATTATGGGATAAGTTCAATTTCATGTCATAGTGGGAAAACTAGAGCCTTGCTGAAGATGAGCTGAGTATTGAATACAAGCTGTATTAACTTTGTATGCTGGGATTTCTTTTTCCCCTTTTAACTTGCTGTTTATTAGAGACTTTAGATCTTGATGGGTTATAAAGCTTGAGGAGGGGGAAGAATGATATAATAAACCCAAGCAGCATCAGGAGATTGGGGAGCAAGAACCACCTGCCACTCAGTGAGTTGCAGCTGATGAAGGGTACAGAAAGAAATGATTGACACCAGCATACAAACACACGCCCTGACTAGACACAGCAATATAGCTCAATAGCAACGTTATATCCTGTGATGAGATGAAAGAATACAGGCTTTAAAAGTAAAACGCTTTGGAACATAAACTCCCCATATATTGCAGTGAGTCCCTGAGGAGCAGCAGTGTGCCCCGTGCCCCTCCTTTGCTCCTGCTCGCTACAGATCCTGCTCCATGAGCAGCAGGCAGGTTCAAACAAGGTCAGAGTGCCTGGCTTCTTGGCAGGAGCTGTCCTTTCTGCAAACTTAATAAATGGAGTCCAGGTGCAGGAGATACTCTTTGCAAATACATCGTCCATTGCGCCTATAATGTTTTCCATCGCTGAGGCTGGAGCTCCCAGGTTGTATTAGTCCCCTGCTGATCAGAAAAGAGTTTGACAATGTCCAGTTGCCAAGAGAATGAACTTAATCAAATTAGAATGTATAAAATTTCTGAAAAACATACCAAGAATTCAGGGCTGCACGCAGCTGCCTAGAGCAGAGGTCTTGAACACCCCGCCCATAGGCTGGAGTTTTATTTCTCTGTGGGCCATACGGCACACGAAGCCTGGAAACATGCTTACTTTAGTAATAAAATGCTGCTTACCCACCTGGCTACAAAGCTAACCTTTAAAAGCAAGATAAGCATAACAGATAGAGTTCTCTTCCTTATGTGAAATGAGACCTCTGGGAAAAATGAATTCCTTCCGACTTTTTCCTCCTTTGCATTGCACTACAGTGGGATGTTAACTCTGAAGCCTAGTAATGATATTAATCTCTGCACGCAAATCTCTGTCAAAATGACCAGGTTTTCTCAAATGAACGAGGAAACAAGAAAGAAGTATAAGGCTGGAAGATAGCAGTTACATACTGTCACTGGTAATAACATTACTGTAATATGCCCAGTCAAGCCTCGTTTGAGAAAAGAAATGAAAATGCTGAAGGGAGACATGGGGGCTTGCTCATGGGAAGGAAATTCAGAAGCAAGAGAGTTACAGGTGGAAGAAAGGAACAAGCAAGGGAAAAAAAGGAAGGGGAAAAAAAATTTAAAAATTGGTGAAACAGTGGGAGACAGTAAGGGGGTACCAAAAAAATCTGGGAACAAGTGACCAAAATACTTCAGAGGCCTATTTTCCTGCTGATGGTAATAAGTACAATAATGGCTGCTGACAGCTCTGAGCCTTGTTATTGCTTATGAGACATACATGCCAGTTCTGATTGTAGTGTAACTTCCTCTGCAATGTCACTGCTGTTGTGTAACAGGTAACAAATTTTCATTTGATGGTGTTTGTTTCCTGGGAATATGTGAGTTTTACTTGGGAAGTTACAAAAAAAATAGTGTTTTATCTTGAGTGTAACTGAAAGCAATCTTTACCTGCACAATTGGGGACAAAAAGAGTGTATTTGCACAGTTAGTGCTACAGATGCAGGCTGTGTCTAGCTGTGGACCACAAGTCCACATGAAGCATTATTTCTCTTCCTGACTGGATGAATCATGCAACTAGTTAGTGTGGGTCAAGTTCTGAATTGTAATATGCCCTGTTACTTCATCTCTGCTTTGTTCAGTCAAAGACACAAGGACTCACCATGGGATTTAGATGTCTACCCCACTCTATATTCAATAGAGACATTTGCAAGATGCAGTTTAATTGGATTTTCATACCGGTTGCAGCTTAAATCAAACTTCATTATTGGCTCACTCAAATGGCAAATAAAGGGAAAGTTGTGAGTGACTTTGGATGGGATAAATGAACCTAATAAATTAGTCATCCAGCTGTGTTATGAAAACAATTTTTTTTCTGGAGTGTTTGCTTTCAACTTGCCAAGCAATGCCCCAGCTTTCTATGGTCTGCAGGAATTTTGAGCAGAGCCTGGCAACAATACCTAACTTACCACTAACTAACCACTGTTAGCTTTGTCCTATGCAGAGTGTCAGTTAAGCTGGCCCCAACAAGCTGACTTTCCTTTGCAAATTGGTCAGGACTTAAAACTGTCTCCTGTCGCTGCCCCTCATTTCACATTAACCTTAAGTGATGCCCAGAAGGACCTAACTGCAGGGCACTGGAAACAAATGTACCAGAAATCCATCCTTCCACAGTTTTACCACCAGGCATTAGATATATCCGAGATCATTCTATTTAATTTATGAGGTGTGAGAATCAAATAACCTATATAAAAATTTATGTTGTGTCTCTAGATGTCCAATCGAGATTGAAATATGTCTGGTTAACTTCCAAATAAATTGACTCCTCTAGAGTTTTCACTGAATTTTTCTCCCAGGCTAGAGTATGATTGAGTTTTATAGGTTTAATGTTGTGAAGTAGCACCTTAGAGAGAGTAGAGTTGAGACATTTGCCCAACCATAGGCGAATGCTATTGTTTCAGTACCAGTGAGGGGGACTCACTTTAGAGGGAGTTTATGACTCTGCTTTGTCTGTAATTACTGATTAAAATGGTACCATAGCAATATTTAAAGAGAGTCAAGCCCTACTGAGGGATAGAGCCAGTGTTGTGGGAAATATTTCTGGATGAACCCCATGCCTCTTAGCCAGAAGAAATTCAGCCATCATGTTCAGGTTAACTGGGATTGGAGAAAAGGAAAGGTAATTGCATTTCTGAGTCACATTCTCTGGGAAAGGTGAATGGGGGATGCTGATACCTGTGAATCCATTTGGCCAAAGACCCTCTTCTCAAGAACATAAGCAAAACATCTATGAAAGCAAATTCAGGCTCCCCCCTGCAGTGTGCCCCTCACAGAAAGCCCTGAAAGCTGCTGGGACAAATGCTAAGGTATTTTGGTGGAATCTGTGGGTCTTTCCTTGTGGCTGGGATTGGTGTACCAGACTAGGCAGGCTTGCATTCCCATCTCCTGCAGTGCAGATGTTGGAGCTGAACACAGGGTAACTTTGTCCATCCTGGAGATGCAGGCATACGAATAGTCCTTCTGGATATGCAGGTATGTTGCCCCTTTGGTGCCTCTCTGTTTTTTGATGCTCTATCACCTTGCCCTGAAATGCAGGTGGTAGCTCTAGTTGAGGGTGTGTCATGGTTTAACCCCAGCCAGCAAACAAATGCCGGGCCAACACAGCCACTTGCTCACTCCTCCACCAGTGGAACTGGGGAGAGAATCAAAAGACTAAAGGCCAGAAAACTTGTGGGTTGTGATAAAGACAGTTTAATAGGTAAAGCAAAAGCTGTGCGTGTAAGCAAAACAAAACAAGGTTCAGTCAACTCCAGGAAAGGCAGGGCTACAGCATGTGCAATGGTTATTTGGAAGACAAGACATCTCCCCCTTTCTCCCTTTGCCCTTGCTTTACATAGTGAGCATGATGTCATGTGATATGGAATATCCCTTTGGTTGGTTGGTGTCAGCTGTCCAGATTGTGTCTTCTCCCAACCTCCCACACACCTCCAGCCCCCTTGCCAACACGTCTGTATGAAAAGCAGAGAAGGCCTTGGCTCTGTGCAAGTCCTGCTCAGCAATAACAAAAACATCTTTGTGTTATCAACTCTGTGCTCAGCGCAAATTCAAAACACAGCCCCACGCTAGGTGCTGTGGTGGAAATTAACTCTACCCCAGCCCAAACCAGCACAGGGTGGAAAGCTGTATTTTGCCTTAATGTACATATAATATAGTTGAGCTGAGTATGATATATAGGAGAGCAGATCCAACACTAGCAGTGTCTTGGTGGCAGTGGGGAGAGGAGTTGTGTTGTCCAGGGGACAGCCTCAACAAAGGGGCTGGTTGAGCAACCCCTGATTACACAAGAGATTAAGCAGAAGTCCATTGCAAATTCGTCATTATCACTGAGCCTAAACCCTGCATTTTTAACACACTTTGTCCATTCCTAACAAATGTTTTAAGTAATGTTAATCCCACCTTACGAGGCAGCAAAGTAATGTGTGCAAAGACTGTGCACAAGACTGTTTTTTCTTCTGGAAATGGAAAAAGCAAGATAGGAGAATTGGCAGAAGATCTGTGGTCTCACAAGCCATTATTTTTTACCCTGAAATATTTCCTTTACTCTAGTAAATCTGTGGCAGAAACTGTATTTTACCCTGCTGGGTAAGGGAGCAGCTTTGCCTTACTTTTCATATTGTGTAACTTTTCAGGCTTTGACTTGATGATTGTAATGAATTTTGTAGGGTAGGCAAAACAGCAAAACAGAAACATCTGAATCTCTGTTCTTTTTGTGAAAACTTACGCCTGGCACAATGATTATACTTCCTTGGGGCTGCTAAATCCTGTGGGAGTTCTTTAAAATTATAGCAGATTTCACTGAGTGTATGTAGCAAATATGACCTATGATTCCACCTATGTTTTCCTTTAGTTTAATTCCTACCCCTCCACTTTGCTCTTTTCATCAGCTCTTTTTTAACTTCGTCCTGTCCTTGATGTTTCCCCAGAACAATCTACGCTCTCTTGGGCTTAGTCTTCATTAAAAAGGGAAAAAAAAAGTTATCTAACATGTCTTACCTAACAGCCCTGTTTTTTTCCAGTAAAGGTGAGAAAGGTGGTTTTCTTTTCAGGCCTGCCAATTCTTGTCTTTTCTTCTGAGATTGCTTGCCAGCGTGGAGATGGCTTTGTGTTGTGAATTCCTCTTTCACAGTTCTGCTCCAAACTGGGTTACAACCATCATGTTGTGCCGAGGTTGCCATGCAGGTATCCACTCAGAAAGATTTCCAGTGAGAACCAGAAATATTTTTTCCTTTGAAGTGCTAATAACAGTTATTGTCGGGTTCTTCCTGTCCTGGGCGAGTTTACATAAGTGATTGTGTATGTGTGTGAGATAGCAAAAGGGGAGAAAAAGCAGATGGAAGAGTAGCAATAACCGGGGAGTGGATGAGTCCACAGCACATGGGCAAAGGAAATGCTGGGAGAAATAATTAGTGCTGTAATCTGATTTGCAAATAATCCATTTATAAAACAGTTATGATATATACTTGTAGGAATGTGACTGATCATAACGACAAATGGTATTACTTCCTCCCCTCCCACTCTGTATTAAAGAACCTTAATTACTTGATGGCTCAAGACTTTGTGGGTGACTCATGCTACAAAGAGTCAGATGCTCACAGCACATAATGGAGCTCTTGAAAAGCCTTCATAATGATGGTGGGCTTTGCACTACCTCCCTCCCAAACATCCCTCTCTGCCAAAGAGTTATTAGGTAATTTAAAATAATTAAAAAGGAAATAATTAAAAGATTTTACACACACAGAAATAGCACTTGCAGCTAATTATGTAAGTCTATCACTTCTAACAGTGGAACACAGTTACCATTATCAGAGAATTGCGTTTGAATTGTGACGGATAATCCCCCGGTCCCAAGCTGTACTCTTGCAAGTGGGAACTGGTTGTCTGGGTTTTTACAGAATGAAAGAGGTGTATGGAGCCTGTGGTCTAGCCACGGCTCTGCCATGAGAGCTTTCTGCTCAGCTTTGTTCCCTGCAGATTTTTTACCTAATTAAAACCTAGCAGGGAACGAAACCTCCTTCATCTAATCTTAATGTATTTGCACAGGGTGTTCTGCTAAACGTGCAGGAGCGCCCGCACGTTTGCAACTCCTTGTAGGCTTGGGGTGGCAGGGTAACTTCCTGACACAGAGACTGTAGACACTGGTCATGTTAAATGAGGTAAATGACAAAATTTTCCTACAGCCTTGCTGTCAGTAGCATGGACACCATCTCTATAAACATGGTGATAGGAGTATGAGGTAACACCTTATTTCATCCATCGGCAGCATAGAGCTTTCACATGGGTAATGGCAGCTGCTTAACTGTGAAAAAAAAATTACATTTTAATTTTATCACAAGAAGTTAATATCCTACCCAAATAAAGCCTTTGACACTTTAGGCATTCAGAATCTAATTATTCAGAGAGAAATTTGGCCAAAGAAAGTGAGACAAAATTCCTTCCACCTTTGAAAAATATCTGTAATACATCATGGCTGCTTATCAGACTGCCCCTGACACTGGACAGTCAATAATCCCACCACTGGACAGTGATAACCCAAAGGCTATGGCCAAACTGTGAAATAGCAGCAGAAAGTAACAGTGACTGTTGGATTTGTGGTTCTCTTGATTTTCTTTTTCTTTTCTTTTCTTTTCTTTTCTTTTCTTTTCTTTTCTTTTCTTTTCTTTTCTTTTCTTTTCTTTTCTTTTCTTTTCTTTTCTTTTCTTTTCTTTTCTTTTCTTTTCTTTTCTTTTCTTTTCTTTTCTTTTCTTTTCTTTTCTTTTCTTTTCTTTTCCTCTAATTTTTTCTTAATTTTTTTTTTAATTTTTTATTTTTAGAAGGCTATTGGCAATATTATTTTACTATTTGTTTCCTCTTATGTGTAAAGGTGTTGGGGTAAAGGGGTGTTCAAAGTAGAAAGGTGATTTAGCCACTCCAAAACAGGCTCCAGAGGAGTTTGTATCTCTGTCTTTTGCCTGGAGATGAAACATAGAGAAAGGAAACCAGCTTTCGTGAGCACTGCATCGTTTGCAGCTTTGGTTGTAATATGGGCTAACAGCAATTTCCTGACATGTGAAATGCTTTTTGATTTATGGATAGATTGTGCTTTTTAAAAGCTAAGCATTATAATCATCATGCAGTACTTTAGGAGTGGTGTAAGAGAGGTTGTATTAAATACCATCATTAATGATCTAAAGGAAAAAAGTGAGAAGAATATGATTACAAAATTCAGAGGATATTGAATTAGGAGGACTAGAAAGAAAATGAGATAATAAAAAGAGACCTAAAGAGATTATAAAGGTAGGAGTGCGTTTTTATAGAAACTAAGATTCATCCCGGAAAACTGCAGGATAATAAATCTGAGAGAAAATAATCTGAAACATATCTCCAAGAGGGAAAAGAAGCCTGGGAAGCAGTAATTCTGAAAGAAGTAAGATGATAATGGTTAGCCAACCAAGCTTGAATTTTCCGTATCATAATGTCCATGTAGTTTTATGTCCTATGTAGTTTTAAGTCGCAAATGCCAAACTATCATGTCACAAGTCTGATAATCTTTTTGCAAACAGTTTATTACAACAGAATGCACAACAGCTCAAGCAGTTTTCAGCTCTGAGTGGTGAGTTTTGATCAATTTAGTCACTGCACTGTCCCCACTAAAACTAATGCCTGCTTTAAATTTTTTGAGATATTTGCTTAAAACTGATGAGGTGCTGTTTTGTTCATGCTGCTGTGTGTGTCACACAGAACCACTGTGGTCTTCAGTTGCTGTCCACTTAGGTGTAGGAAGCAATGTTGATAGCAATTCTCACACATTTTCTTCTGCACTTCCTCTTAAGTGAAAGGTTTGCATGTGTGGATGGAGGCTGAAGGGGAAAATACTTAATGTTATTTTACTGAAATGTGCGAAGAGCTGATACTGGCAATGGGTGGGTTGAAAGCCTACCCTTTCCAAGGAATGGGCAGTGGGGAAAAAGTGGTATGATTCATGGTGATTTAAATTAAGAAGTTTCAGTCTGCAACTGAGATGTGCTCAGAGCACACAAGCAGGCTATTACTACACCTCATCTGAGTAGTAAAAACCCATACATTTATATAGTCGATGACTTTTGCATTGCCCTCATCATGCCCTCAGTTCCCTGGCCCTGGACCAGCAGGTCTCTGTGTTATTTCCATTGAGCCAGAGCCGAGCAAAACTTGTTCCCAAAAAGTGACATGATCAGTTACATATCCTGGGCTGAGACTACTGGGCATTTTGCAGAAGAATAATGATGTATTGAACCTGCTGCAGTAGGCAGGGAGAACTGAGCACAGCAAGCCAAGGACAGTTTTGAAATGTTCCCAGGAATGAATATTGCTGAAGAGGAGCTCAGTGGGTCAGCTGAGGAATTGTGTTGATGAAATTGGTTCCCACTGTATTTTTTTAACTACTGAAGTTTTCAGATCAAGGTAAATTATATTTACAATCTTCCTATTAAATCATCACAAACTTTTAATGCTGGTAATATGACCTGTTCAAAAAACCAAATGTAAATAGCAAAAGTTTGGAGTGGTTATTGAAATTGCTGTCAGTGTGAATCATACTGTCTTACCCAAGAAATAAGCTGCTGGGTTTAATAAGGCAGAAGTTGGGAAAATGAATATCTTCTCCAAATAAAGCAAAACTAACATTTTACTGTCTTCTGATGGTTGAAAATTTATGGTGGCAGCTACGATATGAATGAAAGTTAAATAGTCCTATTAATTTGATTACTTGTTTCCAGAGCCATCAGACATGTGGAAAGTAATATCATGTGGGAAGTGGTATAAGATTTACACTCGCCTGAGAGAAATCACTGCTCCGTCTATCAGATTTGATAGGTGTCAGAGGGCCCTTTGAAAATGAATAATAAGGGAACTGAATAATAAGAAAGACACATAGCTCTTTAAAACTTTTAAACATTTGGATGAATTCTTGAACTAATTAAAACAAAAGTTTAAATGAAAGTTTTTACATATATTTGGAATGTGCTAGAACTGCTCAGCTGAGTGTGTGAATTATCTCATGCTCACTGGCATTTGTGAGGTTGGTTTTTGAGGTGCAAACGATTCTATGGCCATTAAAATTAGGGAAAATTTGGGTTGGGTTTGTGCCTGTGTCCTTTTATTCATTCATGGTACAGGGTTACTCAGCCATATCGGGATGCTGCTATTCAAGCCTTTGCACAGACCTGAGCCATATTGTGTATACAACAATCCCCACAAACAATGTCCCTACAATTTATTTTATGTTTAAATTTACAAACTATTAATGTAATGAAGTCATCTCATCCAGGGCAGCAATGGGCCCCTGCTCCTGTAGCAGTGGTCCCAAACCCACGCTGATGAAGGACCTGTTTCTTGCCTCCCAAATGCCAATGGCAGAACTCTTCAGTAACTTCAGTGGGAGTGGTGTTAAACCCTAGAGGAGACTTACAGAAAAATAATTGGCCTGAACTGGTGAACAAATACATGTCATGTTTCATCTTTGTACCTTTTTCTGTTGGGAGGAATCTTTTGCCAGACCAGTCTGGGGAAGTTCTGTTGTGGAAGTTAGCAGTGATGTGAAACAAAGCACTGTTCAGAGCCTGCATTTCCCATGAAACAGCAGCACTTGCTGTACAGCCTGGCACAGAATAGGGCTGGATTAATCTCTTATTCTTCATTTGAAAGGCTCTGTATTAAAAGACTAAGGTTTAGGATTTTACATCCATTTAATACCTGGCTAAGTATTGGGCGTATGTATTCAGATATTAATGTGACTAAGAAGATATATGCTTGGGTTAAGGTTATTTCAAAAAAAGAAGCTCTGTCATTAATAATTTTTGGTCAGGAGCTCTGCCCGTCATCAGGAGATAAATCATCTTCCAGCAGCTGTGACAGCTCTTTAAGTCTGAGGCCCGAACAGCTTAATTGGGGAAATGATCAATTCTAAGATACATAGTCAAGATGACATCCTTGGTGCAGTAAATTCTTTCAGGAATGAACATGAATAAAATGAATATATTTATGGAACAGTGATGTAATTCAGAATCTTGGCTGTTAGGGAGCCCATGCATCTTCATTTCTTCCTTGCCCTGTAGCAGTTTTCTGAGACTCCAAACTCAGATAACTGTGAATGGTCTGAAAACTACTCTAGGTGAATGCGGGTTTTGTAAGAATGAGGAATCTTTCCAAATACTATGAATGAATAAAAAGTCTGTGTTTCCCAGTGGGTATTGTGAGTTGACTGTACCTTATTTTTCTATATATGGAGTAAGCATAAAAAAACCCCAAGCAAAACACACAAACAAAAAACCCAAACCAAAAATCCCCAGAGCACCAAAAACTCCTACCTGTGAATTGCTGGAAAATATTGCTCCTTTACAGTGACAGTTATGTGCACTGACCCCATCCATAGCAACACAGATCCTATAAGCAGATGCTTCCTGTACTTTAGGTGCTTGAAAATCCCATGGCTTGTCTTTGCACCTTTCTTGAATTAATGATTTTTTCAGCTGAGGTCACCTAGAAAGAGAAAAACTGTTTTGCCTTTTGGGAATGCAAGGAGTTTCCAAGGGGTGTGATTTGTTACACGGAACAACTGGCAAGTTTTCCTCCAGACCCTGTCATTACATGATTCACTGGTAGCACTGACTGCTGCCTGGAATTTACTTTGCAGTGGAGGATGGCTCCCATTGGTGTATCTATATTGCTTTGGTTTCCAATCCTGCCTGCTTTTTCTCCCCAGTGAGAGCAAGCAGGCATGAGACACACCAAGAGCCCTGGAAAGGTGCCATGGCTGTGCTTCACTGGCTGGGCTCAGGCAAGGAGAGGAGGAGGGTAGGGGCAGGGCAAGGGGGGAACAAGCTGGTGCTGGCTGGAGAGTCTGTGGGTGGGCTGGATGTGGTTGCCCACAGTTCAGTTGTGCTGCTGGTGTCGCAGCAGACCAGGTGCTTTGCAGGCTGTCAGTGCTGCTTGTGGTTGGGTAAGCACCGCAGAAATGGGCTCCAGAGCCTGCTAGGTATGCACGAAGTAGTTTTGGTTTCGAATTAGATTATTTTCATTCCTAAAATGTGCCATGTGCCTGCACACGTTCCCGGGGATGACAAAACAGTACAGCAGCCATTCGTAAATTACAATCGTTGACTTTATGCTGAGAAAAAAAGCTTCAGCTTATGTGAAGAGCATCCATTCATACACAGGTTCTTGATTAATCTTGCAGGTTCCCATTGAGCTATTACAGTGAATAAAGTAAGAGGCTGCATGAAAAGCACTTTCATATTGATGTGAAGAAAAGCAAACCAAGTGCTCTTACTGTGTATTTTGTCAAAATAATCTTCATGCTGAAGTTTAAGCCACATAGCATAAATATTTCCCAGCTAGCAGACAGTGATCATGAAGCACATTCTGGAGTGCATGACTCAGGCCATCAAAAGAAAAGCTCTAACCATGAACTCTGTGAACTCCAAGGAAAACCTCCAGTTGAGCTGATATAATGTATTGGAGGTGACTTGGATACCTTCCCGTCTGTGGTGCTTTTTAATGAAATCTGTCCTCCCCCACTCTGAATGTGTGTGTGTGTGTGTACTTAATAGATACAGGGCAGAGAACTCCCCAGGATTAGCTAATGAAAATAGCACTGTAAAATGAATCGAGCAAATCGATACAGCCAGAATTTTGAGCACTGTGACAAATGCACCAGCCCGAAATTCCCCTCTCCCGCTGCAGCCAATATTTTATGTGCAAGTATGTGTTTCAAACTTCCAAAATGAGACTGCTATTTGTAAATTAAAATTGACTTGGGCCACAGGATACTGCTTAGGGAAGCAAAGGAGAAGGAAGAGCATTTCAAGTAGCAGAAGATGGGACTGCCCTTGGGAAACTCTGGGCATGACTGCCGCTAGAAGGAAGACCAAGGAGAGTCTCCTGAGCTCTGCTGGTGTGAGGAATTGTGTTCAAATGTGTTCAAATAACATGGGGACTGGAGCATCCTGGGAATTTTTCCAGGCACCTTATTTTCTTCTGACCCCTCTGAAGCTTTCTGCCCAGTTGTGAAAACACTGGGTGAGGAGGGAAATTTACAAAAAAAAAAAAGGTTGTGGATGGGCCAAAAAAAAAAAGCTGGGTGCCTTATGCAGTCTCAACTTTTAGGACTTCATAAACACATCCTCCTGTTTCCTCCAATGCTGCAGGAATCATAGCTTTGGGGAATGCAGAGGAAGCTTAAATTTAATCCATTTCAGGAGGGATTTTTCATCTTTCATGCAGGGTAAGTGACACATAATTTCAAATGTGAATGTCATAATTAAGTCTAATTATTTTACCATACTTTTGCCTTCATTAGACATTGTGTTTGCAATAATTGCTGTAATCAACCATATGGTTAGTATTAACTCGTTAACTACATGAGGGCAGATAATCCCTGCAGGAGGAATAGATGACTTCCAGGTCTGGAGGTGTCATGCTGAGTCCCATCACCCCAGGGAATGGCAGGGGTTTGGCTCTCTGACACCTCTCACAGATGAGCAGGAGGGAAAGGTTTCAGACACTTCATGTAGCTGACTGGGTTCAGAGGACATGAAAGCCCCACATCTGTGCTTTGGACAAAAAAAGCAAACTGTCTGTTACCTCTGCAGTGCCACAAAATGCGTCCATGTGGGTTCTCCTTGTTCCCAGGGAGCAAGGTTGGACAGCTGGCTGATTTGGGGCAGCCTCACCAGGCAGCTCCCTGTGGCTCAAAGCTGGGCACTTTTGGTAGGCAGACTGTTGTGGTTTCACAGAAGTGTGAAGTGAGTGTGTAGGAAAACTTCTCTGTGCATTAGTACTCACATTTATCCGGAGCACCAGCTTCAACTTTGTGCTGTCAGCTGTAATTTCAAGAAGCCACTACTAGCATCTGAGTGTGTAATGATGGTATCTACCAGCTAATTCTCTTTTTCGTGGCTTGCTTATAATTCTGTCATCTTGTTCGTAATGATTATACTCTCAAATTATTTTTTACAGTGATAATTAAAAAAAAAAAAATCTGGTTTAAGTACACTGTAATATCTGGGGTTTGTAGGATATATGTTAATTTTTCTTTTGCAGTGTGCCAGGTTGCCAGAATCAGTTAATCAAGTACTTCATCTTTCTGTGTAAGACTTGCAATGTACAATTCTTACTGAGTAGCATCTCACCTGACTTGCTATTAGGTGTTTTCTATTTTCCCTGATCTCACCATAAGTGGACTTCAGTGAGCTACGGAGCAAAGCAGAGAGCAAAATTTAATCTTGATGCTATTTTCCAGTCAAATGTTTAATCCATATGTTGATTTTTTCATTTGTTCCCCCTTTTTCTGTTTTCAGGAAAGCAAAAAATTTATATTCACTGATATTGATGATGTTCAGAGATAATCTATGACCTCTTCAAAATTTTCCTTGGTGGAGATGCAGCAAGTTTCTTCAAAAGCTTTCTTAGCTTCATGGTGGAATTAGTGGTCAAAGACAGAGAGACAGTACAAAAAGGTCCCAGTCCTGACTGACCTTAGCTGAAGTTTGGTGAGGTCCAGACAAAGAGCCCTTACCTGGAACAGCCACTACCTTCTGGGTACCCTTCTCAACAGTGATGAGGGGACAAAGATGATGTCCTTGTACTGATGAACACCTGTCTTACTCCTTTAGCTGGTGACAATAAGGAATTAATTTTGAACTTTGCACGTTGAACCTGGACTTCAGACAGACGCCAGAGGTGGAGTGATGAGCCCTTTTAAACAAGGGAGGGATCTTTGTATCTCTTGAATTTGTTTACTTCACTTGTACAATAGCATCCTTCTGGTATAGGCAAGGGAAGATTTGAAAGTCCTGGGAAATGAAAAATGTATCCTGGCTTCCTCTTGGTCCTGTGGCACAATCTGAGACTGCCCTCAGCTCCAGGAGGTGACAGCTCATGGTTCTCCTTTTGTACAAATGATGCTCCTTTTGTACCAATGGAAAAGACTTGCTGGGGGTGGATTCAGCTTGTCACGTAGATCAGTCAGGATGGTAACTTTACAGTAGGTTAACAGTTTGTTCCCTTGGTGATCCTGTTCCTTTCCAGCCTTGGGGAGACACGGAAGCAGCACAGAGAGGGGTACGTGTCTGAAAGTGGTACCTGTCTATACCTATACATGGTATAATGGAACCAGTTTTTGGGGCACAAGAATGAATTATTTAAAGAACCTTTGGCAGATCTTCTCCAAAATTAAAATTGGTGATTTCCAAGACTTTTTAACCCCCCGGGCATATGCTAGTTTTTCCTTCTGGGTAAAAAAGGCGGTGAAAAAAAAGGCGATGAAGAGTGCTTTTTGATGTCTGCTCCAAACAGACCACTTCCCAAATGCCTTCTTTGTGATTTATTGTGGTTTGTAAAGAGAAAAAGTGGAGCCTGTATCAGCTGTGTGAAGGAAAATGGAGGAATTAGTTTTGTACTGACTATAATACAGAGGATATGTTATTACTCCTAATTGTAAATGTAGTGAGTGGAATGGAGGCATCTTTTCATGGGGTAGGTGCTTTTTGAGGTGTGTAGAGATAAAACCTCAAACACAAGGCATTCTGAAAGACAGCAGAAAATCTGTGGCTGAATGCTCACCGGGCTTGTGACGACTTTGGAAAGCAGGCTTGTGTCTTGCAAAACATACAAAGTCCTACCAAGCATGGAATAACCACTTCATCATTTTAAATGAAGGCTATATAAAATTACAGTCAGCACATAATAGGTGTTTTGCACCCATGCTAAGTACAGCCAAGAAAATAGTTACCCAAGTAAATCAATAAAGTATCATTCCCTTCCAAGGTCTTCCTGTCCCAGTCCCTGAACCTCTCATTTCAGAGGAGTACTGAAACCTGTTCAAGATTTATTTTGATGAAAGTAAGCATCTCTGCATTATCAGGCAGTAAAGAAGTTGTTTACTGCTACTCCAGTAGTGTTGAAAAATCTCTCTGAATACTTGCATTGTAGCTATCATAAAAATGTCTACTAGCTATTGGAGCCCCCAAATTGATTTTTTTTTCTTTCCAGAAAACAAAGAGTTCAGCCTGAAACCTAGAAATTGCTTTATAAGAAAAACCATTTGTGTAGAGAGAGATGGACTGAGGTATCCTGTCATATATGATGTTCAAGTTTGGTATAAAACATTTCTATTCATATTCTGTTAGCAAATAAGCCTGGGATGAGGTAGCAGCAACTGTTTTGGGTTCGTTTCCTATAAATCAGTCCAGAAGTTTAATATGTTCCTCATTACTGGAGGGTTTGAAAACAAGCAATACACCTGAAAACCAATTTGCTGGCATTAATGTTCCAACAAAGTAGTGAATTTCCAGTTCACACTGTCAGTTATTGACAGGAAACAGATTCTGACTTGGCCCTTGTCAAGGATAATACAATTCACAGTTGTACTGCTCCAATCAAGCTAGGAAAATGCAGAGTGCAGGATATGCCATTGCAAGAGCTGGAATTCCAAATTTCTAACACATGCAACAAAATCTTTTCACAGGCACTGCATATATAAAGTCATTTTGTGAAAAATTTCAGATGGAAAAGACAGTGAAGAAAATCTTCATCTGTTTGCAAAATGTGTGAATGATAGAAAAGCTGACTCAGCTCTGGCAGCGAGATGCTTGCCCTGCTCAGCGAGGTATCACGCCAAGTAGGTTGGCAGAGCAACGCTGCAAAGGGGGAAATGGCTCATGCTCTGCGCATTCCCCCCTGACTCAAACCAAAGAGGTGTTTCCTCCTCTGCTTTTGAGCTCAAAACAGTTTGGGAGAATAAGAAAGCAGAGGAGGAATGCTGACCTTCTTGGTGCAGGGGAGCGGCAGAGGGGCTTCTCATGCCTGGGAGCTGTGGAGTCATGAGCTCCTGGGGGAAGATGCCAAGGTACCAGGTTTTGTGGAGCTCACAGCACCTTAAGAGGTCTCCAGGGGCTGCATGATTGTTCCTGGTGAGGGACTGAGAATGTAGGATGAGATTAATTTTTACTTCAGTCAATTAAAAGTTACATGTCAATTTGAAGCTATTTGTTTAGGCTTCCTGCAGACACCACTTTCTTAAGCCTTGGCTTGAAGCCTTAACTTTATCTGGATGGGTTTTCTCAAGATTCCAATCAAGAAATATGATTTTGTGGGGATGTGGAGAAGACCAGATGTCTGCAAGTCTGAAATCATTAACATTTTAGCCAGAGTGGACATCCTTGGGCAAGGGGGAAAATTTGCATTAGTTGTTGGAACTATGATGAGTAAAGGGGTGGAAAAGTCACACTCATCACTGAAAGGACACAAGCACTGTGTCTGTGTGCCTCATACCTATGAGTAGGATGCATCAGGTTTTAGCAGACCCGGCAAAACAGAGACTTTTTGACATTATCTTCCTTCTACCAGATGGAAAATGTCATTATCAACATTTCTTCATTGCCTGAGCACGTTGTCTTTTTTATTATACTGGAATACTGGGTTCAGAGCAAATGTTATTTGGGAGCCTTATATTTCATGTCCCTTGTTTAACTCAAAATTCATCCTGTTTTTTTTTGCTAAACTTACAAATAAACCCAGTATTTTTGATTAAGTTTTTCATTTTTACATCTTGAATAAGCCTGTCTTATTGATGCCTGCCTTTCTGTTTCTATGTACAAATCTATCAAGACCATCAGGAAATGGTTTCACAAACAGAATTTATTGCAAAGCTGATTATGTATTAATATATACAAATGACAAATCTAAAACACAATGTCAAAAAAGCAAGAAAATGCAATCAAGAATTTATTATTCTCCCATTACTATTCAGCTGGGAAAATAGCTGCTTTACTTTGCCAAAATAACTTCCCCCTCCCAAACCTTACACTCAACCTGGGTTTTCTAAGTAAGTGCCACAAAAGTATTTGTAATAAAATACTTTAATATGTAATAATATCAAAAGCTCACTGTAATTTATCCACCTATTTTTCTCACGTCTCTATTCCATGCAGGCTTATTATAAAAATTCATTGTTACTCATACACCTTGTGTGTATGGGAGTATGTCTCTAAAGTTATGGGTCCATTTTAGAGACAGAATAAGCAACCTTTGCATTTTAGAACCTTGCATCTTGTTCTGTTTTGTACCTGTTTTTCCAACATTATAGGTAAGGTTTCTTCTAGGAAATATTCACACAAGTGTTTCTCCCCAAAAATTGTCTTATCCTGAACCCCAGTTTAACTTTTCCCAATTATTTTTTTTTTTAATAAAAAAACAGTAATTTGAATAAAATGCCTTTGAGAAAAAATTCAATAGTTCGCTTTACATCTTGCAAGTGACATTATGACAATTGCATGTTTACAATATCTCATTTATACCTCAATGAGTGACTGACAATCAGGCCTTTTTCAGCTGAAGGACTCATCATGCTGACCATTTTGTTGCCTCTCATGTTGTGAGATATTAGGAGGAACAGGAAATGAATTATGCCTTGCAATGACTTTGGTTAGCAACAGCACTGCATGTTATCTTGACACCATTATATTTACTTGCCACGTATTGCTAATTACAGATGAATTTTGTATCTGACAACTCCTACGTGCCCCCATAGCAACTGATGAAATCTCACTTGCAGGGAAAAAAATCTTTACTTTTGTGAAGTCTTTGGTAGCCTTAACCCTAAGTTTGTCACCAGAAGCTGTCTCAGTGTCACATTGTCTGAGGGAATATGGTGGCTCTGGTTGAGAGGAGCAGTGAGAACAAAATGGTTTATACACACACGGCTGCAGATAGTACAGTATACTCCACATGCTGTACATACACTTGTTTACAGTGCTATCTCTAGTACAAATGTCCTTGTGTATTTGTGCACATACACACACCCTTATGACTGAACTCCGAGGCATCCTGAGTGCAATAAAGAAATGATCTGCCTGTGTTTCACACAGAGGCAATCACTCTACAAGCTCATGTGAGAAGTCATTATAATAGTTACGCTATTTATGGAGAAATGTGTAGCTAAAATGTAGGAAAATTATTGTTCTCTGTATTCTCACTTTTTTATTGAAGAAACAAATCACACAGTAAATTACATCTGATTTGCATGAAATGTTGCATGCACCTAGAGCTCAGCATGAACCTGGGAAAAGACATTGTTTTAATTCCATAGCCTTTATAGTAGTTTGTTTGTGTACTTTCCTTTTTTTTTAAGATAAATTTCTGAGCTATGTTTCTTATTTGGCTTTGCTTGTATTTTATAGGCCCTCGTGAGTGTAATTTAATATCTGCAAATTGCCATGGTGAGTGAGAAAAAAATAATGCCCACTACCCAAGTGGACATGGAGGAGAAGAAGGAGGGAGTACCTGTCTGCCCTGTGGTGATAATGGGTGCTGCCCAAGCTGGGATCTGCTGCCACTTGTTGTGGAGGTAATTCCTAATGGAATCACAAAATACGCTGAGTTAGAAAGGACACACAAGGAACATAGAGTCTGCCTGCACAGGACCATCCCCAAGAGTCACACCATGTTCCTGAGAGCATTGTCCAAATGTTTCTTAAACCCTACCAGGCTGATGTTGTGACTGCTGCCCTGGGGAGCCTGTTCCAGTGCTCAACCACACTCTGGATGAAGAACCTTTTTCTAATACCCAACCTAAACCTCCCCTGACTCAGCTTCAGGACATTCCCTTGGGTCCAGTCACTGGTCATGAGACATCAATGCCCACCCCTCCTTTTCCTCACATGAGGAAGTTGTAGATTGCAATGAGGTCTCCCCTCAGTCTCCTCCAGGCTCAACAGACCAAGTGACCTCAGCTGCTTTTCACACAGCTTCCCCCAAAGGTCTTCACCATCTTTGTTGTCCTCCTTTGGACACTCTCAAACAGCTTAAAATCCTTTTTATATTGTGGCACCCGGAAGTGCCCCCAGCACTCAAAGTGAGTCTGCCCCAGCTCAGAGCAGAGCAGGACAATCCCCTCCCTTGCCCAGCTGGCCATGCTGTGCCTGATGCCCCCCAGGACAGGGTTGGCCCTCCTGGCTGCCAGGGCACTGCTGGCTCGTGTTCAACTTGCCATGGACCAGGACCCCCATGTCCTGTTCTGTGGCACTGCTCTCCAGCCTCTCACTCCCCAGTCTGTCTGTACATCCAGGGTTGTCCTACTTAGATGCAGAATACGTCACTTTTCTTTGCTGAACTTCATATGGTTGGTGGTTGCCCAGTCCTTAATTTGTTGAGGTCTGTCTGCAGGGCTTCCCTGCCCTTGAGGGAGTCAACAGCTCCTCCCGGTTTCCTATCATTGGTGAACTTGCTCAGTGTCCCTTCCAGTCCTGTGTTCAAGTTGTTTGTGAAGATATTGAAGAGCACAGGGCTGAGAGTGGAGCCTTGTGGAACCCTACTGATGACAAGTCACCAGTCTGGTATCACCCCATTAAATACAGCCTTTTGTGCCAGACTGATGAGCCAGGTGCTCAGTGATTTCATGATGTGTTTGTCCATCTGTGTGCTGGACATTTTGTCCAGAAGGGAGCTGTGAGAGATGGCATCAAAAGGGAGGCTCCAGTTCGCCTTGGGCCAACCCAAAATGCTGAAGGTTTTGGTGTCTCCTTTTCCTCCATTTTTTTCCCCTTCATATCTTTGGATGTCACCAATAAGCTGAAGAACACTTACTTCCCAATCCAAGTTCCCCTGGGAAGTCTGGAAGCTGCAGAGAAGCGCTACATGTGCATTGGTCAGAGCACACAGCTGGGCCAGGTCCAGAGAAGGGCAATATGGTTGATGTGAGGATGCACTGACGCCACAGGGTGGACAGATACAACCTGAAGGAATTAGTGAAAGCCTGGTCTGAGATTTGTCAATAAGATCTGAGTGGAAATGTTACAGAATGTTACAGAAAAATGGATTTTTGCTAAAGTAGACCTTTATTATTTGCAACGGGTGAGTACTTTGCATAGAAAATGATGTTTCTTCAAAGAAATGTATGCTTGAATATGGAAACATTTTCGGTGGAGATACTCTGCCCTGTTGCTTTGAGTCCTGCAACAGGATTACCTTGGTGTTAGAGGCACCCAAGGTAGGAAGGTATGCCAGACATACACATGTGTGCACATGCGCACCTTGACACAAACTCTTTTGCAGAGCTGTTGCTTTGGGTTCAAGTGGCCTTTAGAGCCGGAAGAGACAGCAAGGGAATGCAGCGGTGTGCAACAAGAGGGTGTCAGCCGTCAGCATGGGGGTGGAACACGAGGCCTCAGGGCAAGGCCAGGAGAGGGCAAAGGCAGAAGCCAGTGGGGCAGTAAAAACACTTTAGTCTCTATTACTCTCTTTGCCTCCTTCTCCCTTGAGTCCACATCTGTCACTGCTTCCTGGGAATTACAGGTCAGTTGATTTTCATTTTCTCCAGTCAGCTAAGCTGTGTTCTGGCTCTGCCAAAAGTTGCTGCGATTCACCATTCATTCTCTTCAAAAATGCCTGGTACCTCAGGACTCTCCCACTGTGTGAGGCACAGTCTGATGTTACAGAATGCAAGGAGGTAATGTGGTACTAGGCCCATGCTACAAAATAAAGTATATTGGGTTTGAGTCATAGTTTCTCATAGTTAATTGTTGCTGCAATTTAATTGTTGCTTCTTTTTCTGAAGAATGGATTCTTCAGAAAAAAGTTTGAAGGAGTGCAGCAAAAAAGCAAAAGTGGACAAAAATATTTCAGCTAAGCTGGCTTAATAAGCATTTGTATGAGGGACAAATTGGGAGGATGTGAACACAAGAGAAGGAGGATTTTGTTTTTTAATTCTGAGAAGTACTTAAATGAGAACCTCAAATGATAGCCCCGGTGAAAGTCCTAGTAAGGCATGCAGTTGTAGGATAAAACTGAATAAATAAATAGATTCTTAAGGAGTCTTTCTCCTGGGGCTTTTAGAAAAGGACTGCTTATTTAATAACCTTTACAAAAACACAAAAGCAGGTTGTACAAGTTAGTAATTATGTTTCAGGTCTATGTTTTTTTCTAGGAGTGGTTGATGGAGAGTACAGGTGGGCCTGGCTTAGCAAGTGCTCCCTTGCAGTCTGATCGGAGCTCTTGCTGGCACTCAGCAAAGTCTGTGTGTGGTGACTGAGCAGGGCAGCATCTGTGCTGTGGCTGCTCCTCTGTGCACCTTTGTGTCAGGAGGCCAATTCTGTCCCCTGTCTGGTGATGAAATGGAGGTGCAGTGGGCAATGCCATACAGTCAGCAACATTTAAAACAAATAACACATTTTTCTCCACATGGATTTTATCTGAGCAAGCTTCTGTAGCTGGTATGTGGAAGTGTCAAACTCATTTTCATGTGTGTGTGTTTCTAACCAGGTATTGTATACTTCCTTCTTTTATGTTGCTGAAAGCATACTGCATCTTGTTAGAAGAACTGTTTAGTATGCTTCAGGACTCAGAAATTAATCTTGAAGTCTAGCCTTGAAGGGTATGATCTATTGCAATTAGAAATGTATTGCTTTGCAATTACTATTACCACTTGTTTTTACCTGCAGGCATAGAAATAAATACCTGTTGCCTGTGGATATTTATACCCTCTAAATTCCTGCAAAGAAGCCAGTCCTAATTTCTGCAGCTCCTCTGGGGTAAAGCTGATGCCTTTAAGTAACCTTTGCATCTGCTGAAAAGTACCATAAACAACCACATCTGGGTTGTAACTATGATCATGCAGTTATTGTCATCTGTCTGCAGCAAAAAGTTAGAAAATAAGTGTATTTAGAGCACCAATCTGATCTGAAAAGTCTGAAGAGTGCTGCAGTAGCCTAGTTTTGGACATATTATGTGATCTCTTCATCTGGAGAATGATACCCAGGCATCTTTTTCATAATTCACTCTTACAGTTATACTAGAAAATGACGTCAGAGTTACTGTGTCTGTATTATCTCTTGCTCTTCTGTATGATAACCAACTGTCATCAGTATTGTATTTTTGGATATAGCAGGGATTAATATTTTGGATGTCTTTTCTGTTCTCTATCAGTTTCTCCATGGGCTGGATGGAGTTTTCAGGCTATAGGCTCAAATTGGAAGATGAAACTGATGCAGGTTAAAAATATTCCCTGCCCCACCTTGCTCTTTGCATTTTTTTGCAGACTTGGGTAAACTGAACGACCCAGGTCACCATGTGCTCCATTACACTGTCAGTGCAATTTAGGGGATGAGGGTCTGTGCACAGGGCCTGGAGTGCAGAAGGATCATTGGTCCTGAGCCCTTCTGAAGGAAACCACCACAGATCAGACTCCTTTCTTTTCCCACTCGTGTAAGTCTAGAGCAAGTCTATCACAGTTGGCCAAGGCTGGTGTAGCAGAAAGCTGAAATTATTCTATGTCAGAAGCTGCAGGATTTGATGGATATTTTCAGACCCAATGTAGAGGTTGTTTAACCACCTAAAAGCAGATGGTGGCATTCACTGAGAGCTGTGTGTGAAGTGAAACGACTCTCTCAGATCCTGCCTGGGCTGACTACTGCCAGACAAGACTGGAGACAGTACAGTGGCACTTGTTGGAATTTGTTTATGGGAGCAAAATCTGGCATTATTCAGCATGTGTTGGAGTACATGCTGGGGATCAAAGTGTCTTGTGAACAGTTAGTTTGATTGGAGTTGAAGGAGTTCGCCTTAAAAACAAGACATAAAGGGAGGAGAATTTGCTTTGCTACTTACACTGACTTAAGGGGGATGGCATCTCCTGGCTATTGCTTGCTAACCAGGCTCCATAGGGAAATGAAATTGAGCAATAAGGGACTGCTGTGGGGACCATATATATACTTGTCAGGTTAGTGTGCAATGCTGCATTGAGGGACAGTGGGATGCAGCTTTTCAGTAGAGAAACATTTTGAATGAGTGATTGGATGAATTTCATCACCTCATCTAGTTATTCTCTCTTTAACTTCAAATTTTCAAACAAAATCTTTGACCTAGAGGTAAGAGGGGAGACAAATTTCTTTATAAAAAGGAAATTAGTAGGATTACTAAAATAACATTTGGAATTGTATCCTTTGCAAACCTATTCCTTATGTGGGCTGTAGGCCTTACTGGGATCCTGTTCAGCTTTTACTCTCTATGTATTTAGGATGCTGACTGGTAACAACTGGTAGAAACAGACCCTTCTCCAACTGTGCCTTATAAATCCTACAAATATAAATCTCTTCCCATCAAGTATTACAGACATACATATCCCTACATCACAGTGATCACCCTTGAGTCTTACACAACAAAATAGTTTAGGAGATTTTTTGTCATTGTTTGAGGGAGGATCATCATACTGTAAGATGTACAAACCACACAGCAGAGTAAAATTTCTTTAGTACAGTAGAAAAAGAGATTTCCTGCTAATAGGTACATATAGGAGATATAAATACAGGAGCAAGGTTAACACAGGTGATACACACACTTTCACCTTTCTCGCTCAGTTAATCACATCCTGCTGGCTTTTCCAAGAAGACTGGAATTTTCTATGGCCATGCCTTGGAGTGACCTGCTGTACCTTGGGTTCCCAGGGTCCCCAACACATGGGAAGAGAGAGGAAATCCCTGTTGATCTTGAAAGGTGGAAACACCAGGGGAAGGTAAAGTCTTCTTGCTCTGCTCTTCTCTGTGTCCCATTTTCCTCTCCTCTTCTGTGTGACCCAAAATTGCCTCCTGCCCAGTGCAATCAGGAGATTGCTACACGTTCCTGAAACCACTCATCACTCCCACCAGTGCTGTTTGCTTGACATACACATACACAATATAGCTGTAGGAACTGCAGCTTTCCTTGGCTTGCAGCATTACTCATCAGCAAAGAGAGAGACTTGCTACGTATCCTACAATGCTGAAATGGGCTCTGTGGTTTTGTGTAAACAATTCTCACATTATTGCATCCTCTCACACATGATTATTCTGAAACACTTAAGTAAATATGAAATTATCCTCAATATAGCTGTCACAGGTGAAAAAAGCCTACAGTGTGTTTATGATGTGGTTCAAGCTACTCATTGATTTCTGGACCCACTGTAGCTCTTCAGGGCATATCTCAAAGCCAAGCAATGTCCTTGAGAGCTGGCTGTTGTATCTGGATTTCTGAATGAGGTAGAAAAAGTGCTTCAAAACCTTTGTATGACCTGATCATCAAGTCTGACTTCTCCCTTTGAGGGTAATTTGTATGTTCCCTGTGAAGAGGTGATTCTGTAATGCTATGAGTTTCAAGTATCTGAAGATGATATATAAATAGGCTGGATATCAGGAAGTGTCTTAGCTACTAGGATGTGATGAATTGGGGCATGCTCCCCTGCTTGCCAGAACACTGATTTCTCCAGAGTTATTTCCCTCTAGGCAGGGGAGCTCACTACAGTTGCAGAGCCACACATTTTAGAAAAATGGTAGTGTGTTGGCATCACTGCTTGTTCTTGGACTTGCAGGCACATAAAGTTAGCCTGCCAGGTGATGCTAATAATACCTGGCTCTCCTGCTGGGCTTATTCTGGGGAAATTGCAAACTATTTCTCATTAACAGGAGAATGATTATTGTCCGCAGCTTTTTGGTGTAGAATTGGAAGGTTTACTGCAATTCATACTGCAAAATATGAATTAGCATACCAAAGGCTCTCTAAAAAAAATTTTGGATTATAGGCCAGCCAGTTTTCTAGGTCTTAGGCAAAACTGTGTCTCGTGTTGTTTAGGGATCTGACTACAGCACTGAGGTCTTGGCAGATGGACACTGGGACTTGTCCTGTGCTCCAAGGGCCAGAAAAACAATACCCAAGACTGGTACAGTGTCAGATTTGTTGGCTATTCTTGTTTGGGATGAAAATCCCAATCATATTTCTGTTCCTTCCAACTTGGAAAGGCTTCTTCCAGTAGAAGCAATTTCCCAGGAGACATAGCTTGTTTTCATTTGTGGCCTAGCTGGGAGAATGCCAAGGGGTACTTTTTCTACCCAGTCCTGAACACTGTCTGTGGATGAGGTTTAATGGACAGCAAATAGTGTCAGGAATTAAGAAACATGGACAGTCACTGACTCCAGTGCACTTCTTTTCTTGTCTGTGCTTGAACAGCTTCATTAGTAAAAGGGGATAAAATTATTCCGATCCTCTTCTGTAAAATATTTTGTGATCCTTAGCTTATTTTTGTATTTTATTTCTTCTGCTGTTCGTAATTCTCTGACATAATAAATTATGAAAGGGCAAAAAAAAGACCAAATATAGATAGATTTAATTTCCTTGAGCTCACAAGGATATATACATTTTCAGTGGACATATGGATTCCATCCTTTTGATCAGAATGGAGAAGAACATTTCTTTCAATGGGTTTGCTAGGAAACTGTCCTCAGTTACAGGCTTTGTAGTGAAACACTGGTTTAATGCTTTTGTAGTCTGGAGAACACATACTATGATCAGAGCTGCCAAAAAAGAGGCAATATGTATAATAAAAATATTAAAAAAAAATCAGCTTCTTAAAATTATGTTCAAAGAAAATTTAAACTTGTTTCTTGTAAGTTTTGGGTATTCATTAGTTATTTCTCTATTTATAACCACCTTTTAAGTATTTTTAAATGTTAGTTTTATCTGCCCATTTTCCTTGCTCCTATGGATTAAAAGGGGAAAGGAAAAAAGAATAGAGAAGTCCCAAACCTGGAAAAGTGAAAAATTGTTTTACTTGACAACCCCAAAAAATTATAAAATGAAAAATGTATAAGAAATAATTTATTTCTGGGGAGACAGTAATTTTTCATGTTAGAAAGTTTCAGATAAAACTTTGACTTGCCTAAAGATGTCTAAAGCACTGAAACCCATGCCCCCAGGTCACAGCATAGGCATACCCAGAGCCTTGCAGTACCATTTCTGCAGGATAATTAGCATTCTGCATAGCAGAAGCCAGAGCAGTGAGGCCAGATTTCAAAGTGAGAAGCAAGTGCAAGTCCCACAAAATCATGTTTATGGGTTAGATGTAACCAGCCTAGAAAGCTGTATGGTTCAGTTATTCCTTTAACCCTTTATTGATTAATGAATTTAGCTCATTGCAGAGGTGAAGTGATGATTTCTGAACAGAATGTGACGCATACTCACTTTTCTTGTTTCCACTGATTTCAAAACAGATTCTGTGTTGGCTCTGCCACTAGTGGTCAAGTTCATTTATGAACAGTATTCTATTCTGTGTATGTATCTGTATCTGTAGATTTCTGTATTTATTTCATTTATTCCCCCTTACTTTAACTTTTCAGAAATACATATCTTTTTTAGATGGGCTGCTTTTGCTGCAAAGCAAAGGCTTCCTCCCAATATCTCTCTGCTGCTGTTACACTCTCATGGGAGAAGGTTTGTGGAAATTGGCGTCACCATTAGAAAATACAGATGTTTTAATGTTAACCTGTTAATGTGCTCTTTGGGTAAGAGATGTTTCATTTCTGATTCCACCCCAGATTTCATGTGTGAACATGAGTAAGCACCTAGGTCTATACTCTTATATGAGTATATATAAGAGTATACTCTTATATATGAGTCTTCAGAAGCAGCTAGTGCCTTTCAAGGTCTGACTTCATCTCTCAGCTCCTTTAAGCTTAAGCAGTATGTAAGCACATAAAAGATTTTTTATTAAAATGCATCAAGATCCTCAGATAATGCTGGGCTGGACAGCCAGAGAAGCTGAAATTTGTCCTCCTGAGAGTTGATGTCTGGATGCAGATTTCTGCAAGCATTTTTTGTCTTTCTCAGTGCTTCCAGGTGGTGAGGCAGTGTGGAGTACAGTTGGGAAAAGGGGATAGTTTTCTGATGCCATATTTGTTATGCATTCTCCTGGCCACTTTCTGACTGCTCAGTTACAGTTTGGACCACAAAAGTTTATAAGTAGAGAAATTCCACTGATAATCAGTGTGCTTTCTAGAGACATATTCTCAGAAGAAACAATGATGTGGGAGGGTGTGTGTGGCAAGTTACAAATGAACATCAGTGACTCTTTCAGAGTTGCACAAAATTAACAGAAATGAGATCTCTAGTTACTGAAGAGAATCTTCTCTACTGAGATAGCTATTAAAATAAAACAATCAGAGATTACGGCACATGAGAGTCTTTTTAATTGTTAATTTGCCCACTTCAAAATGACCGTACAGTGAAATCTCTGTCTTTTTAAATAACATTGTTTTCCTTAAAATTGGTTTCCCTTTTCAGCGTTATCTTTCTGAGAGCACTGTGGTGATATTGTTGGGAATTATCTATCCCACACTGAGGAGAGCCTATCTGAGGCTAACACAGTCCTTGCAAAGTGCAAGGTAATTAACCATTCTCCTCCCCCTATTTATCTTGATTTTTGCTTCCATCTAGTTGTTTTTCATGCTTGTAAAGTATAATTTGCATAAAGTTTTAGCACTTTCTTCCTACACAGCTTTCTGGTCTTTCTCTCCACATCACTGCAGTGAGCTGAGCGCGAATTATCCCAGAGCAAGGGTGGGTGAACTGTTCTGCCTGTGCACAGCAGCAGTGAAGACAATGGAGCCCAGCATCTGCGACCGACACAATTCTCACTTACAGAGTCATTTTCTATGCTAATGAACCTGTGATGGCAAGACCAGACTTTTTTGCTGCTAATTCTGGCAATACCTAACTCTGATGGGAACCTAATTTCCACCCAAAAGGATCTTCAGTGTAGAGGAGTAAGCAAAGAATGATGCTGAGCAATGATGTGACTTTTCTCTTGGCTTCCCTTCTATGTTTTGCCCACAGCCAGGAAAACAGAGCATCTAGACCAAAGCACCTGGCACCTGGTGTTTCCTTTCAAGTGCTTCTATAAGCCAGGCTCCTTTCACCACTGAATTCCTCAACTGAACATCTCTTTAAAGCAGTCACTGCTTCTTTTGTAATTAAGCCACAAGGCATATCGGCATAGCCAGGAAACATTGACCTGCAAGCTAAGTGATGATGGTCAAGACTGAGCAGCTGCCATGACATGGCAATGTTTGAAATGAGTGGGAAGGGGCTTGCTTGCATTTTTTTTGTTGTTGCTTTAGGCAACATAAAACAAAGCAAACACAGAGGTACAGTGAGGTTCAGGTACCTGTATTTACACACTCTGTATAACATGCAAATGATGACTCTGCCAAGTAGCTTTGCTGAAGGTTGAACACTCAGAGCAACTGTTCCTAGCCTGCTCTTAGCTCAGAGTCTGTGGCTTTCATTTTGGACGCAACAAAGGGCTGATGAGAGCCATAGTTTGTTTTTCCCAACTGGGTCAGCTGGTTTAATTAGATACTCTGTGTCTTCCTCCATGTCTTACTTCCCCAGGCTACTCAACTGTTTGAATAGATAATCCCAATTCCTAATAATTACAGCTACAATATTATATATTTTGCAGAGATAATTCTTTCAACTGAAAATTTAGAGCTGCTTGTATTAGTCTCATATCACTAGGCATAGCCAGGCTTTTATTTTCTTACCTTCCTTGTGCCATTCACAGCTTTTCCCAGGACTGACGAAGCACTGGTCTGCAGAGGTGTCATTCAACACCAAACCAGATGGGGTGGTGGGACCACTGTGGAGATTCATGCATTTTTGTTTCAAAACAGGTTACGGCAGTTTGACTGGTGGTGCAAGTTAATCTGATATTAGGCAGGTTTCAACTGATTTAATAATGTTCATACACAAAGTTAGTTTAATTAACTTGGATTTACACCAGGGCGTAAGAGGGGACATGTCGGTTTGGTTATTAATCAAAGGAGTAGGAGCCAGCAGATCTATCTCTCCTCCCTTTCAAGCTCTCCAATAGATTAATGATGTGACCTTGGGCAGATCTCCAGGCATGTTTTTGCCTTGCTCTTCTTGGCCTGGATATAATCAATTTCTCAGAATAGATGCAATACTGAACTCACAGGCGTCTGTGAAACTTAATTCCCTGTGTGCGGAAAGGGTCTTGGCAGCTGTCAGAGAGTGCAGCTCCGTGGGAAGGGGCAGAGCTTACTTGCTGCCTGGTCCATCCTCTGGTGGTGCAATCTCTGCCAGGAGTCATAGGTGCTGCCATTCTTCACAGCAGTGGCACCTGGCTCTGATCCTGAACTGAAGGTGCATGGAAGTGCGGTGGAGACGGTTGGCATGGTCCTAACCAAGAGTTTGCTCTCTGTTGTGTAATATAGATGGGAAGTCCATCCAATGGCTTGTTTTTATTTTTATTTGGGCTGAGGCAAAATGGTCCTCTTTGGGACACCAACTTTTCCCTGTTTTGCCTCTGTGTGTGGAACACCTGTAGCAATATGTCTGGGCAATGAAATCGTTACTCTGCTAAATTACAGCAAGTGCTGCTCTTGGTCAGCATGGGTAAGGCTGCTCCTGTGGTCCTGCCATGGACACAGCTGGGCACAGCTGCCTGCCTCCCAAGTGCTAGAGTACTTCCTGCTGAAGGCCTGATTCCACACACCTCTCCATGTAGTCTTGTTGTCTTCATGTCTCCAAGTAGGGAAATGTAGTCTTGTTGACTTCTTGCCCAACACCATTTGGCCATCTGCTGTTGTTTTTAACTGATCAAGCCTTTCTGCATCTTCTTTTGACAGTCAATCCAGCATGAATGAAAGTCCTCCATAGTGATCTCTTAATTTTGTCCTGATGTGGCTTTTACTGGGTGTTTCTTCTTCACATTTCCATTTCTGCTTATTGTTATTCTGATTTGGGCTCTTCAGTTTGTTTTTCTCAGACAAACCGTGGTTTCAAATGTAAGGGAAGGGACTCACAGGCTCACAGTAATTACTGTGGTTTTGTTAGGGTCTTATTTTGTTGTGCACAAGTACTGGGTCATGAATGTCTCTTTGAACCACCAGGAGTCCAGGGAGAAGAATTGTGGTGCCTTTTATTTTTTCCCCATCAGAACCAACAGTGATAAGGGATTCACATTTTTAATTGTCCACACTGGTCCAGCATGGGCTTCTTGATCAGAACTCCTCAATAAACCAGATACTCCAGCCTCATGCAGGGGCTTTCCAAAAGAGTGTAAAGTGAGAAAACTGAATGTGACTTTCTGCTCAGAGCTCACTTATGGGTTTATTTAACAGATGGAGTTTGCACACAATTAACTAATTATGAGCAAAGTTAGTGCTTGCGGTGAAGAGCAGGCCTTCAAAAATAAGTACTCGGCTTCATTTGAAGGGCAAACACTTGACACTCAATGTGAACTTAAGCAGGAACTGACTTTCAAAGGGAGAATTGTCTGTCAGATTTAAGTCTACACACATATTCTCTTCAATATTTGGGATTCTGAGCTCTTTGAAGGTAGTCTCTTCACTTCCCCACAAAGCACTTTTTTGTTCACCTTCACAGCAATTTTCTCTCTTCCCTCTTCCCCTCACCCCCAATCCCCTTAATGTTACAAAAGAATTCACTTCTGGGATGAGATTCTGCTTGCTGAGTTTCAGCCCCAAATTATATTTTAGAGATGACTTTGAAATTCCCTGTAAGTGTGCTCTCATTATTGGATATCTTTGATACAACTTTAAATACAACTGTGCAGACATCGCTGCCATTAGTGCTAGGAAAATATAAAACCTACACAGAGAAAGCAATAGTCAGAGCCAAAAAGCCCCTGTGATAGATAAAAGTAGGGGCATGTTTCAGATATGGGACCCCAGCTTTGTAAACATTATGAAGCTCTCTGAATTAGTCACTTCACACAATGCTCTTAAGGGAGTTTCAATCAGACCGTGTTTTGCAGAGGCTCATCCTGAATGGATTTAGCCTGGAGAAATCACCCTACTCAGAAGTGCTTTTTCGTTTTGTTTTTTTTTTTCTGACACTCCTCTCTCCTGCAGATCAGTACAGCAAAAGAAGAGAAGATGTCAAGCAAGAGCAGGCCAATCAAAGCAGCATTGTGCTCAATAAGAAACACTCTTGAAGCAGGTTCACTATTAGCAAACCACATACTTTTTCAACAGGTTGGAGGACCAGTTTACATCTGGGGGGAAACAGTGGTCATGTAAAGAGAATGTGGACATCACAACTGAGAGTAGAAACTCCCTGTCACTCATGTCTTTTCCAACAAGCCAAAGCCTTTTTGTATTTTTCAGCCTTTTTGTATTTTTCAGACTGCTCAAACTTCTCTTCCCAGAGGTCAAGGAAAACAGGCTAAACTCAGAGGTGGGATTTACTGCCCCAAGACCTGTATCAGGATGAACAGTAACTCATCATCCCTCACCTCTGCAGATGGCAGCCCTGTGTATTTGGAAGTACTCACAAGTTTCCTATGCAGCTGGGGCAGAAGGGTGCAGCAGAAAACAGCCCATGCCTGCATGAGTCCTGCTACAACTTGTGACAAACTCTGCTCTGCCTGGGACTGTGAGGGCTCTCCTGGGACAGGCTGCCAATGCAGTAGATGAGCAGTATCAAAAGACCAAGCAGTATCACCACCACAGTTTTTGTTTGTCATCACAGTTTTCCTTCAGAGTGGAAATGGGAGGTTTGTGAGTTTACCCTTTTTTTGCACACTATAGAACACTTCATGTACTATATAGCAGTGTGAAACCATAGCCCTCACCATTTCAAAGTATCCTCATATAAGAGGTGCTTTGAGATCATGATCTCAGCATGGAGAAGATGAAAAGTAGCAAACTTTGAAAGGTTTCTTATAGGGTTTTATGAATAGGGAATTATGAGTGGCAAATTGTTCCAGGAGGCTTAAAGATTCTGAGGTGTGCTTGTGCAAAAAGACCTGTCAAAAAATCAGAGTTCCTTTACGCGAAGCTCTTCTTGGCTGATTTGCTCTATCAACAGGGTATGTTGTACTGATCCTCAAGGAGCAGGAGGAGCTAAGTGTTTCTGAAATCCTCCTGCTGTGTCATTTTGAAAAGTGGTATTCATGTAATGTGTACCCTGGATCTCTTATCGTCAAGCCATTGTTCTGAATATTTCTGAAATCCTCATGCTGTGTTGTTTTGAGAATAGGTATTCAAGTACCACAGATTGCTTAGTGCTGAGCCATTTCTTTCTTGTGTCAGAGATGACAGAAAGAAGCAGATGACAATATGGCTGGCACTGGTGGCAAAAATGCTATTAAAACTCATCAGAGGCAGGAGCCAGGGTCCCTTACTGAGATATTATTTGATCAATTGGGATGCACATGGATTAACAGGGAGATGATCCTGTCTTAACCAGCTGATACAATTTTTATTTTGAGGCAAGAGTGCAAAGAACCTGCAAGAGGCAGCTGGAGATATAATTTATGCAGGCTTCATTATGCTTTTGCAACATCAACAAATGCAAAAAGGCTAATGTGTTAGGTCAGTGGCATGGCACAGGGGGTGATGTGCTTGAATGGATGGAGGGGTGGCACACTATAGGCTACAGAGAGATCGTACTGCTTTGGTGTGACTTGAATGGGGGAGCAGAGAATTACATGGATGAGAACTGGACTAGATTTGTTACTCTTATTCATACTATTTATCTGAAGCCCAAGGAAGATGAAAACACTATAAAGCAAAAATATTTGCAGATAATGCAGAAATAGGGAGCGCTGCCACTACAAAGAAACTACATGTGTGAATGGGAAGATGAATGACCTAGATAAAACTAAAGTAATGAGGAGCTGGACAGAACAGAGGACCAGACTCTGAAATATTATACTATACAGAAATGCAATTCAGGAAAATTTAGTTCATAGGTAGTAGAAGACATTTAAAAGATTAAAACTGGTGCATGAATGTGTAGAAATTTATAGAGATCTTTGCAAATATTACATAGTGGGTTTAAGTTTCTATGAAATTATCCCCCTTCAGTACTGCACAGGCCATACCTGTACTATCATCCTAATTTCTGACCAACTGAGATTAAAGAATTATTATACTGGTAGACAAATATCTAGCAAGAGCAAGCAGAATAATGCAGGGATGGGGGGGAAACTAGTAGTCCCAAATATACCAAAGAAATTAGGGCTGTACTCTGTTGAAAGAGAAGAATGAGAGGTGAGATCATTTTGCTCCATGAAGATCTTGAGGGAATAGGAAGAATAGTTGATGCAAGACAGTTTGAATCTGTGTCAAATGCAAGAAGCAGAGGGCACAAATTAAAGTTTTGCATTATGTGGAGGGAGGTCCCGCAAGGAATTTAGTTTAGAATTCCTTTATGCAGGGAGCAGATAAAATACAAGATGCTGGAAAGTGCACTCTGCTATACAAAAAGCCCAATGGGAACACAAATTTTTACTGCTATGTTCCCCAAAGCCGCATCTTTGTCTGAAGAGTGCTTTAAAGACAGCACAATTCTTCTACAGAATACAGGAGAGGGCTATAAGAAAAAATAACCTATCTCATCCTCATGAGAATACTCAAAGTGTTTCTCCTGGCTTATTGGTAGCATTTTCGGAGAGACTGTATGTCTGAACCCTTTCGAAAATTTTGGCTGTGAAGGAATTGTTGCCTGGAAGAGTCAGTGAAGTGTCTTTGAAATTACACAGGACTGGAACTGAAATTATGAGAGCCCCTTGGGACGTAGGACTGAGAAGACTGAATTTCTGCTTTGACTTAGTTTTTGCAAGTTTGAAAGGATTAATAATACTGCAGCAGAGGAGATAAAAGCACATGACAAAGCCTGTAAGACACAAATGAAATGTGGCATTATTTGAATGACCCTAAAAGAAATTACTTGGATGACACATAAGAAAAGGATTTATTTGGGATAGACCTGATTGTGCAATGGATGCTGATGAATTTACCTGTTCCTCTGGCACTTAGGTGAAGGGTGGATGAAAATCTGAAGTTTAATAACAGGAAAATCCTGAATTCCCCCATCTGCTCTTTTCCTTCCCTCTCTCCCCTACTGGTTAAGTGAAAGAAATCTGCAGAATATTGGCTTACTGAAAATAAACAAATTCATAACTTTTTACTCCACTAAACTGTGTCAAGATTTTTTATTTTTTTTTTATGCAAAGCAAACACTTGTAAAATATTTGAAAAAACAGTCTGACTCAAAGAAATGTGTTTGGCTTCTCTTCTGCCCCTTTTCATTAGGGGATCTGTGGGCTTCCAGCATTTGAAGGACTCCTTGACCTGTCAGTGACATCTGCTAACATATTACATCTCAGCCTTGCACACAAACTGCTTGCAAGACAGTCTGAATCCAAACCTCTGAAGCAGAGCAGCAGCTGTAAATGAGTCTTTCATACAAAACAGAAAAGAACTAACCCTATTACTGTACATATCCAAAAAAATGTAGGCTGTAACCCTTTGATGTCTGCAACTTGATTTTCCCTTTCTTCCCTCAGTGCATGCACTGTCGAGCATCACTTGTTGACACCAAGAGAATTGAATGCACAGAGAAAGACAAGCAGAAAGACACCTGATCCAGTCATTTACAGCATAGAGTATATACTGCTATACAGTGAATTATTTTTACATAGGTAATTAATAATGGAGAAACAATGTAGTGACAGTGTAAGTCCCAGGGGAAAAAATTGTCAGCCTATTTATTCATTTATTCTTTGCTAACTAAATTGATGGGATAGTCTGATGCCTTTCTGGATTCCACACGGATGATGAAACTGCAAACAAGTTTCATTTAAATAACAGGCAAATCTTCCAATTAGTCAAAGCCTAATTCTTATGCCTTGAAATGATGAACTGCATGTACTGTGACCTCTGTCAGTTTGAAGGGGAAAAAGCTGTCGACCAAAAACCCAAGACATTGATCTGAACATTTTAGGCACCAATTCAAATACTTTAATCTAGTGTGATTTGCCAAGATTCTGTAACTGTCTTCTGGATTCCTAGGTTCATGTTAAATGGGATATCATTAATTCTTTCATATAAGCTCATCCTTTAACTGTTGGAGAGTTTAGTGTAATTAAAGCACAGTTCTCAAAGTATGTGGAAGATAGCACTGGATTCTGTTCTCTAATGGCCATGTCCAGTCTTCTGTGTGGTTTATACTTCCAGAAATTGCGCCCTGCACAGCAGCTGAAACCCCAGTTTCAGTCAGGGAAGGATTTTGATGGTAACGAAGTGTTACTAATCTAAAAAAAGATTAATGTCCAAAGACCACTAATAAAAAACAAATATCCCATGGTCATGTCTGTCATGAGACAGGCATTTCTGTAGGAAAAAAGTGAGCTCCCAAAATGTGTTTTTTAAGTAAAAAGGTTGCATTTTTTTCTGGCTTAACCTTTCTCTCAGATTTTGTCTACTTTTGCATGTTTATTTTTTCTCATTTTAGTAAGTTAAGGAACATCTCTACTTCAATATTCTTGCATTTTTAAAATGCAAGCTATTGGCTAGCACACATGGGGCAAAAACTCCCAGAGCACAGTGAGTAAAGAAGGATTTTTGCTATAACTAGCTACAGCTGAATCATGATAGATCATGCTATTTCATTGAATTTATCTTCTGAATATTAGATTTAAGAAGCTGTGTCATGTTGAAATATTGAAGTATCTCTGATGTAATCCACTGTAATCCATTGTAGAAAGTTTTGGGGGGGAGAGGGCAGTGAGAGAAAGGGCTGGCTGGTGTTAGATAACCAATAATCTGCACAAACTCTTGGAGCTGGCAGCAGAGCTGCAGTCTCTATACTAGTTTCAGCCTGGGAGCAATTGACACTCTCTGTACCAGCTATTTGGCTGGAACTTAAATATATATCACTTGGCACCGAGAGTCAATAAAAGCCCTGTTATTTTCTAGGCTGAGAGCTAAACGAGATTGTAGACTTCCTAAACCATTGAACAGTGCTTATAAGGAATTGTTGGTTTATCTGAAGTAATTTAATCAACCTGATCATTAGATGAATTTGTTACTTCCACACTTTATTCTAATTGTGTTTGCTCATATGCATATTACACTTTTGCCCAGTTATTTAGTTCTAATTAAGAAATTGGAAACAAGCATGCTGTGAATGCATCCCCAAAAGGATCTTCCTGAAATGGAGGAGTCTGCAGGGAAAACAAGCAGGACAGAAGGATGGGAAGGTGTTCTCCAGAGCCATCCTTGGAGACCACTGAAATCTAGGGCTGGAGCTGGAAAATCCACCATCCATTGAAAGCCTGGCATCTAAAGCTAATGCATTTCCTCTCCTAAGTCTGTGTGGACTGCATATGTTCTGTGTTATTTGTAGAGATTGTTAATGTTTGAGACATAAACAGTGTTGAGAAGAGTAGAGCACTTATTGTTAAACCAAAGGAATATGTCAAGGAGGCCTAACATGTGCCCTTTCACTGTACTTGTTCTCTGGATCCTTTTCTTTCCATGTTCCCCTATTACAGTGCTCTTTGTGGCTACACTGTCCATCACATCCCACTTCACTTCCAAGCTGGTGGATAAAGCAAGCCCTTGCTGCAGAGCAACACTAGAGCTCCTGGTATAAAGCTTTCACTGTGACAGCTGCAAATTCAATGCTTTTATGAGAGGAAAAAGTGTTTTTTATAGACTAGGTTTTTTTAGAATGAAGTAAATAATAATCTTACTTTTGTTCTATTCAAGGACCTTTTATATGTGCTTGTTTTTTGTCATCTTCCTGAGTATGGTGATATCCAGTAACTGAGAGACAGAATGAGTATTGTCATCTCTCTATTGCCAAGCCAGTAGCATTTTATATGCCATGTAGTGAAGTAAGACTGGTGCTTGGCACAGCTTTGCAGTGCAGTGATCTTGTGTAGCTGCTGTCAGGAGTAAGGTGCTGACTTTGTAGGAAGCCAGACTAGAGTTTAATGCACCATAGTATTTATGCAGGAACATATTACTAAATATGACCAAGAAAATATATCCTAAAGTTTTAGAGTATGTACTTCTCCCCCACTTCTTTTGTATTGGGATGAAGTAGAAATCTTTTGTAACAAAAATCTGGATGCTACATATAGACACAGTCTTTGGAAATAGCATCTGGTCCCTGAGATGCTGTTATACAAAGCACTGGAGAAAGATGTACCCTTCCTCTTTGGGGTGAGCCACCATGCAGGATGCCTGCGTCAGACAAAGGGCCTCAGACTCACTGGCTGGTAGGAGAGGCCAGGTCAGAGTTAGAGTAGTGCTGTGTTGTTCTTGTCCACACTGGTGGATTATGAGTGTGCTCCCAGTCCTCTTTAGGCCTGCGTCACCTACGTCTCTGAAGTTATGCCCGGGTGAGGCTTGGAGGATGGAACTGGTGAGCATCTGTACTCATAGGCATAGATGAGGCTGTGTGAAACCAGGGAGGTGGGACAACGGGAGAGGGACCAGTGGGACCAATCATGCTTCTACTTCTGCTGCCCACTCAGGGCTGGAGAAGTGCCAGGGAAGCACCTAACAAGTCATGGTGTTGGCTGTGCTCTGCTGCATCTCATACTGGGTCTCAGCCTCTTCTGTAGGAGCTCTTGCATTCTGAGTCATCTCATTCATGAGTCTTGCATTCTGAGAGGTCCTTAGTCACTGGAGCAGGGCTGGAGCTGCCTTATCTTGTACAAACATGAATTCCCTAGTACTGGACTGGTGGCTCTTGTTAGGAGGAAGCTTTGGTCTCCTATTATCTTCCTTTGAACATTTTGTGCCACTTGGAACTTGGATATTTGTTCCCATTAAACATTTTAATGTTGAATTTGTGGAAAAAACTCCTACTAGAAAATCTTCTGATCAAGTCAAGTTTCAGTCTTGTTGATTCTACTGGCCTTCTCTGTTTTAGCAGATGCTGCTGTTTTTAAATGCCTCAGGGGACATTGTATTTTGAACTTTTATAATCTGGAGAAAAATATGACTGTGGCAGGGAATGGTGTCCATCAGAGAGGAAGAGGTTATGTGGAAGCTGAAGCAGTGAAGTTCTCAGAGAGGCACAAGAAAAGAAAGACAACGTGTAGTTCAAGAGGTCTGAAAAGGAAAGGGAAGATAAATTCATCAAAAAACTGAGTACACATTCAAAACAATTGAACTAAAATATACTCTGCATTACAGCATGAATTGTGCACCAGCATCTTTGCATTTTAGTAAATTGAGAGCCTAAGGAGTTAATTTTATTTCTGCCTTGTTTACTGTTTTTCTGCCCCACTGTGAGTTATTTTTTTAGTGTCAGATCTACATTGACACTTATATCAAAAAGCCTGTGATTTAACTTGATAGATCAGCTGCTGTGAGGGGGTAGGGGTGGGTAACTGACCCTACTATTGAGATATATGATGCTTATTTAGAGAAATGACATATATTCTTGATGAGATATACAGACAGAAACTGCAAACTTCTGATTCAAGGTTACTTACAAAAAAAGTAGAAAAAGAAGCTGGCTTCTTTTTTTCTTTCTTTTTTTTCTTTCTGCCCTCCTTTCTTTTACTTAAGATAAAAAACAGAGAGTTTTTAACATTAGAAAGACTATATACTGAGGATGATTCAGATGATCTGTTATACCACTTGACACTTACATGGGAACAATTCAGCAGGGGTAATGGTTTTAGTTAGGTGGTTGTGGAATTTGGAGCTCTTGTTTTATGTCTACACAAGTACAACTTCAGTTCATACAGAGGATGCCACTCCTGAGATTAGGAAATTCTCCACTGCTCCATGTAATATTTCAAAAAGGTGATTTATGGCAAATAATGCTCTCCTGGTGTGTTTTTCTAATTCTAATTATTTGAAAAAGAGTTAAGAAAGAGATCCATAAGCTTCAATAATATCATAGGTGAAAAGTCAGTGTTTCTTAACCCATGCCTGAAGATAGAGGAACATTGTTCAGTGTAGTTGGATGGAAATTCTACATTATCTCTTTCAAGGAAAAGTGCTGATTTGCTGTAAGAATTTCAGAAAATGAGTGGCTTCATTTAAGTGAATTATTTGTTAATAAATCACAAGTGCAATAGGAAATATCTACTTTACCATGAACAAAATTATAAACATTGATTTTTTCAGTCAGAAACAACTTTTTCTTTTGTGTAGTAATGATAAACTAGGTCAAATGAAACATTTCATTTGAACACAACTGAAGATTTGGCTGTTTCTTTTTGCAGAAAAAAAAATCCTTTGCCTCTGAAACTATTCTCTGATTCTATGAGATTTTATTTTTGAGGCTTCAAAAAATTTCAAAATCAAATCTTTATGGATATGAACATTATTTGCTGCCTAGCCCTTCATTCCAACAATGTCTTGATAGCTCTCTCAGAAAGTTTACAAATAGGCAAATTTCTCTGCATTTCTTTGTGACAGAGAGAAATTTGGTAACCTGACTAGAGATCTATAATTTGTTGATTTTTTTCCCACACAGTCTCCTTTGTGAAGAATTGCATGATGTTTAACTTAGTTTTCAATAGCAAAAAATAAAAAAAACCCCACAAATGCTGGAAATACGCATCACAACTCTGCATGGTGGCTGAAAGATTATGAAAATCTGTGATCCTGTCTGTTTTCCATTTGTGATTGTTCTGTATCTTATTTTTTCTTTTTGTCTATTTATGACTGTTCTTAAATGGCTCACATAAGACGTCTTCTTCAAATTCCTTGCCTTTTACTAGACCAAAGACTCCTGACCATAGGAAAATGGATTATTTTGGGAGGAGTTCTTAATGAACTGAAAATTGAAAACCAGACCTTTAATCCTTAACATTGGGTGAAAATTCTTCACATTACTCTTTATTGTCCTAGTGTCATTGGAAATTAAGATAGGAGAATCTTTCATGAAAAGTATCAAAAAACAACCACAGCTGAAGAAAACAAATACAAAAAAAAAAAAAAAAAAGATACCAGAAAACTAGAGTGATGAGCAATCTTCATCAGGCTCTGGGGTTTTGGTGAGACTACCTATGTAAATAAGGTACTGAGAATTTTTTTTTCTGGAAAAACAGACTGTAACAGCAGGGTTTTTTTGTCTTCAGTTAGTCTGCACACTTACCCAAGCTGTGTGAAGAGATTTTGGCTTTTTTTGGTAGAAGTTGAATGGACTTCTCCTGGTTGACCACCATCTCAAAAACTTGAAGAAAGCTCCTCAGGGAGAAGCATTCTAAAGAAACTTCTAGATACAATAGATGATTTGTGGATAGGCACTTCTGTTTATTTTGTTTCGTTTTTTTCTCCCTTGACATTAAGATGGTACATCCAATTGTATTATTTAGCTAGAAACAGTTGTTTTTCAGCAAGGAATCACATGGTAATACTTCACTAATGAATTATGCAGCCATCACACCAGGTCATTGGAGGGAGTAAGTCTGATGGCACTGTAGCTTTCCTATATGACTAAATGAAACGAGGGGACTTAGGTTGATGCTGCCTCCTGTAAATTTTACTCAGGCCATTTGCAAGTCCTTTGCTCCTTTGCAGTTTCAATTGTAGCCCTACAGCTACCTATGGTTATTCATTAATAAGACACTTATAAATATGCAAGGACTTGAGAGGCACCTTCAATCTGTTAGCAACCCACCTGCAAGAACCTGTGATTAGGGCTGCTGTATTTCTAAAGGTGTCAGACCTGCTGAGCACGTGCACCCCAGTGGATGTGTGTTAGAGTTACAAGATGACGACTGCAAACCCTAGGCAAATATAAAATAATCTTGAAATATGTCCAGCAAAAACAGAACATGTCTGGGAAAACTCATTTATCCAAAGAGGCCCTAACAACAATGCTTTACTTTGGGAATTATGGGAAAAACCCATAGTAGTAGTAGTAATGCACTAGAATCTTGAATCCTGCCATTTCATGCAATGAGACAAAGAGGACTTGTGAATCAGACAAATGAATCACTGTTGTTATGTGTGAATTTGAACTGGTCTTGTTAGCCACTGGGTTAACAGGAAAGCACATGGCAATTTCCAGGAGAGTGACAGGTCCTACACCTAGACAGTGAAAACAAGGAAATGCCTTGGATTCTGTCTGTTTTGAATTTGAATTTGAATTTGGTATTTCTGAAAAATTAAAATAGTCCTTCAAAACTTGGCAGTAGCTTTTAATGTTCATTTTATCACCAAACTGCTGTTATTGTGACTGTTTAGAAGGTATGTATTATATCAGTGTAATGCTTCTGAACTTGCTTTGGATGTCCCTATTGTAGGCAATGCTACAAATGTAGGTCGTATCTCAGTTTTGATATTTAAGTCCCCTTTATGATTCTTCAGCAGAATAGAAATTGGGCTTGTGATTTCTTCCACAGCACTTCTGCAATACAGTTTTTATTACAAATGATGCCACTTTAGGTGGGATAGACACAAGCAAACTGTAAGCTCAGAATTGCCCATTGTAATCAAATTGGCTATTTTCCAAACAATTCACAGTCTCTCTCCCAGTGTGACCTTTCAGAGCCCTGCACTCAGCAAAAGAGGGGTATATTACCTTTCATGCACTAGTGTTCATTTTCAGAAGAAAGCCAGGATTATTGTTCAAATTCTGTACAATTACACCTGAGCACCTCATTGTTTTTGGGGGAATGGGGGGGGTGCACACAAAAGAGTTGGATTGACATTTGGTACAGAGATGTGTCTGGCCTTGCACACAGCAGGGCAGACACAGAAAACACTAAAAGCACACTCTGCAATAAATCTGTGACAAACTGAATGCTTAGAAAGAGAATGGATACTGCCCTATTTGTCTGGTTATTCTTGCCAAGCTGTGCTGATGCTTTCCAGAGGTGTATTTGGACATAATGCATATGTTGAGCAGGCAGTGGGGGCAGGTGGGACAAAGAGGATAACTTATTTTAGGTGTTACCTAAACAGATAAAACAGCAAAAGAGATCTGGATTTAGGGATCCTTTAAGTTGGGGCATTTGAGCTCTAGACTGTTTCCCACTTTCCTGTTTTCTCCCCCCAGTGTTATAGCTGCTCTTAGAAACCTTTGGGTTGATATAAATACTTTAGGAAAAATCCAAACAGCAAAAGATTGTCCAGCAGAAAATTATTTACATGAAAACTCCTGCCTAAGCATAATTTTTCCTGAGATGACATCTGCTTTGAAAATACAACACAATTTCATCTCAGATGTAAAACTAACATCCTTTCCCCCCCCCCTTTTTTTTTTTTCTGACACCAGGAGATGCATAACTTGCTGACAGAATGTGGTTGATAGCTGTATCAGTCAATCTTAAATAGTCTATAAATCTATGTACAATGTAAAATATCATTGATTTATGTAATTGGGAATTTTTAGCAATACAATTTTGTGTAACTATGTTTGTTTTTCCCTATTCAGAACCATCTTCACTGTGAATCTGAAAGCAGTCTGATTTTACAGAGCCACTATGTATTCCATCCTCGTGCTTCCCTGGAGTATAAGTTATGATATATCAGCATTGTCTTTGAGGTCTACCAAATCTGTGGATGTGCAATACGCTGAAGTGTGGAGATGGAATGAAGTTGAAAGGATTCATGAATAAAATGTAAGCGGGTGATACTTCAAACTAAAGCACAAATACTGCATTGTCTAAATTGGAAGAAATATCTCCTTTTGCTCAAGTAGGAACAGTAGCAGTAACAAAAAGCCAGGATTATTGTGGCCTTTGGTCTGGGACTCAGCTGTTATCTGAGAGTGGCACACAGAGCTGCTGGAATACTTTCTTTCTGCGCGATGGTCATAGATGAACTTTGGTGAAGAAAGTAAATACTGTACTGGGTCTATAGAGAGTCTTACAGATCTGTGTGAGAAACTTTGCCATCTCTAAGCAATCCCCCACAACCTGCAGCACCTACTGAAATAAATAAGGCTTTCAATCAAAAATTAATGATAAATGGAAGGAGCTATTCTGCCCCTGACATTGTCAATTTTCTCTTCCTTTTCAGGAACCTGATTATTCATACTTAGTATATAAACATACTGCATGAGGTAAATAGGTACCAAGGCTAGTGCTGGTTTTGAACATAGATCATCATTTTACTTACTCCCTTACATCATTTAACTCTGCTCTGGTGACCCTGGGACCTGGTAATACACACTGCAACCAATAACCATAACTCCATGATCCGTATAGAATACGTGAAGGATGGTGGCAAGTATGTAATTTATTGCCTTCTGTAGTGCTGTGTTATTATTATGTGACTGTTATAGCATTCATAGTTTGACAGATTCCTATTAGCCAGTCAGTCAGAGTATGTAGTGTATTATTTTACCAATACCTGATGCATATCAATAAAGTGGGTGAACACTGCTGTAAAAGAACAGCTGAATTGGCTTGGATGTTGTAATCTCCCATTTTGAGTTCTCACCTGAAACATCAGCTGACTGATACTTTTGTAAGGCTCAGAAAAGTCTAGGTAACTTTCTTCCGTCTTCGTCCTGAATCCTTGAAAAGAAGTGTCAGAACAGTACAAGAGTTTATTTTTACTGTACTACCATTCCAGGAGAAGCAAAATTCATGAAAAGTCTTGTACTGTGAGACAACCTGTTCTCACAAGATTTCCAGCCCATTAACTCAAGAATCAGATTGTTTGGATTAGGTTTGCACAAACAACTAAGCTTTTCAGGTGCTTATCCAAAAGGCATTGAACCAAATCTTTTGAGGTTTCCCCACATGCTTAATATATTATGCAAATATTTACTATATGCAGAGAGGAGAACAAGATGGGAAAAATCTCCTTGTCCAGGACAAGCAGAATTAGTTATTGCTGCATGAGATTTCATGATTTCTGCTGGCTGGACAAAAACATCAAGAAGAAGAAAAAGCACAGACAGAAAGTGTCACAGGACTGAGGGTGACAGAGGAAGCCTGAAGCTTGAAAGCAGTGAGTTGCTGGAAGGTGGGGAGAGGAGATAGAGCTTCATACAGCCATGGAACATTCTCTCATATTACAGGGAATAAAGAGCTAAGAAAAGGATAGGAGCAGGGATAGCTGTGATTCTGGAGAGAGGAGCTGGATAATACAACCCCTGTGCCTGCATGTGGCCAGAGCTCAGGTCACAGCTAGTGGTCTCGTGGGGGCCACAGCAGAGCTGTGCTTGGGGGTGTCAGTCCTGCAAGGGACACATGCTGCTGCTGTTCTCCTGGGGCAGAAGAGCTGCCTGGAGACTGCTACATCCCTGCTTGTACACTTTATCCTCCTGCATTTCTAAGAGACAAAGCTTAGATCAGCCAGTGACGATTATTTCAGGATTGTGAAGTATAATGTTCTGATTAGACGAAATAAATCTAAAAAGTATCGATCAAAATTTAAGAAAATAAATAGGAAACAATGCAACTTATCCAGATATTTTTTTCTGTTATTTCCATTGCGCAGGCTACCTGACACAACACGTTGTATATAATTCAACCATGCTGTCAGTTTTTACTAGGAATGCAATCAATATGTTCTTACAAATTTTAATTAAGGTCTCTGAAACAAAACACTTGTTATTATATAGATTCTTACCTAATGCTTTACAGCAGTATGTTAACAAGCTGATAGGAAAGTGTAAATCTTTAAAAGAAACAGTCTGACTGTGAAGAGACAGTGATTTCTGCCTCACCCAAAGTATGGCTGGCAGTAGCATAGACAGAAGGAACTGTGTGTAAGGTAGTCCTAATGCTCCTGCTCCTGAGGAGTAATATAACTGTAAAGTACCAGCTGAGCTGTGTCCCTTCACAATTTCATTAATGGTCAAGCAAATAAAATATGATACTTTGTGTTACTTTATGAGGACCTGCTGAGCAAAGATGTAATCACCAAGAGTTGCAGAGAGGCCCTTTTTTGACATGACAAAAGGAAATTTTTGCAGACACTCAAACTGCAGGTGGAAAAGAACAGAATTCTGTGAAGTCATGGGAGGGAGTCAAACTTCTGCTTACAATTCTGTTTAGCTGACCTGAGCTAAAACACAGGGTAAGCTTCTCTCCACCTAGCTTTAGACATTTATATGGTAATAATTTAAGGATTACCTTCGCTGTAGGATTTCTTTGTGCTCTAGATGTAGAGTAGAAGTAGAAAGAAAAAGGCATTTTTTGAGATAGATATTTTTTACTGGTTTTAGGTGTCTTCTGTAGGATAAACTGATTTGGGACCTCATAGATATTCGCATAAATGAATATAAGGTTCAGCAAAAGTGACTACACATGGTGATGTCTAATCAGAAGAATATTTCCCTCTCCCTCATCAATGAGGTTAGCATTTTATTCATTGTATCTTGCATCAGCTATGGTATCACAATATCTTTTGCATGAAGGTACTCAAATTTTTGAAATAGACTGACAAGATATCCTTTGTTTTCTGGTCAGCTTAACAAGCTGCCCAGGGAAGCGGTGGAATCACCATCTGTGGAAGTGTTAAAAAAATGTGTGGCTATGACACTTGGGGATACTGTTTAGTGGTGCACATGGTGTGCTAGGTTAATGGCTGGACTCAATGATCTTAGAGGTTTGGTCCAACCTTAACTTGTCTATGAATTGATGATTCTGTTATTTTTTATAAGCTTTATTAACCTTGGTTAACTGGCAGAAAACATGCAGGTTACCATGTCTTTTTCCACAGAGTTTAAAAATGTCTTTGGGGAGAACATGCATGGGATGTTCCTCCACATAATTTTCTTCCACATCTTTGATACCAATCAAAACATTATTACTCGGTGGCACACCACTGGGTTTGCATTTTGATCCCCCTCTAGGCTAAGAGGATATCACTAAGGGGATATGTGGAAAGAAGAGTGGAAGATCATTATCACGGTGTCTCCAGTGAATCCACATACAAGATGGGGCATGCTGTCCTGTGGGACAGTGCTGTCAATGGGACTGGTGGTGCCACCCCAGGGAGGCTGCCCTTCCATAGACATGGTGGCTCACAGGCATTACTTTCGGAAAGGATTTCAGGACAGACAATCTACTGGAGTAGCTGTTCAGGGTCCCTGGCAATCCTGTACATGGGGTGGCTTCAGTGACAGCTCTGCTATTTTTATGGGGCTTACTGTGTTCTAGCTGTCTGTTCTGCAGCTGCCCCTCCACAGACAGCCAAGACAAAGCCTTCAACAGTGAAGCTGAGCTAGGTAGCTCACATGTGTGCGGTGCTTTAGACTAAGAAGGTGGACAGCCTTTAAAGTATTAACATTTGTCCCAGTGATGTGCAATTAATATTGAGTGTGCCTCACAAAGCACAAGCCCACAGTAAATAGAAAGGGGCCTGCTGCATCATCAAATGAAGTCAGAAAAACACATATTATAATATTACCATTATAGAAAGAAACATCTCCATCTTAAAAGTATGATCTGCTGTTTCCACTCCTCCCCTTTTTATTTTATTTTTCCTTTTTGCACAGAAAGCGCAGGTGCCTGTAAAGAGTCATCAGAAAGTGCAGTTACTCAGAAAATTTTCCACTTCTAGCTCAGGATCCCTAAATGTCACCATTTCTGAGTGCTTAGAAGAGTTTGCAGGTCTGGGTAAACTCTATCTGGAAGCACATAATTAAAGCAGCCTTATATCATACATCAAATATCCTCAGTCAAACAGCAGATATTCCTCCTCTCACAATTTTTTACTGACCATTTTATTCAACTCCATCACTTTATCCACTCAGCACTAGGCTTTTGAGTTTATCTTTGAAGATAGCTTGACCTCTTCTCTGACTGCATGCAGATGCTAATTTAGGATTAGTTAATGCTGAGGCTAAGTATCTGTTTGTAGATACTGTAATATTTAACACAGACATCTAGAGGAGGGTCTCTGATTCTTACCCTTTTTCATTTAGTACTCTTCATAAATGTTGAGGAAACCAAGAATGGAGAAACTGAGTCTAGATTGTTTGGTCTTCATCAAAAAGATTAATGTTTCAACCAAGCCAGAACTGGTGCACAGAAATAAGCTGGTACTTAATTGCTTGTTCCTATTGAAAAATATATGTATTAGATCTAAAGAAAGCTTCTTCCTCTGTGTGGAAACATGCACCTCAAAAGTGAAAACTAAAAAATGTAGTTTTCTCCAAAATTGTTCTTTATACTTTTCTTCCCCCAAGAAATTTTCTGTGCTGAACAGTTCAGCTAAAAGTGAAACTTTGTTTTTGTTGAAGAAGCCAGCAATATTTATTCTGATTCAGTACAACAGCCCTCTTCTCATGGGAAACATTCAGGGCCAAATGTCATGTCCATGATACGTTGCTGAGTAGAAATTACAGGGCTGTGGCTCACATAGCATACCCTTTCCACTAACCAAAATGAAACGTGTCATTGTGGAAGGATAAATGGCAATCTTTGGCTGTCATGCACTAGGATCTTATTATAGACACAGAGATAATGAAACTAATGTATCCTGAGGCAGTGTTGCTTAAAAGAGTATCAGAACAGGAGAATGTGTGCTGAATTTCATTTACTGAGACTTCTTCTGACGTGTTTGGGGCTAAATTTTGGTGAACTATATAGAGCCTTAGTCCTTCAGAGATGAAGTGGTGTTTGGACAGCTGGAAAAAGGATAACTCTGCATGGGGTTTGCTCACCTATTTCTGAAGTTTTTTTTCCTGTCAGGAAATGTATGCATGCTTATGTGACCCTTTTTATCATCAATCAGTCCTTCACTGAGATAAACACAGTAGAAGCTAGTTTGTGAGGAATTGAACCCCATACAAGTTTTCCACAAAATGATTATATCTGTTAAGCAAGTGGTAGAGAGGATGGCAACAGCTGATCCAGAAACTCATAAGGTCAACTGATGCAATTTTTGAGGATGATCAGATGTGACAGAAATGAAGCTCCTCTTATAACTTATCAAGAGTATATGTGTTTGGTTTTAGATACATTCTTGGTTATGAGATACTGCCTCATGACTCTTCCCTCCTGGTAGACTGGTGTTTTCACTGTGCCAGTGAGGACACCTGCATTTATTTCATGACTTCATGTGCAAGTGATCTATAGGCTGGACTTCAGTGTCTGAGTGGGCACACCATCTCTGTCCAGCAGCTGAAATAACCTATTGTAATGGACAGGAAGCATGTTAAGCCTCATAATTAGCACAATTCTAGGGTCAATACAGGTGGGGATATTTCAAATGCCTTTTAATTTTATCTGTGATATTTTCTTCATTTTCTCTCCACCTTTATTTCCTCTCACAGTAGCTACGCAGCATAACTTCCTCCTCATGCTTCAAATGCTGTGGTGTCACTGACAGTTGTAAAGGGAACAAAATAATCTGAAAGAAAAATATTGATATGGAAAAGCTGTCTTAAGAGGTTCTTTTTTTTTTTTTTTATTAATCCAGGAAAATAGCTTGAGACATTTAGAAGGGGACACACCTTATTCTGTTGAAACTTTGATTTTTCTGTGATCCCAAGAGTTTTTTGAAAAACTGTATAAAGCCCCATGTTGATTGGTCTACATGGCATTTAATATCTACATTAAGTTGCTACTCAGAATCATCATCAAGGACTGGATGCTGTTTTGCTGCGCACACTTCAAATATATAAAAGGTGACTCCTGTCTTCAGAGTTTAAGCTTTCAATCTGACTGGGTTACTAGCATGTTATAACAGTCTTGTCTCTGGCATGCTGATTTGTGGCCTTGATCAAATCACTTAGCCTTTTACTTGCTTAAAAAAAAACTACTCCTGCACTTGAATGCATGATAAGTCAATAGAGTCACTCACATATGCAGAGGAGGTGTGTAGGACTGAAAACTCTGGCCATGCAAGCAACATCCCCTTCCTGAGGAGCCTATTCTGCTTTACCTCCTGGCTGAGCTGCTTGGGTAAGAGCTTTTTCAACCATTTATATCGAAATGAGTCATTCTAAAGCTCTCCACCTCTGAACCGCAGTATTTAAGCTACCTGGTCTCTCTGGGTTGATTCAGATTTGGGAGAATGCATAAAGATGAGTTCAAGTAGCATATCTGACTGGGTGACAGGCTCGATTAGATGGATGTCAGCAAGGCTGGAGCAGACTGAGCTTTGAAGTCAGCCTATCGATACCTAAAGAGTCTCACTAAGACATGCTGCCTTAATTCTTTTATTTCTGGGGTCTGAGCTACATTCTTGGCACTGAAAACTAGAGTATGCTGCTTCTTGTTTGTACAGACTGATGCCCTTAAAAATTTCACTGACTCTTCCAGATGAAAGGTCAAAACTGGCCTACTGCTATCATCTCTATGATGTTTTTAAAAGAGATTTCAAGAAAGGAGGATATTTGGCTAGAGGTGAGGAGCAGAAGGAAGGATTGGAAACATAAGGAGCAAAAAGTATTTGGTTTGAGTAGCAAATGCTCACCTAGAATGAGCAGCAGTGGAAATGGCAATTATGGAAGGCAATCTTATATTTGATGAGGAAGGAACATATGTGATGGGAAGATGTGAGCCATGGAGCAGATCAGATGACTGCAGCAGCTGAGCTGTGAATAAGATGGAGTTGAGGAAGAAAGCTGCTGGGAATTCTAGGTGGAGGAAAATACAGTGTCAGAACTCTGGAGGAGTCTCTGGGTGAGAACGCATAAACATTTAGAAATGGGAGAAGAAAAGATGGAAGAGAAATCAGTGAGCACTTGGATGTTGGAAAGAGTAAGAACTACTATAGTAAGTAAAAACCCCTTTTGCTTCTTTAGGAAAGGCTTCTCATAAATATACTTGTCCACAGAGTTGATAGCTACTTACATATTTTATCTCTGTGTTTTACAGTGTTTGCCTTGTAATCCATTTTTCTTCACAACCCAGTGAAGACCTGACTTCTGCAGCAGTTCAACATAGTTTGAAAGAGACCTCTGAGGACAAAGGCTAAAAGCATCTCCTATGAATTTCAGCACAATATATACTTGTAGGCAGCTCTCATCCTTCACAGATATTTGTCTAATTGCAGTTATTTATTAATCTGAAATGTAAAGTGTCCAAGAAGACATTGGACATTGGCAGTTTAAGCTATTCTCTCAACCTTCCCTGAAGGTTCATCCAAAATAGACCCTGAATGTTTGTCATTTGTCAAGGATTCAATAATTGGCAGGAAAGGATGGCTTTGGGCACATATGTTCCTTCCCTCCCTCTCCCTCCCAAGTATTATGATCTTGTTTAGCTTTGTACTGTCATGTCAGCTTCTTCTGTACTTGCTAGGGTTCATCTTGTATCTTGTGATGGCGCTGCAGAAGGTATTCTTGTCACCTTGAGCATTTTCCACTCTTTCCTCATGCTGACTGCTGTTTCCATGGAAGTCTGTGATGTGTTTTATTCAGAGTATAATTTGTAGAATGTTTGCTTAGAACAGAGGAAGGGAAAAATAACTTTTTCAAGGCACAGTGAAAGAAAATATACTCTAAATTAAAAAAAAGTCACCCTCTCTCTTAACCTTAATCCTCAGCTCTACTGTATCCCAAATTAAAACCATTCTGTTTAGGACTGAAGTGTTCAATGACAACACGAAGGAAAACATGTCAGGTCTCAAACCCAGAACATCAAATATTTCCACTTTTCCTAATTATCACCCAGCCTTACCAAAAAACAGATGGAACCACTTTCAAAGCTTTGTGTGTGCGCCTGTGTGTGCGCATATGTATATCTGTCTTACGAATGGCTAATTCAAATCAAACTTGGGATTCTAGTCAAGACAACAGCTTCACTGCCTGAACCAGCTTGTTTCTGTACACTGATCATTACCAAAAAGAACTGCAATCAAGTTGCATTCAACTCCAAAGAAAAAGAATAAACCCCACACTTTCCAATAACAGCCCACTATGCCATACTTGTCTGTGTAACAAACATATGGAGTGGCACATACTCTGGACTTGATTCTGATTGAAATTTCACAACTAACTCCAGCATCTGTAGCTTGACTAATGCAGCTAAAAGCTCAACCAACCTCTTTCTTTTCCCCTTACTCTTATTACAGGGCTACAGGGTGCAACTTTGTGCACAACAGGCAGAGAGATCCATCTGCTTATGCAGGTATGTGCAGCACAAGATACAGGAGCCCAGGAGCACCACTGTACTCCACATCCTCACAAACTGTAGTGGATTATCCAAAAGACAGTGCTGCCTACATCCATTCCTTCAGCTCAGCCATGCTGAGAGTGTTTTAAATATTACAGAAGCATAAATCTGGTCTTTTCCAAGACCTTGCAGTGTTGTTCATTACTATGAAGTGTCGGGAATTCAAAGGGAGAAACACGTGAGAAAAAAAGTAGGTGCCTCCAGCTTGCAGTAGCAGTGCTGCTAATTGGGACACTTGCAAAACAATGTCATATGTGTCACTGACTTTTACTAACCACCAGAAACACCTCCAGAAAAAATATAAGATGCTAATCTGACTTTTTCCCCCCTGGCTTACAGCTGCTTTATTGTGGCTGCCTCTCTTATCCCTCAGAATGGATATTGTCCAGAAGTATTTACAGACAAAACTGATCTTCTAGGACCCCTCACACTGGAACACAGGTGTTAAGGGAAAAAAACCAAAGGAATCCCAGATGCAATGGAATGAACAGTTAAAAAGCAGTAACATATGTGCTTCTCTGCCTTTCTCCAACTGGGTGACACACTAATAGGTTTCTTATTCTGCTTTCTTCTGCTAAGAGACTGGAAGACATATGTCAGTTTTCCACCTTAACTGTGCATTTTCTAGTTTGTTTGGATTTATGTCATAACCTTAATGGGATTTAAATGGAATTTTTGTATGTGAATAATACTCTGCATTAATGCAAGAACTTTAGGTTGCTGTGCTACCAGCTTGATTTGCATAAAGGTTTTTAAATATGAAAGAAGAATAGCCAGGCTATTGTAGATGGCAACGTGGAAAAAAAACCCACACTGGCATAATAGTAAGAGGAGAAGACAACACTCCCAAAACATTGGCTTGTGAAAGGCTTTTAGGTACAACTCTGGCTTTTAGGTACAACTGGGTGTGAGAGAAGAGCCCAGAGGTCATGCTAGTTATGAATATTTAGCTGCTGGAGGGTCTAGGTTGGATTAAATGGCAAAGCTGGAAGGTCAATGCCATAGTTTTATACTTTCTCATAAAATATTTTCTGTTCTAGTGTCCTCTCTGTGTTCTGTAGATGCAAATTTTGTATCAATGCATAGCTCACATGATGTTACACACACCCCACATACTGGAGTGCAGAAGTGTCTGTTTCCTTTAAGTATGATGTAGATTTTGAGATATCATCTATAAACAATAAACACAATTAGGTGTCTCACATTGAAAAGGGTGCCATTAAGCAATTACACATTACATATATTTGATATATGTTCTGTCGTCCTATTTCCAAGTCCTTGTTTACCCTTGAGTATATCAAGTAGGAGAATATTTGTTCCTTTGGTTTTGTTATTTCTTCAGAACATGAATCTGGGGCACAGAGAATTCTGAAGATTCTTCCCGACAATTTTTTGGGAGCAGCACTGCCTCTCTTACTCTTAGTTCTTTGCCTTAAACCTTTGCCTTTATCATCCATTTGGTTTTCCAAGCCTCAGCTGTGTGTGAGCAGTTCTGAGTTACTGATGGTTGTGCAGCCAGGGAACTTTCCTGCTGGCATGTTATTCATTCTTAGTGTACCATTATTATTTTTAAATGAATTATGTATATAACACATTTGGTGTACAGACTACTCTGCATGTGAATAATAAAGTACAGTTTTTGCTGAAAAGAGCTGACAGTCTAAGGGATTGATCCAGTAAACACTTATTCATGGGTGATTTGCTTAGCCTACTGTTGTGAGTAATCTGTTGATCTGGCCCCAGACTAATTAGATAATTTGATGAAAAAACAATAGGGCATACTAGGTAGTGCAGGAGGGATGGGATGAAACACAACAGTACATGGAGGCCTAGGAACCAAGAGGATAAACACAGGTTGGTTTGGATTTGATTAATTTCTCTGTGGCAGTGTCTGCTTGGAAATGCTGTAAAGGATGGAGCCTAGGCCCTGGAATGAAATATCAGGTTTGCTCCAAGCCTTAAACTTTGGTTTGGTTCCCATGTGCCCTCATGGGAGGCAATAGCTTTGTCTTGACCTAATTTTTTTTTTTTTTTTTTTTTTTTTTTGATCCATCTCTGCAGTCAGTTCCAGAGGAATCTTCTCAATGTTTTTTTAAGAGTAAGTGAGACTGACTATACACACACAGGTCAGAAGAGTGTTGGAGTAGGCTGAGTGAAACCATTGCTGGCAATTGGCAATGGCAAGGATGGTCAGTGGCTCAGTTCTGGAGAATGAGTTAGTTCCTTGCCCATGGAGAACAGAACTGCAGCAGCCAGGTATGTATATGACTGTCATGCAAAAACCAGCTTTATCATGGGATAATACTACTTTGGAGTTGATAACAGGCTCTTTATCTCATGCAGAAGCAGAATATGCAGTGCCAGTCTGCCAGAACACTGGTCTTGTGTCCTTTCCAGGGATTCCTGCAGGGCAGGGGGGTCAAGCACTGAACTTGTGTTGTGAGATTTCATGTGTTGTTACAAATGAGTTTAAAGCACTTTATCCAGGCTGAAGCCTGGAAAATCACTGTTTGAGTGTGGTTAATTTCTGTTGAATAGTAATCTTTAGTTTGTACCTAAAGGTCCTGTCTGTACTGCTGTAAGTGTAGCTTGGACTTGCAGAGACTTTCTTTGCGTGGGTCCTGCATTTAAAAGCTGCAGTAAGGTATGAAGAGCATGGCAGAAAGGAAACAAACCCAAACCCATGCATTTTTGTCTGGGAGGGGACCCATGGTAGTTTATCAGTGGAGCTGGGGCAGTGAAGGGCAGAATGGAAGCACCTGTGACTGGCTTTGGAGGTTGTGACTGATGGAGCTGTTAACATCTGCTTTCAAGCACCCTTGAAGCAGTTTCCTGGAACCTGGCTCCTGTTTGCATTTTCTGTGGGATCTAAGCTAAAGGATCTTGACAAGAAAAGTCCACTTATAATTATGGACAAAATGATTGTATCAAATGATTATCCAAGATGCTCATTTCACCAGCTGGTGTTGTTTGCAGCATGGAAAGGGTCACAGGTGGCTCAGAAGAAGTAATGTGGTATTTATGCAGCTGACCACTGTGCTGGAAAAGGGATAGATGTATTTCACTAAGTTGGTCCCAGATGGAAAACTTTTCTTTAATACAGAAGCAGATCAATTCTATTCTTACTCTAATAAGAAGTAAGGAGAAGTAGAAGTGAGTGGGAAAATGAAGCAAAATATGGGAAAACATCAAACAGAAGTTTATTCCTGTTAATTTATGGAGTTTCTCACAAGAAAAACTATTTTTGTTATAGTTTTCCATTGCTCTAATGTTAGCTGCCCAGAGCTGCTGTTATTAGAGCCCACTCCTCCCATTTTCACATCACTCTCAAGTGTGTATGGGCCATGAGTCTAGGGATGGCATTTTAAGGATAAGTTATTCAAAGGCAAAAAGTCTTCTTCATCTGTTTCTGTGAGCTTCACTAGAAAACAGTTTTCTCATTGCCTCTCAAGGCTTCAAATCTTCCAGCACTTCACTGTACCATAATTACTCTACTTTTTACTCAAAATTTACACTTTGAACACTCTATTCCTCCCAATATACTGTCATGAATTAAAAAAATGTTTTCAAGACTTTATTGTCCATTTCCATAGTTTTAACAGAAAGATATTTCAGCTTAATTAAAGCATCTTCTTAATTATCTACCTTTTCTGAAGCTTCTTTTCTTTCCTGTCACTGGTAGTTTATAAAGTCTCTTTTCATGTTGATCACTCTCTTTTTCTCTGTCTGGATAAAAAGATTAATCCGCAAGTCTCATCTGGGTAATGAAAGAGTTAAAATCTTGCCCAGGCTGTTGTAGGTAGTTCTGTGGCCCCGGCCGGTGCAGGAGCTGGAGCCGTCTGCGATGGAAAGTTCCTCATGGCTGCTCTGGAGAGTGCAGTCGCCGCGCCCAGCCCGCTGCAGGTCCAGAGCCTCTCTCTTTCTTCACTCAGCAGTCTCCAGTGAATTTAGTTACAGCAAAAAACCTGCAGCCGAGCCAGAGATCGGCTCGGCCCGGCCCGGCCGGAGCCCGGAGAAAACCTTCCGCAGGGCCCACACCTCCCGGCCGGGAGACGCTGGGCCCAGCCCAGTCCCCGCCCGGCCGCACGGCCTGGGCAGGGAACGGGAGGCCTGGAGCTCTGCCACCCTTCACAGCTAGGAAACAAAAAGAACCGAGAGAGCTCTGGTTTTACACTTTAAGGTAGGGTTCACAAGTTGATCCCACTTTTCAATGGCCTAAACTGCTGTCAATTCTCAGCAATGACTGATAATTGGTCAGGAGAAAAGACTCCAGGCAGTTCCCAGCAACTTAAACTTTCTTAAAGGTAAAGTAACTCCATGACACTGACATGCCATGAGAAAGCCAGGGGAAAGGGGTTCTGTTAGACCTTTTATTTTCTCTGTCTTGTAATTTTTCACATTGAAAGTATGAGTCTGAAAGAGTTAAATTTGAGGAAGGTTTGAATGAGAAAAGAATAGTGCTTGGCTTTATTAGGTTGAAGAGGTTGCACTTAGTGAGCTACAAATTAAAGAATTTGCCATATGAAGTGGTAATCCGAAATATTGTTTTAAATGCCACCAGAACAGATGCAGGCTGAGTTGGAATGAGGTAGGAAGCCGTATGGTTGTGGTATTGTTGCATATTGAGGACAGGGAGCACACATGAAAGCTATGGAATATTGCTAAATGGAGACAAGAGTAGAGTTTCATTGATCCCACAGAAAATGCTTATTTGTTTACCTGTATTGTTATAGTTTTTTTATAGACCAGGACATGCTTTCTTTCAGCTTAATGATCCTCTGCATCACATCTTTAAATATCTAGGAGTTCTGGAGTCCAACTGTCAAAAAAATTAAATAACTTTCTCTCTTCATTGAAAGCAGCAGAAGCTAGGAAAGTAATACAATATGCTCATATTTGGGTTTCTGATAATTCAGCTTAGGATATCAAAACTTTATCAGCCTTTGCCATCCTGGAAAACAGTTTTCCTGTAATGTCCTGTGTGTCTGATCTTCAGTTTATTTATATAAACAAATTTCTTGCATCTTCTGTTTTGATCTTTAAGATTCACTGACAACCACTTACTTAATGAGTGTGTATGAGCCATGTAGCACAATATTCATGGTGGGCTGATCCTTATGGTAGCAGTCAGTCTGGTGTGTGTGTTTCCATCCTACCCCCTCAGAAAAAGTAATTGATAACAACAGGGAAGTCCCAAATGCCCTTTTATTAAAGCATATTTATTTACTGTTTAAAATATTGTTTTACAAGAACAGATTTAGGGTTTATTTGTTTGTTTTGTTTTTGGTTTTGTTTTTTTTTTTAAGGGGTTTGACAAAGATACGATAGCAATGAAATTAGTAGAAATAAGAAAGAGTGCTGTGGGATCCCAGGGCTGTGGGAGTCAGCCAAGCTGAGGTAACCATAGACTTAAGGCTGTGGGAAAAACCTTGCTAGTTAGGGTGAGGAGAAATGGTTGATGGGAGTTCTTATGTTAGTGGAGTTATTCCATATAAGGTTATGTTTTGAGTGATGGTTAATGATTGGTTGGTCACATTTGACATATATGGTGATGTTTCTAGTTCTCTTTTATGATTGGACTCCTACCTTCAAACCTACCCCATATGTTGTTGCTTTTCCCCTATTTTCTCTTCCTTTGGAGTTGACCCAATACCGTGTACGCCTTCTGCTGCTGTTGTTTTATCCATTAAAGTTCTTTTGTTTTCAGGCAACCCAACTAACCTGTCTTTTTATTTGCCACACTACTTCCGGCTGGCCCAGTTCTGAGGTTGTGGAAGCTGAACCGCGGCACAGGGCCACTTGACTGCTGTTAGAAACATAGAATTGGCTCATCCACCAGCACAAAGTGACTTCAGTCAAGCAATGGTGATTTGTGCCAGCTGGTGATTTCTTATTTCCTGATAGCCCTTTGTTTTCAGCTCTGCATTTACATGTTTTTTTGTGTGTTTACTGAACAAGGCAGAATGTGTAAACTGGGAAAAGGAATAGAGAAATCACTTGATAAATGTCATGGGAGGGGGCATCAGAGGGTGACAGAGCAGTTTTCAGCTCTGCTAGCATTTTCTCACAGAATACTCTTGCAGTTCTTTCCCTTCCTTGCTGATTTCTCTAGCTGAGCTGTAGGTTTATAATGTCTATTTGAGGGCTGATTAAGTGCTAGTAACAGGAAGTTTTGTGTGTCTGTGGAGTTTGCATGGATCTTGGGATTTTGTACGGGATTACTATAACAGCCATAAAGAAGAAATATCATAAATAATATATTCAGAGCAGTTCATGTATCTAGAAAACATGATGCTTTTTCTTCATCAGTTTGTCTAGCTGCTGTTAGAAAGGTCTTAAAGTGGAAAAAAACTTCATCCATTGACCAGTGGGTGATGGATTTCTTTCTCATTTGGTATTTCAGTGCCATACATAGTTATATTTATTTTTAACAACTTCTTATTGATGCCTCTTACTTCATCTCCTGTGTGCATGTGTTTGTGGCCTGTTATATGGTCCTCTTTCTAACACACTGGTGAACCTGCAGACATATTTGAGGTTCAAATAATCTTTTTGAGCTCAGCAATTATATTACGATCTTAGAAAAGGATACACCAAGAATATAGAAATAGAAGTAAAAAATTTTGACAGTAAAGGCAAAAACAAAAAGAAAAGCAGAGACATTTTCACACTGAGGAATATAGTTTCTGGGATATATTTAGTAGTTTGATTTGAGTATGGATTGCTCAAACACAGGATTTTTTCTACCTGATTACTCTTAATCAGTGCTGAAATAAGTGGGATAAACTGCTTTCCCTTGGGATGGTGGATATGGTGGTGTTTAAAGAACTTTTAATAAGGTTGAAATTCAGGCCTCAATGGATACATAGATAAGAAGTGAGGTATACTAAATGTTAATCTGTTTTGCCCTTCCAATGAGGTCAGGTTAATCAAATTCATGTGCTTCTCAAAGAAACTTTGGGCCAAATGGTGTACACTTACCTACACTGTTTTGGTACAGCTTGGGTCAAATGATTCCTGTGGTTTATAATCAGTTTAAATTCTGATTGTTGCATCTTACCTTCTTAAAAAGAAAAAAAAAAAAATTCTTAGTTTGCAATTCTTGCTTTTTGTTTTTTTTTTTTTTTTTTTCTCAAAATAGAAAAAAAAATCAGGGTAAATCTGAGTTTGAGGAAAGTTTTGTACAGCTTCAGCTAAAACCTTATAGCACGTAGAACTAACAAGGTAAATCAAGAATGTTCTGGCCAGGACATTTTTTTGTGACTAAAACCAGTAGGAGAAACATGATTTCATAACTGAAACAGCAATTAAGTAGATAGTGAAAGAAGAAGTCAGAGTTTATGTTTGAATTCTGGTAACCCCATATCAAAAGGATAGGTCTTAATGTTGTTGATAAAAGCTGAACAAGAAATATATCTTCTTTTCAAATTCCTAGAAGTCAATTATGTGATTTCTTACAATCATGTCAGGTACTGTTACAGAAAGCTGAGCTCTTGTGACTATTCCAGACCTGTTTGATGTTACTGGGCAGCCTGCCAAAGTCTCCTTTTTGTATGCCAAGATGGTAATTATTGACACTTCATAGGAAAAGGGTTTCAAGGAACTCACATCAATATTTCTTCCACAGTCAGAAACTGGAAATGCTGCTATAGTAAAGAGATCTTGAAATCCTTGGGGATTGTATTCCTGGACTGAGTGAATACTAGGGAGTACTAAGAAAGTTAACCTCAGGCAGACAAAACAGAGCCAATGTGCAGAAGCCTGGAGTGGAACTTGGGCAGAACTATTTGAAGACAATAAATCTGGTGAGCAGTGGGAGTGGCTGAGAAAACCTTGTATGTACAACATGCTGTCTTTCAGGGTTGAAGGTATATCATAAATCAAAATTAGGACTCTAAAAGGGACTGAGAGGCTTGACTTTACAACTCAGGAGTAAGTCAGAGAGCTCAGGGGGAAGAAGCACTACACACTAGGAAGGCTGAAGCCACCACTTTCTGTGCTTTCATGATTTTATGGCACGTTTGTTCATGGCATTTGACTGCTTGTCTTGGGTTTTCCTCACAGTCTCAGAAGTCAAATTAATTTGGTTTTGTAAGTGAAGTTTTTAGAGTGAAGGAGAGATGTCTCACCAAGTGAGCAGATTTTAGACAAGAATGTGAAGTTTCTGGTCATTCTGATCCCTTTCAGGCATGAATTTTATCACTTGCAATAGCTGTTATGCTGGGCTCCTTTCCTGCTTGTGTGGAATGGGAGTCCCTAATGTGACTGACAGATTCACAGAGGGGTGCAAAAGTTTTTGTAGATTGCCATTAAGTGTTCCTTCTTGGCCAGCCCTTAGCCACAGTGATTCTGAAGGCCAGCTGAGAGCATTGGGATTGTTCATTCTGGAGAAGAGAAGGCTTCAGGGATAGATCACAGCACCTTCCTAAAAGGTGCCTTCCAGAGAGCTGAAGAGGGACTTTTTGCAAGGAATGTAGTGATAGGACAAGGGGTGATGGCTTTACACTGAAAGAGAGTAGGTTTAGCATATAAAGAAATTTTCCCTATAGGAATGGAGAAGAACAGGTTTCCCAGAGAAGCTGTGGCAGTGGAAGTGTTCAAGACCATTTTGGATGGGGCTTTCAGCCATCTAGTGCTAGGTGTCTCTGGCCATGGCAGAGGGATTGTAATGAGATGATCTTTAAGGTTCCTCCCAACCCAAATCATTCTGTGCTTCTCTGATTTCTCTCCTGTGCTGTTATTTGAATGCTTTAGATACTTGCATATGGTTATCACATCCTGCCCCCTGCTCGCTGCTTTGTCAAACTTCATATGCTAAAGAAGATGCTTAACTCATCTTAATCATTCCCTACATATCCAAATTTGTGTCACTTGTAGCAGGTAATTCCATAAAAAGCAGAAATTACAAAGTTTGAATTCCTGCTGATATTTGAACTTGGGTCTGCTGATTTCTGTTTAAAATGAAGCTCTTATTTTGGTCTCTTCCTGAACAGCTAGAAAATCTCTCTTAAGTTGCTTGAAAATACCAAAGACACTTAAGCAATTTTCAAATTTGTTTGAAGTTACACAGTAAAAGTTACTGAGAAAGGGAAACAGACTGATAGACAGGAGGCTGAAGAGATAAAGTGAGTTGTGTAGGTCTTATTTATTTAAGAAACCCTTGAAAAAGTTAGAAGGAAAAGTTTATATGGCAACTGTTAATTTTATATGATAGATGTTACATTCTCTGTATCTGTGCTAAACACCTTCGTTGCAGTGGTAACCCAAGTAGCCAAGCTGAAGCTGTACCATTTCAGGACATTTTATCTCAAAGCTCAGCCCAAGGGGTAAGAAAGGCTTGATATAAATAATTAACAACTTCGTGTTTTAAGGCAAGCTATAAGTGATGATGATTTAGCCGGGAAAGCACAGCCTTGCCCGTGGTGGCTCAGGAACTGCCTGCCACGCGGCTCAGAGGCCTGTGCAGTGTGATGGCGAGGGTCAGGCAGGGACAGGGACCCTGTCAGCACCCCAGCCAAGCCATCTCCTGCTTTCGCAGCTGTATGCCAGCAGCTCTGGTCATGTGCTGTCAGCAGGAGTGTTTGTATTGTCACAGGACAGTCAGGTCTTTGCTGCTTTATGAGCTGGAAGGTCAGCTACACTTGAGCTTCAATATACCATCGCTTGCCCTCCATTAAGTCAGCTGCCTGAAGCTTAAAGCACAGTTTAGTCTGTGATAGAAACTTATGGGAGCCTGCTCAGGGGCAACACTAAAGCTATACTTCAAACTAATTAGACAATCCCCACAAGACAGCAGGGGTTTCTTGAGGAAGATACCTGATGCCAAGAATGTGTCTGTGCAGTCCAGAACAGCTCTTTATGGTGCCGTAGTAGGAGGCTGAAAAATTCATAGGACTAATTCATAGGACCAGGGATGTCTGTGATGGGGACAGACTGTTTTATTGAAAGGGCAATGCATTTTGTTATTGGGGAGTAACAAATGAGTGTGTAGTGATAATTCTTTTTAATACTTAGAGCAACTGTATTACTGTATAATAAGTTTAAGAAGTTTAAAAAACTTGCTCACCAGGTCTGTGAAAAACTCTTACTAAAGAAGTAGACAGGGAGGAGAGAAAGGTGGTGATGCTGTCCCTACAGAAATAATAGGCTGTTTAAAGTCCTTGGCAATGGCCTAACTAAGCTGCTAGACTTGGCACCAAACCAGGGAAGGGCTGGCATCCAGTCTGGTGAAGGGGAGGAACTATTACAGAAAGCGCTTTCTGCTCAACTCTCAGCTGCCCTGGGCTGTTTGCTTGTGCTGCAGCAGGGCCTCAGCTTTGCCCTGCATTCCTGGGAGTTCCAGGGGCTGCAATGCTGGGGACAGGACATCACCTCCCAGACTAGGAATTTTGATGTGGTGGCACTGGGCTCTTGTGCAAGCCTTGGCCATGCTGCCACCAAAGGTGGCATGGGATGTGTTGCACCCTATGCCATGCCTCCTTCCTCCTGTTTTTCCTTCTTTCCTTTAAAATACCCTACCCTGGGGTTTTCCAAACAGAGAGCAGCAAAATATTTCTGCTCCTAGGTCTTTCCTAGACTTCTGGCTTTGTACTGAGTTTAGTGAGAAGTTCATAGCCTAATAAAGAGATAGAGGCCTAAGTATTTGATTTGGAACTTCATGTTTGTGAGTTGCTACCAACCACAGTAAAATCTAGTGGTGTTTAATGCTGTACATTACATTGCTGTGCTGTTCTAGTTAAAGTAATTAAAAGTGTTTGCGCATTAAACACCAAAACAATTTTTTTTTTAAAAAAAAAGGTGCTAATCAGCTGTGTTTCAAAAAATGCAGACAGAAAAATAATGCTGTCTGAATAGTTTGGAATAGTCAGGCCTATTCTATTACAAGTCTATACCAGCAGGATATAACAAAGGTAAAGATTTAAGGCAATTTTGACACCTTAAAGCAGAACTGTTAGCACTGCATAGACTTTCAAATCCAAAGAGGATTCAGCCTGCTCACTTACTGCCTTCCACATCTTCAAAGGACCATGACTCTTTTTTAATCTTTCCGCTTTGCTGTGAAGCCATAGGAAGTTATTGACTTTACAGGCAGTTTTAGTACACAATCAAGCAAGAAAAAATGCTGGAAAAAACTCTCAGGCTGAGTTCAAATCTTCATCTCTTTATGTCACTCCCCTCTCTATGCTCAGGCAGAATTTAAAAGTGTGGAACAGATGGTGAGCTGTTATACAATGTTTTGTTTTTTGACCCCCTTGTTGAGCCAAGATTCTCTGAAGACTTTCAGGGATGCTTTGGCTACCTCACACATTTTCCAAATGTAGTTGGCAGAAGTTTTCCACAATAATATTGGCTGATTATAATTAGATACAGTTTGAACTCTGGATCTGAGCTCTGACATTGCTCTTCTTGGAACAGCTCTGGGGTAAGTGAAGGCTGGAGGTCTGCCAGTGAGTGTGTTTGCTCACTGGTCAGTGTCTCAATGAAGTGCTGCCTACTTTCCTTTCAGGCCAAGTGTAAGAGCACTTGAATTTCTCTTTGTTTAATGCCAGAAGGTGCTATTAGAACTGATGCTTAAATCACCAATCTCCCTGGAAAAACTAGAAGAGGAACTGAGACCTTGTGTCCGAATGGGTTTTCCCTGAACTCTGGTAGCACAGGCCTCTCCCCAGTTTCACTGGGGTGAAGAGGTCAAGTTTCTCTGCCCACCAAGAAAAACAGAGAAGGTGAAAAGGAATAGGAAGCCAAGAATCCAGAAAGGCAACTGCTGGGACCAAGTGGGTATTCCTGGAGGCCCTTCTGCCCACGGTGAGGCTAAAGTTGTCCTTCACCATGTCCAGTGTGAGGGAAGGAGGACTTTGTGTCCATCCTCACATTTGCATCTGTATGAGACAAACTTTCACCAATATCCGTTCCTCAGAAATCCTGAATATTAGCAAGCACTTTGGGCTAATGTAGATTCTAAAGTAATGTAGCATAAGTATGATGAAAATACCCAAAATTCCCACACCTAACTATGCAAAGATCGGGAATTCAGTTTTGCATCCTGATCCTGACTTTACTTCAGCAATGTAGCAAATCAGTTTGCCTGTGTCCTGCAGTTCCTAGGGTCACACTGGGCAAACTTTCCTCCCAAGACTATACATGGCATTATTTTTTTCAACTGAATGAGATACCCAGAGTGAGAAGCTCAACTTCATATATTTGCTCATTCTTTTATTCTTGAATAAAAGTTTTCTTCTTGTCTTGGCACCTGAATGGTTCCTTGAAGAACACCTTGAAAACCTTATGTAATATATTGATAGAACTTTAGCTGCCCTTTAGCAGAAGCTTTTGATGAAGTCTAAATAATAAGACATGAAAACACATTAGCATAAATTGAAGGCATATGGTCATAAAAATACACCAGTGATGGCAAATAGTCACTTATTTTGGATGTCCCCATTTTGGGACATCTAATCAGAAACATTTAGAATTCTCTTGACTATATAGATGAGTCAGGTGCTCTTGTAAAATTGATATAGTGAGAGGTTTTAGAACAGAAATATTTTAAACCCCTCAATATTTTGAAATTCTTGAACTATAGATTTAAGAAATTTATGAATTACATACAGAATAAGTGAAAAGTAAGGGTTGTGTTTTATCTAGGTCTTATTTAGCATCTGTCTTCTCTATTTAGAAGTCAGGACAAGCAAAATTAGTTACATTTCCAAATGTTTCTAAATCTGGAGGGCTTTTGTATACCAGTTGAAAATAATATGAATGAAGGACTAAAAGCCTGTCTAAACATGTTCAAGGGATAAAAGTGTTAGTATTTACCTGAGCTTTACTTAATGTTAGAGAAAAGTCACTGTGAAATTAAAAATAGTCTAAGAAAAGAAAACACTTGGGAAGCACAGATGCTTACAGAATCTACTGATGATAGCTCTATTTTAGTGGGTTGAAATTATACTCTGCCCTCTATAATAATGACAAAAAAAAAACCCCTAATGCTGCAACAAGAAAACAGAACTTTTTTTTTTTTTTTGGTATCAGGAGAGCTAAGCACTGCGAAGGGGAAGCTGAAGAGAAGAAAGTTTAATACACAGCTGAATTGGGCTAAAGGATTTGCTGTCATCTCAAGGACCTTTGGAATCTTATTTTTTTTGATTCTCTGTGTCGTGGTTTTAAACCAATAACTAAGAAAATTTCTTATTTCTTGCTGTGAGATATGGATTAGAACAAGAACAAAACAGGCATAAAACTTAAAAGGAAAAAAAAAGAAAGTTTATTGACAAACTACAATAAGAACACCAGAATAAACTTCCAGAAAAACCTTTTCATCCCCTGTCTACCCACTATTCCCTTGTTCACATGACAAAAGAGACAAAAACTTTGGAACTTTGATGGTTAAAACAGTCCCAATTCTTGCTGCAGTCTTTTCACTGGTCTTTGTAGAGAAACAGAAGTTTATTCCTGTTAATTTATGGAGTTTCTCACAAGAAAAACTATTTTTGTTATAGTTTTCCATTGCTCTAATGTTAGCTGCCCAGAGCTGCTGTTATTAGAGCCCACTCCTCCCATTTTCACATCACTCTCAAGTGTGTATGGGCCATGAGTCTAGGGATGGCATTTTAAGGATAAGTTATTCAAAGGCAAAAAGTCTTCTTCATCTGTTTCTGTGAGCTTCACTAGAAAACAGTTTTCTCATTGCCTCTCAAGGCTTCAAATCTTCCAGCACTTCACTGTACCATAATTACTCTACTTTTTACTCAAAATTTACACTTTGAACACTCTATTCCTCCCAATATACTGTCATGAATTAAAAAAATGTTTTCAAGACTTTATTGTCCATTTCCATAGTTTTAACAGAAAGATATTTCAGCTTAATTAAAGCATCTTCTTAATTATCTACCTTTTCTGAAGCTTCTTTTCTTTCCTGTCACTGGTAGTTTATAAAGTCTCTTTTCATGTTGATCACTCTCTTTTTCTCTGTCTGGATAAAAAGATTAATCCGCAAGTCTCATCTGGGTAATGAAAGAGTTAAAATCTTGCCCAGGCTGTTGTAGGTAGTTCTGTGGCCCCGGCCGGTGCAGGAGCTGGAGCCGTCTGCGATGGAAAGTTCCTCATGGCTGCTCTGGAGAGTGCAGTCGCCGCGCCCAGCCCGCTGCAGGTCCAGAGCCTCTCTCTTTCTTCACTCAGCAGTCTCCAGTGAATTTAGTTACAGCAAAAAACCTGCAGCCGAGCCAGAGATCGGCTCGGCCCGGCCCGGCCGGAGCCCGGAGAAAACCTTCCGCAGGGCCCACACCTCCCGGCCGGGAGACGCTGGGCCCAGCCCAGTCCCCGCCCGGCCGCACGGCCTGGGCAGGGAACGGGAGGCCTGGAGCTCTGCCACCCTTCACAGCTAGGAAACAAAAAGAACCGAGAGAGCTCTGGTTTTACACTTTAAGGTAGGGTTCACAAGTTGATCCCACTTTTCAATGGCCTAAACTGCTGTCAATTCTCAGCAATGACTGATAATTGGTCAGGAGAAAAGACTCCAGGCAGTTCCCAGCAACTTAAACTTTCTTAAAGGTAAAGTAACTCCATGACACTGACATGCCATGAGAAAGCCAGAGAAAGGGGTTCTGTTAGACCTTTTATTTTCTCTGTCTTGTAATTTTTCACATTGAAAGTATGAGTCTGAAAGAGTTAAATTTGAGGAAGGTTTGAATGAGAAAAGAATAGTGCTTGGCTTTATTAGGTTGAAGAGGTTGCACTTAGTGAGCTACAAATTAAAGAATTTGCCATATGAAGTGGTAATCCGAAATATTGTTTTAAATGCCACCAGAACAGATGCAGGCTGAGTTGGAATGAGGTAGGAAGCCGTATGGTTGTGGTATTGTTGCATATTGAGGACAGGGAGCACACATGAAAGCTATGGAATATTGCTAAATGGAGACAAGAGTAGAGTTTCATTGATCCCACAGAAAATGCTTATTTGTTTACCTGTATTGTTATAGTTTTTTTATAGACCAGGACATGCTTTCTTTCAGCTTAATGATCCTCTGCATCACATCTTTAAATATCTAGGAGTTCTGGAGTCCAACTGTCAAAAAAATTAAATAACTTTCTCTCTTCATTGAAAGCAGCAGAAGCTAGGAAAGTAATACAATATGCTCATATTTGGGTTTCTGATAATTCAGCTTAGGATATCAAAACTTTATCAGCCTTTGCCATCCTGAAGAAAGAGCCCAAACACCAGCTGTGGGCTTCTGCCCTCTTTCACTGTTCACAGCCTTACATCCTAGTGCTTTTCTCACTTGCATCCATGCCATCATCCTCCTGTACCACCCAGTCTGGGGTGAGCTGGTAAAATTTTGCATTTATTGCTAGAATTCTAGTTTCTGTCTTTTACTTTTCAGCAAGAGACCCGGGGAGAATTCATTTAGAAGGGTGGTGGTAATATAAATGGGGAAATGTAGGCAATGGAGAGAGAGGGATAAAAATGGAAAGGAGAGGAGGAAGAGACTGAGATGACATCCTTGGGTGGTAGCAAATAGATTGGGTTAAAAAAGAAGGAAGATAAAAAAAGCCTTTAAAAAATGCTGTGAAGATTTAACATAAATAATGGCTGGGAAAAATCCCATTCACAGAGTGCAAGGCATGTATGCACCTTTTATGCAGCCAAGTAAAATGCAAAACAATGGAGCTGAAAATCAAGCCTGAGAAAAAAATAAAAGCAGCTCCTGGAAGAATTGTTAAATAGAAGAGCACAGAAAAGCAAATGTCATCATAGATAAAGTCACAAAGGTAAAAGTGACAGAGTTGCTAGTTCAAGCAAGCACAGGCTCTTATTTTTACATATTTTGTAATTTAATATATCCTAATGATGTCTCAAACTCAAAACAATTCAAGTAATTCAAAGCTCAGCCTTTGAAGACTGTAGGAATACAGTATATACATACATTCTCCGAAGCATTCATTTGGCAGGGAGCCTGGAAAATCCTGGTGTTTTGTGAATGCTCACATGTAGCAGTGTGCTGCCAAAATTTCAACAAGATGGTCTGACAGAAATTTGCCATTGAATTGACGGCACACCTAGTTGGCAGGCAGGATTGGTTGGAAAAGAGAAATTATTTTCAACAGGGAATTCTGAAAATGAAATCCCAAACTGCTCAAACCCAACATCTTTTGCTCAGATTTTCTCACAATTTAAACAAGCAAACAAACAAAACCTTGAATCAAGAGCTAAAGTTCTTGGGGATTTTGAGAAATTCATTTTGTTTATGTTCCCAGTTTTTATTAATGTGGATGTGAGTGGTGTTTCCCTGGTGGTCCTGAAACATGTGATGAAGGAAGAGCCTGACACCTTAAATCTGAAAACCAGATTAGCTTTTGATATTTCAGGGGTTTGACTTATTTCTGTTACTTTTATTTACTTCCTTGAAAATTTTTATTTAAAAGTTCAAGCATTCAACTAATTATGGCCACTGATAGGTTTTGCAAGTCCTGCATTTCAGAGAAGGGGTAGGGGGTAGATGACAAAGCAGGAGAGGGTTTTATGGGGTTAGAGAGATGCTGGCTCTTGCGGGGGGGGCAGGACAGTTTGTATAAAAATATAATGTAAAAATATACAAATAAAAATATTTGTAAAATATTTTAAATTTTAAATCTAGAGGATTTGGTCATCTTGTTACCAAATGTCTGAAATATCAGAATATTGTGAGATATTTTGAGCCAGCAGCTATGTTTGGCATGTCAGAAATCTTTGTTGGGCAGCACAGAGATATATAAGTTCAGTGGATACAGACTTGTATTAGGAAAAAATACTATGCATGGTTGATTTGACTGGGCTACCATAGTGGAAAGAAATGTACTCTTCTCCTACTGGCTTGAGAAAGGCAAGGAAATTGTGTAGCTCTCTTTCTTAATTCCCTCACTGTGGCTACTTGCTTAATTTGTCAAAAAATGTTGCAGGCTCAAGAGACATGTGCATGCCCTTACAAGGCAGATTCAGGTCCATTCCTTCTGAAGAACAGTAAAGAAATGTCTGAAAATCAGGGCCTCCCACGAGAGGAGGGTCTGATGGAGGCACCAATACCTTTAAGGCTGGCTCCAAGGGCAGAACCACAGGGGAGAGAGCTGAGGGATATCTCTCTCTGGTAAATATGAGGTGGGGAGGTAGCAGCAAGCTGGAGGCCGCAGTATCACTTCTGAATGGTAATGTAAATACTTTGAGGAGACTATAGAGTTTAGTGGATTCAAGACTGAAAAGCTATTCGTATTTTCATACTATAAATAATGTAGAATATTTAACAACTCCTTAATATTAATGTTGGTAGCATACTGGTAAGCATTACTTAGCAAGTCAATGAGAATAATGTCAGACAAAGAGGTAGAAATCTTTTATCGTAGATATGTAATAATATTTTGCTATCACCATTGAGTTCTCTTTCTAGCCTCTAGAAGGCAAGTTATTTTCCATGCTGATTTCCTCAGGATTAGTGTCAAGTATTGTTGTTGTCTTGTATCTCTGCATATACTTATGCAAGTAGATGTGTTAATACAGTATTACATTGTATTGTTTAAAAATGTATAGAGATGCTGTCTGGTCCAGCTGCTGTGTGGGCCAGTTACTGTGGTATTGCTTTCTTTATAGCAGTCTGGGACATGCTTTCTTTTAGAATTTGGTGCTAATAACATTTGAGAATGAAAAGATGTAGCTGTCTAGAAATGGAGTAGGATAGCATTCCTTGGATAGAAACTAAGTGTTGGAATTTGGAAATGTTCAAAATGTTCATTTGCTATGTTGATGTCCCATTCCATTTAAAACCTTGAAAGCTCTCTCAAAAGTTCTGTGTTTGTGTATTATTTGATAATATTGTTTTTAGTTTAGTTCTAATGTGATTAGCCTTTTCCTTTTAAGATATTTGACTAGACTACCACATTAAGAGAAATGCTGAATTCTTCTATAGTTCGAGCAAGTATTTTTGGGATTGCATGTGCATGTTTCAGAACTGTAAGTGCATGCACATTCACTCACATGACTGACCTGGTCACACTGAGCTGCTTGTCCGTGTGTCCATCCGGACAGTCTGTGTCTTCTTGCAGTGCAAAGGCAATCAGAGGCCAAAGGGTAACAGCTGAAAGAGGAATCAAGGGAGCTGGGTCATGATTACTGCAGAACTACTGAGCAGGGCCAAATAATTTAATCTGCTCCCATTTTCAACTGCTGCCACCCTGTTCAGTCGGACTGTAAACTGAAGCAACTCTCTCCTATCATGTTGTTCTATATCACAAGATCCCTGTCTCAGGCAGGGCCTCTGGCACTATCACATTCCAGATAATTAAATATACCTCATGCTTTAATATTGCTCCCAATCAAATTTTGTGTTCAAGAATTATTTTTTTTCCATTCAGGCTGCATGTGGGATAATAATTACTTACAATTATACTTACTATATAATATTATTCCTCTAGAAGACAAAGGGTTATGTTGGTGTCACAGAGCTCATTTATCTGTTTTATATTAACTTTTTTGTGAGAATTTTAAAGAAAGGATAATTTGGAATGTCAATAAGGTAGAAGATGTTGATATGAGTTCAGCTGTGCTACATGGGCAGGGGTGTAAGTGAAACTGCAGTGATACCCATTACAGATGAACCATCTCTGTCAACAAACCATCTCCTTTTATCTTCCTTCCCTTTCTCTACTCCAGAGTAAAATGGAATTTGAACTTCAGAAAGGACCATGGTTCTGGGGTAGGTCAAATCTGTGAGAGCAAAAAGAGTCTTTTTTTAACACATACAAGAGCTACCAAACATCAGTACCTTATGATTTTAATAGGACAGTAAGGATCAAGTACTTTCCCTGCACAGCGACAGTGGTGGCCTGAGATAAACTAAATACTCTGTATTTTGGCCAAGGAGCTCATTGTGTTAGTACTTCTTTTGAGACCTGAAGGCCTGAGAACACCCAGACATTGATGCATGTCCTGTGTAGGGCAGTCATTTGGAAGACTAGGATTGGCTGCTATGAAGAGGGCTACAGTCCTGCACAAACACAGGTGAGAAGGGCTGGGCAGCAATTAAAATGCAAAATCTTTCACCCACAGATCATAGAAGGGAGACAGTTATGTTGCACCACTGTCTACCTAAAGGTAGATGAAATCTTCCACATTTGGACTCTACTGAGTGAATTAGAGCTTATTTTAATTTCAGTTTTAAAGTGTTGTTTTCTTTATTTTAACAATGAAATGTACATTGTTCCTAGTGTGAGGTGACTCCAGCTCTACCAGGAACCTTTTGTCTAAAGCTGGTATAATAGAGCCTCTTTTTCTTGAAAAACAAACAAACTTAACTTACTCTGTGGAAGTAAAAATGTTTTCTCCAGCCAGCTGATAAACAAAGTGCTGATTCAATGGGTCTGCAAAAGATGATTAGGGAAGAATATATGGATCACATTAAACCAGTAGAAGACAAATTTAGTTTGAGCTAAGGCTGATGGAATAGACTTGAAGTTCGGGTTTTTTGAAGGAGGATATTCAGAATCAAACAGAGACAGTAAAGAACTGAGGTATTTATTACCCTCTGTTCCTCTCATGGCATACGTGATCGATGGAAAGTCATGAATGCCACTAACCTTCAGGTGAAGAGTCCTTGAAGAAGGCTTCCTCTGCGGATGTTTTGACTGTATGAAACCAAAAGCCAGTGTTGTTTTCTTCCCTGTTGATATGAACTGGATTATTGTGGAAAAGAGAGTTGCAGTGCTCACAAGTGCAAGGTACACAGACCCAGAGAGGAGCAGGATACACCTCTGTGAATCTCATATTTCACGGGCGTGACATAATGAAGGAGAAAATAAAAAGGGTTGCAGGCCAGTGCAGACACAAGATAGATCTAATCCTGTACAGCGGTATGTGTTTGAAAATCTGCTAGAAATTGGTGAACAGAAATAAGAAACTAATTTTCATTCAGCTACAAATAGTAACATCTATACCTCATTACGTAGTCCAGCTGGTTTTAGAGTCTTTAGTCCAGTCCGGTTTGGATGTGGAGGTGGGAAGAGAAAGAGAAAAAAAAAATTCCCACCTATCTAGCTTCTGTGCAAACTTTGGAAATGCCTGAGCAGACAAGCATGTTGTCCTGAGATATCGCTGGGTGTGCAATAGCTAATGAAAACTTTACCTCATGGTCTTAAAAATCTACAGATGTCATAGTTTCCAATCCAAACATCTACAGGAAGAACTTGCAAAACTGTCAATGCCTCATTCAGTTAATAAACAGAAGAAGAGAAGAGTATCTTTTTCTGAGCTAACATCCTCAACCCCTTTGTATTTCATTTCAAGCACGTCACCTAGTGATGAAAGTGTGACTTATATTTGAATAAAAGAGTTGCAGAAGAGAGCTTTGGAAAGCAATGAACTCAGACATACTCAAGAAGTTCAGACAACATTGGCCCTTCTCTCTCCATCTTTTTGATTTCAGAGTAATAGGAGTTCCTGCATTTTCTAAAAGTATGGAGGTTTTGGACAGAGATGGAAGGAGATGACAATAGTAGCAGACCTGTGCCTTGTCAGAGTGGAAAAATTTCAGTATTTTTGCAACATATTTTTATTTTTTAAGAAAAGATCCACTCTACAAATTGCATGGATTTTTATTAGAGACCCAATTCTTACATTTTTCTTTGTATTTGTGTTGGAGGAGTATTCCCTTTGGTGTGATTAAGGAATAATTGGATTAATTTTGTATTGTGGTAAATGGCATGGCATCCTTTTCACAGAGTTTCTGGTTCTGCAATTACATTTATGCAGCAGTGTCTAGCAGTCATGAAAGATTAGCTGTGTTTTCTTCTTCTGCCACGCAGTTCTCTAATCTGTCTGGAACAAAAATAGATCAAGAAGTGCAGCTTTGTAGATTGTATCAAATACTTCTGTGTGTTGCTTTGTGACTGTTGGGTCATTCTTGGATACATAGGGTTGACATATATCTCTATAAGAATTATTTCCAGAAATATGTACTGTGCACTGTCACAGGGGTGTTCTCTTTCTTCCTTTTAAGTTCAAATTTCATAATTAGAACGAGATGAACAATAGCATCCTCTCACAGAAGAATAAAGATGTGCTCGATTCCTTTTCTACTGCCTTTGAAAGATGAATAAATGGGTATTTTCTGCAGCCTTGCTTAATCTACTGTTCCTCTTCACACCTTGCTCCGTTTTTGAGTATTTCAATAGGGATGCGTGAACAGCTTAGATAAGAGTCAATTCCAAAAAGAACTTCAAAAGAAAAAGGATGAGGCTAGGCAGCCTGGAGAATTCCTTTGGAAAACAAAATGCAGGTGTATTTGAGAACGTAATGGTAGTGGCCTTTGTGCTGTTATAATTTTATTTTTCCTGTGTATGCACCTTCCTTCCTTGCTTCCCTGTTTTGTACCTTTTCCTTTCCCCTTCCTTTCCCTCTCTTCCCTTCCCACCAGGAGGGTGTCTGATACTTTAAGATCATGCATCTGTGACAAAAGAAGCTGTTTCCCTTCTATCTGATGTCTGTGCATGTTCAGAAGAGTACAAACTTGCACATTACTTACACAGTTGTTTCCATTTGGGGGCATGGGGGATTTAGCAGTGACTCTTGTTGCCATTAATGGGATTTGTTCAGCTAAAGTCTTGTGCAAGCCAAACCTTTTCAAAAGAGAGACTTTCTTCAGAAGTACAGATAGACGTGGTCAAAGATTCTTTTTATGAGATATAAGGCAAGATCTTACAGCTTATCTAACAATTAAAGATTGTGAACACCTTTTCACTAGTTAAAAGTCTTAATCTCACCATTATAGCCATATTTCCATTTGGCTAATTACTTCCTGCTGTGTAAAATTCTTCCTATAATTTCACTTAAAGGTATTTTTTATGCTTGTCTAAAATGACTATGCAATGTTATTGCATGACTTTTAAAGCTGAGCTCCTCAATTATCTAAAAAAATATTTGCCAAGTAAATGTTTCTATGAAAATCGTCATTACCCATCAAGTGATTTACTCCATGAACAGTATTTGCAGAGCTATGCAGCTGGTTGATTACTACAAAAAGAAAAATTACTCTAATAAATTAGTTCAGAAAAAAAGGTAAAAATTAATTAAGATAATGTATATGTTGGATAATATTTGTTCAGCTGTTGTTCAAAGGCTATCAACTTTCATTTTGGTGGGCTTACATACTGGTAAAGCAATTCTTCTATAAATAGTTTTGAGTTTATCCTGTAATCTGCCATCCTTTATTGAAAAATGTTGTGTAAATGATCATTATTATGATTGTAAATCAAGCCCTATTTTAATTAGGAGTAAAATATAATGGCATTTGAACAAGTAGGGCAGTGGGGCTGTAGATGAATTGAGTGTCATGTAGTTTGATGTGTGCACTCTGAGATAAAGTCTAAGTTTTTCAGAGTCTGGAAATATGTCTGGCTTCTGGATGCAATTTTTTGCTTGTTCTTTTTGTAAAGACACTAAATTTCTCCAAAACTGGTGGTGGTGCAGATACAAATCATTGCAAGAAATTTGTCAAGTTCAGTAGAATATATTTCCAACCATCACGGATCTCAAGACTTATGAGTTGTTTCGTTGAATTGGCCACAGTATAAATTTGATTGCAAGACTTTTGTTCATTCTGTCCTAAAACATGCTGTATGACATTTTATCACCATGAAATTGTGTAGTAATAGAGAAAGATTTTGCTGAGTCTTCAGAAGTTTACCAATTACAGGTGAGTGGAAATTAGAATGTAACTGGACATTTTTTTATGTAAATTCAACCATACTACTACTTTTCATTTAAAAAAAGTCAAAATACTCAGCACCTTCAGGGCTCATAGCCCCTAATATAACAAATACCTCAGACATATTAGCTGAAGTGTTTTTAAATTGTTGAAATATGCTGAATTTATTTAATACAGAGACAAATATCTCCTTTCTGTTATCCTTTTTTTCAGTCTTTTAAAAGAGAGAAGAGAAACATTTGGGAAAACTTTTTTAAACCTAAATGGACAAAGGTGAAAAAAAGGTAAAGGTGAAAGTAAAAAGAACTAGTGGAGAGGTAAAAAAAAAAAAAAGAGTAATTGCACACACAATTTTCAGATCTTTTTCTTTTCTTAGAAACTTGTTTGAAACAATTGACCTGAAATAATGGTGAGGTGATTAAATTGAGAGATGCTGCAGACATTAATGTCTGTTTGCATTAAAGGGGAATGATTCAGAGCCCTTACAAATATGTGGGTAATCAGAAGAGGAACGGCTGAATTTCAGGGTTGATAAATGCAAGCTAGTACACATTCAAAATGCTCACAGACAGTGCTAGATTCACAAACATCACTTGGATAAAAGAGCAGGGAATCATGGTAGACAGCCCCTTGAAACATCTGCTTAGTGTGATGTGATATCTGGAAATGCAAATAAAACATTAGATCAATTCAGAGAAACATAAAAACTACTGTATGTGTCAGTGGTATGTTCCCAGCTAGGCTATTGCATTCATTTATTGTCATTCCATGTGAGAAAGGTAACAGAAGAAGCTTAGACACATGAAATGTGGGCAAAGCAAATTTATAAAACACTAACAAATTAACAGAAAAGATGAAAATACCAAAATATTTTTAAAGGAACACAATCTCTGAAACTACAGCTCGTGGAGAGGCTTTTGGAATAAAGTGTGCGTTAAAAGAAAGCAAACATCTGATCAGCTGGCTGACGGCAGTGGTTGCAAACTGGAGCATCTGAATGAATGAATGAATGCTTTGCCAAGTGGAGTATAAAGACAGTTACCAGTCCTCAAGTATTGATAAAGCCTCTGATTTTTCTTTTCAAAACAAAACAAAAAACATCAAATAATAAAGGACCTCCTTCTCATGTTGTATTCTATGTGTTTTATAGGAGATGGTTCTCCTAAAACACCTCAGCATTCAGCTCGCTGGAGGCTGCAGCAAAACCGTAGCAAGATGTACTCTTTCTCCTTCAGACTGATGGAAACCTGATGAAGAACATTTTCCATACATCTCCCACCGTCCCTCATCCCTTCTATGCAGATGTCAGAAATATGAGGAGGTGAAATACCTTCTTATAAAAATAGAAGATTTTTAGAGTGAAGGTTTTGTTTCCTTCCACTTATCCTTGGATTTCATCCCACTTCATCTGACTGCAGTTATATCTTTGCAGATGACTGAAATAGGAATAAATTCTGTCTGTTGAATAAAACTTTTCCATCAATGTGAAATTCTCTAATGACAGAACTTCACAGAATTATGTGAGAAAACTTAATTCCAAATCAGTGAACTCAATCAGCCTGTTGTTTTCTCCTTTTTCTTCTGATAGTAAAGGGCTGAAGTATTTCTATGTGCTATTTAGTTTGTATTTGGTAACTGATTTTCTTTCTGTGTGGAAATAACTGTAATGGTTTGTGTGTTTATTGAGCTCATGGCTAACATACTTGCCTTAGCATTACCGAACTTTTATAGGGATGACAGTATTTCTCAAGCATTGAAATATTAATTCATGTGTAGTGCCAGGTATTAACATGAAATAGAGTTGATGTTTTCTGCCTGGAGATACAAACTCTTGCTCCAAGGGCCTGACATAGCAACACTCCTGAGAATATTTCAGAATTTCCAGCATGAAATATGAAACTTCTGCATTTGAATGATGTCTTCCAAAGATTCAAGTCTGGTGACACAAAAGCTTATCTTCCCAAAGCTAAGGGATGTACTGAAACACAGTACAGAAATATTCAAACATAATAGCAGCAATATTCAAAATTTATTAGGAATATTTATTTAGAAAAAAAAGGTTTTTTGAAAGATTTGTTCTGAAACTACTGTTCTCTTTCCCTCAGTCTTAAATATCGAAGCCCATCACATCCTGGTGAAGGATATGAAATAAGATAGCTCAATTCAGAACAGAACAGGTGTGAAAAGAATGGGAAGAACCAGGATGTGATAGGTGGGATTTTTTGTTTGTTTGGGAATTTTTTGTTTTCGAGGTGTTTTGGTTTTAGAGATTTGTTTGAAATATTTTTTAAGTGATGTTTGTTGTTTGTTTGTTTTGGTTGGGTTTTTGTTTGCTTGGTTTTTTTACCCTCCATTTCGGGAATATATTTGTAAAGATAGAATCAGTTTACTGAACACAAAGATAGAAGAACTGCTTGTGCACCAGCCATTCTAACATTGAACAGTTCTCAAAAGTAGGTCTCTGGTAGATGATATCTTTTTATACACTCTGATTTTCTATGGCACAACTACAGAATCATTGTGTCTCTAGGCTACTGCTTTATGACTCGCACATTAATCCTGCCAAATGCCTGTTATATATTGTGCCGTGGAAACTCTGATGAGAGAAAACACAGTGAGCACAACTTGTTGCATTCTTTTTCCAAGCTCTTGACCCTGGTAGCCTATGAGTTAGCTGAAGTGATTGAAACATACAGGTAAAGAAAATAGACATTCTGAGCACCTCCTGAGGGCTGGCAGTGAGACATACAATCTTTTGTTTTCTGTTAAAATCCACCCTGTTATAGTTTTCTCATAATCTACTAAATAAGTGGTGATATAGGGAAGATACAAAACCCATTTATCAGGATTCATGCATGCAATTCCCTCAAAATCTGCTAAGCTAGGAGAGAAGCCTTCTGCACCCTGTCCATAAAGAGCCTTGTGATGGAATGGTCAAGGAATGTCACCAGACAAGGGGCTGCACTTCAGATGCCACTCTTTGGGTTCCAGTTTTATCTCTCAGTCACATCAGATGTATGACAAAGGTTATTTTGTCCTGTCCATATTACCTTCTCACTTTATTCAGGGAAGCTGCAGAGGCTGGATAGCTGCGTGGCCACACTGTGGTGCTGCCAGTAGTGAAGAGAGCAGCTGGTCCCCAACCTGGGGCTCAGCCCAGTACATAAAATGCCACAGGTTGTCAAACAGAGGTTCTTTTGCTTGTTTGCCGTGGTGACAAAAAGTCTTGAATTTATTTTTCACGCACACAGACACACAGACACACAGACACACACACAGAGGCTCTTGAGGAAACAGCTGTGGGGCTCAGGAGTCCCTGAAAGATGGGTAGATGTTTTCTCTGCTTCTGAGGATGCTTGCTGTCTTTTCTGAATCCTGCTAATTCTTCCTGTCTTATAAAGAACATTCTCCCTTGAGACCATAAAGACACTTCAGAGAGAGTGCTTTCCTCTCCTCCCCCCCCCACACCCATTTTCTATGCAGCACATTTCACCAAGGATGAGGAATTTTCTAAAGACCTTCTCTCCTTTTACATTCAAATTGCTCAGTGGTTGAACTGTGAGCTAAGCTAGCAATATAGCCACTGTAGATTTGCTCTCAGATAGAAAGTAGAGCTTTCCATCAAAAACATTTTGTATATTTGTCAAGTGTAATTGCCCCTTTCTAGCCTAGGGTTATGAGAAAATATTTTTGTTTAAATATGGAGTCAAATGAATAGTTTCCATAGCCCTTAACTAACAGAATCCCAGTTTAAGGTTTAGCACAAATGTATAGACAGAGTGATGTTTGCTCAATTCCCCTTGTTAAAACATTGGCAGCTCATCACAAATTCAGGAAGATGCCAGATGTCTGACTTAGTGTAAAAACACATTGAGTCTGAGAGCTATGGATAATTTCCAGCATGGGTTGTTAGATACTGAGATGATATTATCATTATTATTATTATTATTATTATTATTATTATTATTATTATCATCATCATCATCATCACCATCATCATCATCACTACTGGTACTACTATTAGTTATGATTTATTTTTTATTAAAGTGTACGTTTAAAAATCAGAAATAAAGGTATAGAGGCAAGCCTGAAACAGAGGTTATCTTCCCCTACTGGTATTTTTCCCCTTAAAACCAGCACACAGTGCTTGTTATATCCCTTCAGAAGTCAGTGATGCGCTTTGTGCTTCTGGGAAGTGGCATTCCCATTCATACAAGATCTGAAAGTCAGATCTGAATTCAGACCCTTGCTTTATATATTCTGCACAAATACAGCTTCAGTTTCTTCCCACATGGGAAAAATTGTATTTTGCTAAAATTGGCCCTGTAGCATTCATTGTGGCTGATACCCACTGACCAGGACACTGGGTATTAGCCCAAGGATGAAAGGAAGGAAAAGCACAGTTACATTCTGGGTGATTTTTTTTTTTTTTTTTTTTGTTCAGTTATTGCCTGTCAAGGTAGTTGTAACCAGTGTAATCATGAGCATCCTCAGGACTGACAGGTTTTTCAGAGATCAAGGTGATGTTATTCTGCCATTGACTCTTTGATCAGGGTCTGATACTACTGAACTTCAACCTGACTCAAGGGAATATGCAAACGCTTTGCTACTGAGTCTGAGTGTGGTCAGGAAAACAGATCTTGCAAATTGGTGTGTATACCTAACTATATCTGCTCTGAGAATATAAAGTGTATATCTGCTCTAAAGGATAAACTTGGAGAATTTTCAGTTGTAAAAATGCTATAAAATAACATAAATTTGGGAAATGCTTTGAAATGGGCTGACACAAATTATATAATGCTTCAAATCTGGCTGCATTACTCTGGACAAAATTATTTTGTCTTATATTAACAGAAGCCAGTTTAGAAGAAAAATAATTATCAGTAATTTATTGCAGATTTTATTTTTTCTCTTCTTCTTAGTGTATATTACCTTTTTGGCTGCTGACTAGGTAACTGAGACCTAATATTTTGGACACTGCCTAGTTAAGCCATTCTGCCTATGAATGTGCTTATTCTATTAATGTGTCTACAATGAACAGAGTAAGATACCTGCAGCTTTAGGAGACTTAATTTTCCTTTGGAGAAGGAAAAGGGACTCTGGTAATGTCATTAATGTGATTTTCACTGATTTTTTTTTTTTTTCACTATTGTTTTAGATGGGCTATGTCTGACTTTTGAGAGAGGCTCCAAATTGCACAGAAAAGCATATGAAAACTGAGCACAGAAAGTGAGTTGGCAATACTGTTGACTACTCAAAGCTCAAAATGTTATGTTTTTTTTCTAGCTCCAATATTTCCAGACCTCTCTTTGGAAAAGTCTTAGATGCTTTTGTGTGGTGCAATGGTCACACCCAGTGGCCAGTTGGGTTAATCACATATGTGTATTCCCTATGGATATCTGAGGCAGTTTGTTACAAGAATTTTATCTTATATACTATGACAGCTTGGAATCCAACTCAATAGCAGGAAAGCAATGTATGTCTACCTTCACCTCAAGGTTTGTTCCCAAAAGACCCTGACTGATCAAAAAGAAGGTCTGGACCATTCATGAAATGAATAGGGAAGAGGTGATGAATCCCCCATGGAGACATTCTTAAAATTAGGACCTTTGACTATAATGAGCTGGTGTTTTAAAAGAATGATTCAAGGACAGGCTGAAATAAAAACCTGTACTTTTCCTTAGTTTAAAATTCAGCTTTCTTTTAACTGTGGAAAGCCTGAAACATTTGCCTGATTCTTCTTTTTTTGGAATTATCAAGGTAATTGGAAAAAAAAAAAAGACCATTTTTCTTTTCCATAAATAAAAAATGTATGGAAGCACCATGGATAAATCAAAGGAGGTGCATACATATAACCCCCCCTTCCCTCTCCTCCCAATCTAACTACAGCATCCTCTATTAGCATCACAATGACACTAATGTTTTCTTTCTCCCAGTGTAGACCATTTTGTCAAGGTCCCTGTTTTCAATTAGTGTCAGCAAAAGACACATGGGCGGGAATGCTACAGGCGTGTTCAGTGTAGGTAGCACTGTGGTCGCTGATTTTGGGGTGGGGGATGGGAGAGCAAAGTTTCAATGGGGAAAAAAGGGAGGAACCACTCTTCATATAATTGCCTTAGTGCTCCCAAGGACAAATATATTAGTTCCCTTGCCCACATCACACTTGTGCAAGTCGTCTCCTCTAAAGCCCTGTGCAGCATGGTAGGGTTCATTTACACAGTGTCCATCCAAATAACAATCAAATCACAGAAGTACAGAATCATTTAGGTTGGAAAAGGCCTCAAAGATCATCAAGTCCAATCTTTGACCAATCACTACCTTGTTAAATAGACCAGGGCAGTAAGTGTCACATGCTGTTTCTTGAGCACCTCTGGGACACTGACCTCCTTGGACAGTCTGTTCCTATGTTTAGCAATCCTTTCCATGAGAAATTCCTCCTAATGTCCAGCCTGAACCTCCCCTGGTTCAGCTTGAGGCTATGTCCCCTCATCAGGTTCCCTGGGAGAAGAGGCTGATCCCCATCCAGCAATAGCCTCCTTTCACATAGTTCTAGGAAGTGGTAAGATCTCCTCTGAGCCTCCTTTTCTCCAGGCTAAACACCCCCAGCTCCCTCAGCTGCTCCTCATAGGAGTTCTGCTCCAGACCCTTTCCCAGCTTTATTGCCCTTCTCTGGACTTGCTCCAGCATCTCACTGTCCTTGAAGTGAGGGTTCCAGAACTGAACACAGTACCTTGAGCTGCAGCCTCACAGTGCTGCATGCAGAGGGAATGGTGAAATATTTATTTGAATAACTTTTAATTGCTAAATCTTTATTACTTAATTTTACCAGTCTTCCTCCAAATGTTTTAACACATTGACTCAAAGTTATAAATGAGTGGGATTTTTTCAGCTTCTTACCAGTACTCTCACCTTCTTTAGAACAGAAAATACCTGTCTATTTCTATGCATTTCTCTCTTACCTACTGCATATGCTACTTGACTCTTCTTGAATTTTTTTCCCCCAGGAACTGGAAAAATTGTCCCCTTCTGATATGGAAAGTTCTGCTACAGCTTCTGCATTGTTGAATGTGTGCTGGCACCTGCAGGAACTATACCAAGGCTTATATGATCTTTTTCTACTGAGAAGCTTCTACACATTTCTGTTGTGAGGTGCCTCAGGGAGGCAAAGATTTAGCTTCAGATAAGCATTGTCAAAGTGAGAGGCATGACTATAAGCCCGGCTAGTGTGAATTTTGACCTCCTGCTTTGGGGGATGGGCCATGTGAGCCCTGGATGAAGTTACCCCACCCCAAACCCCTTGTGAAGGACAGCCCAGGAGTTCTGATTAGGTTTGAGTCCCTAGGGGGTTTCTCCCTTGATGTGTTTCTAGTGGTCCCTAACCCTAAACTCCACCTTCAAAGGTGGAGGCCTCAAGGGTTCTGTCCCTCAAAACCCCTCACCCTGCCTTTGCTTGGGGCTTTTCTGTCACTGGATCTGAGTTTGTTCCCATGCTGAATAAATGGTTTCATGAACAGAGGCCCGTCTCGTTGGTATTTCATGCTGGTTCCCAGTACTGTAGCTTCTCTGGACATGATCCTGCAGTTGCAGACTGCAACACATTTCCTGGTTGAGATGCAGGCTTTGGATACTGGATTTGAATATACTGACAGTAGTCTTGCTTTTCTAACTTTTCCCTCACACACATATAGTCCATGGTCTCCCAGGGCTCCACAGACCGTGTATTAGACAAAACAGAAAAGGCATTCATCACAGATTTTTTTTAAATAAGTATGAATTCCTTTCTCTTGATGAAATTTTCTTTTGTGCTTAGAGCACTGAAAAAAATCACTGTGAACATTGAGAGAATGATGCCACTAATTCTTATTTCAACTGAGACAGTCAATCTGGAAACAACATAGCATGAATTCTTGGTTCTCTGAAGTGGTCTAAGAGGGTTTATGCCAGGATACTCCCCCAAAACCCCCCACACTAATGTATTACAGCTGTTTTTCTGTACTCAGTTTTCTTGCACCTCACAGCATGGAGATATACAGTGCAGGAGGTTGTGCTCACTCTTCATTTTTTGCTTTGCAGGTCACATTCAAATGAAGCTTCCACATGGGATCAAACTTGAATAAAAAAAAGAGCAGTTATACTTTAAGAAAGAGAGTTGGCCTGCTTTTTGTATCAGTTCCCTTGCTGGTTGTTTCAATATGTATTTGATATGAAAGCACTCTGTCATGTCCAGTTTGTCCACCAGTTCAGCTTAGATTCAAGAGCCAACAAACTCCCTAAATTCAGTGAAAGCTTTTGTCATTTAATGAAAATAATAAAATTTGAGTCAAAATACTTTTGAGTCAAAATACTTTTCTGTGCTGCAAAACAGTGCTGGTGCATGGGAATCATATAGGAAAACTTTGCATAAACAAAATAAAACCACTGATGCTGCTTTCTCTGACTAAATTGATAGAAGCTAAAAAAATGTTTCCCTACTTTACTGTATTGATATAATCCCATTTTAGCTCCAGTTGTCACATAGGTCTGTTTATGTGAAGTGCCAACTGTTATTTAATGATTAATATGAAATGGATATGAAATTATTTGTGAAGTTCTTTCTAGCTTTAGTGACCTCATCTTGGAGTAAATAAATAAAAAAGGAGTAAATAGAAGACATGTCTATATGTGTAGCACTGTTAAATAAAGTCCCTTGTGCTTTATATTCCCAAAATAGATATGTGTTCTTTTGAATGGGATTGACCCATTCCTTCTACAAGTATGAAATCAGATTTAGTGGAGAAATACCCAATTACAGAGTACAGAGCCCCTAGACTTTGTGATGAAAGAGGAGTCCTTCTGGTCTGCCACTCTTTTCGGGTATGTCGAGGTCCAGCTGCACATCCTATAACATCTGGGTCAGCCCATGAAGCTGTGCATACCATCACTTTTAATCTCTCTTCTCTGTGACCACCCCAAAGTAATTCTTCCTATTGAGGAGGAGAAACTGGACCAGAAGCCCTACATCAGTCTATGCTTCATGTTTTCCCAGGACTGACAAGTGGGCACTAGGAGTTACTGTCTGTGCAGAGATTCCCCTGCATGGACATTCTGCATGTGCAGTGACAGGATTGATGTTGTTATGGTCTGTGAAGCTGAAGGTCCACCAATAATGAGAGTGTATTACTTCTGCTGAGAACAGAGCCATCGTGATGGCAGGGGGGATTAAAATCTTGTCAGGTCTGAATCCAAAATGAGGTCAGTGGGAGATTTCTGAGGCATACCCTTCGATCCATGCTTCAAGGTCTGTCAAGGGTGCATTCAGGTGTGCCAGGGCTTGATGCACTCTGGGGCCTCCTAAAGTATTTATGGTATTGCCAAGGAAGGGCCACTGTGATGGTATTAAACATCCCATCTGGAAGCAGTTTTGCCACCTCCTCTCCAGAATTATTCAGGGTGCAGAAGATACAGCACAAGGTTTGTAGCAGGCTATAAGAACACAATACCTTTATATAGGTATTTATATATTGAGTCTCTAAATATCCCTGGGAAACCCCGGGCAATTTACTTTAGTTCTGTCTGCCACTCAGACCAGGCTCATCATCTTTGTGCTAAGGGCATGACAGTGCATCATTGACATTAAGGGTGTCAAACATGTGACGTGATGCATAAGCATGATTGCATGAATTAATTAAATGGCAACTCCCTGAACTCATTTAGCTTTTTCCTCTGCAATACATTGGTAAATAGATGTTGCACTTACTGCACAAACCTTCAATGGAGGATCCAAACAAAACCAAAGCAAGCGACCCACAAAGTAATTAATCCACACGATGCTCCTGTGCTGTTTGTTACACAGCAGCTTCTCTTACTTGGATCAAGTTTGTTCCTCTCACTTTGAATGCAAAAAGCAGTTGATCATTTCATCCATGTGACTACAAGGGTGACTGTCACAGCTTGCAAAGCATATGGTAGCTCTTGCAACATCAATAATAATCTCCAAGTAATGCAACTTTGGGTTATAGTCATCTTTTATTATCACTCCAGTCTTCCAGTAGTTTCCTCCTGTCTCTCTTTTAAAATTTTTGTCTTTCATTATTATATGAAACTTTCTATACCCAGTGATTACATTATCAAGGATTACCTGCTGAAAGGGACCAAAATTGACCAAAATAAAGGCTGTGTTATTCTGAAGAAATTTTACTTATTTTGAGAGGCTTAATCAAATTAATTAGAGAATGAAATTAAACAATAAAGCAAATAATGTTTTAGGCATTTTGCAGCTGGGGACACTGAAATTTAAAGAGGAAAAAGGGACTTGCCACAGGTTTGCCATACAGAATGAAATGGAACTGAATTTTCTCCTTGAAGGTTAAATGCATCCCTTACAGATTCCACATGGAGTGGAGCTTATAAAGTGTTTATGTAAAATCTGTGGAGGGCAATGAAATACTTTTTGGTTGTCATTTGAAAGTTAAATTCTATTACATAAGGAATAAAATCCACTGCAAATATAGAAGGAAATATTTCTTTAGACATATCATAGTATTCCATTCCCACACTGAAATGAATTCAAGATTGGGCATATTCACAGCATTCCTTACAATCTCTGCAAGATTTATTTGAATTATTCTAAATGAGACGCCTTGCACACTCTGCCTGTTATGGGGTATTGATAACACCTGTTTACTAATTTGAGAGCAACATCCAGTGACTCCATAGAACAGGAGAGGTTTCAATGTCTGTCAGTGTGTTAAGTCAGGTGGCAGAGTGCTTGACTGGTCAGCTAATGGAAATAACAGGGATTTACAGACAAAAGGGAATGGGACAGCAGCAAGTGTGGGGAACAAGCTACTTATGATGCTTCTTATTTTAGTAATAAAACAATGAATCTAAAGGTAGAGAAATTATTGAAATATATTCTTGTTTTTGTCCAGTGACTCAGAAGCTGGGTTTATGAATCTCTGTAAAAAAAAATTGTTGACTTGTGCAAAGAAGGGATGGAATGTTGCTATATTTAATTAGTAAAGCCCACTCCATTTATTTCCTGAACAAGTTCAGGTGAGTTTGATGGCCATGTGTCTAGTTGTGCATTGCTGGTAGAGACACAGACCTTGTGTTCTGCTGCCTTGTGGGACTGTAATCAGAGCACTGTCACTGTGAAAGAATGAGATTAAAACCATCTCTAAGGGAGTGAGTTCTCAGGTCTGCTCTCATGTGGGTCCGTCAACACAAATATCCCACTTCCCTTGCCAGGGCAGTTCTGGCACAAAAGTATGTCAGAGTGGATGATTTGCAAGGGAAGTTATAGGGTTTTCAGGGGTGGTGAAAGCTAAGGGTTGTTCATCCTGCCTAATCACACAGGATGTCTCTGTGAGCCTAGAAAAAGTGAGCTTGAGGGGGACCCACACTCTCCTTTGCAAAGAATGGGAAGGGATCCTTTATCTTTGCATGATCTTTCAGACTACAGGCAGGATGAAACTGGGTGAAACTGCACTTCTGGCTAAAATAATTTTAAAGCATGGAGTCTGATTGTGCCTGGCTCTTGTGTGGGTAAAAATGAGGAGGAAAGGCATAATGTGTTTTCTCTGTGCTCTTCCCACAGTATCAGTCTTCTGACACCTCTCTTAGGTATCTTAAAATTATGTCTGCTCAGATCTGAAAGTTATCCTGAGCTATTTGTTTATAGTCAATGAAAAGAAATTAGAGGATGTTTTTTTCCTTTAGATGAAACATATCTAAAAGGTGGTCTAAAACAGGCAAAACAAATCACCCTGTGAAGCTGAGTCCTTTTTGCCACTGAATATAAAAGAATAGAGTGACTCAAATTTAGATAACTTCTTTTTAAGAACAAAAGTTAGATGAAATATAGACCAGGAATAAGGACCAGTTCTTGCCCTATTTCATTATATATTTAATATATATATATATTTATATATTTCATGTCCAGTTCTGGCCCCTCAGTTTGGGAAGGATGTTGAGACCCTTGAGCGTGTCCAGAGGAGGCAACGAGGCTGGTGAGGGGCCTGGAACACAAACCCTGTGAGGAACAGCTGAGGGAGCTGGGGTTGTTTAGCCTGGAGAAAAGGAGACTCAGAGTGACCTCATCACTCTCTACAACTCCCTGAAAGGTGGCTGTAGGCAGGTGAGGGTTGGTCTCTTTCTCCAGGCAGCATCTGACAGAACGAGAGGACACAGCCTCAAGCTGTGACAAGGGAAATACAGGTTCAATATTAGGAAATAGTTTTTCATGGAAAGAATAATGAAGTACTGGAATGGTCTGTCCAGGGAGGTGGTGGACTCACCATCCCTGGATGTGTTAAAAAAAAGACTGAATGTGGCACTTGGTGCCATAGTCTAGTTGTGGTGTTAGGGCATGGGTTGGACTCGATGATCTTGGAGGTCTCTTCCAACCTAGTGATTATGTTGAATTCTGTTGTTGATTTATTCTGGAAGGTGGAGATCTCCAGAAGAGCTCAGTTTAATGGAGTAGTCTTTCCTAACCCATACTGTACTTTTGTTGATAGGTAGTTGGTTCACAGTCCAAGGGATTTGCTGTTGATAGGTAAGTTGAGACATAGGTCAACAAAGTAAAGTGCATAGGCTTGCAAGAAAACCTTTGCGTCAATGGAAAACAAGCTCAGAGATTCTGAGCTCAAGAGTCATGTGGCCATAAATCCAGCTCCTGGTAATTATGAAATTTTTCTAGCAATACCAGTGTGATTTTTACAGATAAACTGAGTCATAAAAGCTTCCTCATGTAGCTGAGAAAACACAACTGAATTCATAGAGCCCCATAATATTTTCCTACCCAGAAAAGACACATTCCTTTGTCCAAATTTAAAAATAGGCACTAAGATACCCACCTTCTTTTTTCCCCTTGCTATTGTTCACTCGTGAATATGTAACATAGCATAACATTCTCAAACTATAATCTGCTCAACATTATCTAATTGCATCTGTCATTTTACTCTGCAATAAAATACTTCTGGGGAAAAAGAAATATGGAACTTAGCACTTGAGCTACTTTTTGAAAAATTGCTTCTGATTTTAAACGTGTAGCAATGACATTAACCTGCTAAAATTTAAAAAGCAAAAACAATCTGCATGTTATCAAGCTCATATGTAGTTATCATCTCTAGCTCATATGCTACAGTGCTGGCATACCTTGTTCAAGGGGTTCTTAGGGCAGAGAGGTTCTTGTATGAGAGCTGAGCTGTGGCCTATATCTCTATTTTTATTGTATGCTTTAATCAGCCTATGGACCGCCTGTTTGGTATTGTGTAATTATTGTTCCTCTGAATATGCTAATTGCACTTTGGCTGTATAACTTGTCAATGGGAGGGGTGCCAACATATTCACTACGAAACATCTTTGTGCTATCCATGCCAGCTTCCCAGAAAATACATCCAAGATGGTTATTGATCCTTTTTCTTGTGCTTTTACAGCTTAATCTCCCTTCATTCCACCCCCCCCTGCCTTTTTTTTTTTATTCTCAAATTGATACCCTGTGAAAGCGATTTCCTTCATCAAATCCCACGCCAGCAGTGGGCCAGCTTCTTGCATCCTTGCATGTCACTCACAGTTTCTACTTTCTCACCTTTCTTGTCTCTGTTCTTTCCCCTTAGTATATCTCCTTCCTGCTGCCACTGAATGGGGATAGGAAAAGTCTATTATTGCTGCTTGATGGTTGGCGTTCTCAAGTTGCACAGAAAGTATTAGGCAGGAATTTGTTACTGCCTTCAAAAACCATGGGAGCCTCTACATAGACTTGTCTCCTAAAACTCAAGTACAAAGACAGTCTTGCCTTGTATGTGCTTACATAAAAAGGAAACAGCAGGGATTAATTACTTTAGACAGCTAAATAAATATTTATTTCTCCATAATAGTCTTCAAAAATATCTGTCACTGCTTCACTGCCTAACAATGGCTGGTAGCGACAAGTAGGATCTTTTTCAATGGAAGTTGCTTTTTAATGAGTGTTTTTCGAGTAGGAGGTTTAATCTGATGCTGCTTTTGGAGCAGTGCCTGGCCTATCCCAATACAAACTCTCTCTGATTAACAAAAGCCTGCATTTTTAAACTGATCTAGCTCAGCTGATGCTAGTTGATTCTTTTATTTAACTCAGGCTTGTTTATGAGTCAATTAGCATTTAAACTGAGCTCCCACCCCTCATATAAACTCTCAGCCACCTAAACCAAACAAAGCAACACTTTCTCCTGCTTTTAGGGGCCACTAAGCACCTATACAATATCCTACTGTAGCATTTTTGAGTTGCCAGGGCTTGGAGAATTCATCCAGTGATTTTGGCTGAGATTCAGTCACGCCAAAATTAGATTAGATAACATCCTCAGAGTAGGAGTCTGCACTTCCATTTCTCTCTCAGTGTCCCTGCTGCCTTCCCTGGAAGAAACCTCCTACTTGGAGTGGTGGGGCAAGTGGTGAGGTGAGATGCAGTGCACCTAAAATGGCCTGAAAATGCTAAAGTATGCCCATTCATACACCTTTCCAACTATTTGCCTCTCCTCCTCCTACCGTATTAAGCAGAAAATTCCTTTTTAATTTTGTTTAACTCTCTGCCACACTTGGTGTGTAGGACTTTTTGTATATTTTATGTCCACAAAACAGATCTGTGGCACACAAATTGGAGCCATTCCCTGTGACATTCGTGGCCTCATGTTCTGCTATGTTGTTTCTGCATAGCTTTAGGAATAGAATTAAAGATGCTGGTAATTTGAGGAAATGAGTTTTCAAGCAGAAACCATGCATATGGTTCAATTCTGGACCATGGGTGAAGTGCATTAACTGTTCTATTGATTTTCCAGTGGCTCTGATGAGTTTCTTCAAGCACTCTACCAGCTCTTTCCAGGGGCCAAGATCCCCACACATCCATAGAAGATTGTGGTGACACTGAGAGCATGTGGAAAGATGTTCCTGTCCTTGAACCCAGCAGCGGACAGAGAACAGAGCCTGGTGTTTTGATAGATAATGTGCCACCTTCTTACCTCACATGTGGCTTCTAGAAATCTTTCAAACCTTTCACTTTTAATTAGCAGCAGAAATTTGAAGATACTTCATGTGATGTTGGCAATGGTCCTGTTTTCAGAGGAGGTTGTACTCATCCTTCAGAGGTCTCTTCCAACCACTATCTCCTCAGCCATATGAACCAGCCAATATTTAATGCCTTGGATTCAGGTCATTGAATGCAAGCATTGAAGGCCCAGTCCATGTTTGTTGGGACATCAAAGCTCTTTTTAGGCCATTGATAAAACTGAGCTTCTGAGCTTATGCAATATTTATTTGCCACAAGTTTGCTCAGGCATTAGTAGGAGAGAGAGGTGCTTGTTTGAAAGCTCCATGAAAGACATGTCAGAGAGAGACACCACAGCTCACTTTACCAGAAAGAGCAGCTGTTCTGCAGTAGTGCCCAAGCACCTCCTGCTTGTGCAGAGGGATGTGCCCAAAAAAGGAGGGTGCTTTGGCTTGTCCTGGACTCTCACAACAGTGACCTGTCTTCCTAGGGGTAGGTCTGGGCTGTGTCCTCCTGGGACAGAGGTGGAAGATGGAGAGAGGGAGAGTGAGGGCACAAGGATGTGAGCAGGGAAACAGAGATGGGTGGTGTAGGAAAATGAGAGAAAAAGGCATCTCAGAACAAATGTCAAGTGGAGTCTGGGGTACAGGAGGGAGCTGCCATGTGGAAATGGTGAGTAAGGAGAATATGGAGAGTGGTAGAGGGAAGTGGTGCATTCTCCTCCCCTTGTCCTCAAGGAAAGCATACATGTGCTATGGGATGGGGCACTATGTGTGATGTGAGGTGAGAGTGGAGGTGGTATGGGGACCCCCTGAAGCAGAGAGAGGTCAGACAGACCATCAGGGATCTTGTGTGAATAGCAGTGTCTCTTGCACACAGACCTATGGAAGCAGCAAAGTGTACAACGCACAGGATTCTCAAGGGAAGGCTGGAAGAACATGTAGTTCTTCCATCACAGCCTGACACCTTCTCCAGCTTTGAGCAAGGAGTGGGAAGAGGAGAGTGTTTTCAGGAAAAAGAGGTCTAACTCAAGAGTCACCTCTCTTCTTCTCCCTTCCCCCATTCTTTATGTTTATTTGTGCAGTCAGGTACTTGATAGGTGGTTTAATATATTCATTTTATGTATGCCAGGGTAGCTCCATCACTGATTGAACTCCACTGAATCCAGATCATTATTAGAAAATTGCTTTATAAATAAGCCTGGACTGAGAGACACTTTCTATGTTAAATAGAAAGCATTGTGCTTATAGGCTGCCGCATGTTTTCTTGAAACGCAAACACTGGCAGCAGGCACATCATTGTTAAACTAATTAAAGTTTAAAGAGAGACCTTTATACATACTAGTCTAGCTAATTTGTTGTCACAGGATCATAATTCATTAAATATATTTTCTATTGTTAGTTAAATCAATAGTGAGAAAAACAGAGCATATGGAATATGTCAGCTGATGAGTCAAGATGGAAGGAAACATCTTTACTGAGTCTTTAAGATATGCCTTTTTCTACAGGTCCCTAGGAAGTTTCAGTGTAAATAACTATGATGGACTTTGCCTGCAGATATACTGCTATGCTGAGCTGTGATACTTCCATTTTACAAAACCACTGGAAAACAATGTTAAAGCAACTACTGCTTAGTGGTAATTCAGGCCTCTGTATTGGAGAGAAAATTTGGAGATGTAAATGGAGGACAAATTGATCACATGGCATGAAAGTTATGACAGTTTTATTCAAAATAGATGTGTGAAATCATTCATCCCAGGACACCATACCTGTTTCGTTTCTGCATGTCTGTCCCATTCCTCTTGCAGGGATGGCTTAGCTGCTCCAGCAGCATCAGCTGAACTCCTGCACAATAGAACACGGTGTTTAGAGAGAAAACAAAACAGATGCCAGCTGTGCTGCTCCACCCCAGATACTGCTTTGTCAGCACAGGAGCCACCTAAGCACTGGCAACAGAAACACTGAAGACAGAGGCAGGGCAGATGGTTGAAGGCAGAAGCTACAGTGCAGTAGCAGGTGAATCAGAGTTGTCAGTCCAATGTGGCATCCTTGAGCTCTAAACTCAGTTCTGGCAGTAGTTTATTGGTTGTCTTATTGATTGTGTCAGCTTGCTGCATAGGGGAAATGTTTCTTGGTGCGCTGTATCTCCTAATTTTCCTGGGAACCAGGTGGGCCTTTGCCCTGGGATTGGAAGAAAATGGAAATGATCATCCTGGAAGTACAGATTTTTGAAAGTAATTTTTATTCTTACATAATGTGTTCCTTTCATTCACAAAGTCAAATCCTCATGAAAAGCCATCTCATAGGTACTGGGTACCAGTACTTCAGAGAGCACTGGTATGACATGGATTTGAAGGAAGCTGAAGCTCCAGAGTTTTCTTGTATTTGTATTTGACCTCTGGCCAACTTATTGTCTTTCCTTGGCAGGAATGGTTTTCTGCATCCTTCAGAGATTCTTGCTTTTGAGTTTGAATGTCTGTCAGTAGCAGGGAAGAGGACATTTAGAGTCCAAATGCTCTTGGTCCCAGCAGGGGCAGACTTACATTTTCCCTTTGTCTGAGGCTGAATGAAACTACTGTACTCCTCTGAACATTTGCTTATATGGGAACTCTCCCTGAGCCATTCTTTCAGAGCACGTAGCTGCCTATCTCACCTCCTTTCCTTATCAAATTAAAACAAGTGGTTCCGTGACTGTGGTGCTAATCAAGATGAGGGTCCTTGTGGATTTGTTCTCAACAACTCATGCTCACTCTCTCTTTTCAACAGCCCTGGCTGTCCTTCCCATGCCCATTCTGCCACTGTTACTGCAATCAGTGCTTTAGGTCCTCCTGGCATCTTCTAAATGTCCTTTGTCTCATTTCTTCCCTCCCATGGTCTTAAGCAATCTCTCCTATCCAATCTTTACAGTATCTGCATTTCTATCCCATATTTACTTCCACCCCTTGGGACTGTTCAGGATTTGACAGCTCCAGTAGCCAGGCTGCAGCAGTATGAAGGGGTTGCCTGCAGGGTGCTACCAAAAAACCTGGTTGCCAAGCAAGACAAATAAAGGGGAAGCTCTGCCTATGCTCTACAGCAGAAGGGTGGAAATGATCTTTCTTCTTCCCCAAACTTTGTGATTTCCCAAAGTTGTAAGATTTTAATATGTGTTTGATGCTGCCTTTTTGGTCAATTTTGGCTGCAATGATACATGCCCTTTCATGTTTCTCACAGAAAGGTGGGTAGATAGGCAGCCAAATGGCTTGAGGGTTTAAGCTCCTGGACTGCCTAAGACTTTGGGCTGCATAGGAACATCATTTCTTTCTCTCATTGGTATTTTGTGTGTCATGCTGGTGTTTTGGCAGCATCCAAATCCTGATGAAGTCATGGAGAACTCAGTGCTCTATGCCTGGAGTGTCCAAGAGTTTGCGTTTTTGCTCCTGATCAATCTTTTTGATATTTTTGTGCTGAAATGGCCAAACCATGTGTTTCTATATGGCAAAAACTCATGAAAAAATTATAAAATAAACTAATTCATAAGGACACCAAAGAGAGCCTTGTTTTCTCAGTCTGAATCATGTTTTCTCGGTGAATGGCTGAAACTTGACATTGGCACAAATATATCTAGCCAGTAACTCTTGCTAGTCTGTGCCAAATAATAAAAGTTGTTTAAAGGACTGGCAAGTACTAGAACAAATAAAGCAATGACTTCATTGCATTGCAGTTTAATTTCTAAAGTATAGTTAGAAATAAAACATGCTAACTAACAACCACAGCAGTGAGTTCTAAAAGTTACAATTAAAGAGATGACTCCTCTGCAGACATCTTGGTGAGTGTGCCATAAGACCTGTGAGCTGTCAGTGAAGAGAACCTTTTTTCACTAAAAAAATTGTAGAAGGTATACTAAAGAGATGTCTGATTCCTTATACTGATAGCTCTGCCAGACCTGTACATGATGGATGTGATTGGTACTGTCAAATATAGACACTGGGTAATGCTGTCTTTAATTAGCATTGAAGAGTGCCTCACATTAGCATGAACGAGAGCTGTGCCTCTTAAGGGTAGAGGAGCAGAACATGGCCAAATGAAGACTGTAAATGTCTGTGCAGCAAAAGAAGAACCTTCCCACTGCTTTAAGACAGTTGAACAATCAAATACTGTACGATTGGCTGGGCTTATGGGTCCTAGTAAAATTGGAGAAAGAAGGAAAACTAACTCATGGTTCTCATGGGTTGAATTCACCCTCCAATGGAGCTGGAGCTCAAGCAACCATTCAATGAGAGCAGAGCTTGAGCAGAGCTAAACCTGCTGTGCCACTGCTGTTCTCACAACAGCTCTTACTTTTTAGATAAATTTGGTTGAGAAATTTTGCTCAAAATATTTTTGCATTAAGTTTGAAAGTAAACAAGCATGGTTTGAATTTAAAATTGATGAAAACCAATAAATGTAAATTGAAACTTACTTTCCTCGTAGACCTTGCCACTGAAAAATGAAAAGAAAAATAGAGTAAGTTGTATTTTCTCACCAAAGAAAAGCATTTTCTGACAAAACCTCATTCTTTAGAGAAATTTATTTTTCAACTAAGATTTTTGACTAGCTGAAGTTTCAAAATAAAAAAGCAAATATACAAACTTATAGTTGATTGTTTACTGCCTAGTGGCATTTATTTCAGATGAAAATAGAAGCAACCTGCAGCACATAGAAAAGAGGGATGGAACGAAGACCAGAAGAAAATGACAGGCACAGGCTGAAGAATAATTCACCATTCAGCAACATAAATTGGCACATTTGTTGTGTAGTTTACCAGCATCCAAAGCCTTTTGTATCTCCATTTTCGCCCACAGTCTTTCAGTCCAAATATTGCAAATTGGTAGTTTAGAATTATTGCACTATCTATTTTGAAATTATTGTTCCTCGTACTTCTGAGAGACTTAGAAGGTCACAGGACGATTTCATGGTCTCCCATGAGTCATGGTAGTTACAGAGGGGTTTTACAAATTCAAATCAATAAGGTTATGCTTCACCATAGAGGGGCAATCAAAAAAGGTCGTTACCCTGAAAAAGAGCACCATTTATTAATAATGATGCTCTTTGACTCAACAAAAACTTCTCTTTCATCTTCAGGAGTTATATTTAAGTTAAAAGCTTCATTAAAAATTTCAATATTAAAATTATTTTTCATTAGGTTAATATGTACATGTATATCAGCTTGGAGTAAGGGAGAGAAACCTTTTTGCCTGTTCCTCCCTGGAACAGAGACTCCTCTGTACCACCAGCACTAAAAGGAGACAACACACACGATGCAAACTCATAAGCAGAAGATAAAAAATGCTGCAGCTAGCTGTGTCTTCTCAGAAACTCAGAGCAGTGCAAAAGAATCTCCAGGCAACTATTTTGTTAAAAGAGCAAACACTGAAGTTGCATATGCATGTAAGGATGAAATGCCACATCTGTTGTTCATTTATTAGCAGCCAAAGAAAGATGCAGAGCTCTTTCTTTTTCATTTTCGAGCCTTTGTGTATAATGATTGCTCACCTACCACATGAATGGCTTGTGTTTTTGAAGTTCTTGCACAGAGTCCTTTATTAATCATCATCTCAATTTGGAACAAAAGATGGAAGGAGAAAGAGAAGGAGAAGGAGAAAGAGAAGGAGAAGGAGGAGGAGAAAAGGTAACAAAAGGCTAATGTGGAACTAAGAACTCCAAACCAGCTTAATCTCTCAAAAATTAAATCATCATAAAAAGATATATATTTAATTCATGCTAGCAGGTGGAAGAGATAGGTGACCAAAGGTTGCAATATGTTCAATACAGCACAGCAGGAAAGAGGAGATCTCTTTAAAAACCCACAGCTGATTTAGGAATAGCAACCTGCTTAAGAAGTTTAAACCCTAGGAAACGTGAGGCTTCTGAGAGATTAGCAACATGTGGAGAAAAATGAAAAAGGAAAAATACTCTACAAAATTTTAATGGTGAGTTTGGGAAAAATAATACAAATAATTGCAAATGATGTGAAAGGAAACAGAAACTGAAAAAAGAAATATTAGTTAAGTTCACAAATGTAACTTCTATTCTGTGGAAGAGAAAATGGTGCTTTTTCACTGTGAGCTTCTTGTAAGCAGCAACTTTAGCAGACACACTGTATAACTGCTGTCACAAGTGGAGCACCAGCTCTCATGCTGCAAACATCTCTGACCTACTGATGGTTCAGGGAGTACATTTCTTGGAAGGACAGCAGCTCATAAGTAGGCAGATTGTTTTCCAGATGTTTTAAATATTGCCAAAGGAAGCCAACAAAAACATAATGTAAGAACAACTGAATCAGTTGTCCTGTCATAGATATTCCTAGAAATCTCTCTCTGGAGCTGAAATGAAAACTTGGAAGAGTCATTCTGGCCAAGTTAGACAAAAACTAACAGAGCTTCCAAAATTAATTTATTCCACAATAATTATGCAAAAGAAAAATGAGTGCTTCCCTGTGGCTGGTAGTCTGAGCTAAAAAGCATGTAAAATGGGGAAACAAATCCCTAGTGGGGAAATTGTTTCTGGGGACAACTGGATGTTTCAGCTCTTTTCTGACAGGGTCCTCAAAAAAAACCCAACAAAAAACACCAAACTAAAAAAACCCACAAGCTCACATCTGTGCAATTTTAATGCACCATTTAGAAGGCCTCAGTTTACCACATTATTAGGAAAATGCTTTTTAAAAACTCTAATATTTCCCACAAATACATAATAAATGACATGAAACTGGAGGAGAAAAATAATAGAGAAATGTTGCAATCAGAGGCTCTGGTAAGCTCCTGGAATGGATTCAAATTAGGAGGTTGAAATGCAGATGACAAAAATATGAGTTCAAGGTTAAAGAAATAACCAATCTAGGAAAATGTAGCAGGGGGAAAAAAAAGATTGGAAGAGGATGCAAATAGGTCTGATTACTAATATATCCTTATACATACATAAAAAGACATATAGATACTTAAAGAAAACGCAAATTTTTGGGAGGACTTTATATTCAAACAGCTTTAAACCATTTAAACTGCTGTCTGAAGGTCTTTAGTGTGCAAAAATGCATAATGGGCATGGACTGGTAATCACAACAGGGACTTCCTGAATCTCAAACAGTTGATAAAGAAGGAACCTGTCCTCGGAGTGTATGATAATAAGCACCAAACAAAGCTGGCGGTTGATGCTTCTAAGCAAGGCCTTGGGGCAACACTTTTAACAAGGAATGGTGATCACTGGAGACCCATGGCATATGCTTCTGGATACCTAACTGGAACAGCATGTCAGCATGCACAAAAAGAATTGGAGGCTCTGCCTTCTAGTTTATGCATGCAAAAAAGCTCCATTTTTTTAATATGGAGTACCAGTGCTAGCAGGAACTGATCACAAGGCATTACTGACAATTGCTGAAAAGGGTTTTGCAGGCATATCTCCTGGATTGCAAATAAGATATGATTTACAACTCAAATATATAGAGCAGTCATACATAGAGCAGGCATTCTGTCCAGAGCTTTCAACAGAACTGAACTTGTACAGAAAGAGTCTTACGTACATGCAAAAATTGTTTGGAATTGTTTTTCTTTTCAAACAGGAAGTCACTGTGGAGACCTGTCACTGCAGAAAGCCAAAATACTAGACCAAACATTTTAGAAGGTAATGCAAGCTATCAGTCTCACTAACTGGACACCATTTACTGGTCTTTAAATTTAGAAAGATGATTCTATATAATATGAAGTATATTTTCTGAGCATTAGTCCATTGCTGATGATATGCATGATACCAGTGTATGCAGAAAATGAAAAATGTTTTATATTGCATTTATAATATTAACTATGGGTCAGTGTTGGTGAAATAGCCAAAGAATGAAAAGAACAGTTAATTTCAGAAGCATTGGTAAATTAAAAAGAACCAGCAATGATGGTAATTCTCCAAAGTTAAGATTCATGCTCCACAGCTGAAAAAGATTTATTTATGTTTGCTGTAAAAAAAAAAATCACATTCTTTTCAGATCATTATTCCTGGTATCCAGAAATAACTGCTGCAGAAGTCATCTGTTGAAGGTGTGATCTCACGTACAAAGCTGGTATTTGTCTGCCATAGCACACACCCCATGGCTATGTCAGATAATGAGCCACAATGCAATTATTAGGAATTTAAATACTTTTTAACAGAGTTTTAGATACATTACTTCTTATTCAGGTTATCCACAGTCTGATGGTAGCAAGGGAAGACCTCTTACACAATCTGCTGAGTTCAATTCATACCCCATTTAATAATTATTTAATTGCAGAGCAGTACTGTGGACACTGAAACATGTTCAGCAGCAAACTTAGATTAAGACTATCCAGTCTTACTGGTGTAGTTAATGATGGTAAAGTGAGGGATGTCTAACTGCTGTGAACAAATAAACAGAGAACATCCTGTATTAATGAATGGCAGGAGCAGAATCTTGGCAAACCAATTTGAATTTAAAGGTAATACATGTAGTGTCACAAAAGGCTGCTTTTATGAGTATTTGCTCTTCTCTCTGATGAGCGAGCACTGATCTGTTGGACAGAGAAGAGGCAGGCACTTCTCTTTCTTCCCTTGGTGGGAAGAGACAGACACCAAATCTTAAAAACAAGTAGAAAGGAGCCCATGGGCCAGACAAAATCATTGGACTGGACAAAACAGAAACATAGGGAGTAAAAAAACTGTGGAATATCTCAAAGAAGTATCAGAGAACACCAGGTCAGATAATGATTGTTAACTGTGGATGTATGTGTTGTACTCTAAGTAGTGGGTTTTTGTTGTTATTGTTTTTTGTTGTTGTTTTGTTTTGTTTTTTGTTCTTTATTCCTTTGGAAATGAGAAAAAAAATTATAATGACTTATCTTTGATGAGTTTGGAGTACAACATTCTTTGATTAAAAATGGAGGTTTTTACCTGCCTATAAACTTGAGAGAGAAAGTGAAAGATGTAGGCACAGATCCATTTTAATAGTCTTAGAAAAGCCTAATCATATTATAAGCTCTGACAGAATGGCTATGCATGTATTGCTATAAATTTGAGAGTTAATTTGCAATGAGATTATTAATAGTAGGAAAAACTAATTTTAATGATATGTTTTTCAGGTTTACACTGGGCAGAGTGGTATCAAAACCACAGTGATCTTGGTGGTAGAAGATGAAAAAGCTGCCCTGGGCTTCAGCTGATATCTGATCAGGAAATCTGGAGTGAGTAGATTTACAGAAATGCACTCCATCCTCTGAGAGAAGGGGGTGGGTAGAACAAAGAGCTCAAAACATATTTCAAGAAAGGGTAGTTTTGGGGGAAATTTTGAGGGAATTTGTAGGTATTTTACTCTTGATCTGTGCTGGGCTTAAATCCAGCAATGCTCCAGGTCCTTGAGAAGTAGCAAGGACATGACTAAAAGCAAGTCAGGAGGCCCTTTGTGTTTTGGAGCAACTGTTGTGAGGTTGGAAGGCATTAGTAATCTGTACCCATAGCTTTCTTTTTATCTTTGGAAAACTTGTAGAAGGCAGCAGTCTGGATGCATCTCTAGAGACAGCTTAACTTCACAATGAACAGTTTAACAGAAGTGACAGCTTAGGTAAAATAGTGGGGGAAAATAAACCCAGAAAGGAAAGTGTCTGCATTTTGTGGGTGGAAAAGAACACAGAATTTTCCCAGTGTCTGTGGCTGTCTCTTTTAGCCATGAAACGTCTGCAGTCATTGGTGTTTTGCCTTCACATCAATGGATTTTGCTCTTTTGTCAGGCAGGTTTTAACCTCTCAATTTTACTGGCATTTCTTCTGATTTACAGAGATCTAGGAAGAAAAAGAAGGCACTTTCCTGACTAATTCCTGATTGATAATATAATACCATGGTAAACAACCAGAAGAAGAATTTTTAGTAGCATTGCTTTTTCTTGAAATTACAACAAATAAGAGTAGCCACAGCTTTTCATATAGGTATTGTACTTTTTTTTTCTTAAAGTTGATTTGCATCTTGGAGTGCAATTTGTAATTTCTAATCAGAGAAAAGAAAAATAAGTGAATTTATTATGTGGTGCTTGTTGGAGCTAAGTAAACTTTTCCTATGGAGATGACACAGCAGTGCTGGGTAGCATTCAGTAACTCAACAAAAATCCTAGTCTGTTGTGCACAGATCTTTGTGTATGAGCTATTTAGTGTGTGTGTGTGTGCATCTACATATATAGATATCTGTCTGTGTACCTATTTATTTTGTTTTACCTGTATTACTCTTCTGGTTTGCATAACTAAATGGAAGTAGGACACCCAGTGTGGTAATTTCTGGTAGCACCTACAAACAATGGTGGGAAAATTTCAAGGCTGTTGTTTTGCAAGGGATGAGTTATTTTCCATTTCTATCTGCTATAATTTTAAGTTTATTCATGTGTTTTAATGACCTCCTACCCTTTAAAAATAATTTAACCTACATGAGATGCTGGATTAACCCTCAGTGCTTGCAGTCATGCTGCTTTGACCAAAGTGGACCTCCTCATCACAATGGGATAGAATTCATGCCTTTTTCCAAGAGAAGGAAGTGAACACATCTGTTCTTCACACCAAAAAAATACTAATATTTCTTTCTCCAATGCTGGGATCGCTGAAAAGCAACTCTCACTGTGACAAATAATGTAGCCATAAAACGTTTCCATATCTCTTCATTTGTGTCCAATTAAAACACAAAGATACCACAAAACAAAGAGAAGGTGGCAACGCATACCTCCATTCCCTTTTCTTCTCAATGTGTCAATCAAACTTTGCAACTTTTTTCTACATTTCAAGATGGAGATATTCCAGCCCTCACTTGAAATTTTAGGAATCATAATCCTGTGATGGAGGGGAGCAGAAACACCTCTGTGTCCTTGCTGCTAAGAAATACATGAAAGGACTGTATTTGGCATCTACATGCCTACTGTGCTGTATCTTGCTCTAAACAGTAATTTTGGAAGAGCAAAGCAGCAGCCTTCCTTGGACTCTTTATGTATGTCTTTCTCCTGTCCACAGAGCAGCTCTCTGCATGCTAACTAACACCTCGAAGGAGGTGGGGGCCCTGTAAAGATCATTGTGGTTTCTATTGTTCTCTGTAGTCACAGGAAAATGAACACAGCCTCTCAAAAAGTTCCCTCCCACGGGAAGATACTCAAGGAGAGAAAATTGCTATGAATTTGCCCTCTACTTCAGACACTTACTTGCTCACACAGTTCTAAAGTTGTCAAGTGTATTTATACATATAAAATAGCAAATGTTTGATAGTGCCTTTTGTCCCCTGGGACAAGATCATCTGCATATTGCCGACGGGGCTTTAGGCACTGTGTAAGCATGAGTGTTACATGACAACAGCAGGCGCGTCTATTCTGCCCTGAACCCAAGCAGGTTAGCATCCACCTGTGACAGGATGGAATTGGACAGAGCTCTGACTTCATGGCCAGCAGCCAAGGACTTGAACTGCCCCACAAATGTTATGGTCTGAGGTATTTAGGGAGTGTCTGCACCCTGCTCTGTATTCTGTGACTCCCAGGAAGATAGCACAGCAATGCCTGTCCTCCTGGGGGTGGTGAGTGAAAAAAGTAATCTTTGAATTTTGTTTTTAAGTGGCTGGAGAAAGGAGACAGTTAATTTTCTGTCCTCTTTTTATTTATTTGTTTATTTATTTATTTATTTATTTATCTGAAATGGACATAACATACTTAGAAACTGTCTGGGCAAAGAAATGCTTCTTAAAATCACAATTTGATGAGGTGGGAGAAAGGGAGAAATTCTGTTCCTAGATATTTGCCAAAAACTCTGCCCCTTTGTATTTCAATTGTGGCCCAACATTTCTCTCTGAAGCTGCAGGCAAGTTCTGTAGGACTCACTAGTCACAATGTGTTTTGTGTCACACCTACCTGGTTGTTACCCTGCCACCACGGGGGATGTAGAGATCTGCCAGAGGCTTCTGGTTCTATTCATAGGCTTGAAGAACACAATCGAGCTACGAGAACTGCTCAGGGAATAGCCCTGCCATCAATCCCATGGCATCTTGGCGGTGACTGGACAGGAACTCTCCTTTTAAATGCAGCAGGAAGATGAGTGCCTCCATATAATATTAACAGGACCAGAGACTTTTGCAGATTAAGTCAGTGCAATTTAGTTAATTTTAGTGTTGCTACCCTAATTTTCAGCAGAAGTTTCAGACTTGAAAAGGATTTTCTTTTAGTTGCGTCTAGCCTAAAATAAAATACTCTTTCTGCCTTGAAGAAATATGAAGGAAATAAAGAGAAAAGGCTGGATTATAGGATTCTCTTCAGGATAAATTTGCACCCAGAAAAAATGAAAACCCAAGAGTCTGCAATAAAGCAAACACCTGCCTAACAAAAGTATACTGAAGAAGGATGTTTTAGACAGCACAAGCGCATCAGCAAAGCCCCAAAAGAGAAGAAGCAAAAACCTCAGTCGTAAGTAACTGGCAGCAAATAAAAGGTTGTTAACCACATGGAGATCTGTCTTTGGACACCGCCAAATTGAAAACTGAATGGAACATAATTTTGAAGATTATAACTGGAGAGATGATTAGAGGCATGAGGGAAGCTTTTTCAAGGACTTACTAAGGAAATGGGATTGTAATTAGAAAAGGAAATGGATTCAAGAGAAGATTTCTAAAAGGTGAAGAGAAAAGGCTTTTGTAAATAGTAAAAACACATGTTAAGAAGCCAAATTGACAACACAATGTTAGTGTGAGTTCACTTGTAATTTTTAGCCTGAAAATGATAGAGAAGTGCATTTTCAATCTAATTACTTGAAATTTTATTTCACCTTTACAGTTCTATCAGAAATGACTTATAAAATTCCATAGTTGTCGTGAGAAAATGGAGATGGTATCTCAGTCTTGGAGTGGCCCAGTCTGGCTGATATTGCGGATGTGCTTATTTCCATGTGTGCATTCCCCCACTGATTTGCATATGAACATTGGCAAGACTAGGACACTGAGTACTGGGGTCTCGTTTAAGTCCTCTTTGTTTTGTTTGGGTTTATTTTTTTTCACATAAAGACAATTTAAAGAGAAGAAAACATACCAATTAGGTATTAGGAAACAGTTCTTTACTGTGAGGGTGTTGAGGCACTGTCACAAGCTGCCTGGAGAAGCTGTGGATGCCCCATCTCTGGAAGTATTCAAGGCCAGGTTGGATGTAGCTCTAGTGGAAGGTGTCCTTGCCCACATCTGGGAACAAAATGATCGTTAATGTCCCTTCCAACCCAAGCCATTCTATGATTCTAAGATTTTTTATTAAATGTTTCATATATGGCTCCTTAGACAACAGTCACACAGAAATCTAAATGGAGAGGTAATGAAGAGAGAGAAGTGAAAACCACAGTTCTTGAGCAGCTCAAGAGCTGATTTTGCATGAGACCTCCCTCACATGGGTAACACAGGGCCTCTCCTCCATGGAATTTCCTAGCTGAAGGGGAAAGCAGACCATAGAGGAGAATGAAGATGAAATCCCCACTGCCATTTGGGATGCAACACAGCCCCCAGCTGTCTCTCTCTGGTGTGATCCTTGGGTTGTCCCAAGTCTCTTCTAGACTGTAGTAAAGACCAGCAGCTTGGGGAATCAAAAGCTGGCCCTCACATTTGTCTCGGTAGTTAGAAAAAAAGAACAAATGGATTTCTATGACTCTGCCTTGGCAAATTTCACTTCTAGATCATGGCCTTAGCGGTCCATGGAGTCTGTGTGGGTTGTCTGCCCTGAAACAAATCCAGCTTTAGGTGTCCACAAGCTGGAGAATTGCTGACTTTACTCCTGAAGAAGTCAGAGTGACTGCAGTCTGTGCTCTTGTAAAAGCTGGGATCAGTACTGGTCATGAGAGTATTTGTTAGAGGGACACCACACAGAAAGCAAGAAGTGAGGGTAGGCAGTCCCCATCAATAAAGTCCCAAGAGCAGTTCATAATCAGTGAACATCCATGGCCTCATCCCAAACCTGTCTCTTCAGGTAACGCTGATGTAAGGTTTCTTATCAGAGAGTATGATTCACCCATGTACATCTCACAGAATCCTTTTCCAAACAGCCATAGAAACCTGTTGTTTCACTGCACAATGAAAATGTGGCAGGAAAAGGGGATTTTATGCTTGCTGGGTTCAGCTGACATGTCTCCATATCAGCTCACTGCAGATTACTAAGGTACACTTGGGATAAATTAAGTGACTGAAGTGAAGTGTGTAAACCCATCCACAGCAAACACATTGCCTTGTGGGGTATATTTGCAGAGATTATGATTATTGTTTGAGGTAAAAAAAAAATAAGTAAAGGAGTACATTTCTGTATGCTGTATCCTGCCTTTGAGGTGGAGAAAACTTCATAATCCAGTGAGTTGAACTCAAAAGCAAATGTTGGGAGGCTTAGGATCTACATGGCCTTACTGATGGCCAACCTTGGGCACGTCTGGCCACGAATGCTGATCCTGGCTGGCAGTATCAGAGCAGCTCTGAACAGTCTGCGTGTCTACATCGTCTAGTGCTGTACCTCGCAGAGATACTAATTGGGTCCTGGAAGCAATATAGGCATGGCAGCATGTTGCTGTGTCAAGCTAATTAGTGGTGCTTCTAACAAGCACAGGTGCAGCAGCAGGCTGACATGGCTCTGGTGCTGCCTGTTCAGAGCTACCCTGGCTGCCTCTGCCCTGAGCTCTGCACGGCGGCAGAGCTGTCACCTTTCTCACACCATTAACCTCCCTGGGCAAAAATGAGCTGGATTTGAAGTGAGTGGAAGATTTTGTTATATACATATGTGCGGTGCCTTAGATTCTCCATCTGTGAAGCTGGGCATAATAAAATGCATTTGCCTTTGCAAATCACCGAAAATCTACAAATGAAAAGTGCTGCATGTTGTCAGTATTAGGATCTCTTAATTCTTACTCTTCATTATACTCTTTTCCTTGCTTTATAACATATGTGCTGAAATAGAGGTTGTGAGTTTCAACCTGCCAAAAAAAAAAAAAAAATAAAAATAGCAAAACGTTGGAAGGGGAAGTAAAAGCCACTGAGTACTGAACAAAATACGAGCAGAGTTTGTATTATTTATACAATTTTGTATTCTTGCCTACTGCCGAGCACATGAAAGTTGAATATTCCCTGTGCTTTAGAACAGGGAGAAAGTAACAGCAGAAACTGAAGCAGGATGGTTGAAATCACAGGTGGGAGAATAATTTATAATGGATAATTTATTCAACAAATTTTTTCTCTTAACTCTTCACAAATTATTCTAAAACAGATTGCTGTTTTCTCAGATTCACTTGTTATGTGAAATTATTTACTGAACAATTCTTTTAAGTTGTTTGTGAATTTAAATTGTAGAAAGTGGGTATACTTTTGATTTGACAAAAAAGCTCCACAGAGCATGTTTTTGTGAGCTGACTGGAGCGATGTTGCCTTCCCTGGCCTCCATCTGCCTCCACACAGCTCCATGAAGGTTAGGATCCTTCTCTAGTGGGACAGCTTCTCAGAAGGTAGCTAAATCAGCATTTCTGGCACCAAGTCCAAATTCCTGGCCATTTTGTTTCTTAGCACTTTGCCAGCACAGGGGTAAAATACTCCTTTAACATTTCACAAGAGTGATGCAAAGAGCCTCCTGCCTGAAAGGTTGTTTATTTTTCCAGCCATTTCATCTGCTCTGACAGAAGTGTAACCTCCCTTTCCCCAGCCCATGCCTTCTTAAAGTCCTTCTCTCAGCCTCTGCAGCCACAGCCACATCATTCTTGTTCAGCTCCGGTCTCCTTCATGCATCCCTTTACCCTGACGGTGAATAATTATTTGGGGAGGTTTCTGGGACTCTTGAGGAAATGATACTGGTTTGCATTGGATGTGGGGGCTTTGAATACACTGATCTGATGATTCTGGAGAAAGCATTTGAATAAAAAAGCTTTTGCTCCTCATCAGCTGAGCTAAAGTTGTTCCTTCCCTTATGGTACAATATGAGGGGAAGATGCGGGGGCATTAGCCATGTGGCTAGCCCACATGCCAGGTGGCTATTTTGTCACCATGCCATCAGCACCGGTGTCTCCCCTTTCCCTAAAAAACAAGAATAGGTGTACCCCTGCTGGCCTGTGAGTGAACCCTATTTTCAGCAGTTGTTGGGAGGGGTAGAAAGGTTTTCCTGTGTATGAGCTAGTAATGATCCATCTGCAGAACGTGCCACTTGCTTTCCTTTGCGTGGGATGGTAAGAGATCAATTAGAGCCAGAAAGTTCACAGCCCACTTAAGAAGCAATATTCCCCTTTTATCTCATTTCCTTCTCAGGTTTCTACCCTTTTACAGCTGTGTGGCTGGTGTGCTAAATGCTAATGTGAAAGTACTTTATACAGTGCCAAGCAGACATTCTTGTGGAAATGAATTCTCCCTTCTCACATTTGTCTCCTGCTTTCTCACCTCCCTACCCGGCTGATCTGATAGTCCCTTGGTATTTAGAGACAATCCTTGAGGTGTCTGGCCAGCTGCCCATGCCTGCAGACAGCCTGATGCTTGCCTAGTTCAGAGAAGGTTTGCTGCAGTCTCTTTATTTTTCCAGGCAGGCAAGCATTAAATAGTTGGGTTTTTGTTTTTTTTTTTATCACAAAAAAGAGGTAACTGGTATCCGATCAGCAGCTTAAATGACTGAACAGGCTTTTCTGGATAAAATATTCAGCAAGTTTTTTGTGGTTTTGTTGTGGTTTTTTTAATTTTTTTTTTCTTTTCAGTCATTCACATTTGTTTGTGATTTCCCTCTGCCCTTTTAAACTACCTCTTCTCAGTGATTATTGGTCTAATTGTATCTAGTCTACTTAGGTTCTTGTGTTAAGCTCATCACTGTGGTGTCTGAACATCAGATCAATGCCATATAATTACAGTCACACAGAGCACAATCAACAATTATCAGTGATCACTTTTCAGATCTTGCAACAAAGAAATGCTATCTGAGACATTGCTGAAGGATTTCAGATTTCCAAATATTTGCACTTCTAATTAAACAGATGGAAGACCTGCTGGTAATGAGAAAACAGGTCTCAGAACTTCTTCCATAGCTAATTTCTGCCCAGACCAAAATAAATTATGCTGCAACAATTCTTTTCCAAGGTAAATAACACAACACACCACTTGGCAAAATGCCTCACAACAACAAAAAACCCAGAGAAGTGTTTAAAGGTATTGCACTCAGTGGGAGATTTTCACACCACAGTAATAAATGCAACACTGCAAAAACCTACAGCTAGCAGAAGGGAATGCCTTCTTATCTAACTGCTCTGGAGGATATTTGCTGATCAATCCTATGAAAGGATGATATGCTTGTCTGTGTGTCCAGGGGATGAAATAACAAGCCTGAAGGCAATAATGCTCTCATATCATGTTTGAGAATTTTACAAATACAGCATGAGGCTCTGTGACTCAGTTTGAATGGAATTTTCCTTAGCACATGAATTTTACATGATATTTTGATACTAGCTCTTCTGGGCAGTTTTCCTAACACAGTGCAATGTTAGTTTTAGGTGCTTTTTTATCATATTGGTAAATACTGTGATACATTTTGTGAAACATGTGAGGAAGGGTAGCAAACCTGAAAATTTGAAAATTACCAGGATATTTGATTTGTCTTTTTTTTACTTCTGCAAAGTTTCAAAATGCCTTTAGTTTTTAAGGAAGAAATAAAAGCAGCAAAGAAAAGAGTTTAGTGCAATCTTCACATGTGTTTTTATTTTTTTTTTTTTTTCTTCTCATGGTCTCTCCTTAGACTTTAAATTCTGCTTCTTGTTAAAGAAATATCCTTATGTTCCATATTAATTAAAAGGAAAATCAAATAGATAGGTAGGGGTTTTTTTTGTTTGTTTGTTTTTTGGCAACAACGACACGAAAAGTCCATGTCTTTTTGTTGTTCCCAAATCTCTAAAAGCAACATTTCTTGTCATTATCAAATTTCCATATAGAAAACTGGTATGCATGAGGGGGTGTAATAGCACAATCTGATATTCTTGTAATATCAGTTTTCTATAAATAGGGTAATCTGTTATTTATCATTGGAACTATTCATTAAAATAAAAAATATGTATATACAGTATGGGCATCTGTTACTAGATTTTTACTTGACTGACAGCTTTTAATCCATTTACCAATGCTGAGTGGAACTTACTGGAATCTAAGCCTTTCAAGGAGTCTTTTCTGCTTATTCCTGATGTGTTCTTATGCCCTTTCTCATGATCTTTGGAAATTTATTTGTTTTTTAAAGATTGACTCCTGGAGTCAGGTGAGTACATGAAAATTTCAGCTTCTATTAAAAAACAAAGTTTTTCATTGTACAGAAGAAAGCTGAAAATTGGACTCTTTTAGGGTTCAAAAGGAGTGTAAGCAGAATTTTTTTTTTTTTTTTTTTAAATGGAGGCATATTTTTAAGCTATTCTGAAGGCGTGAGGAGGTCAGGCCGAAAGGTTTTGGCTATTTAGATTTCATAACAATTTTAATCATATACTGTTTTTAAAATCTGAAGTACCATTGAAATCTTACTGACCAATGCTGTAGGATTACTTTGTAGCACAGTTCTCTACCATAGGGGCTACCACACTTCAGCATGTTTACCACACTGTTATTTTAAGCATAAAGCATCCACCCTTGGCAATGAAGTTCAGAAGGTCAATGTGCACAAGCTACCTACGTGATCACATTTGTCTTTTACCTCCACATCTTAAACCTATTTGGTCTCAGATCTCCACTGCTACTGTCTCAAAAAAATAGCCAACCTCTCAGCAGTGGAGCACCACTTACATGGCAGCCAGAACCAGCTGAAAACTGACAAACTATTACAGAACATTTTTAAACCCTGAAATCACTTGTATAGCTAATTCTAAGGTTTCTACTCCAAATTTCTCCTTTTAGTTTTTTCAAAGAAAGTTCTGTAATCCTGGGATTCACTGGTGTGAATTTCCAGACAGACCGGGAGAGAATTTTTCCCTCAGTCTCTCTCCTGCTCGTGGATGGGATTTTGATCACTTTCTGTTGTCAGCATTTGTTTTTTTTTCCTACTTGATGCACATCTTCTGTGTAATAAATAACATAATTTCAGCTCTTATGGCTTCAGATGGCACAGTGCCCTCTGCTCGAACTCTTTGGAGAGGGAAACACTCCAGCTTACCGTCAGAGTTTCATTTGCAAGCTTTACTTTACCTTAGCCTTATTTTAAAAATTTCAAAGCTTTGCCTCCACAAATCAGGTTAAACTGTACATTACAAGGGAACTGCTTGACCTTGAAGCAATCTGTTTTGAGGCAGAGGTGACGAAGGGGTTGGCAGGCAGGATTTATTGCGCTCTGAGGAATGCAGAGGGAGCACATGACCATAAATATACAGAGAAACAGGAGCGGGAATCGCAGATGGATCTGGCAGATAAGACTTGGGCCTGTATCTGTAAGTAGGTTGAAAGTGTGATGGTATCATCTCCAATGGAAATACAATTCAAAATCTTGTTTGGATGGTATATGATGCCAGACAAGCTTCATTGGACAGATAAAACATTATCACCATTATTCTGGTAAGACTGCAGAGTAAGTAGGGTACTCAACACATATTACATGCTCAAGAGGTTTGGGGCAAAATGTGTAAGGTAACTGGAAATATTGCTCAGAAAACACTGAACAATGCCAAAGCTGAAGAGGGCTGTGGGACAAAGGACTTGAAGGGCTGTTCACTGAGGCCCATGGCAGCAAAACAAGGCTGGCAGCAGGGTTAGGTGTCCACTAAAGAACTTCTGGATGTGACATATCTGGGCTGACAATCCTGGTTCTTATTCCTCAAAGCAAGAGGAAGAAATGACAAGCAGAAAGGGTTGGATGTTTTTAGATGGTAGTTTAACCCCAAGGAAACAAAGCAGAGGTCACAGTGCCCTATGTCTGTAAAAAAAGGGAGTCCCTCCTCATTAAAATTGAGTGAGAGATGTGGTTTTGTGCCCATTTAGGGAGATAACTTTTTTTTGCTGGACATGATTTTCCAGTGCATTCCCTGGACTGATGAGCTGGCATTGTTGTGATCAACTTTTTCAATGCTCTAGTACTTTCTTGCTGGAATGAATGCAGTGGACATTAGAATGCCTTTTTTTTTTTTTTTTAAGACCTTGCTTTTTGGTAAGTTCTTGCCAGGCAGAAACCCCAAATAATCCTTCCCACTTCCATTCTTATTGTATCCCCATGTGCTGGCAGCCCACCTCTGCTTTCTGCAACTCTGATTCCTTTTTGGTCTACAGCTCTGTCTTACTTCTTTCAAGGTCTTCAGGGCTTCAGCTGCCCCAGAAAGTGGAACAAAAAAGCATGCTGAAAACATTGAAAAAGAGGTCTGGAGGAGAGAAATGAAAGGAGATGAGTAGGCGTGGGAAAAAGAGACAGAACAAGCACAGCTGTAGAGTCAGAACAGACTACATATTTATTTTCTTTAAAAAGGTAAGTGGTTATGTTTTGAAAAGCTCCTGCTGTTCTTCCTTCCAGAAGTAAAGCCCTTTATTTGAGCTTTTTTCATTCTCCTGACTCTTTTTTTCTTTCTCTCACTCTCTGTATTAAAGGTTTAGGATGTGATCTTTCAGAACATGTTGGATTTTTGGGCCCTTGGATGAGAGTGGCTTATTATGTACGTATTTGCATAATGAGTTAATTAGGCATAATATGTGGTTAAAATTAACTACACTGCACTCTTTTTATAGAAAGTCAGTACAGATTTCTACAAAGTGTCTCCTCAGACACCCTCTTGGGGGCCTGTTAGGATTCCCTGCCCACTTTCACATGTCACTAATTTCTGGTGATTAATTTGTGAACTCTGATGCTTCATCTATGCAGATTATACATACAAACCCCCCATGCTCTGGAATTTTAGGGTTATGTAACAATTTAGTTTTATGTTTATTAAAAAAGAGGGAAAGAAATTCAGTCCCAGGTGATTATAATTGAAGGATTTGGTAATGCCATCAAAACCCTGTACTAAAACATCTGTACTAAAATGTACAGAAATTAAAAAGAAAAAAACAAACAAACAAACAAACAAAAAAACAAACAGGAAAATCCACCTTTTTTTTAATGTTTTCTGTACAACTTCTGTGACAGCCATGTTTCCTGTCCTTCCCATTGGAGATGCAATGCCACTGTGAGGAATATTTAAACTCATGAAGCTGTTTCGTTCTTTTATGTCCAGTCTGTGCTATCTCTGTGTTCCTCAAGGTGTTCTACATTGACCCTCCTTGTTCTCCCCAAGCATGGTAAGGTTGATTTGTCTCAACGTGTTCACCGATTGAGACAGGACACAAGTAATTGCCTAATTTTTGATGTTACCTCTACCATTTGAAATTGGCCCTACTTTGATCAGAAGACAACCACAGGCCTGTGGGGGGGCCCTTCACACCTCAATTATTCTATAAACCTCCAGTTATTTGTACTGTGGAATGTGTGATGAGTACTGATGCTGTAGCCATGGCTATCACCCTTCACTGGATGACAGAAAGTAGGCTGCAGACCTGGATTCTCTGAAACAGAGTTAAAGCTCCTAATATCCTAATATATAATATGTTCCTTGGTTCTCAGGCATGGTGAAGGACAATCTAGAACAGCAGATTTTTTGCCCTTTCAAATGTGCAGGCTTACTCAATAGTTCTAATATTATTATGCAGACATATCCCAACATTATCCTCGTGGCACTGCATTTCCAGTGATCTGTGTGTCGTGGGTCTACAGCACATGCACCTGCTATTATATTGTTTGCTCCAGGTGATGTAAGGAGAGCTGTGAGTAAGAGGAAATAACTTTAGCTGTGTGTCTTTCCTCTTACTGATCATACACCTTGCTATTTTCCTACCATCCCTTTCTCCTTCAGGCATGTAAAACTCCTCTGGGAAAGCACTGGCCACTGCCCAAGACAGCATGCTAGAGTAGATGGAGTGACAGCCTAATGCATTTAAACAACATCTAGGTAAGAACTGAATCCAAAGCAGAATATAGAAAGCAGCCCTAAAGGCACACTCACTATTTTTTTCTCTATTAAAATACAGGAAAGGAAAACCTGCTTTTAGTTAATTCTCAGTGTTCAGTGTTTTGTACGGCAGGAGAAATAAATGGCTGGTAACCAAAGCTGGTATATGCCACTGGGGAGGGACACAAACCCAATTCTATATGTTTATTTATACAGCAGCTGCTTTCCACAGGCCACTCTCTGGCCTCAGAAACAAAGTTGAATCATATTGTTTCAACACAGTGAAATAATTGAACACATGTAAATTGGATTGAAGTTTTTCTTCAAACAGTTTATCTAACAGTTATTAGCCCCAAATCTGGAATATGTGTATGTCTCCTGAACAAGAGACAAACTGCACAGACAAAACCACTGGCCATTGAACAATAATCTGTAGTTGCATAAAAATGAAGTATTTTCCATTCACCTTTGTGTAAGCTACATTATGCTAACTTTGCCTCTTTAAGTAGAGATTAAAAGGTATGATCATTGAGCTGTACAGTTGTTTAGACACCATAGAAAAAATTTCATGATTGTGACAGGAAGAATGATAAAATCATTCTGCAAAGGCCATAAGAAAAATGGATGATTTTTATATGTTTGCTGGAGGGTTTGCCAGGGTTTTTTTTCTCAAATTCTAACTGGTGGGTTTGGGGATTAGGCAGTTTTTCCCAAAGAATGGCATGGCTGCTGGGTGGAGCAAAGACTTTCCAATTTCCTGTATAAGGAAATCTCCAAGGATGAAAAAGAGATGTAAAAAGTTTATAAATTGGGTAATTGCAGAAGAGTGTATTAGTGAAGAGTATGCTATTGAGTTTGTATGGATAGAAAATCCACTGTAGGCAGAATCAGAAAGCAGCTGGAAAATTTCAGGAATTTTTTCTTTTCATTAAAAAGTATAGATCGATTGAGATGGGCATCTTTTGTGGAATTGTACTGCTTCTGAAAATACTTCCGCTGCATAAGATTTCCAATGACACAGTGGGGTTTTTTGTCTCTTTTCACACTATGGTGACAGAAATAATTTGTTCTGCCATCCTTAGCACACGTGCTCTTCGGGCTCTCATCTGGTGCAGGTTCCTCCTCTGCCTAATTCCCATCTCAGCTGTGAACTTTGGACGCTAGTTTCATGTGGGATTGAAAGCAGGTCTTGTGCCAGGGCATTTCATGTTCCACTTCAAAGAGGGGGAAAGAAAGAAGGAGTATAGATCAGTGCTTATGTTGTTAGTAAGGAATTTGAGTCCTTATTCTCCCCTTTCCTACCTACAACTATTATTATAGAAACCTAGCAGATTTCTGATTTATCTCAGATATTTTCACAGGGCAGGGAAAAGATTTTTTTTTTGTCCATTTATACTTTAGGAAGTTCCAAAGATGTGCTGATTGAACAGGATGTCCCAGTGTCCTTTCCATAGCTGTCTGTATAAAAGCATGATTTTATAACTCAAGAAAGCCTCTCTTGTCCACTAGATAAAAAAAAAAGAAGAGAGATAACATGGATTTGGATCCACAAATGCCCCGTTATAGTTATTTGAAACTCTTCAAAGGATTCTGTCCTTGAGAGGGATGGAGGTGTAGTGTAGTCAACCATATCACAGGGAGACAACCCAAAAGAGACATTTATGAAGGAAAAAACTGCAAGTAAGAAAAAACAGGTTTTCAGAAATCAACATGAAAACAGAATCTGCTATAATCATCCTGAAAGGGACAGATGTTGGCTTTCTACCCTCAGCTCGTCTGGTCTATTCTGTCTCTGAATGCTGAAGCTCACAATGCTTTTCTTTCCTCCAATTTCAGAAGTGTCAGACAGGAGACACTGCGCTGGTGAAAAAACTTATACCGATCTCTTGTTAGCTAACTGCGGTGTTTTGTTTCACAGTTACATGTCTGCACAAGCCGTCATTGTGTCAGTCATAATTACCATCTATTCAGTGGCTCCCTTCAGGTTTCATCACCTTTGCAGTATTAAGCAGCCAGCTGCAGGAAGCAGTCGGCTGCCCTGGAGCAGCAACCGTCAGCCTCTGGATTTCAGGGTATAATTGCTGCCTGAGTGCAAACAACTCCCTCCTTCCTGCATAAAAGACCAAATCCACTCCTTTATTTTTTTAATTTGGCAGAGATCAGAGCCCCATCAAGTGCACTTTTTGCCCAGCATAAGAACACAGACCCTCTCTTCTGCAGGGACAACACAGCCTGGAGAGGATGGGGGACTGTGCAGAGCTACGTGTCTGTGCCACCATGTTCCACACATGAAAATGTGGCCCAGCACTCCTAATTGGAAAGTGGCTTCAGCCTGCCTGTAAACCCCTTTTTCTCTCTACTGTGAAACAATTGAGCTTACCTCTAGCACTGAAGTCTAACTGCAACATCTTTGATGACCCACAGATGTGGGATATTACTCTCCCGAGTAAAACTTTGGAGTACCCATGTCTAAACTTACTTTTCAAGAGCTATGCTCTTGTGGAAGGACGGGCAGATAAGTCCTCATTTGGGCCAGACAGGCAGAAATAAATGGTAATATGAAGCCCTGGAAATTTGGAGGCAGTTTCAGAGCATTCCTGTCAGGCTGCTGCATGGTTTCACATGCCAACTGCTTTTCCTGTCTTGCCATCCTGTTTACTGTGTTTTATAAATTCAGCTTTGGCTGCATGACCCAGACCAGCAGGCCTGCCAACAATCATGTTGCATTTTGTTAACTGCTTATGACTTCTGGACAGTGTGCTGCTGTGATTGTCACACTCTTTCACTTAAACATATGGCACATGGAGACACAAACTACTCCAGCATGCTCCATGATGGATTTTTACATACCAATTGCAGATACTATTTGCGACTGCTGAGATTGGCATGGCCTAATCCTGGAAGCAGAGGAAATCCTCTACTCTGAGAAGTACCTGGCATGCTGGATTTCTTTGGCTCAATTAGGAAAGCCAAAGATGCTGTCAGACTTTTCTCAATCCTACAGCAAGGCTACCAAGCTGGGATAAGTATGTGTGTCATGTTGGAGAGAGAAGAATGACAATAAAAGCTTGGTGGGAGTAAGACATGTTGAGAGGCTAACTGAGGAGAAGAGCTATTTCATTTGTATCAGAAATGAGGAGGAATTTAGAGATGTAAAAATTCTGCCTAATTAAGATCCCCACATAGTTTATAACACATTTGTCACTACAACATATACAAGTGAGAAATTTTCTGAGGTGCTCCCTAAATCCTCATATGAGACTTTCTGAGATAGCTTTGAGACCAAGTCACTGTAAGAAAATGCAAAGCTGTCAAATATTAAAGCTAATGTTCAAATAAGCAAACAGAAAATATAAACCCCTCCAAATACCTGCAAATATTCCTCCAAAGATGCACAACCCATCTATGTGCTGCAGATGTCTCAATTTCCTCTCTTCATATAAGTTGATTCTGTAGTTTTGAGTCTGAATCAGAGAAAAAGATTCTAAGGGATTTTACATGAGTTTCTTGCCACAAAACTCCGAATTTACAATCAACATAGATATGGCCTGATGAGAAGGAACTGGATAATGATCACTGTCCCTTTTTTTTTTTTTTTTTTGATGAGGCAAAACATGGCCCAAATTTGAGGGATAAAAAACCTGGAGGAGAAATGGGTTATAATTTCATAGAGGCATATTGCACTCTTCAAACTCACATATTTTCCACCAGATTTGCTGGATTTGAAAAGATGCAAGACATACAGCAATAAAACTATCCAACTTCACCAATCTCTTTAGTGTTGAAGAGTTAATCATGAATCTTCACGTAGAATATCTGAGCAGCTGTTACACTTCACCAACTGCTGCTTTCATTTGTGATTGTTTCATAGTGCCAAACCACATTGTGGTGTGTTGGCATGAGGAGCATTAGTTTCAGATCCACTGTAAGCTAGGTCATGGGAAATATCTAAAACTTTTTGTGATTTCAAGCTTTTGAAGTGCTGTGATCCACCAGGATGTGTTGTCATAAGAAAAAATTTTGTATGTAAGTGGTCACTACTGACACCACTTTTCTTTATTTTCCTTGGTCTGTTGGCCTATATTCAGTCCTGAAACTCTCTCTTTTCCTCCTATTCCTTGCTTACTAGTGTACATTTCTCTCGATTTCTTTCAAAAGTGCATTAAAACAAATGTAGTTCCAAATGTTATTGTAAAGAACTGTGCCCGTCTAAATTTACTTCTTCACTTCTGCCATCCATCCCATGCAAGTGCAGTGTTATCCTATTGTCCCACTTTGCTCCCAATTTGGAACAAGCTATGAGCTTGTTCATGAGAGTTGTTTGACTTGTGAAGTTAGTGGACTGGAGTGGAAATTGACTCAGTACATTGATAGAAGTGGAATGGACTGGAAAAGAAGAAATTAGTGATAACAATTGCTAAGGTGCCCAACTGATCTAAGTACATTTCATAGTTGAAGAGCTTTGAGCTAAGTATGGACCAGAATCCCAATTGTGAATAAACTGGAATTGCAGGAAAGCTCAACGGAAAACTTTGCTATCTGCTCTTTTCTAGAAATACATCAAATGCACTCAATAAAACAACAAGTGTACATAAATAATCTGTAACTTCTGTCATGGGACAATAGGAAACTGTAACTGAATGGGTCTAAGGATCCTCTTACCTGGTAGTTAATTGGGAGTAGATGAGATACTCACAAAACATTTTATTAAACGTTTTTTATTTGCTTTCACCAAGATCACTTTTATGAAGTCCAGTCTGGCTCTGGATGAAGAGAAACTGTTTGGAAACAGCTGGTTCTTAGTGAGCCAAACCAAACCTGGACATAGTGTGATGTGACTGTATTTTTGCTGAAAGCTCACCAGGATGCTATGTCAGACAAATGCTCTCCTACAGTACAGGTGGCAGGAAAGGCTTGGCCATATGGAGAAGCATTGCTGCTGCTGTCACTGCCAAGAGCTGTACTAGATACCCCACAAAACAGAAAGAGGATTTACTGCAGTCGAAGGGGCTTGTTAACTCTGTTGGTCATAAGAAAATGAAAGCAAAAATGTTTTCCTTCATTAGAAGAAGCAAAAAGAGTGATGTTAGCTAAACAGCAGTCAGTATTAAGTGAATGATGCAGTTATGTAGGAAAGGAGCTATAGGAAGGCCTTATCAGTATTGCAGCCAAGATAAAGCAAGTATTTGCCACTCTGTCGCCTCTATCTTCTCTGAGTATATCAGCAGTGAGATCGTGCCTATTGTCACAGTTACCATGAGTTATGTGATTCTTTCACTTTTGAACTGGGCTCTGGCCTGTGATGCCCTCTGTGTCACTCACAGTTACGCAGTAACTGAGTGAATTTGTATCTGCAGACACAGCAATGAAGACAGTGACCTGCCAGCTTTTCAATTCTACCCCCAATCAAAGAGGGATTTATTTCCTGATAGGAGTGTAAAACTTCGAGAAAATGGAGTTTAAGGCTTCAGATAGTTGCTGGGCATCATCCTGTCTAAACTTAGACCAAAGTCTAAGACCACAGACCAAAGACAGCCCAGACAGGACGAGATACCTCAGACATCCCTCACACGGTACCACTGCACAGCAGTTAACTTTCATCAGAGGGAGAAAGACCATTTTTAAACCTTTCAGAACATGTGGGGAAACTTTCTTGCTCAGACAAAGCTGTCTAGGGAGCTGAAGCAAAGTTGGGATAATCCTCCTCAGAGCCCTTGACTCTGCCATTTCCTCATGCCCACACTGGTGCTCTGAGGGGAGGTTCTTGCCTGGAGCAGGCAACAAATGCCTCACAGTCTACCTGTGAGGAGTTTTCAGACTGACAGATGTAACCAGCTTATTGCTTATGCCCTGACTGTGCTGGCTTAGCCCAAGTCAGCTGCAGTTCTTCCAAAGAAATGTGTTTGCTAATGACTTACATGCTGTGGCATCTCAAGAGGTCATCTAGACTGAAGCCACTACACCTAAACTCCCTTGAAAGGCATTCGTGCAGCCTGTTCTTAAGAGCCACCAGAAGTAAAGATTTTGAATCCCCTGCAGCAATTGATTTGTCTGCTAACCTCTTTCCACTGTTTCCCTAAGGTATTTTAAAGTGCTTAATCTAAATCCTTAAGCCAGTAATAGCCACATGGACAGGATCCAAAAATAGCACTGACAATAGGCGTTAACACCAGTTCAGTAACCTTAAGCTCCCAATTGTCTGCATACAGCAAACAGCTGTATGATGGTCACACCAGACTGGGCTGGCAACAAGCAGCAACCTGTAGGCAAAGTTATGCCATGGCTTTCCAGAGGAAGCACAGCTTCTCATCACTCCTATTTCTGTCTAGGAGTTTTTTGGGTAAGAGCATGGACAGAAAAACTTATTTCCCTACAGCAATCCACACAGGAAGTTCAGGATTGTGTTGCAGCCTGAGGCAATAATAAAGGGATGTCCTGGGCATGCTCTGAGCCTGCACCAAACAGCAGAAGGAAAAGACCTTTTTTGCCAGGAAGACTGGCTGCTCTGAGGAGAATAGTCCTGAGGTGGGAATGTTGCTTCTGGTGATTGAATTAATTCCCCTAGAGCTCATTAGCATGTCTCCACAAGGCATTGTGTATGACCATATGGGCGGAGAGGTTTAGCCATGTCACTGTTTTCTGAATCAGCAACCAGCCCAGTGGTTTAATGTAAAGAAACTAATTTCCTTGCTAGACATAAACACAATCCAAATCTGGTTAGAATTAACTAGGTGAAGTCTGAGCTCTTTTCTTCACCTCCATGACATTTTTCTGTATTTCCCATAGAATGGCTCAAGTGTGGTTCCTCTCCCAAGCATTTCTGGGCTGGCAGTCATGCATGAGACTTTCCAGCACTTTTCAAAGCTTCCCTCTTCTGTCTGTTTGGGAATGTAAGGAAAACAGACTGCCTCAAAATAGATTTCTTCTTTCCGCTCTGACCAAAACCACTACCTGTTGGGAAGATGGCATTTCCCCTGCCCAGCCTAAGAATGGCTTTCTGAGAAGTCTGCTTTTTCAGTGATTTGGATTCAGCTGGGCTGAAGCACAGCACAGGGACAATATTTAATTCTTCCTTGCTATTTTCTCTAGCTTTGATTCACTGCAATGTAATTTTGGAAGCTTAATCTAGTTTCATCAGCCATGACTGGAGCTAGAAAACAGGGCAAGTTATCAGAAGATACAGCAGGGAGATAACTAAAGGAAATTTCATTTGGCACAAATTATCAGGAAATCCTCCCAAAATCAAGCCATCAAGGAAATGATGGAAGTACATGATTTCACTAAAAATGAACCCACACGTATACCACAACATACACAAACATAAATACACGGCCCCTTTCCATCCTCTGGAAGTCAGTTTGCTTTTTTTTCTGCAGCTATTACAAATATTTTAATGTATCCTGGCTCCAGCCCAATCCTCTGCAATTGCTGGCAGCCATTTTATATCATCCCTGTCATAAGTTTCGTTGTCACAGCAGTTTGTGCTTTGATTTTTACTACGCCCAGAACCAAACTCAGCTGTCTGGGGCAGCTCAGGTTTGGCGCCCAGGTCTAAGGGTAACAGCTGCAACATCTGCCCCAAACAGGTCTTTATCATATACTACCTGTGCCATGGGAGACCCTGGCAGCTGCCTCTGGAGGAGGGCTGTGCTCCCCAGGAGCAGTTTGTGCTGCCAGCAGCTCCCGCAGCTACAGCAGAGGCAGCTCACGCCTGGGGACCAAAAGAAGCATCATTCGGGGAAGTTGGGGTGTAAGGTGGCAATTACCAGTAATAAGTCTGCCACAGGATTGCCTGTGGGCATTGAAACTGCCTGATGTTTTCCCAGCCCTCTGAGAGCTGAGTGCCCCCAGCCCTCCCCACAGAAGCCAAGGTCACCTTGTAGGTGTTTTGTGGGGATCAGGCCCCACAGGCTTTGACTCCATCCCCAGTTTCTCTGGAGGTGTTTAACTTCTGGCACACCTCAGTGCACCTAATTGTTGTCACTATTAGAGCACAAGGACAAATTGCTGACAAAGAGGGCTGCATAAAAATGCACTTGGGTGCAATAGCTGTGGAAGTATTTCAAACAGCTTCCTATTGTACAACTCCAAGAGAGAGGCAAGCACGTGTGCTTTATAATTGTGCAACCATATCGCTGAATATGGATAGCACTTACAAGTGCTGTGTAACGTGTTGACAACTCTGCACACATAAATATGTATTGTTTTCCAGGCACAATCCAGGCAAAGGGAAAAACTGAGTTTTTATTTTAATTTCTTCTGCAATGTCTGAGCTGACTGCTACAAGTTTCCCTTATAAAGGAAAGTGGGAGTCCTAATGACTGAACAAGCAATTCAAGACAAAGCACCTCAGATCTCTAAGCTCAGCTCCCCAAAAAATTTCTATCTGTGGCTCAGATCCTATCAAATATTCCTTTTTATTATCATTATTATTATTTTTTTTTTTTTTGCACAGCTATTAGCTCTTGAACTTCCTAGTTTGTTCTCTACCTCTTTTGGGTGACTTTTCAAAATTCAGATCATTCCACAGCAAAAGCTTTAACCATCCTTTATACCAAGATTCCTCTTTCTTTTTGACATCAAGACTTTTCTCTTTGATAACTTCAAATGTTTCTCCCTCTCTGCAGCGAGTACTTAATTCTCACCAATGGTTTTGCTTTTCTATCAAACATAGCAGTAACACCCTGAATGTTTTTAATCTGCTTTGGCCATTAAGTGCTTTCTTTGCCTTTTTTTTAAAAAAAAAAAACAAACTGTATTTTTGTAAAAACCACCATTATTTGTTCAACATTGTTGTGGGGGTTTTTGTTTTTCCTAATTATGTAAAAATACTCTTGCATTTTAAACTCAATTAAAGCTTCCTTTATGTGTTAGCAGAGCTGCACAACAGAGGTTTTCATCCTGCGCACTGCCTTCGCTGACTGTGAAACAAATAAAAGCCAAGCTTTTGCATTTCATAACCTTGAAGTTCTCTGAGTAGTTTCACCTCCAGGGCTGGGTAACTGAATGTTTTCAAGCAGCTTAGAGAAAAAAATGGGGGGGAGAGGAGAAGGCAGCAGTAAACAAGAATATGATTTCAGATTTTCATGATTTAGACTAAACTGAATAGCAGTAACAACAGAAGTAGAGAGAAAGAGAGACTGTATACACATGATGGAATGGTTTTATAATTTAAAATATGTACTGTATTAGACTTTCAACATAAAAGGGCTAATATGTTTCTTATAACATCCCACATTTTGTTATTACTTTTCACCCCATACCAGCACAAACGGTATTTGAGTGCTGACAGGCTGGAGGGAACATGCAGAGACCACGTTATCTGTTGCTGGGGCATTGTTGCAGATGTGGTATGTGGCAATTGTGCTCATAGTTCTCTGCATTACTACACAGCAGTTTCAGGACAGACCTGGGAGCTTTACTGGAAAAGCAAATGCACTAGAATGGAGGTAGTGACTCATGAGTGGTTATGAGCTGTGCAGCACTGCTAGGATCATGGGGCAGGAAGAATGTAATTGCTCACACTAAATCATCACTGCCCCCTCTACACACCCAGGGCATTTTTATTACCACAACTGATCAAACCTCCCTTGTTTTCCAAATATTTTGAGTCTTCTAAGTTCATTGACTTTTCTCACTGCCCTGATTCACTTGCTCTATCAGCACCATGTCAAAAAAGGTCTGTCCCATCTAGAATTACCAGTACTGCTTTCTCTACTGGGCAAGTTTACCTTAAAGGCTGTTCCTTCAACAGTTGACCTTGTCTGACCTTGGCTAGCTTGTGCTGGGATAGAATTGCAGAAAAGTGCACAGAGAAGTCAGTAAGAGACAGCTTTTCAGAAAAAATTGGGAGCTATTTACACCCACTATACAAGAACTCCAGCCCAGACATACAGAAAACCCTTGATTTGATATGAGACACATTTCTGCATTTATAGAAGAAAGGCAGGGGATGAAAAAGAAAATTAAAAAAAAAATAAAAATCAGACTTTATTATATAATGAAGCCAGGATGTTCTTTAAATATGCCGTGTGTTAGATGTTTCATGGAATGTAGGTATTCCTGGTGGGACAACAGCTGTGAGATACTGTTTCCAAGGCTTGAATAAACTCATAACATGCCTGTGGTACTTATTGTCTGTGTTAAACAAAACCTCTTGACACTCATCATTTGAAATAATTCCTTTAGATTACAAATCAATTTATTAATGGATGTGTCCATATCTTGAACTTGGTTGAGTGGGGAGTGCATATTATTAATCCTGAGTCTACAAAAAGCATGTTTTTTTCCCCTCTTATATTATCTTCTTACAGCATACTGCAGTTACATGCATGCAATCTGAAAAATATCAATTTACAAGCAGAAGCTTGAAACTGCACAAGGTCATGGACCTCTATCTATGATTTAAAAAAAAAAGCTTACTCTTCAAAAAGCTTAAGAAGAAAGTGTGGATGCTAGTAGGACAAACAGTTCCTTATCCACTGCAATTTCAGATACACACACTGGAATCCATTGGCCAGTGAAAAGTATCCTGTGTAGTCCAGACTGCTTCACTTATCTCTAGCACATTTATGCACATGAACAAGCATGATTACATTCATTTACAGCTCTGGAACAAGAAGGCACACTGAGATTTACAAGATTTGCCTGGTGTGCTGTGGCCAGTCTCCTCTTTTTTCATGGGTTCAGCATGCCAAGACTGAGAGAGACAAGGAATAGATGTCATAGTTGGAACTTATGTGTGAAAACAAGGCTTCTCATCTAACTGGCCTGGAAGATGATATATGTTCATAGGTAGGATGGGCCAATCTCCCTCACCAAAGACATCATAATTTTCTTCTTTAAAATTTTAAGTCACATAGACCATGACTTTTGACAGGAGGAAGAATGAGATTTGGGGACCAGTCTTATTTTCACTAATGACCTTGAGACAAAAAGCTAAGGTGTGCCAATGTATTTTATTGCTCGTATGAGGCTGAGCGGCATTGTGAACACAGGCTCAGAAGATAGCATAGAAAAAGCTGAAGACTTTGGTGATCTGGAAGAAGGAAACAGGGTGCCATTTAGAGTGCAAAAAGTAACAGAGAAAATTCATTACATAGGAGTTTTTTGGTTACAAATGACATGGGAAGAAAAACCTCTTTGCACTAGAGGTTAACTGTGCACAGTTACACTGTGATGTGATTTCTGAGAAGGAAGTGAAAGGTATCAAACACATTGCATTTTCTTTGCATGAACAGGAATCTAAACCAGCATTAGAACATACATTTTTTAGTATGATAGGACTTGTAAAGTCCAGTTTGTGGGAAGAACCAAGCTGCTATATTCTGGATCAATTTGTGAAGTGCTTTACATAATTCCCCCATCCATTACTTCAAGAAATGGGCTCAGTTAGGAAAAAGACCCTTTCCATGCCTTTTTTCTTTAATGGTACTGCCCTCATCTTTGATCAGAGCTCTTGGCTGCATTCCTAATTTGTTGATTAGCTGGAAAGTCCTTTTGAAAAAGCTAATAGAATTTAATTATACCAGCTGTGGCAAAACTATTATTTCTGCAGAAGTAGCTGCACACTTTTCACAACTGGGATGGAATTTGTAATTATTGGCATGGGATCTAGTTGGAACTCTGTCACTAGAGTCCCCCAAGGTTCAATACTGGTCACAGTAGCTAAGTTATTCATCAATGACTTGTGGTTGTCACAGTGTGCCATAGAGTGCCTGCTCAGCAAGTTTGCTGATGACACAAATCTGGCAGGAGTGGCCAGTAGCCCAGAGGGCTGTGCAGCTCTTCAGAAGGACCTCAACAGGCTGGGAAGAGGGGCAGAGAAGAACTGTCTGAAGTTCAGCAAAGACAATGCAGGGTCCTGCCCCTGGGGAGGAACAACCCCAGGCACCAGCACAGGCTGGGGGCTGACCTGCTGGGAAGCAGCTCTGCAGAGAAGGACCTGGGGCTCCTGGTGGGCAACAAGTGGTGTCCATGAGCCAGCAGTGGGTGGCCAAGAAGGCCAAAAGTTTCCTGGGGTGCATTAGGAAGAGCATGGGCAGCAGGTTGAGGGAGGTGATCCTGTTCCTCTGCTCAGCCCTTGTGAAGTCACATTTGAAGAGTTGTGTCTAGTTCTGGGATCCTCATGACATGGACCTCCTGGCGTGGGTCCAGTAGAAGGTAAAGAAGATGATGAAGGGACTGGAGCACCTCTCTGGCAAGGAAAGGCTGAAGGAACTCAGCCTGTTCAGGCTTGAGTAAAGACAGGTGAGAGGGGACCTCACCAAGGCTTGTGAGTATCTGAAGGGAAGGTGCCAAGAGGATGGACCCAGGCTCTTGGTGGTGCCAAGCAAAAAGACAAGAGGCAACAGGCAGAAAATAATGCAGAGGACGTTCCACCTGAATGTGAGGAAGAACTTTTACTGTGTGGGTGACTGAGCACTGGAACAGTCTGTCCAGAGATTGTGGAGTCTTCCCCATTGGAGGTACTCAATAACCGTGTGGACACAATCCTGTGCCATGTGTTTTAGAATGACGAGAGGCTGGACCAGATGACTCACTATGGTCCCTTCCAACCCAATCCATTATGCAATTCTTCGACTCTGTGATTCTCTGATGTGGCAGTCAGCTGCCCTGTGTCCAGACCACCATCTCCCACAGGCTGCTCTGCTGGCCCCTGTTCCTTGCAGTGCAGTGAGACTCTCTCCACTGCCCTGTTCCCAACCAAGCCCAGCAGGAAAGCTCTTGGCTATGAGAAACTCAGGTTTCTCTGTCACAAACCTTCATCTCCAGGACTGATTTTCTAACATAACTGGGATGAGAGCAAGCCTCAGATGCAAATGGAACATATAGTGCTAAATATTCTTCTTATAGTAAACCCAGAGAGTCTACCCTAAAACCGATGTCCAGCACCTATGTACTGAAGCACAAAGAAGAAAAAGGAAGGCCATATCATTAAGCCATACTTCTATAAAATGCTGTGATACAGCAGCAATGACCTAAGAATTAAGACAGACTAAATAAATAGCCGTCCTTGAATAGTAGGCATTTAACATGCCTGACATGTTAAATGCAAAGCACAGTGGCACCCCTGTAAAGGTAGGAGTAGGAAGGATGATTATTGTCTTCAAAACATTTAATCTGTATTTCGTGAACAATGATTACAAAGGCTGCCCATTCAGTAATGAGATTCAGACTCCCTTAGTTAATTGATATATAGCAGATAATATTGAAAGAGATCTTCTTCAGTTCAGTGCCACTTTATACTATAGTTGTAGTAAGTTAAATAAAGTTTTCTCTGAGCATTCATATGCAGAGAAAGATTAGTTTGTTTGGATTTGCTTATAAATTTTCATTGGAGAGGAAACTGGTTTTGCAGGGTTTGTTGGAAGTGATGGAGTTTTTTAAGACACATGCCTGTAAACCTTTATATATGACATACTATGGTGTTGTGGTCTCAAGGTACTTCCCTGCCAGAAAAAAAAAAACAATCTTGACATATTTTAATTCTAGCAGGAAGTGCATTAAGAAGAATGAATTATCAGACTTTCTAGGAAGCATGTAGCAGGAATATAAAAACAGACGAAAGAATAACAGAAGAGTTTCTTACATAATCCCTGCTTATTTGCAGGCTGAATATTTATGCTTAGTTTTTCTCTTCCTGTACATGTGAATGATGAATTTAACATGCACAAAAGCAAAGGTGATTGTGACTACTCCATGCTAATGGCTATTATTCATGTGCAAATGACATCTGCAAGATATAGAGGTGATATTAATATTGCCTCACTTTTCCCAACTCCAACTCCACTCACTTGCTCTCCTGTGTCTGCAGTACACAGGCTGCAGTATATCAAATGATCTTGAACTCTCTGAAGGAAAGCTATGAGTTTGCTGGAGTATGAAGGGGTACCAGAGACATTTTCTTTTTGACTGTAAAACTACAGTCCAATTTAGCTAAACAGCTGGTTTTTTTATTTTTTAAAATTGTCTTGTTCTGACCATCCTGCACAATGATTGCCCAGAGATGCCATTTACCCCCAGGCTGGCTGTGTCCCAGGAGCAGCCTAGTCCCAGCAGCTGATGTGACTCTGGACACAAGGATGGAGTACAAAGAATGACTAGTCCCACTGCTGTGCCTGCTGTTAGTGTCCTGAGAGCACATGGGATGAAAAAATAGACACTGTTTAATGGAGCTGGATGAGAGCTTCAGCTGTCTGGGAAGCAGGGAAGGAGGCCCATATAGCAAAAATCAGGCTTGGGGTAGACTGGAAGGGAAAGGTGCACAAGTGAGTCTGCACCCATCTGAAGCAAACACATGGTACTGCATTCTTTTTGGCCTTGCTTTCTTTTTAGCAAATACCTGTGAAGCTCCCAGGCACCCCTACAGGCCACTTTTCTGTCCCACACCATCCTCACAATGGGGCAGCATCCTACTGCTCCCAGCCAGCACTGGCTCCATGGAGGGACGCTGGTTTAGGAATAATTGCTTTGTTAATATGGTGCCAGAGATGAAAATTCACTTCATCTCCTCCCCTCACCTCTCCTCTCTAAAAAACCTGCACACTGAAAATAAATTAAATTAAAAGGAACATGAAGACTGAGAAAAATCAATTACTCCAGATTAGCAAATATGATTCTGAAGGTACTTAAACCTTAGATCAGCCTCTTTCAGTGCATTCTTTCCAAAGCTGTTTTCACTTATGTGTCATGACAAGGAATCTAAAACTGCCACCTTAGCAGCAGAAAAGGGCTTAGTAAAGCCACCGTCATTTTATATTCTTGCTGACAGTGAATCATTTCATGCAGCCAGCTAAAATCCTCAAATTCTGTAAAAGGAACTTTTCTTGTGCTTCAGACTAGGGGAAAAATGTCAGGATGTTGTAGTTTCAGGGACAAAATTTTAATAGGGAGAACTGCATCAAATGTGTCTAAAATCCTGCTGTTCTGGTCCTTAGTCCTTCCCAGAAACTAAACCCAAATATAACCTTTCCGCCCCTTCCCGAGGTTTAAAATTATTCTGTTAATATTTTTAGCATGAATTTTCAATTCCTTCCTGTTTCCAGAAAAGCAGGCAGAGTTAATGAATTTCTTCATGTCCTGTGGAAAATCTGTCAGAGATTAAGTCTTGTGTCTCATATTGTCTGGAATTACAGGTGCTCAGTGATCTCACAGCCCCATGTGCTACATGCTATGAAAACACAACAGAGACTGCTAAGAAGAGCTCATCTTCTGCACCTCACGAGCTGTGACTTCCTTACTCACAAGATACTATAAAAGGACTTCCAATATAAATAATGCATCATCCTAAACTGAAATATAATCAGCAGATTATATTTGAATATTAATGCATGAGACGTGTACGTTCATCTCTATTAGCTGTCTACAGCTGTCCCATTTTGCTGAGATGTCTGGCCCAAACATTGCCTTGCAGCACAGAATGGGAGGGCTATCAGGGGTGTATTAGTGTGGTCAAACTAGTCTTAATCACAATACATACACAACCCCTGAGGAGTTATACTGGAGAACATTGAATCTGGATACTGTCCTCCATCCCCTCCCTCAGCACCTACACTCTTTATACACAATTTCTGTCTATGACAAAATCCCTCCCTGACTGGGGGGATTCACCCAGCTCACCATCACTACAAAAGAAATATGGGGGTCACTTTGTGTGATGTTGGCTGAATGAAGGATGGGTCCAACTGTGTTTATATGATCACCCTTACACTAGTAAAAAAAAACCTCCCTATGCTGTTGAAGGGCAGCTCCTCCTGGGAGCCTGACCTTCATTTTTTAAAGGACATTATTTTAGCTGCAGCTGAATTTATATAAAAGCTACAGAGAGAATACAACAAAAAAATCTGAAAAGAAAGATCCTGTTTTTAATATGGGTGTATGAATATACTCCACAGGTTTGTACAGCAACAACCTTGAGTGGAAAAATCACCATGCTAGACATTTTGTGTAAACTGCCCAATCTGTTGCTCTCACATTCCTCACACAATCATAAAGCCTATTACCTCCCCAAGGCCACAACTGTGATGAGGCTGGACAGAATATCCTGAACAATGAAACGAAAACCCTACAATAAAAAACAAAGCTAGGGTTTGGGATTTGTGGCAATATATCTGGGGCAGAGTCATTCAACCTGTGGTTGTAATTATTCTCTGAAAAAGCAGCAAAAACTCAGTCGTTCAGAGGGAAAGTCTTACGGAAGTCTAGCATTGTTATAAAAATACCCAAACAATATTGATACATAAAGATATCTACTTGTACAGAAAGCAGCTTACCCCATCACTGTAGATTGATTATGTAAAAACAGCTATCACCACTGCTGGCTAAAAGCAGAAATAATACTCAGCTCCTGAACTAAAAGGATTCACTTTGTTGAGTTTAACATGCTACTTGGGGAGATACTTTCTAATGATACTGAATAAGCTGGGAACACAAATCTCACTTAATTTGAGGCTAGAGGTAAACCTAAGCTGGGGTTTATAGCCTGAGTCAATATTCTTCCTCTGTCTTCCCAGCCTTCCTAATTCAGCAAAGATAGGGACTATCAAGAACATATGGGATGCCAACCAGGACATAATCAGAAAAACATGGGACATTCTGAGCATACAAGGCAGATGATCACTCAGAAAGATGTTGATGTCCTTATGCCTATTCATTTATCTACTTGAATCAAAGGAATGGAGGAGGAGGGGGAATGGGTATTAGTAAGCAGGGAGGGAGTCTAGGCATGATTAACAATAGGTGTGAGACAGGAAGAACTAGATTAAACTGATCCATATGCAAATGATCTGAGTCTGATTGAATCAAACCATGCACAGTTTAATGACTATGGTAAGATGCCTTTATCTCTGCTTGGATGTGTTCTGAAAAGAAGGACTGCTCCAAGATAAAACAGTTTAATAAGGAGGTTTTTCATTACAGGGTCGATCTGCATTTGCATTTCTCTCTCTGAGCCACACAACTTTCCTCAGTGTCCATTCCTTTCCAAGAGATTAGTCTGGTAGGTATTGTTGACACAGACCTCAGGGCATTGCATACTTAACATGTGCGTGAGTTTTAGCTTAGTCCTTCGTGACCTGGGTAAAACATCTCCGAATGAAGACTAAGTGGAAAAGTCTTGATTTTTTGCTTATCTACCAAGCATTCTTTGCCCTTCTGTTATTTTGAAGCTTTGTAAAATCTTTTCAGTATTCACACACTGATACAGTGAGAGAACATAGTTTGGGTACTTAGAGCATCATGGGCTAGACTCAGAATGGCATTACAGCTGCAGCAAGGTGATAACTCCAGCTTCTGTGAAAGTAATCTGATTCTGTGGTACTGTAGCTGAGGTCTAGCCCTCTATTTCTAAACTATGTGTTGGTTTCTTCCAAGTGGCTGCCTTTGAACACTGAACAAGGTACCTAGGCACTGCTTCCACCTCACCTGTTGTATGCTCTGCTTACTGTTACAGGTGCAAGTGAAATAAAACAGAGGCAACCTTCTTCTTCTTGTGCAAGTAACACTGGGCAATCTCCAGGGCTCTCAGGTTGATCACAGGAAAGACAGCTGACAGATGCCTGTGCTCAGACTCCTGCAGGAGTGGCATATAGTAAGTACTGGTATTCTCATGCAGCTAGGATTAAAGCTGTGGTTAGCAAAAGCCCTGAATCAGACTATATCTTATTTTTACTCTAAGGCATAGTAAGCAGCCCAAGTTCCTCCACCCTGAAGAGATCTAACATGCCTGGGACATTTTTTAGTGGTCATCTATGGATACTGTGACCTTCCTCACCCAGGGCAAAATTTTCCTGCCTAAGTGTTCTTCTCTAAAGCCTCTGTACACACTGACATCTGTGTTCACATATGTCTTAGTTTAGGGCAAATTAGGAAGGAAAACTCCAAATGGGGATTTCCCCAGGGAAATGCCCCTCCCCACTAACTGGTCGTGGAAATGAAAAAAAAAAAAAATTCCTTGGAGAGAAGTGGAAAAAGCTGTTTATTTAACAGAAATTGAGTAATAGTAAATAATAAAACCTCTTGCTGTTCGATGGGATGGCAAATCCAGGAAGAAAAGTCCTTTTCATGTGGTGTAGCTCGGCTCGCTCAGGTTCTTATCAGTCCCTCCGGCGCTGGAAAGTGCTGAGGCCCAGGCCCCGGTGGGCCACAGGCGTGAGCTCCTGGGGTTTGGCTGGGTGTTCAGTCCAGAGCAGGCTTGCACAGATCCAAGAAAATTGGGAAAAAACAAACAAAGGTCCAGGGAACTCCTCTGCCTCAGCTAGCTAAAACTAACTAAAAGCCAGAGAGAAGCTCTGTCCCGCTGTCTGTCCGTGCTGCAGACACCACAGTCCAGGAGCGGGATGTGTGGGAGTGATGTTTTTCCTTAACACAAACTGCGCGCTTCTTCTTCCCCCTCTCTTGCTCTCAAAGCCAGTCTTAAAGGTGCAGAACTTAATATATAACATAAACCAGACGATTGGGGATACCAGTATCATAAAGTCACCCCAGGACAACATACTACATATTGTGGACAGAAAGTGCTTCAGTCTCAAAGTGCTGATGCTGCATAGTTACACTCCAGCTAATATAGGCAAATAAATGGTCATCCAAATGCCTTCATGAAGAAGTCACTTTTCACAGCACCTATAGTTTGTCTGTGCAATAGGGAACTCTTGAACTAGGCTGGCTAACTTACTCAACCTCAGCTTCAACTTCAACCTTCATCCTTATATCATGAAGATGAGAAATTTCAATAGAAACAAGGCACTAGAACAAAAAATTTTTTGCAGGTATTTCAACAGAAACAATCACAGGCCCAAATGCCTTGCATGTTGGGAATCCACATCTCTTATTGCATATTCCATCATTAACATAGTTATTTTTTTTCCATCCCTGGGATGCTTCATGACTTCAGAAATTTCTGGTTTTATATTCCTTTGAATATGATGTATGCTTACATCATACATATATTTAGATTACTTTTGAGTTTCACTTCTGTATCTTTTAGCTTTCTTGACTCTGTGCTGATGTGTCTGCAGCTTTGCATTTCATCACTAATTCTGGCTAAGCAGCTACCAAGTCCTTTCTTATCTTAGGTAATAGTTTTTCCCTGTATATATTCTTTTACAGTTAATACCACAGCCATACCATCTTTCCTCACAGACTACGGGTCCCACAGCTGTGGATGGCTGAATCTTGTTAATCCAGTCATAAAACACAGTTATGCCAACAGTTAGAAGAGTTTTACTTCTGCCTTAGCTCACTTTTATTTATTATCATCTAAGGTATCACAGTGCTGATGGTTCAGGGGCAGTCAGGGTAACAGAACAACTCAGTTACAGGTGGCAGAGAACTTTCATGCCCCTGTGCCTTGTGAGAAGATGCACTCCCAGGGCTAGGTGTGAAGGAGGCAGTTTGGAAGCTGACACACACCTCCTTACCTGTTGCCATGGTCTAATGTGCAATAGAACCATAGAATCATTAAGGCTGGAGCCCAAGTCCACCACTAAACCATGTTCCTAAGCACCACATCTACGTGTCTTTTAAATACCTCCAGGGATAGTGACTCAGCTTACTCTCTGGGCAGCCTGTTCCAATGTTCACAACCCATTCCATGAAGAAACTTTTCCTAATACCCAATCTAAACCCACCCTGGGACAACTTGAAAACAACAACTCTTGCCCTGTCATTTGTGACTCGGGAGAAGAGGCTGGCACCCATTTTGAAACAACCTCTTTTCAAGTAGTTGAAGAGAGTAATAAGTCTCCCCGGAACCTCCTTTTCACCAGGATAAACAACCCAAGAGGGATGGATGCTAAACAAATACAGGACAAAAATACACTGCTTTTACCAAAATGCTTATCCTTGAAGAACAAGTAAATACTGACAGATGAGAGATGCAAAGGGTTAATGGGGAAACATTCACCAAATTTAACTTAAGAGAGCTAGCTGTAGTGTGTGCTATCTGCCAATGTGCTAGTAACAGCTGCATCGATAGACCTTGCTGTCAGGTTCCTGTGGGGGCAGCTCAGAGAGTTCCTAATCATCCCTCAAAGCATACTGTCTGTTTTTATGGATTAAACAGAGAAATCAGATTGCTAACATGGTGAATTGAGGTTGGATGCTTAAAATTAAGTGATGTGAATATTACCTTTCCTCCACTCCCACTTCCCATCTTCTACCTGATGGTGGACACTTGCAACAGTGTCAAAGGGCTTGTGAAGCTTCATTTGAAGGGAAGTGTTTTTAAGGTCAGATTTGAAGAAAGAGAAGAATGCAATTTTGTGACTGTGGCAGGGAATTTAAGTGAAATCATAAAGATGGGTGTTGAGAAGTGTAGTGAGTGGCTGATGGAGGCTGGCACCACCACAGCTATCCAAGGCATGATATAGAGTGGCTGTATGCTTTTAGGCCTACATCTCAGGCACAGTTCCAACCCTCCTTTGATTAGGTGCTGTCAGATGCCTCTTGGAAGTCTCTGCTCTTCTTGGGCTCAATCTGGATCGGTATTAAAACATGAGTTCACTCTGGCATCCTTTCTCAGGTGCCTGTTACAAGGAACAAATTCATCATCTTGCAGTGAACTGCTTGGGGTGATATTCTCACCACTCTGTAAGTCTAGTTCACCTTTGGTCTCAGTGATCTCAAGATCCAATGATTCAGATCTAAACATTTTCATTTTCTTATATAGACGGGCATCCCTGTTCCAGTGGTGGCCCTTCCCTTCCCTTCCCTTCCCTTCCCTTCCCTTCCCTTCCCTTCCCTTCCCTTCCCTTCCCTTCCCTTCCCTTCCCTTCCCTTCCCTTCCCTTCCCTTCCCTTCCCTTCCCTTCCCTTCCCTTCCCTTCCCTTCCCTTCCCTTCCCTTCCCTTCCCTTCCCTTCCCTTCCCTTCCCTTCCCGCACCTTCCCGCACCTTCCCTTCCCGCACCTTCCCTTCCCTTCCCTTCCCTTCCCTTCCCTTCCCTTCCCTTCCCTTCCCTTCCCTTCCCTTCCCTTCCCTTCCCTTCCCTTCCCTTCCCTTCCCTTCCCTTCCCTTCCCTTCCCTTCCCTTCCCTTCCCTTCCCTTCCCGCACCTTCCCGCACCTTCCCGCACCTTCCCGCACCTTCCCTTCCCGCACCTTCCCGCACCTTCCCTTCCCTTCCCGCACCTTCCCTTCCCTTCCCGCACCTTCCCTTCCCGCACCTTCCCTTCCCGCACCTTCCCTTCCCGCACCTTCCCTTCCCGCACCTTCCCTTCCCGCACCTTCCCTTCCCTTCCCGCACCTTCCCTTCCCGCACCTTCCCTTCCCGCACCTTCCCTTCCCGCACCTTCCCTTCCCTTCCCTTCCCTTCCCGCACCTTCCCTTCCCGCACCTTCCCTTCCCTTCCCTTCCCTTCCCTTCCCTTCCCTTCCCTTCCCTTCCCTTCCCTTCCCTTCCCTTCCCTTCCCTTCCCTTCCCTTCCCTTCCCTTCCCTTCCCTTCCCTTCCCTTCCCTTCCCTTCCCTTCCCTTCCCTTCCCTTCCCTTCCCTTCCTTCCCTTCCCTTCCCTTCCCTTCCCTTCCCTTCCCTTCCCTTCCCTTCCCTTCCCTTCCCTTCCCTTCCCTTCCCTTCCCTTCCCTTCCCTTCCCTTCCCTTCCCTTCCCTCCCCTCCCCTTTCCCTCCCCCTCCTCCCCCCCTCCTCCCCTCCCCTCCCCCCCCTTCCCCTCCCCTTCCCTCCCCTCCCCTCCCCTCCCCTCCCCTCCCCTCCCCTCCCCTCCCCTCCCCTCCCCTCCCCTCCCCTCCCCTCCCCTCCCCTCCCCTCCCCTCCCCTCCCCTCCCCTCCCCTCCCCTCCCCTCCCCTCCCCTCCCCTCCCCTCCCCTCCCCTCCCCTCCCCTCCCCTCCCCTCCCCTCCCCTCCCCTCCTCTCCCCTCCCCTCACAGATGGGAAGGATGAGTCTGTCTGAATTCAGATTCTTTACATCTGTTGAACATGACAGTTAAACTGCTTTCAGTCCTCTCAATTGTCCAGCTTCTATTTTTCCTTTTATAACCGGAGGAGCTGCCATTCACAATCACTCTAGACCTGAGGCAAATACTTAAAACCTTTATAAAATTGTGGTCTGGGATGGGTAAGGATTTCTTGGACTCTTCCCATGAATTCACGGTGGGAAACAAAGCTGTCAGAAACATCTGCTATTAATGTCCAGAGAGTGTGCTTCTGCTTTATTTGTGTAATTTTATTCTGACACCTTAGTCCCATGCCATCTGTACTTTTGCCCCTAGGATCAACACTGGATTCTGTATTGGAAGCCGAGAGCAGGTATTTATTGTAGGCTTTGAGCCATACCTAAGTGATGTTTGATCTCAATGCCATTATCATAGCATAGCTGTTTCTTTCTTCTTTCCAATTTTCTTTCATTCATAAGGCTGAAAGACCTTTTAATCTTTATGCAATTTCCTCTGCAAGGTCTAAATCACCTTGATATTTGGCAACATTGATTCTGTCTTTCCCTTCTTGATTGCTCAATCTTAGAGAATTTCCTGAATAATAAAAATTATGTCCATATATGCAAATGTGGTCATAAGGTCTCTTTTGGCACCTTTTCTCTATTTATTATATCTAATTTATATAGGATTTGTATTAGTCCAAATGTGTTCTTTAGCAGGCCCGATCCAATTTCTGTTTAAGTCTATGGCACTTTCATGATAGATCTTAATGGTCGTGGGATTTAGCCCAAAGCCTGGTGTATTTAAGTCAGTTTTAATCTGAAGGGCCTGTAATAAAACCAATGACTTTGATCTTCTTTTCTGGGAGTTCAACTGAATCAGAGACTTTAATTTTTCTTTTTTAACCTCAAGTAACTGCATGTTATCTGGGTGACTGTGAGGACAGTCCTCTTCTGCACAAGCTGTTCCTCTTGTTTAGAACAGTGCATAGGACTTTGGACTATGAAGGAAACTATTTTCATTACAGGCAATACATTACATAGAAACTTTACTATAAAAATAATTGTCTATTTCTACTAAGGCCTAGTAATTATATGCATGTGTGTATATATCTGTATATATCTGTGTATATCTGTGTGTATATCTGTATATTTGCACATACATACAGGGGCTGTATTGATGAATTAAGTTCAATTTTTATTTTCTAACAGGACACTAAAGCAGCACTTGCCCTCCTAACCCTTACTGGACTCTTTCTTGGGCTGCATCATGATGTCTTTTATAACCTGGGCTTCTCAAATAGCAGTTGTGATGAAATTTTTTTCCTGATACACTCTTCTATCCAGTAGGAATTGACTGTAGATTGCCAAACTGTTACCAAGTAGTAACAGACGCTGTCAAGATTGGCTTGATATGAACTGGTGAGCTAGAGGTGAGGGAATAACTTACTAACCATTCTTTTGAAACACATATTCCCCAGCACTGACAGTTTAGCAGAATTGCCAGAATGCTCATCTATTACAATCAGAAATCAGATGCCCAACAAGCTTAGTGTTTTAATCTTACTCTACCTTTGTTTCTCCCCTTGTTTTCTGTTTCCCCTCTGCCCCTAACACATACAAACACAGAGACTTTCTGCTTTTATAAATACAATGGATGTTGTTGTCAGTTCAGATAAGAGCAAATGCCAGATAGGATAGCAATATTTTCAGTCCTGGCAAATGCAATCATAAGTTCAGTTTATTAATATTGCAACAGTTGCACTAAATGAGATCACTTGGATAACAAAACATTTATCAACAAAACGCTGCCACCTACTGAAGTTTTGCAAACAGCCCAGATGATTGGATAAGATCACAAATTCACTCTGTCACAAGCTTATGGTCTTTGCTGAAATCATTCTGAGGGAAAAAAAGCAAGAATGATACCCAGCAGAACAAGACAAGACATCTCTTTCATGCAGTCTGTTCAGCAAGTGTCAGGGTAAATCTTGGAGAGCAACCTCCAAAGAGGAAAGGAGATTTGGCTCTTTGTGCTCAGTATGCTGTGGATTTTTCAAGCACTGTGGCTAGGGAATGCATCTTATCAAACACTTTGGCTTGCAGCCCATTATAAACTTCCAGTTTTCTTGTGCTGATGTTCAAAGCTTCTGTTCAGGCCCTACCAAACTGACACTGTAACTTGCCAGCTTTTTGTTGCGTTGCATCACCCTAGATTATAAAGGCTTTGTAAATAAATATAAAGAAAGTCTTAGTGATTACAACAAATCTTGTGAATTGTCTGTTGCAAGATCTCAACCAACTAAAAATTATCATTATTTCAGTATAGGAACCAGGCATGCCATGAAACAAGAAGTCCTGCACACCATACAGGTGTGTCAACCAGCAGATGATTAGACATGCAAGGGCTGACAAGGCTTTGGATAGGAATTGTGCCCACTTGAAACTGCAGACAGCACTTCTAGACTGCCATAACCTAAAATGGCTTTTAGGCAAGAATCTCATTTCCTAGTGTCTTGGGAGAACTGCTTTGTGGGTTTAGCTGTTAGTTATTGGTAGAAGTATTTAAAGGAAATGCAAACAAAATTATTCATGGTGCAACTATTTTTTTACATTACAGGTAGAAAGGAGTATTTATGTTAATCAAGTAAAGCAAACTCAAAGAGTCAGGACAGCATAGTTTAGGAATTACAGTCTTAGTGCCTTTACTTCATGCAATGGGTAACCTACCTTACCCTTGCAATAATATTCAGCTTGTGATTTGTAATGATCACAAAATTAATACTTCCCCTGGAACAGATAGACAACTTACAGGGCATGAAAAAATGTCTGCTTTTTAAGATGACTACAACAGAGCATTTAAACATGTGCATAACTTTAAGCATGGGAGTAATTCCATTGAAATGAACAGGACTACTCAAACATTTCTGATTTTGCATGTGCTCTGCTAGCTTAGGGGCTAAGAATGGATATGCTTATTTAACACAGTGTTTATCTACTAAGCCTATGCTCAGCATTAGCGATTCTTTTCCCTTTCATCAGACAGATACAAGGAGTTCTCAATTTTTCTAACCTCCTGGGTCAGTGTCTTGGGGTGACTGTATGATACTGTATCCCCTATGCTTTTTTTCTTTTTCAACCATTTCTTCCTAATTAGTCTCAAAACCGAGACAGTCAATTTCAAACTTTCTTCTGCCTTTCAATGCATTTGCATTTTATATCTGATGTAGAAAACAGCAGTTATAAACCCAAACCCTGAGTCCTGAGGGAGTAAAGTAGATGACTTGAAGCACTCGGTGGTTAGTCTAGATTAGGGGATGTAGTTGATATTGGGCTGGGGTTGGCTCTTCCTGACCCAATTTTGGACATTTTTTCACTGGGAAGCGGGATCTACTTTCTTTGGATTTAGCTCTGCAATTTCCCTTGGGTTCCGCTTCACGACTTGACTAACCCTGGATTCATTCTCTCTTCCTAATGCAGGAATTTCCTTACTCCTGTGATGCCAAGGTTGTTTCATGCAGGACATGAACATATATATTCACTACTGTTTTGGGAAACCCCAGCTAGTGGCAAGCCAGACCCAGAATCTTTAACTTTTGGCCACTATGTTTAACTCTTTTGCAGTAAAACCTACAACATTTTTTAGTCTTCAATGAGTTTTTAAACATGGATTTTTTATGATGGGTTAGTTATCTTGTTGTATTTGTTATGTGTATCCAGTGCCAGCTCCACCATCTTTCTTGCTGTGCAAACAGGGCAAAACCTGAAATCCCCACTGTGGGCCACCTGGAACTGGTGTTACCAGATATAAACTCTGACTAGTTTAGGTAGGCTTGGGCTTTAAGCTGTGCTTTGCTGCAGCTGCTCTCCAGCACAAAGGAACTTTAAATGGTTTTGACTCCACCTGGGGACACTGCAGCCAACACATCTGCTAGCTGGGGAGCTGAAAGCAACTGTTTAATGCACACCCTTGCCCTAACAAGTGCACAGGTGCAATTTTTGGCTGGAGATCTTCACATTGGTCTGTCTGTATTTAACTTCTGTCAGGATTTGTGGTTATTTCTGAGCCCAGAAATCCTGGCCTGTCACTCAGTGACACCATTCCTCTAATAGCAACTAGAGATTAATTCTTCCATGGGTATCTGCAGACTTTCCACAGTTGTACTGTACCTTGCCCCACATCCACATTAGTGAACAGCTGTGAGAAGCCTCTCCTTTTGTGATAGAAAATGGCTCAGAGAAGAGACATAAGAATGTCTAGAATGTTTAGGTTTCTAAAGACAAGCTATTCAAAAAGCCAAGAAAGCATGGATTTAGGGCCAAAGTCCCACTGCATCCTATTGAGGGCATGCTCACTCTGCCCAGGCCAGAGCCATGTCAGCTGCTCCCAGGAGCAAGACAGCTTGTCTGTGGGGCTTTCCAGCCCTCTGGTGACACAGAGGCAACTGTGCTCCATCATTAGAGGCTCCACGGGGATGTACAGGACCACTCTGAAGTACATGTGCCCACAAATAGGTCTGGCAGCCTATTTAAACAAGAGTGTATGCAGCCAGGCTTTCATGCACAGTGTAGGGCTTGGCAGGTTTTGCTTTTACAGATCTACGTGTCCTGTGAGTTGGGATGGGGGGACAGGGATAATTTTAATAAATAATTTTATTCTGGAGTCTGGGGTAGCACCAGGATGATGAAATGAGCTCTTTTTCCCTGTTGTGAGAGAAGTCTCCAAGCTGTTAGAAGAAGCTGTGGCTCTCAAACACAATTTTTAACCTTATGATCACTGCTTTGTTTTCCAAACCACTGGTGGGGTGGAAGGAGAGATCTTGTGGAGCTCCCTGCTAGGCAGCACTGTCCCATTTGGGTGGGGTCATGATAAAATGCCTATGAAAGATGCTAGCTCTCGGGCTGGAGAAAATAACTGCATTGGTATTTCTACAGTGGCAGATCTGCTATCCTTGATGTGTATCTTCTGGAAAAATCACTGTTCTCCACCTCTCGCTGCGCAAGCATGCTAACAAAATTTAACATCAAAAATCCATTATGATTTTCAATAGCTAGTCAAAACAGTGTATTTTAGTGTATTATTTCTATTCAGCATCAGTGGAAAGAATATTTTACTCCATCCAGATACAATTTTTGAAGGCACCACATCTAGAGGTTCTCTCTTGCATATGACCTACCTGGATATTTTACAAGTAACACCTTTTATGCATTAGATTTTCTAGTTACACCTATCAAAGAAGTTGATCACTATGTCATTAAATTAGCAATGCTTGTTAGTTTGCATTTTTTTGGTCAATAAATCTTTACCTATGAAGACCAGAGTACGATCTCATTTTTCATGTGGAAGTTTAGAGTGGAGCACACATGCAAATATTTTCTCTTTGTTTAGCATAGATTATCCTGAGCTGTTCCAGAGTGGAGGCAGGGCTTGTGCTGGGGAGAATTAGGCATGACTTGGCTGATTGCGGCTGATGGGAATAGCTCCTGGGTGGCTGTTACTTGCCCACTGAGCAGATTAGCTATGAAATAAAGAACTGCTATCTTCAATTCAAGGTTCTCACAAAATTGGCAAGTAGGTAAAGTTGTATGAAGGATTTTAAATCCTAGAGCACTATGACACTGCCATGACAAAAGGTAGGGCATCCAGCTTCCATGTACCTTGCTAGGGCATCAGATCCTACTGGACTCAAAAGTGTCTATAAACTGGCTGCAGGAAATATGGCTTCTACAGAGAAAAAAAAAACTACAACTGCCTGAGAAACCACCTGAGCTGAAGCAAAAAACAACTGACACAACACTTTGATACACAAGATGGTGTGCCTGACAAGAGATGGGCTCCTAAGCAGTCCAGACATGTCACCTTTGTGTGTCTCACTGTCAGGAACTTCTTCTGGAGGTGACTACATCTTGATAATTGTTTTTTTAAACCCAGACTGATTTTCACAGAAGCAGATAACACAAAACAGGCAGCTATTGGTGTCAATGGTACTCACTGGACATGTGGGTGCTCTATTCTTCTCTCCACTAGCCATTGTTTCCAGTTCCTGTCACTCTGGGAAGCACCTATGAAAAATTGCATCTCTCCCCTCCCTCCCTCCCTCCCTCCCTCCCTCCCTCCCTCCCTCCCTTCCTCCCTTCCTTCCTTCCGCCACTTCCTTCCTTCCTTCCGCCACTTCCTTCCTTCCGCCACTTCCTTCCTTCCGCCACTTCCTTCCTTCCTTCCGCCACTTCCTTCCTTCCTTCCTTCCGCCACTTCCTTCCGCCACTTCCTTCCTTCCGCCACTTCCTTCCTTCCTTCCTTCCTTCCTTCCGCCACTTCCTTCCTTCCGCCACTTCCTTCCTTCCTTCCTTCCGCCACTTCCTTCCTTCCGCCACTTCCATCCTTCCTTCCGCCACTTCCTTCCTTCCCAACTTCTGGAAATGTATGTAAATGCTACCTCAAATTTAATTATTTTTAAATGCAAGCAACCACTCACTGCATGTTCTATCACAGAAAAAGGAGACAATCATAATCTATTGTAAATTTTGAGATAAAGAATAAACTGCACACCATGGACATGATTTTTTACTTCCTATATTATTCAGATCCTTTAAGATGCTTCTAGAATGTATATAAGTTAGCTCCAACTATAATAACTATACATACTTTATAGCTTAAATCGTGTTACTTAAAATTTAATGTTATTTACCCTTAACAAAATGAGCAACATTTGAACACCTTCACTCTCTTCCTTACATTCTCATTTTTTTCTGAAAAACAAACATGGATATTGATAACCAAAAGCCATTACAGGCAAGACATATACCTCATTTCTGGAATCACATTACACCACTATGAATTAATTCTGCATTTTGCCTAGAAAGAATAAGCAACCCAGTCCACACAATTGATTCAGTCACTCTAACAAAGTCATAGACATCCTTCTGCAGACTGTATCTATTCTTGTTCATTCAGATAGGTAATCCATAGCAGGTCAAGATCATGACTTGCCAAAAAGATATGAAATGTCCTAACTGTGGAGTGAAGTTGTTCCTCTGTGAGTGCAGAGATCCACATTTGGAAGGCAGCAGTGCTGTGCAATGGGATGAAGAGAGACTAGGGCATAACAAATATGTAGCTGTGAGGTCCTCCAGCTCTTACAACCCTGGGCAGCAGGTGGAGAGGAAGGCCTGCTGTTCTCTTGTTTTCCTCAGACAGTGCAGCAGTGCCCACCTTGCTGTGGAAATTCTGCCAGGAGTAAATCAGCGCAGCACCCCAGGCATGACACTGATTTGCACTGCCCATTGCACAGTGTGTATAGGGCTGTACCAGTGGTGAACCCAATCCTTTCACCTGGATTTCCTGTCTCTTCTCACTACAGATGCTCCAGTTTAACTAAATCAACATTTATATTACTTCAATGAGTTTTTTAATTTATATGGAGCCCAGTGTTCTCCACTTGGCACCGCATGAGTTTGTTCCCATTTCACGAAGCCAGCATCTAAATAATCTGTAAGCCAGCATTGTAACTTCCCTGCTCTTTGGCATGTGTTTAAAAGCTGCACTACACAGATTTAAGGCTGGTGAATGGCAAAGAGATTAAATTTTCAAGTGCCAACTCATCACATCAGGTTGATACAATTCCCACTGTGTTGCTGAATTTACTTGAACCATTTATTATGGTGGGGCTAAGGGGAGTCTAAGAAAAATGGTTTCTTTACCAAGACAGCAAATAAGGAAATATGTGTTTTAAAGTGCAAACACTTTATTCTGAAAAATTCAGCATTGTGTCTTGTGTGATGTATTCCCTGTCTGAAAATTGCATAACTATGAATGTAAACTATGTATATGTGTGTGTGTATTTGTGGTTTCATTAAAGGAAGCTCAGAATGAGACCTTAGAGAGCTGGGCACCCACGGAATCTACTAGGTGGAAATAATGTTTGTGATCTTTCCTATTGATGAGTTAGTAAACCTCAAGAGTTCCAGGAGGTCAGTAATAAGGCATTCTCAGACTGCATGCCATGAAGACAGGGAGAAAGACCTGCACTTCTGTAAATGTGCTCCTTTCTTCAAGTAATGGCCCATGAGATGGGAACACCCTTGTAACAGCTCAAGTCACCATTTCTGGGGACAACTAGCAGGTTTCAACTCATTTTCATACTAGAAGCTTAAGGGATAAAAGCCCCAACAACCCAACCCTCCATCCCCTGCCTTCTCCTGCCAACAGCTTACTGCTGGGTCAGGAAAAGATGATTAAAATTATGGAGGTCCTCTGCTCCCAACTGGAAAGACATCTGCTTAGCCACAGGATGTCATATGGGGCTTTGACTGAGGAAAGCTGCCAGTCAGGTTTGGGTTCATAACTTGCAGATACCAAAGACACGTGTGCTAACAGATACTCCAGCTCCTGCTATATCGTTTACAGTATTTGCAAACAATGCAATATAATGCAGGTATATCCTGATCCTTCAGGAAAGAACAACATTAGAGGAAGAACAACATTTAATCAGGAAAGAACAACATTAGAGGAAGCACTGGGGGACCGGTTCTGCTTTCCAACATGTACGTACCTCAACCTCCATTAATTTCAGATGGAGTCACATGTGTGTATCCTGAGGGAGTAATTGCATCCTACATCAGCTACAAGTGACCGAGAAAGGGAAAATAATCGGCCTGATACTGGTCATTTGGACAATGTGTATTTGATGTGTCAGAGTCGTTCCAACCTTCCAGTTACCAGATGTCCGTAAAAATTCATAGCAGGCTATTAAATTTAGCAGATCCCATCTTAATTAGATTAGCTTCTGCTCAGCATGACAGCAGAGTATTTCACTGATGGAGGATTTATAAAGATTTCTGGTGGGAATTCTTTATGGAAGATGTAGTCTTTTATCCAATGGGATTTACAAATGGAGAGGGGGGAGGGAGGAGAGAAAGCCCTGATAAGGACACACAAACATTGTCATGGCATGTTAAAACATAAATGGGAGCTTTTATTTTATGGATGTTCTCTTTTTATTTCTCTTTCACAATACGGACAGGCAGCATGAGCATTTTTTGTGTCCTTGCATTATCAGGCCCAGCTAACATAATGGCATACGGGTGGTGGAAAACTACAAGCAAATTCTTGTTGTCAAATTCCCTCCTAAAACTAGCACCAAAGGAGTACTCAACATTCAGTTGCCTGTCAGGTCATGAGTTATTTTTTCACCTACAGGAAACAGAACTGTACAGTTTGTCTTGGGCTGGTTTTATGTGCTGCAATCCAGCATCTATCCATCCATTGCCCTTCTTTCTTTAAGGTCATTGGGAAAAAAAAGACAGAAACCCCCCCCCAACAACCAACAAGCCCACTTTCTTATTAATTCTGCCTCTGTCCCAGTGCCAGTGATTTTCTGGTTTTCTCTGCACAGGTTTTTATGGAAGATATATACCGTTAATGGTGACACTGGTGTCAGTAACAGAACGTGAGCAGCAGCAATGCCTGCGCTCTATTCCCAGAGTGTAGATAACTTCATAAAGAAAAAAGGTGGGTGGAGGGGAGGGGAGATCTGGATAATTTTTCTTGTCATTTGATTCACCACTGAAAAGGTCACTCCCTGTAAGAAGAGACAGTCTTCTCTCTGAGATGTCTGGGGGAGGAGCAGGAATGGCAGAGCCAAAATGGGGGGGACCCTTGCTACCGTGCAGCTTTTGTGAGGTGGCAGAGCAGCCCTTCTGAGCACAAGGGCATGCAACGCCCAGAGTATGCATGCTGGCAGCTGATAAAAACAGAAAGGGTCCATCCCTTGCTCACGCTGCGGGCTGATAGCATTCACATCATACACCGTTTGTTACTAGGCAACTGATTAAATATACGTGCTGGTCCTTCAAGCAGTGCTTGCAATTAATTAACCAAACCATTTTCATTTTGACTGTCTTCCGTCCTCCCCTCCCCACCACCAACCACCTTCCCAAAAGCTGACACCTGACACAAGCGAGAGGGATTTGATGCTTCTCCTGATCTGTGGTGTAATAAAACAAAGAATGGAATCTTTGCATAGTGGATGAGGTCTACATCTGGGCAGTGGACACCTCTGAGCAACCACTGGTAGGTCCAGACAGCAGTGGTCACGAGGAACAGACATTTTGCTTTGCTTTGCCAGGGTCAATGTAAATTGAACTGTGAAAACCACAGGGCAGAGTCCAAAAGAAGTTCTGCTGGCAAATCTGTCTGAAGTGCAATTGTATTTGAAGGATGGAGGTTGGGTCTTCTTCCTTGGTTTTAAAATTGGTATTCCTTATCCTAAAGTACTCATTCTCAAATTTAAAACCACTATGGAGTACATTTGCATGTGTACATATACAGACACACACATATATATAGTGATAAATATAAATATTTATACAGCTACTAATGTATGTGAGTGGTGTTAAAGTCCAGATGTCACCAACTCTAAGTGCACACTCATCTGTCATAGCTGTTATGCTGGGACTCCAAAACCAGGCAGTCACTGTGCCACTGAGCTCACAGTATCTAAATTGCAATGACAGGCAAAGTGGAAGAAGGAATCTAGACATCAAAGGTTGTTCAAGGACATACAGGGGGTCAGTAACAGGGCTGGGAACAGAAAATGGCTTTTGTTTTTGAGATCATATTTTCTAATAAAAGAGAAAAAAAATCAGTGAGTCATCTCACCCCAAATCCTCCCTCTAATTTTGTAATACAGTTGTCATATTAAACTTGTATGAAATAGACTGGAATTACACATGGAAAATGGGTAACTACAAGGATCCTGGAAGATCTGACTGTTCCTATTACACTTGATCAAATGCAACTGTCAGCTGCTTTGGCAGAGATCACCTTTGATGATTAAAAGGAGAGGACTACATTACAAGAGGGTTTGAGCACGAAACCACTTGCTGCAATCCACAATTAAACAGGAGAGGCTATTGTTCTGTTTCTGACTGGGAACAGAGTTACAAATTTATTGGAGTTCACAGGCTTGCTGCAGAGCTTGTCTTTTAACAAAATTGTAGCCCCATTCTGTATCAGAGCTTCCTACCCTGCTCAAAACCTCGAGTGCATTAAAGAAGCAATTTAGGGTTTATTTGAAGGGGGAAAAATAGAATGTCGAGTTGGGTTTCTTTCTTCCTTCCTCCCACTGGCTTTCTGCTGAGGAGGGAGGGATTTGAATCAGCAGATTCTCAATGGCACTGTCGCCTATCAGAGCTGGTATAGATTCAGTAGAAATGGGTAAGAAGCAAATAATGAAGCACAGACTAACTGACAATTTAAGGGGTTTTTTTACACTCTGGCCAGCAGCTGATTTGGTGTGAACCATCTGTGAAGCCACGCTGCTTTGTGCTGCCTGTGCCTTTGAGTCAGAACTGGAACGGTACCTCTGAAAAAAGCACTCTGGGTTTTTTACTCTTTTGAATGTGTCAAGGCCATTTTCCACTCCTGATGGGACTCAGTTACCTTGGCCTGCTTTGCTTTGACTCTGGCCTCTCATTTTTTTGGCCCATACTCCATTTTGAATAAAGTAGGGCTTGTGGCTTTTACCTGCCTTGCATGAGCTGGGTAAATCTGCATGGTGGCAAAAGCAGACCCCCAGCTGCAATCCTCTCTGCCACACATGCTCACAGCCTGTGGTGGTGACAACTGGCACAGGTTATCCCTTATGAGATAGCAGATTAAGTCCCTGTCCTCCAAAAAGGCATGGCTGCTTTCAGCAGTCCCTCCGAGTTGTGCACTCCTCCTCTTTAACTTTCACTGTGGCTTTGCTGACCTTTGAATGAGAAAAACATTAGAAAAGAGCAATTTCATGCCCTCATAAAGAGTTATATGTTACTAGGCAATAATGGAAGCAAAAACCAACCTGACCAAAAGATCTCAGCCTCTCAGTGTCTTTCCTCTGCTTTCTTTAATGGTGCTGCTGCATTTTTAATTTACTTTGAGCTCGTCAGTGGCTGGAAATCCCACCCAGATGATGTGAAGATGGTTCACAGTGCCAGTATAGGCCCTCCTCCTTAGCCCTGCTAATACACAGGGGTGGAGGGAGAAAGTCAGAGAACACCTGTATTTCTTGCAGGTTTCTGCATGCTGCTCCTTTGCTCTTATCCTTATAATGATTTATATTTCATTGACTTGTAATTATACCCACTTTTTCTTTTTTTTTTTTTTCCCCTTCTATCTCATCTTGGTTTTTCCATACCCATATATGGTCGGTCACCAGCCTCAATTTTTTTTCCACCACAATGAAGCAATAAATCCTGTGGGGCTGGACAGGAAGCCCAGCTTGCCAAGGAGAGACAGGATGAATATCTCCTAGAGACAGCCAGAGGTTTGAGTGTGTATTGTCCATACAGCATATTTCAAGGAGTGCCCAGGGCAAGCCTGGAAAAAGTTTTATGTCTGCAACAGTATCTCTTTCTGGAAAAACAGATTTTAAAAAAAGCCCACTGTGTATTTTTTGTTCCTTTTATGTGTGTAGAATTCATGATATATAGAAGTTGGTTCATCTCAAAATTTCAACTAAGACCTGTTTATAGCTGAAACAACTAAGACCTTTGTTTATAGGCAAAAGATAATTACATAGAAATTTCTTCTTTAGAAAATGTGCATTTTCTGTCTCTTCAGCTATATGTGTGCATATTCCTCAAGTTGAAAACTACTTCTGGGATCTTACTGCTCCAAACATCTTCATTAAAAACACTGAGCAAGTTTTATTAATACTTTCTTGGGCTTCCAAGCATGTCTAGGCTCATTCATGTTTATGCTTCACTGCAAACACTGGTGAACTCTCTGATCACATGTTCCACCCAGCTGCTTGCTGCTTTAAAGGCAGCAGAGGTCCTGAGACACTGGGATATTGTAATGAAACTTAGATGAGCTCAATAGAATGGTGGTAGATGCCATGCTAATGACACTGTGACTAATCTGCATGTTCTGTATGAAAATACATATTGTGGATCCCTTTTGAAGGAATCCTTTCAGTAAGACTCATGTGATATTTGTAGTCCAGAAAATCCACTCCAGGTCTTGGAAAAATAGTACCTTGCAGTAAGAATATGATGGTGTTCAGACACAACACTACCTTACTCTGCATGCAGGGACACTGCTTTGCATCCTGACACAGTGGTGAAAAATTTCCATATTTGAGAAAGCACTGCTTTCAGATATGAAGAAGAGGATACCATTGTTGCTGCTAGTGTAAGTTCAGGGGAAACAGAAGTAGAAGCATTGGTGCCCTATTATAGCTGGCTACATTAATCACTATGTCATTCAAATTAAGCCACTTACTGACATAGGAGCTGGTTTGTAAACACCAGGAAAAGATCTGGGTCTTTGGTCGTCAGTACGTGGGCAAATAAAATTCCCAGATATACACAAGTCTGGGAGTACAGCATCACTTAACTGTGCTCTCTTGCTTGCACACATACACAGCCACACTCCTAAAGGGTTTTCCAGTGCAGTGTAGTGTTGAATTATACAGGCTAACTCTACAAGCTAGCTCTATAGGAATTAGCTTGGGGACCGGAATAAGTCTAACGGCAGTAGCAGGATACATTAGCTCGCATGGCTGAGTTAGCCTGTCTGGCAACCACTATGATTAGAAGGCTTCTAGGATTAGATTGCTGGAGCTAACTCATGCAAGCTACCTTGGGTCTTTTGGTGTGATATGGTGAATTGTGACCCCCTCCTCCCAGCCCCCACCCAGCAAAGAGCACTTTGCAGGACGCAGACTATACCTACTGGCATTCAAGACCTGGATTCTTAATGGAACGAACTGGCCCAGCTTCACCATGGAAGTCAGTGGCAGAGCTACACTGATTTACACTGACAGACTCCTGGCTGAGATGTTTCAGTCTGTCAGTTGTACTTACCATGCTCTGCCAGTCTGAGGGGGCTAGTCATAGTCGTATTCCTTTTAATGATGATTCTGCTGCAGTTGTCTTTTTTTTGCTTGTAGCAGTTAAGGCCAATAGGCACTATTATGGTCTTCTAGCTTGGTCTTGCAATGATTTTAGCTTTAAGGGATAATTTTGAATAGCATTGCAGAAGCAGTAGCAGCTTCCTTACACTGCCAGACGTCAAGGCTCAATCCCTCAGTCTGCTTCCCCCATGTTTCAACCTGCAGAGTGTTATGCTAATTTTGCTTGCAGCTTCAAGTCAGCTGAATTTCCGGCTGGCTTCAACTTAAGCTGTTTTTATTTCAAATAAGGTAAATTACCCGCTTCAGCCCAGGGCTCAGTTTCCAAGCTTCCGTTCTGCCGGTTTTCAGGCTTCACTTCCAGCAGCTCTGCATAATCCCTGCAGAAGGCATGTCCTCCACTCCTCCTGTGCCAGGGACATGCTGCTTTGCTTGGCTGCTCCCAGGGCTGAAATCCTCCTCTTCCTCCTCCCTCTTCTCTCAGGACTTTTGGTCTGAAATCAATAGAAGTTATTTTTAACCTTTATTTAAGACACTTCTGCTAAGAGCAGCTTGCCAGTCCCTAGACCCTCCTCCCTGTTTGTCTCCAGACTTTGCAGAAGCTCCCATTGCAGAAATAGAAAGTGTGCTTGACAGTCATCCCCATTACTGGCTACAATTGTGCAGTACACCTGATGGGGCTGAGAGCTCCCTAGCAGCCCCATGGCTGCCAGCTTGCCTTTCCTGAGGCTTAGAGGGCTTGTGAAAAATTCAGTAGTAACAAGACTGTGATGGTGTGAAGGAAATCCTAATCTGATACTGTAGGAGAAAGTAAAACCAGGAGCATCTGTGGAGGCAAACTTTGGTGGTTTGCCATGGAACCCAACAGTACATCTAGTCAGATTCCTCTAGCCATGGAGCCACCATGCACTTCTTAATATATCAGAGGACAGCCATTTCTGCCATTGTGCCTAAAAAGCCTGAGACAGTTTCTCTCTAAAGGGATTGCATTCAAATAAACAATCCAGATAAGTGAAGGAAAACAAAGTACAGAGAGATGGGGTGGTTTCTTGTGGCCACATGGCAGATCAAAGCTGAGATATCAGTCTCCCTCTGATCTCATTAAGTGTCATGGCCCTATGGAGCAGGTTAGTGTATGCTCCTGCTTCAAGAACTTCAGGAAACCAAACATAAACGTAGAAGAAAACTGCATGAGGCATCATATTATAGCATAAAGGAATAGAATTTCTTTTCTTGTTTTGTGGAAAGCTGACATTTTATGTGCTGTGTGTTGGCATTTCCTGTGATATTGCCACAGGCACAGGACTCAGATGGATTGTTCAGGAGCACATTAAATATTGCTTCATAGATATAACTTTGCACACGAATCTCTTTTATGCATGTGGGATGGAGAGGCAAACCATCATCTGAGACAGAGATTGTTAAAATCCAAAAAATATTATTGAGGTGCTCTGCAGAAACTACCCTCAATAAGGGTAATCCAGCCTACATTTCTCTATGGTTCACTCAAACATATCCTTTTTGGTGCTATTTTAATCCCATTTTACAAGACTTACATTTGTTTTGGTTCACTCTTCATATGTGCAGACAGTTCATTTACGAATCCAGGATAATTGCTATAGTGGTGGATTGATCCTGTCCAGCATCCAAGCTCCCACACAGCTGCTTACTCACCCTTTCCCCCACAGCAGGATGGGGGACATAAGAGGAAAAAAAAAAAAGTGAGAAAACTTGTTTAATTGGTGAAGGAAAGAGAAAAAGAAAACCACAAGCAGAACAACCAGTCTCAAAGCACTGAACACTTTGGAAGCCAAGAAGTTCCTTGATCTTTCCCTATCCCTGTTTTCATTGCACAGCATTACACTTTATGGTGTGCAGCATCCCTTTAGCCAGTTCAGGTCAGCTTTCATGATTGTGTCCCCTCCCAGCTGCTTGCTTCCCTGTTACCTATTTGCTCCAGGAAGTGGGGACAAAGTGGGAAAAAGCAAAATCTTTGATGCTGTGCAGGCACTGTTCAGCAATAGCTTAAACATTCGTATGCTATGAACACTGTTTTAAACACAAATCATAGCACCATCAGGACTGCCATGAAGAAAGCTAACTCCATCCCAGCCAGGATAAGCACAGGTAACTTTTTAAAGATACTCTGCTTCAGAGAATGTTATAACCATCTCTGAATCAATAGATAGAGGCAACAGGAAACATAGGATTCATAGGCACCTCCAGAGAACAGTCCCTTGGATATGGGTTTGTCTCCTTTCACTACCAATGCCAAGATTTTCATTTCAATACCAAGCTTTCAGATAGGTGAATTGAGATGACCCCTATTCTTCAGTGATCAGCCATGAGACTTTCTCCTGTTCTCTCTCTCTTTTGTTATGCTATACCTATGTGGTTGTTATCTGTCCCACAACAGGTTTCATGTAGCTCATAATTTTACCTTTAAATACAGTAACTAAAAGTTAAAAGTTTAAGTCTCTCTTTCTCATATTTCTCCTCAGAACTCGACCCCAGAGGTTAAAAACATATATTTTTCTTTTAGTAGTGTATATTTTTACTGAGCATGTCTTATGAATACTTCTTGACCCTGTATCCTACCTTCTCAAATGTAGAGTGCAGCTTCTTTGCCTAATGTAAAAAGTGACCAAAAACCTGAGACTGAGCAAAAATTCTCAACTGTGATAACTGTTACCCCCAAATAAATATTGATTTTTAAGTATCAATTCTTAACAAAGACAGCTGTCAAAGCCTAATAAACCAAATTACAGTGCAATAAAATATATTTCATAACTCTAGTTTAAATATGTGCCAAAGCTTTTATTGTGTAACATGGAAAGAGAGAGATTCTACTCAGCCTTCTTGGTACAAGAGACATATTCATTAAATTTATCAGATATATATTTTACCAATATAGCCTCTGATTTCTCAGGCCCCAGAGAACCTTAGCATGAGGAGCAGAGGCAGAAGAAACCCAGCATTATCAGACCTTTTGGCAGCTCCTTTTATTGCTTCTCCTTTGAGCAGGGTGGGCTGAACCTAAATTTGTGTGGTGACTGGCCTGGTGATAGCCAAGGCAAAAACAGGTCATGCCATCTGCTAATATGAAATCACAGGACTGCAGTCTTTCCTTTATTGTTTTGTTGTTTTGGTTTTTTTTTTTAATTTAAAAAAACCCTATTTTTCATAAGTTTTTCAAAAAGACTGATGCTTTCTCAACCACCACTGCATGGTCAGGAGTCAGTTCCCTTGAGCTGACTGTACAGATGCATGATTTATTTGGGGATGTTTAAAAAAAAATTCAAAACCTGCCCACACACGTAAGTAGTTTGTAGTGTTCTTTACAAAGTGTTCTTCTCCTGCGTGTGTTTAATTTCATTCACTATCTCAGTTCTCTTAATTTTTTCATCCTCTGCAATTTCCCATGACACAAACTTTGTCACCTTTGCTCTTCACCATGGCCTTCAAATCATTAATAAATATACCAGGCATGTGTCATATTTTTAATCTTGGGGGTACCCTACATGGAAGTCCTTTCCATGCTGAGATAGACCATTTGTTCCTCCTCTTTGTTTCCATTCCCTCAGCTGTGGGCTTTTTTTCTCCCCCTATCCATGCAGGACTTTACCTCTCACCTTGTGGTTACTAAGTTTCCTTTATAGCCTCTTCTCAGGAACTTTATCAAAAGCCTTTTGAAGGTCTAAATAAAACACAGACACTGGTTGTCCTTTATCCACTGTTTTGTTAACTCTTTTAAAGGTCCTGAAGAGGTTTGAGGTTTCTTCTAAGACAGAGGTCATGCTGGTTTGTCCCTACTGTATCACCCTCATCTACTGCTCCTGCTTTATAAGAATGTCTAATGACTCCCCTGCACCAGGAGTGCTGCTTAAGAACAGAAAGCAGAGGGAGATACTTGTCTGTGGAGACTTTTCCTTACAGTGTTCTAGCTGGTTGGTTTATGCAGCCTTTAAGCCCTGAGGTAAGGAAACAGGAAAACAGATTAATAGACATAGCAATCTCCCCCAAGATACTTCTAGATAAACACAGCCTTGGGCATTTAGAAAGTTGGATTTATTGCACCTTAAAAGAGGTTCCTGAAAACCATGGCTGTTTTATTTTAAAGTATGCGGCCAAAGGCATGCACTTCTTTAATCTTTGCCACTCTTTCCTGATAGACAACCAAAAGCACAGGTCCCAGGGTTTAGAAACAGTTGTGTATAAACTGGAAACAATCTCAGCAAGCCTTTAGAACAATGAAGATCTCTTTGGGGGCACTGAAGTGGATTTGAACTAAAGCCAAAACACATTTCCAGTGCGCAAGCTGTACAGAAACAGACACAAATGCACGATTGATATTGGTAGGGTAATATAATTGCCAACATTTTCCTGGAAAAATGAGAATGCAGACAGTGATGTTTGAAGGTAGGTGTTTTTTTATGCTCAAAACAGCACTGAAGAGCAAACCCAGGCCTCAGTGTTTGGCTGGCACTGGAAGTCTGGGATCCCAGCTGTGACCCTTGTTGCCTGCAAAATGGCATTACCAGCGCACTCACTTCTCATCACTGGTTGAATGTACCCCAAGATCTCAACACCTACTTGCACTGTACTGTTGATGGGTGGGTTGCATATGCCCAGCTCAGTTGCATACACCCAGCTCAGTTTAAGTATTTACTTTTGGGGACCATTGGAATTTTTCATTCATTTTAGCTGAGCTAAAAGTCTTTGAAAAGATGGCTTTGCCATTCAGCATTCATGTCTTTCTTTACCTACACAAAGGCAGGAACATGTATTTGTTGATTTGCTTTTGACATGCGAAGGAAAGGCTCATAGTCTGAGTTACTCTCATTTTGTAATTTTTTTCTCCCTGTGTGATCCCATTCCCTCCCTTCCCTCAGTTCCCAACAAACAGGTAAGTGCTGTAATCGGAAATGCTCTGACTCCTCAAAAGTCTCCCTCCTCTTAGAGTTTGAGGTCTATAGCATTTTTTACCAAGATAAAGATAACAAGCACCCACCACCATGGGCTTATGAAAGAAGGGACTAATTTATACCTATAAATAAATAATTATTCCATGCCAGGTTTATAATTTACTAATGAAACTCTTACAGATTCTTTTACAGATCCTCTGACTTTTGTTGCTCCTTTTTGACCATGAGCACCTGTGAATTTTGAGTGCTCCCTTCCCCTTAAGGGTGGGACACCACAAAAGGTATTTTTTTTACTTGCTAAATGTAATTTTTGTTACATGTGAAAAGAAGGATTAAGCTCAGGCCTCTGATGCTAAGCTGATCTGGATTTTAAAAAAATATTCCAATATCAATGAGGTTGATCTCAGTTCTGAAAGGAACTGCTGGTCCCTCTGCAGATGCTGAAGGCTGCTAGAAAACTATAAACCCAGCACTGCTCATAGTCATAACTACTAAAATGAGTACCGTAGTTCTGGGACTAGAGCATGGGTGTTATAAGATTATCTTTTTTTCAAACTGATTCCTGCCTCAGACACAACCACCTGCACATGTAAAGGACACCCACACGTGCAGAAGAAATCTACTGATAATGTGTGCTAGGGATTGGGGCTAGCACTTAATAATATCTTTTGTCTTCCCTTACAGTGTGTCTTCACAAGCCTCCCTGGATACTCCTCGTCCCCAGCATTTGGATTTGGCTTTTTCTGCACTGCCTGAAGCACAGTTTGCTCACGCTTAGGTGATTTACTAAAGGCTGCATAACCACTTGGAAATATGCAAGGCTGTTTTTGGCAGTGCTGGTGTAGATATTTCAGTGCCCAGCCTCAGATTGATAGTGTTGTGCAGGGAAGAGAAGGCAGCTCTGGAAAACATTTGAGTTCAAAAGGAAGAAGAACCTCTGTAATCACTCAGGCTCTCAGGAAACCCAAGACTCAGTGGGACAGTTTCCTCACAGTTGGGACTGTCCCAGAAAATCAGTGGCATTTGAAAGCAAGATCACAGCCAAGGAAAGCGCAGCAGTGATGGAGAGGGCCCCAGTCAGTGAGTGAAATGGCTACTGCCTCTGCCGCAGCCAACAACTGGCAGGGAGACTTGGGGTTCAGTATTCCAGAAAGAACAGCATATTTAGCAATGTCACCTTTTCTTTTTGAAATATCTGTGAGGGTTTGGATCATATAATCAGCTTTTAAAATGAGTGTGGCGGAAGGAACTATTTGAAGTCTCCTCAGATTAAATTCAGGGCCTGATCCGGCAATTTCTTGCTTTCTTTCTTCTCCTTCTCCACCTCTCTAAATATACATATCCTGACTGACTCCTATGAGATTAATTCAAACAGAGCAACTGCTGGATTAGACCTTAATCCCTTTTCCATCCCTTTAAATCATCCTGAACGGCGAGGGATTGCCGTGTGTTCCAGCGCTGGCCTAAGATTCATTTTATTCTGGCATCTTGTTGTTTTGCATCTGTTTTCTGTCTTTTTTTTTTTTTTTTTGGCAAATTCTGTGTCTTCAGTTGTATTTGTAATTTGCAGTCTTACCAATATGGTCTGGCAATGGCATTTGTCTTGAGGGGACTACTTTTCCCCAGTCTTGCTCTGCAACAGCCAGTTGATTCTTATGAAACATCCCTCTCCCATCCGCCTGCCTCTGCTCGGAAGCTTCATGGGGTGTGAACTTTGAAAGGCTCAGTTCAGATTATCCACATTTAAAACCGCTTCTTTTCCAGCAGTACCCCCTCCTCCCAACCAGCCACTAGCTGCCCAAATAGCGGAGGGTGGGCTACTACACAGAAACCTCTTTGATACTGGAGTTTCGTCTAGGGAAGCGGCCGTCACCTCCCAGTCCTTCATCTGGGAATCGAGTTTAACGGGAAGCACCTCCCCGCACAGCCTGAGCTGCGGCGGCGGGACGGGCACAACGCGGCGACACTCGGCCCCTCAGAGCAGGCAGCCCCGCTCCGTGCAGCCCGGCTCCTGCCCCTGAGCAGTGCGCAGGGGCGGATCCCGGCACGAGGGAGGCGGCTGGCGGTGCGGGGCCCGGCGGTGCCCACAGGGCCGCGCTGCCCGGGGAGCGGCCGGGGCAGGGCGGCGGCGGGGCCGGGCCCGCCCGCCCGAACGCGGGGTCGTGACGCCCTCTGGTGGGGGCGGCGCGGTGCGGCCGGGCGGGGAGCGGGGCCCAGCCCGGAGCCCGGGGCGCGGGCTCTGCCGGAGGCGCCTGTGCCCGTGCGGGGCGGGCAGAGACTCGGGTGCTGACGCGGGCTGGCGTGTGGGTGGCGGTAGGGGCGAGCGAACGCCGCCGCCTCCCAGCCCAGAGAGCTACCTCGTGTTTCAGCCCTGCTGATAATCCAATGCCCCGTCGCTCTCGGCCCCCACAACCTCTTGAGGTCCCTCGTGTGGGGAGTGGGGACTGGTGTAATTTTAAGAGGAAACGATTTGGCCGTCCCTGTTGGCGGGCATGTAAAGCAGCCCGTGGCAGCAGTCAATGAGAGCCCAAGCCTCCGCAGGGGAGCCAGAGTGGACCGATCGCTCCAGGAACATCAGGCACACGATACAGGTGCATCAGGCACTAGAGGTATAATCACTGCTTCTGGAGGGTCTGCCCTGGCCTTCTTACACTGCCAGGCTGGAGTGCCATGTGGCAGAAGAGAGGATATAATCATAGACTCGTTTAGGTTGGAAAGGGCCTTTAAGTCCAACAATTAATCAGAAAGTCCAACAATTAATGCAGCACTGCAAAGTCCACCACTAGATCATGTCCCCAGGTTCCACATCTTCATGTTTTTACAATTCTTCCAGGGATGGGAAACCCACTAGTTCTCTGGGCAGCCTGTTCCAGTGCTTGACAATCCTTTAAGTGAAGAATTTTTTTTGCTAATATCCAATCTAAAACTAGTAATAAATCTAATAACAAACCTAAAATTAAATTAGATAGGTGCCACCAAAAGCCTGGTGGCAGCAGCTTAGTGAGAGTGTATGCCTTAATTTTCTCTCCTTTTATCACACTCGCCCTGCCTAGCTTTGGTGTGCTTTTCTTTTGCTGCATCCTGCTTTTGTTTAGTTGCGTCCTCCTGAAGATGCCTGCCTGTTAAAAGCTGAAAGATTTGAAATGATGGTTGAACCAGCTGAGAATTGTAGCTGGTACGGGTGTGCATCTTGTGACTTACTGAGCTAGGTTTGCTCATTCTTAGACACTGTTTTGCATCAAGTAGATCAGGAGGAAACACCTATGTGTTGCTGTTGGGATACCTATGATGGGTTTATTTTTGGGTGCCTCAGAAAACAGCAATGTGTTGGCCCTTCCAGCCGCATGGAAGAGGTACTTGTGGATTTCAGAGCTGAAAGCCTTTCTAGCAACAAGCTCCTGAAATAGGGAGGGTGCTCTTTGCTATCTGGCATCAAACATGTTTTGAAAGTGTTGTTTGCTCATTGTCATTGGTGCCAGCCCAGATCTCTGTTTGCCAGTGCTGGTGGCTTGGCATCACTGATCTAGAGTGAGATCAAACAAGGGGGAATATGGAGCCAGAGCCTCAGTTTATTTACCCTAGTGTGAGTGAATGGAGAAATGCCAGTGTTAAATGTAGGTAAGCAAATACATAATCTGTCACTTAGACTCATTTTGACACTTGGTAAGAATAACTTACAAAGCATCCTGTTGGACTACAGTAAAAAAGCAAAGACTGTGTGTATCTACTTTATCCATACGCTTCTTACTAAGGGAGAGGTTTGTAACCCAATCCATTAGCAAAATGAAACATGAATGTTGCCTAGCTCCGTATACCTGTCACCCCATATAACTTGCATCTCTATAATTTCCCTTCTGTGGAATGTGTTTATTCCTTCAGCAGGAAGAATAACAACTAGTATATGAAATACTTTAATTCGCTTAAATTGCTTATAAGTGTCAAGTAGAGATTGAACATAACCAAATAGCATCTCAAAATACATTTTAATACACCAGCTGAACCATTGAACAATATAGAATAGCCAAAGTCTATACATGTATTTTCAATATTCTTTTATTATATGTAAGATTTTTTGGTTGTTACATGCTGACAGGATTCTTAGTAGCTTGACACAACTGATTTATTTTTTTTCCTGGGGAACATTTGTAGGGGGTAAAGGAGCAACTCAGTCCATCAGGGAAATTGGGAGCACTGATCTTTTGCTCCTGATGAGTGTGGTCAAGGTATACTATATTTCACCATTTCCAATTTGTATGTGTAGAAGTAGTAGAATTACTTTTAGCTTGTATCTGTGAATCACTCTTTTAGTGTGAATTTGAAGGTATGTCCTGTAAACTCTGCTGCAGGCACCTGACAACTGTGTTTTCAAGTAGGGAAATATTTAACCATCAGATAATGCTGTGTTTAAATTATTTAAGTAGTTCGTTTGATTATTCATGTTTTTTTCTGCTGAGTTTCACAAATAGTCTTTTGAATGAATTTACTACCAGCTATTGAAACAGTAGCATTTAAGTAAATACCACACAGTATTTTTGCAAGGCTACTTTCTGTTTCAAAAGTCTAAATATTGAAGCAGAGACTTGATTCAAAATGTCTCATTTAGCTAACCAAGGAAAAGAAATATCTGCTCTCTGTCTGGTATTCTGAGTTTTAGCATTCTTTTGATTAGTCTTGCAATGAATTACTGTGGACAACAAATAACTCAGGCAATAATTTCAAATGAATAACTGAGAAACAACAATGTCTGCAGATAAAAAAAGGACTTTTTAATTGAGCAAGTTATTCACTGTGAACTATCCACTCAGCCATTACTGTGCACTTACTCTTCTTCATGTGGGGCTTTGGAAAACATTAGCACCTTGCTCCTATCCTTGCAGGATAGATATGGCTTGTTGCATGTCAGACCAGTGGTTGGGTAAGACATCCACAGTGAATGGTTTCCAGGATTTTCCTTCTAGGCCAACAGTTTTTAAACACCTTTCAAAGTGCTGTGAAAGTGGTTCAGTTTTTCATTGGCCTCTGAATAATAAGTTGCAGGAACCCTGTGATTCACAGTGTCTTCCTCTGTTCTTCTGAAGGTGGAGTCCGGGGTTGGAAGGCAGTTTCTTTTTGGATTTCCTTCATGGTTGAAATTTGTTAACAAGAACTTGATTACTGCAGTGGAAGTAACTTAGGAAGTAATGGCTACTTCTGGCTATTTACTGAAGCAATCAATTGCACTAATAGTGTAGCAGCAATCCCCTGCTGCTGCTTTAGGTGTTCTTCCAATTTCAATAGCATTTCTCCCCTGCAGAGTGAAGGATCTTGCAGCAAAAGGCATTGCATGCTCCAGGCATTTTATCAGGCTGTGGTTGGGTGACAACAGCTTTGTTACACCTCAAACAGACTCTATGGGAGATTTACAACCTTCCTCAACTTCAAAGCTGAATGGTAGCTACCTGCATATGTCCCTGACTCTTTGCTTGGTCTGGGATGCTCTGTTTGTGTATATCAGGAACATGTTGAATGCTATTGAGTGAGGTTGTGGCAAGTGCCTTTGCCTGTTGAAGGTCAAAAATTACATTTTTGAGAGTGTGATCAGACCACAGTCAGAAACAGGAATATATTTTTACGAGAAGTGTGCGAGTATGAAGCAAAAAGTCTTGCTGTGGTACAATGGCTGTAGGCAATAGTAGATGGTTCAAATGAAGGGCAAAGTGATGATAATCAAGATGACTTTTTATTTTAAAGCGTGTCTTTCAGTTGGGTAATCCTATGCACTTTTTTTTTCAATTGTGTTTAATTTTCTCCTTTATATTCTGCAGAGATTGTGTAGAACAAATTGTTACATTTCTTTCTCACCTCTCAGGTGCTGCCAAAGGCAAATTACCTTCATCCCAGCATTTTTACATAGTGAGCTTTGTCTGGAATTGAAGAAAAGAAAAAACTGAAATGAACAGCTCACTGTGACCATGCAGCTTGAGTCAATTGAACCATGTCAGATGGGAAACTATTCTTAGTGGTCTTTCTGTGCAGTTGGCTTATCTCCCAAGGAGGAAAGAAACCGTTTTTTTTTGGGTGGGCACTTCACCTTTCACCAGGAGATTTACTTGACCTCTTTTGCTGCTCTAATGCACTTGTTCTCTCATGTTTTTCATGTTATCTGTGCCAATAAAAGTGCTGGATTTCACAGAATGAAGACAAGCAAACAAGGTAATCACTGAGGCCTTTATCAGTCAGTTCCTCAAAATTAAACTGAGCAACATTTATCTAGGAAAACATAGCATTGCTCTGCCTGGCGAATTTCCATTACTCTTGCATAATGTGGATACATTTGGCATAGACATACCATGAGGTTCAAGTCTCGGGAAAGGATGCCAAGTAGTCACATCTGCTGGCTTGGGTGCCAGAGCAAACACTCCGCGTTGCCTGAGTCAGGGCTTATGCTTCTTTTGGAGTTCAGAAGAATAGTGGAGGGAAAATTGTCTGTGTAAAGGAATTTCAGCTGAATGTTTATATAGCTCTCAGATTTCTTTGTGCTGCTCTGAGGTCTCAGCACTGATTATCACCTAGATAACTGTTCCCCCAACACCAAGATGGCTCTTTCAAGATCAGTGAGACAATATGCTCGGAAAGCACTAGGCTGATAATTTAATGTGACTTTTATGAGACAAAGATGTGGAATTCTGTGTTGTATTACTTGCAAGATCCCACCTATTTGTAAGTCATGGTGCATGCAAGTGATTGCTCTGAAATCCAAAGAAGCTAAATTTCCTCATAGTCCCAAGAACACTGCTGCAGTGGGAGGAAATGCCGGTAGTTTTCTCTCATTCACAATTGCCTAGTTAAGCTCATGTACAGTCATATCACAAGCAAAACTACTTTTTTATTTTTTAATTCTTCCTAGGGAGCAAGAATTGGACACAACCAATCATTTGTTAACTAAATTCCCCATTTGATTTCATAACTCCTGAGAAATGGTGTAAATGGCTTGCCTTACAGATAGTAGGGACTCACATATGTCCTGACTATTGCTGAATGCAAAAGTGTAATAACACAGTTCAGTATGATAAACTGACATTGAGAAAGTAGCTGTTTTCTTTGCCAGTGGAAGTAAAAAATATACAGTGAGAGGGTTTAAAAAAGTCAATATAGAACTTACACATCTCCTATGCCAACAGCAACAACAAAAAAGTGTGCAGGTTAATGGCTGGAGGAAAGGTAAGGCTGGGGAAGTTGTCACAGTTCAAAACTAAGTATAGAAGATTGCCACAACTATCTCAAGGTATGTGTATCTGAGATTAATTGCTCAGATCCGTTGCACTCCTGTAGGCCTTCTGAAAACAGAACCAGCTGTAGGAGAATTACCAGGTAGATACTACCCAGCATCACTTCACTATAGCAGGGCTGCCTTAAGATGATAATTTTACAAGAATGAAATAGAGCATGCACCACATCACAAGCAGCAGCATCATGTAGATTTTGAGGGGAAGAGTCAAGGAACATTTGAGATGTTTTCCCTTAGGAGGACTTCCCTAGAACATTTTGTGGATCATAAGCTGCAGTTTTACTTCTTCAGGCCTACTTCTGCAACATTTCCTTTATCAGTTAAAGGCACAGATGTTCATGAAGCTTAAATTTCAGAATGACAAGCACACATTTTTCTTAAACAGCCTGAAATAGGTATGTCCAAGTGTTCCTGGCAAAAATGGCTGATAGCCTTGGAACTGGAAATGAACCATGCCACCTGAGTCAGACATATCCAGCAACTTCTGTGAGAGCTGGATTTAACACTTGGAAAGCACATTTTAGCAGTGACACATGGGTTTGTGTCTCATACAAAAATAATTAATTTGTTCAGATATTTAATGGTATACTTTACTAGAAGCAAGCATAGACTCCATCCATGTGATACATCATTTGCTGCAAGCAATTTACGCAGATGTTATTCTGCACTTCAAAAGGGAAGTTCAGCCAGTGTCTTCTGTGGGATATACTTTGTTGTAACTCTTTTCAGCAGGGATCAGCACAGATCTGTGATAAAGAGAGGCATTTGACTGTTTAATTCAGATTTTGTCTGAACTAGAGGAGATGACAGACATGGTCAATGTTTAGAGGCAGATGCAGCCCAGTCTTGGTGGGTGGGTAGAGGAACAATGCAAGTCCTATCATGGTAAGCCTGTCTGTGCTTGGTGCTTTAAGCAGAACCAATGGAAGGGGCTATGTTACTTTTCTGAATCCCTGTGCTTATTTATTTCTCAGTAAGCAGATCTGTGGATGTTGTCAGGAGTTTACTCTCTTTGGCTGACTTCTTCCAAATGTGATCTGGATCTGAAGCATTCAGCTTCCTCCTGAAATTAAATACATGCTTTTTAATGCACTACTGAAACCTGAATAAGCTGTTTAAAGAAAAGTTTGTATATTAGTTCTCAGTAGGCAAGTTAAGTTTGCAATGAGCACAGATCAGGCTGTTCAGGGCTTTTTCTGGTTGGATCTTGAAAACTTCAAAGCATGGAGACTGTGCAGCCTCTTCACTTTCATGGAGAAAGGACACTTTCCATAGTTCAATTTGCTACCATCAAAGGTAGAAGCTCCACAGACCTTCAGCCAGGCTACACCCTCTTTCTAACAAATGTAGAGTTTCCTCTTCATTACTGAGATTGCAGTTTTTCAAGATGCTTTGTCACAGGAAACAGATCCAGTAAAGCCAAGTAGAAGTGCAAAGAGAATTGTGAGCAGTTTTAGCATCAAAATCCTAAATACTAAAACTGTACCACTGAATTGTGCCACCACACCTGTGGACAGGTGAACCTAGCAATCCAGCTCCTTGTGTCATGATTTTAAAAGTCTCTAGATGTTAGCATGAGGTATTGTGGACTGTGTTTAGAAACTTGGAGTTTTCTGCTCATTCCAAAAATGTTCCACCTTGCTCACGTCCTGCAGAAATGGTGCAAATTCCCATACTTGCAAATGATCTTTAAAATCAAAATTTTGTTTGAATCCAGCAATGATGACAGTGCATTTGTATTTATTGTGTTTTGTTAGGATTTAGGCTATTTCACATACCCAGAATTGCTACAAGTGGTCTACCAGATAGAAGCCCCTTGCGGCAGGACTATTTTATGGCATGGATAGTTGTGGAGAAAGGGCAAACACAATCCACCTGCGAAGCTCCGTTCTAAAAATAATCTTGCAATAAGTTACATTATAAAAGAGTAGCCCTTAAAGCAAAAGCCCCCACATGGACAGTTCCTCAATTATTTCTCTGCTACCAGCTTCCTGAGTATGAAATGCCATCATGACTGACCACAGGGAAGTGATTTATAACTAAAATGAAGCCTGCAATGACTAAAGGTCTACATGAGACTGGAGAGTTTATTTGCTGAATTACTATGCAAATTTAACAATTAAATCTTCTTTCAGCTCCTAAGGGAATAAGGGGGATTACTAAAGAGAAGGAATTTGACATGATTTAAAAAAAAAGAGTTGGAATTGGAAGGATTCTCTGCAGTTGATCAGTTCTGCCCTGCACAGTAGGTATCACAGCAGTTAGTAGGAGTTACTACAGAGATTTCCAGGAAGATTTGTACAAAGCAGGGAAAGTACAATGAGGAAATATAAAACCTCCACTGCGTAAGTCAACTTTTATTTGTTTGTCTGTTTGCAAAGCTGAACTATGAATTTATCTTTAAGACCTCAAGTGAACTCCACATTTCTTGCTTCTGTATTCAACCAACTCAAAACAACCAGATAACTTCAGAAAAGAAAAAAAAATAAGTCAACCAAGAAACAACAACTCTCTTTGGTTTGACTGATCTGAGCCTTTCTAAACTTTATTTATTTATTTATTTATTTATTTATTTATTTATTTTCATTATCCCCTTTTCTAAGCTTGGTAGTTTGAACAAGAGACTTCTGTTTTGACAGCCTGTCTCCTGGGTTCCCCACTGAAAAGGCCAAAGCTCCCAGCGAAGCAGCAGTAGCTGCCTTTAAACAGGAGCTGAGCGCTTCTTGTTTTCCTGTGCTGCATGCAAATGCAGAGGCTCAGTGTTACCCAGCTCGGCCGAGCTTCCCCCTGATGTGCCTTCTGCAAGGCAATGGCCACTACAAGTGATCATCCAGCGTGTCTGTGAGCGTGTTAATGTCCCTGACCCCGGTGCACTGATCACCCGCTGCGGCAGGGGACTCATCTGCACAAACAGCGTCTGCAGAGCCCGCAGCCTCCCGGCTGTACGTGACAGGGAGCTCTGCTTTATGCTCTGCCTGTTCAGCAGAGCTCAGTGAAGGGCAGCTGCCCCTTCCATGCTCGTAAGTAACACTTCCATGACAACACCTTCGGCTCATTAGTTTTGTTTGTTTCTTTCTAGAATGGCAGTATATTTTCCAGGGTTTTTTAAAGTGTGCTAAAGAATGGGCCATCATATCTGTTACTAAGCTACCCACGGGGTAATTCAGGAAAAGGCTGAAGGCTTTATAAACAGAGGAGAGATGATCACACGGCAAAAACTATATTTACTCCTTCAGCCCCCACCTCACCACCTGATCCTCTGCTGCAGTGCCAGTACCAGAGCCCGATACATACATTTGTAGTCACACGTGCATGAAAATGTGTTTAATAAAGTGAGAAACTCAAACCCCCAAATTGTCAGAATCTAAAGCTAAGGTAGTCATGATGCTGCCCTCTTCTACCTTGCTGTTTGTTAATTTCTCTGATGGAGGAAAAAGTGATGCTGCCTTCCCTCTGCCAAAGGGAAACCAAGTACCCAAGTAGCTCCAGAAGGGCCAGAGGGGGTTGGACTAAAAAGGGACTGGGAAGCAGGTGGGTTATCAGGGTGTTTGTGAAAGTAGATGTTTGAGTTGACGTGTAATAGTTTTCTTGGGGCCACACAGCAGCTCTGGGCTGACAAGCCACAGGCCATGATTCACACCTCAATTTTGACCTAGCTGTGCCTCCCCAGTCAGGGATTTGAAGCTGTAAAATCTTTGCCAGTATGAGATTTCAGTGCCATAGCTTGGGAAAAACTTAGTCAGTTGGCACCATGAAGCATGCCCTAAACTGACACCCTAGACGTGAAAAGAAGACAGAAACAGAAACATGTGAAATCTCCATTTAATCATGTAAAATCCTTTGCTCATTGCCCCCTCATCCCCCCCAAAAAAGTAATCTTATCATTATATATGAAAGTTTACTTTCCTCCCTAAACCTCACAAAATCTGGTTAAATCTGTAAGTCTAAGCAATGATTTTTGCTAAATTCACAGCACAAATATTTCAAAGCACTTCTGTGCAGAAGGTCATGCATGTGCAGTGGATATTCCAATATTTTTTGTTCTTTTCTGCTAAATCTGAATGGCCCCTTTTTGCTCCTGCTAGAAAGACTACACCCTAACTGGAGCATGTGGGCACAGATGAAGAACAGCAACACAATTGTTTTTCTTTTTTCTGCACACACCTACCCACAATGACTACAGCCAATTCTCATTGCTGCTATGAGCTGTGCACATGAGCAGCAGCAGATACAGCAGGCGAGGGATGAGGATTTGTACAACAGAAAATAAAGTAGGATTAGTGCAGGGGCGAAGGAGAGAGGCAGCAGTGCACCTTAGCTAGCCCTCAGTTAAAAGAGAGAGGAAAGGGTGCACAATATGCTGCTCCCTTGAAAGATATTGAGCAGAAAGGGGAGAACTTTTCTTGACCACTGGTTAAAAAAAAAAAAAAACACAAGGAAGAGAAAATGTCACCTTCAGGGAGGAGGTGGTTCTGTAAGTGCTGATTCAGGTGTTGTCTGAACCAAGGCAGAGAGATATTGAAATAAAAAGGCTTCTGTTTACTTTAAAAAATTGCTGTGCAATGATTATCTACTTGGGTCTCTGCCACTTTCTTCCCAGCAGTTTCTGCCTCCTATAACCCAGCGTTTCTTATTTGCAGTGGCAGTTTGGCTCACAAGCTGTTCTCTACTAGCTCACCTGCTACCCCAGCCAGCTTTCACAGTAGCCACAAATCCTCCACTGCTTCTTTTGCTGACAGCACTTTCTGGAGTAAATATGACCTAGTAGCTCAACTTTAAAGCCCACAAGATGTGGCATGCATCAGATCACACTTCCTTTGTTGTCACCAGTGTTCTCCATGTCAGGATGGGAATAAGAAGAAAAGACACAAATTGTGACTGAGGTATGCTAAGCCTTCATTTCCTAATTGCTGTAAGCCAGAATGCCCATTCTTTAGTTTTATAAGCATCAGTTTAACTCACAAAATTAGGTAAAAGAAAAAAAAATTACACCTTGAGGCCAATTTTCTCATTCAAGTTAAACATTTTTCTCTTGAACAGCAGGGTCTATAAAGGAAACGCTGATACAACCTTAACCTTGGCAGCACAAGCACTGGGGCAGTGTTAATCAATGTACAAAGCAGGATCAGTTCTTCAAGCATTGGTAAGAATCCCTGAGATCTCTGCATAGATTGGTACAAAAAAAGCAAAAACCAAGTCACAACTCAACAAAAAAGGCTTAGAATTTTCTCTTCCTCTGCTGAGGTTCAAAGGCTTCTTTCTCTGTTTCTGATATGACAACAATATGAAAATAAAGTGTCATTTATGGATAGTCTTAAAGATGAAGATAAGTCCTATCTGCAACAGATCTTGACAGCTCTGGGCCAAAAGAAAGTAGCCACACATTATTACATATGTAGAAGCTGTGTGCATGTGGCAGAACAGTTGCAACAGGGACAGCCTGTTACTAGGAAGCAGATATGCTGAGTTTCAGGTTCATGTTACCAGGAGACTCGAAAAAGTTGAAACTCAGCCTAACCAGGCTGCCAATGGCCTCTAATGAAAATTTCCATTTGGAAAGGCTTGATGTTGACTTGGCATGACACCAAACAAGCAGCCTGCTGCAAAATTTTACACCAATTGTATTTCTCCTAATTAAACCCCGTCTGACCTCAGCATTAAGAAACAATTTGTTTCAGGATATAACCAGCACACATAAGCAATTACATTCTGTTTGCCCTATTAACATTTTTTGGCTTCTATGCTTTCCAGTGCTTCTACTATTTCAAATGCTGCGTGGAAGCCAGAGGTATAGAAAGTGTGGAGTGTCTAAAATTTTTTGTTGGGTAGAGAGGTAAGGGAGGAGAGAAACAGAAGCTTGAACTGAAGTATCATCAACTTTTAATCATATGGTAGGCACCCAGAAGTAGTGATCAGATGGTGCCTTCAAGTTTATTCAGGGACGATAAAAGACATGAAGTGTCTTTTAAAAGATAAAAGAAATGAAGTGACTTATGCAAACCACTGAGAACATATACATCAATATCCTACAATTAAAAAAAATTTAAAAAAAAAAGTGATAATAAAATTAGTCTCTCTCCTAACTTGTTGTTTTTCATTCAGTTCTCTACTTGTGCTTTTCACCAGTCAGTTAGAAATACCAGAAAGGACAGCCTTTAGTGCCCTGGCTGTGAAACACTGCCCCTAGCAGGATACAGGATGCACTTGTCTCTGTCTTTCTGAGGGTCAGGGAAAAGTGGCTATCGGAAGACAAATGATTTGGAGGTGAAGGTGGGGCCATGCTGCACCTCCATTACTGAGGGGTATCTGTGGAGAATTTTCCAGTTCCTTAAGAGTCTTTCTCACTGACAACTTCAGTACCCCTCAGGCACAGAGAGGGTAGTTTTTTAATACTATATAGGATGTAAGAATATAGAAATAATTTGTGCATCATGGTTTCTTCACAAGCCAATGCTCTGAAGACCTCTGTCCCCTGCATCTAGGCTGGTGCTCAAGGACCTGCCTTAAGTGGTGAGGAATCTGGAGGAAGGAGTGAAAGGAGAAGGGGGTGGCCTGTTGACCACGTTTTCTGCAACATACACAGGATGGGTAAAATGTAAAAGACAATTGGAGACAGCAGAGGAAAGAGAGGAATGAAACAACCAAATGATTTGTGTCCTGAATAGGACAAATCAGCTACAGTTTGGAGATTTCAGTAATTTTAGTCCACAATGGGATAGCGCTAAAAGCTAGATTAGACCTTTCTGCATTTCTTTGCCATTGTGAGACTGAAGAAGACTTTCTAGTATTCAGATATTCAAGGAACTGTCTGGAAAATAGCAGCAAGATGTGTTTGTGCCAAGGCCATTAACCCTCTATTCTTGCCAACATCAAATTAAATAAACTGAGAAAACAATTTGCATAACACTGTCACAGCGATATACAGTCAAGGCAACCTTTTGGAAGACTGAGCTTATGAAGAGGTTTAGTAGAGTAGACACAGCCAATGACTACATGGTAAGACCTGGGAGTGACCAAGTGTGACTTTTGGAAACAAGCTCTGCAGGTCTATGCACAGCTCTCACATACAGATATATTGGACTCCTGTGTGGCTCTTATGGGCCACTAAGTGCAGCCTTCTGCTTTGACCTCTGTGCAAACTGCTGGCAGGTTTCCCTGGTGGTCTTCTAGTGGCTGGTGAGATCCAGAAATGTACATAAATATGTGAGCCATTTGAAAGCAACAAGAGAACAGAAAACAAGAGTCTGTGGTCACTGGAGAACATGGAGTCAACTTGTGCGAAAATGTCTAAAACAATCACTTCTGTCATTGTCTGCCTTTTCTTGCTCTTTACAAGCAGTTGAACCTTGAGTTCTCTTTGAGCAGAACAGCAGCAGCCACTTCCCTGCCCTGCTTTCACTTGAACTAAGCACATGATACAATTCCGTACCAGATTTGTGTCCTGGCTATTTTATATGTCCACATGACAGCAAATGGAGTAGCAGGATGTGCAATCCAGAACACAAGATCTGAAACTCTGAGATGGGACACAAAACAATATAAGGCACATCTGGAGTCTGAAATCTTTATGCTAACCAGTTACAGCTATTTACAGTTGCTTCAGATTTGCTATGGATTAGCAAAAAGAAATAAAAATGTATGTATGGGTAATTTTCAAAGTATGCTTTAACTTGAGAGATTCTTTCAACTCTCAAGAAAGCATTTAAAGTAAATGAAAATGTGCATTTTACACATTGTCTAACTATGCACATTCTTTTCAATGTATTTGCATATTTAAACAATTGTCTGTAAAGAATGTGTTGTTCAATCCCACAGATAAGCCCAAGAGCGCATGGCTAAAATCTATGCTAACTCATTGAAAGCATAAATCTTAATTTTATTTAAATATCAACTCATGTAGTTTAATTTTCTTTCTTGTTCTGACTTTGTTCTCCCATCTCAGTCTCATCAAAAACCAAACAACCACTCAAATACAACCTATCTTAACATCTTGAAAAGCTAAGGAAAAACCCTATGGAAAGGGAAGCCCTCTAAGCTTTCTCTTGGAGCTGTCTGGGAGCACATACAACATTTTCTTTACAGTCAATTGTGTAAATATGAAAATACCTGGAAATGGAATATATTTAGGCAAGTTTTAAAATGCATAATATTTATTCAACTCTAATAGCTTTTTATTAGGAGTCAATAGGGTCTATCAACTAAATGGGTATTTCTACCATTTTCAATAGACACATTATTTACTCAATAGACCATAATGATTCTGAAGGAGGCATTAGGGCCTATTATGCAAATCTCTATGTATTGTAGGTGTATTCAAAAATAGTGAAATTTTGACCCTGGCTGTTCCACAGATCCTGATGCCATTGCTCTTTAGAAAGCAAATTGTGTAAAACTAGTTTGAATGAAATAGAAAGGTTAGAGGTAGCGCAGCGGAAAGAATACATTTTTTTTTTTGGTTGGGCTGCAGAGCAAAGAATATGAAAAAGTTTTAGTTCAACTTGAATCAATCTTTTTCTTCAACAAAATATATTTTTTAAAAAAGAAAAAAAACAATTGTGTCTTAGAAGAAACATTTCATTTTCCACACAATGTTTTCACTCCTTTTTGACCCAGTAGCTACACAAATAAATTTATTGCATTTTTGGCTGATTAAAACATTCTCCCAGGAGACCTGCAATGAATAACCTGCTTGACACTGGATGTGAGCAGGAGGGGTTTGAACAAGAATTTGGACCTTTTTTAAGATGGCAATGCCAGTCACCCAGCACTCTGGTTGGTCAGTCCTAATTTCTTTCCAGCTATACTGTGGACAAATTGTTATAGGCTGACTGAGAGCAAATTAAAAAAAAAATAAACTAATGCATGTAAAAGACCTATAGAAATGGCCCATCTGTAATGGTATGGGGAAATCCTAATAGCACTTGGTAGGTGGCCTGATTCAAACTAGGTAATAATGGAGATGTTTCATACAGTTTCAGCAGGGTTTGGCTCTGTGTTCCTTGTTGCACGCCAGACACAAATAGATTTCTTTAGGATTACTTATTACAATTTAAGAGGACACATATAACCAGAAAAGATACTTCTGACTCACATAAATGGCATGAAACTCCCTCAAATTCAGCTGCAATTGTCAAACAGGTGTCTTCATTCTTATCAAATATTGAAAAAAAGCATTTTTGAAATTAAAAAAAATATAAAAATAGGTCCATACTCAACAATTCAACATAGAGCAATGAATCCTGGACTAAGACAGCCAGACTAATTCAAGGACCACAGATAATATTATAAAAGTTTGGACAAAATATTTTGCACACATGTCCTTATAGCTTGTGCAAAGTGTTTAGGTACTGTGTAGATGCTACTGCCTGGTCCTTTGGCTCTCCTATGTGTCTTTACAGAATAGAAAACAACATAAACATGACATTAAAAAAATACCAAATTGACATTCTTTAATTTGCAGTGTACTGCAAAGTTCTTTTGATTTGAAGGGCTGCTTTTATTTCTTTTTATTTTAAATGCTGAAATATTCAAAGCCAAACAAATGACCAAATGACTGGGTCTGCTGCTGTCAGGAGCAGATACATAGAACACCTGCAGAAAAACTTACGTGTGACTTACATGCAGCAACAATGACTTAGTTACCTTCTTTATATGTGCATAATTAAGTCTAATCAGTGTTTTTAAGAAAGGGCACAGTCTCTGGTGAGGCAGGGTTTGTAGAAAGAAGCAATATTTTGTATGAAATCATACTGTTTGGAATTATGTGCACAGAATGAATGGACATACATTCTCGGTTGTGTACAGCTGGTGTATTTGGAGAAAACCAGATGGACTTCTGCGTTCAGACCCTTCATCATGTTCTGTTCATCAGAATTAATTTGCAATTACAGCCTGGAGGATGACCAAGATTATACAACTATGTTACATTGTATGGTATACTCGTCATATCCTTCCCTGAGGACCACATGAGGTGAGTTAGCCACATTGACACTTGTAGCTTCCTTAGTTTTACTAGTGGCAGCAAGTAGGTTTTCTTCACAGAATAAGGTTGCTAACCAAGAGCTGACACTAAGAGCAGTGTGAGCCAAATGGCCATCCCATGACGGTAGCTGGGCAGCTGTTCTTGCTGGCCCGGAGCTTACAGGAGTGAATGTGAGGTAAAAATGGACAGTGCGTAATGATCAACCAGAAATGAAGGTGAAGATTTGAGTAACTTGACTTGACAAAAGAACCCCAACCTTGCTATGCTTATCTAGATCTTATTTGTGCTTTATGATCTCATACCAGCAACAACAAAACTTCCATTTTCTTTTATTTTATTTTTTTTTTTTTTTTTTTTTTTTTTACTCTGTCTTGTGAGAAAGAGTTATTGAAATGAGTTTTGGGGCTGATAAATGCCCTGGAGATGCTTTGGCCCATTGCTTTCTTCTAGACCATTTGCCTTTAACTCTCACTTGAGCTTCTGTTCGACAAAGTTAATAGCTGCAAATTCTTTAGGGATGGTTTGTTAAATCATGTCCAAGAAAATAAATATAATGAATGAACAATCTCAGGAGAAAGCCCTGACATTTTAAAAAAAAAGTAAGTGAGTCTCAGAAGTATCAAGCCATGGAATAGACAAAGTACATTAGCAAAAATGAGGTATGTTTTGCAGCAATTAGAGGAGGAGATAAAGTCTTCTCTGGGGGAATGCACCTGAGTTCTTGAAAACTCAACCTAAGGCTAGTTGTGTACTGCATCCTGGCATCTAACAGGTCAGACATGAACTTTGCTCGTAGCTTCCCTCCCACTCTCCCAGCATTTCAATGTGCTTCATCTGCCACTGCATCAATGGACTTTGATATGAGGAATCTGGAGTATAGCTTTGAACTCCACTGAACCCAATTACAGCTGGTCATTTCAGACAGCTGCGGTGGTGCAACTCTGAACTAGGAGGCAGAGAGTTCACGACAGACTCAAGCACTGCAGATGGAGCAGCAAATTCATCTGGTGCTGTGGTATTGCAGGTTTTGTGCTCCAGGAAAGAACTGGCAATCTGAGCTAAGTGCTGCATTAATTAAAAGGAAGGTATTTTTGCAACTAGTGCTTGGTATGTGCTGGGGTTAATGCTTTTTAACTGCCATGGCACAAGTGGTAGGTTTAATCTCTGTGTGCTGCTGGAGGTGCGTAGGGGATTTAAGTCACTTACTAAAAGGGGCAGAATTCAGCTTTTCCCCCACTACCAATATAGAGCATAACTCTTGTCGTTTGCAATGGCCCTTGTCGTTTAATGCTCGAGAGAGGATAAGCATAGAGGGGATCTCTAATTTCCTAGAGATATAGGGAATACCACATCAAAATGATATTAGAAAGCAGACTTAGTTTTGCCCTTGGCTTGTGTAATTAAAACCTAGTCTGGTGACAAGGTACTACTACACATAGTGATAAAGACACCCTTGGGCAGAGGACTACTGAAGTCTTATGCATTGCTAAAGTCCTATTAAAGCCTTTTTTGCTTGGCTTTATTAAAACCAATTTCATTTCTCGGCCCTGAAAATGTACCTGTGAAATGTTTCCGTAGGCCTTCCCCAGTATTGATAGCTTTCAAATGCTTATTGCAGATTCTGCTCTCACAAAGACAGTGAACCAATCCTGATCTCCATTGCATTAAGCAAGAGCGGCTTCTACTTGGTTCTCATGCCTGCTAGCCATTTCCCTCAAGAAAAGAGGACCAAGAAAGCTTGTCTTTCCAGTTCTTTCTCAGGTGGAAAGAAAGAAACTGCATACCATGCTCATGCGCACAAATGCACAGTCCTTTTTCCCATTAAAAAGAAGTAAAAAGTTGTGGCAATGTCTAGCCCTTCCACTCCAAAATGTATTTTAGTTACAGGTAAAGCTTTGCATTGGATACAGAAGAGATCTGACATCAGCTCTTGTTTTGTGGTCACATGACTGGAGTTTGGCGTTACCCAAATCTCTTGCTAAACCTGTATTTTTCTTATGCTTAGTGTAGCTACTGTCTAAGAGGCTTGGGCTTCTTTTCTTTCCCCCTTCCAATTGCTGGATTTTTTTTTCACTCTGTCTAAATATAATTTTAAATGCAGGAAAAATATTCTTGGGATGGACTCTTACTAATGCCCACTGGAATTTAAGCCAACTGTATTATTCTATCATATGGATTTGCAGTTCTGATTACTCCTTGTACTCCATATGAAAAGCTGCCACTAAATAATAGCAAAAAATGAACTTTCCCATGTTAAAATTGTGCTGAAAAGAAATCTGTGGTAAGAATAGTGAAATTCCCAGGTTTCTAATCACTCCCTTGCTCTTGAAAGGATCATTTTTAGGTAGTCAGACTGAAAGTGGGAAGGGACCGATTTAAAAAGAATATTATGAGGAGACATTCCAAATTTTTATGCTGTAAAACTCAGCCAAGTTAATAGTTATTATTAGCTGAGAAAAAATTATTGGAAAGTAATTGTAACAGAATTAAGAGAAAATAGTTCTGCCCTAAAAAAATCTCAGTATGAAGAAGAAAACTGTACCACTCAAATGGTACGAATAGTCATAAAGGTTCTATCTAAGGGCTCCATCTTGCTTGGCATTTAAGGTAATGTGAAAGATACTGATTTTTAAAAAAATATAAATAACATTTAAGACAGAAAAAGTAGCAAGCAGAGAACAAAACCAAAAAATACCTATTGTCTTTCCTCCAGAATTGCCAGTAAAAATAGTCTGTGTGCTCTTCAGGTGCTAAAGGATGATTTTTCTGCCTTAATATAATTTTACTAAAAATTAGTTCTGTTATTTCTAATAACTCTCTTACACCTTGCTCTTTTAAAGACATTTCATGCACAAACAATTTGTGGTATTCATCTAAGAAAAGTGTACAATGGCCAGAAGCAGAAGTCAACTACAAGGAATATGAACGGAACTTTCATAGCAATATGAAAATACAAGCAATATGAAACTGAGTCTTCCATATGTCTTAGGCTATGTACATATTTAAAGATTCCCAAGACCAAAACTTCATTTTGTTTTTGCCTGAAGAAATGTCATCTGCAATACTACAAAGATCAGGTGAATGTTGAAGATGAGAAGGTATTTTATGTCTTCTTTATGTCTTCTGATATAAGGAAGTTAATTTAATTGCTTTAATCAAGGCAAAATGCAATCCTCAACAGAGTATTAATCACATCAGCCTCAGCAGAAAGAAATTTGGTCATGTAAAGTGGGATTTCTTCTGGATCATAGACAAACCTCACTCCAAAGTAATGTCAGATACTGAATTTTTCTGTCTGTAGTGATAACATTCAGTGTAGCAACAGATTAAATTCCAGGAAGGAGGAAACAGATCTGGTTGGCATTTTTATGCTCAAGCTGCAGATGCTTGATTATATCCACAAATATTCTGAAAGGGAATTGAATTTTTCTGTTCCTTTTTTTTTTTACAATCTATAGGATCACTCCTAAACATTTGAGTACATTATACTTATATTGCCCTTTTGGTCTGGAAGACATATATGTAGTCCTGTAGAAGTCCACATTGTCACAGAATGCCACAGAACATGACATTTTCTCATTAAGAAAAAATCTGTGATTTTTTTCACGTGTCTGGCTCTTCTGTCCAGTTGATAAAACCAATTACAACTCATTCAATTTTTGATCTACTATAGTTAGAGTTGACACCGTCAGAGGACAAAACTCCCACAGGGTGTAAATGCTCTGAAATCAGCATATTAAGGGTATCATTTCAGAATGGTGAGGACCAAGAATTCCCACTGAGAACAATGGAAAATAATGTTTTCTTGTTTAATTGTCTTCTCTGATGCCTGAACAGGCTGTGAAGTCCCAAGGACTTATGAAAACATAAGCTTCAGGTTCTAGCCTGGGAGCACGTTTTGTGAGGGATCTTGTTTCCGGCCATATGGTCATGTGAGAAGGTCTTTTACTTTCCCTTCTACAAGCAAGATCTAACACCAGCTTCACTAACCTCACTTCTTTCTTCTCAGTCTGTGCCTAGACTCACAAAACCTGTATCTTTTGTTTGCAATAAGTAAAAAAGAAAAAATTGTGGGTGGTCTTCTTCAGGTAATTACTGACAATAGATATATAACAATTCTGTTATAAAACTGACAGTTTTTCTCAGCGAGTTGTCTTAATCACTTGACAATTATTGGTCAAAGGACTGCTGTGGTCTTGCTTCTTTTAAACTGCTGTTTTCTCCTTGTTTTTTGTTTGTTTGTTTTTAAAAGGGGCTCCTTTTGGATAAGGTAGCTGTTGCCCCCCTGTTGGGAGTTGTGTTTCTGACTGGGTACTTGAGCTTCAGCACATGGTCATGAGTTGTTGGTGGTGATTCCCTTCTCGAGGCACCTCTCATGCTCTTCAGTGGCCTTTTTTTTAGAGGCAGAGCAGTTTCACGGCTGACTTCAGGTGTGCTCTTTGAATACCACTTTTCCAGCTGCTCCATGGTTCAAATGAGTTCATCCATCCCTGACACTTGCACAAAAACACTCTAGAAATGTATTATTTAAAGCCTGCCTTCCTTGGTGTTTCTGAAATAAAGGTGTAAACTTTCTTTAGAGGCCTGAGAAAAGAAATATTTCCTTTGCTCTTGTAGGAAGAAGTGAAAGGCCAGGCTTTGAGCTGCATGAGTATCCCCGGAGGGTCCTTATGGCAGGAGATGTGTGAATTTCCGGAGATGATATTGTTCTCTTCCTCATCTGAGGATGCTGAAGCCACCAAGGAGCATTGTGCTGACACCTTGCCACTACTGTCACCAGAGGGATGCTGTGATGTTACCAGAGTAATCAGCATGTCCTGTGTCATACCTTCACCTGGGCTGGGGAGGTAGGAGCTGCTCTAAAAGGTAAAGGTCTCTTATAGATTTATGATGCTTCCATGCTTTCTGTTATTGCCTGTTTGTCTAGTTGCTCAAGATAGAAAGGAAAACAAGGAGTCTAAAATGAACACTATGTGGTAAACATATTTTGAAGGGCCTTGTGAAGGGCTGAGGTCTGGAGACTTAGCATAAAGAGTGTGAGGAGGGCTGACTGGATCTTACTGGTATTTTCGTTAAATATGCTTTTTCATTTTCTTATAAGTGCTTTGTTGGGGGTGCCCAATTGAATAAGAAAAGCACTTTTCAGGGTCAAAGTTCCTTGTTCTAGGATATAAAATTCTCCAGTTTTCTAAGTCAGAGTTGGGGGTTGTCTTCTGCAAGTTAACATTTTTGCATAATAGAAGCCTGTGAAGGCTCTTAATACATGGGCTTTTCACTCTGTTACAGAATGAAAACAAGTTTAAAAGCTTATGAACTGGAATTGCTGGTCTCCTGGTAGCAGTACATGGTGAGCATTTCCCTTACAAAAAAAATCAGATAAATACTCTAGAATATTGCAGTAGCAATCCCAGGTAGAGCTGTAAAACCGATGTACAGAGGATGTGTTGGAGCAGAATGGTGACAAACCGCAGCAGTTTCAGGGAAGCATCTGTGTGTGTGGTGGTGTGGAGAACAGAGGCAGTTGGTGTGTCACATGCAGGCAGTACCTCTCATTGGAGCACGTCTCTGTAAAGCGATAGAAAGGAGCTGAGCTTTTTGAAGCATGGTATGTAAGAACATCTGCCCTTCAAAATGACAGTAATGCATCAGGTAAATGGAGGTGAGCTAGAGCTTCATGCTGCATCTGACATAATTAAAGGTGATGAAAAAGTACTGCTGTGGTAATGGAGGGGATATGGTTTAATACATCTATCATAAAGAATGCCATTGTAAGAAGAGCAGAAACAGAAATAAAGATGCACCAGCTTTGTACTAGCAGCAGAATTTCCCAGCACAATTTCTTCAGCTTTCATCAGGTGCTTGGTAGCACCTCTGCAAAATTATTGTTATCTCTGGGCTTGTTTGAAGTGTTATGCTACCCTTTCCTGGACTCTGTCAGGTTACATCTTGTTGCAAGGGACAAGTCCTGTGCAATGGCTTAGCCCTCCAACTTATGTTCTTAGATTAATTCTTTGGGTAACTCTCCGGACAGTATGAGAAATGACAGCCTTAGATCAGTTCAGGAGACAAGGGTCTTGTAGTATTAGCCCCACATTCTGTGCTCATACAGTAGTCTCCTTCTCAAACCCTATAATAAAATAGTTTAAATAAAACAAGACCTGTATCAAAATTTTAAATGGAATATGCAAAATAAGAATAATAAAAAAGGGGTGACCCAAGTAACAAGAGTTTCATGAGGAGACTGTGAAACAAAACAGCAATAACCAGCAAACAAATACACAAAAAAAATCAGGTTGGGGAAATGACTGCATAGATTGCAATTTAGATAGAATAAATGCATTAAGACCAGGAAGAAGCCCATTTAAATATTCAAGCTGAGTAAGAACCAAAGCATGCACCACAGTTTTGGTTGCCCTAGTCCTTAACCAAGCACAGATTTTAAAGATGTTCAATAAAATGGACAGTTCTTTGCTGTTGCAATCCTTCTCCCCGATGGGACCCCTCTGTCCCACCCCCCGTGGTGAGAGCCTGCTCGTCTCAGGGCACAGGCGGCCGAGGGGGTCCTGGAGTGGATACAACATGGACTCAAAGTATCTAGACACAGGAGGCTCAAACTTGCTGGAGTAATCCCGGGTTTATTGTCTGTCGTCCATCCGGGGCAAGAGAGAGCGCGAAATGCTCTGGGTCTCATCTCATACCAGGGGGCAGGGGTGATTAGGGGATGCAGGGAGGTCACAGCCAATGGGAAGGGGGAAGGGAAAGAAGGTTTTCAGGTAGGAACTCACATTACACAAACCAGAGGTGAGTTTTACCCTTGGGAGGTACCAAGATTTTTAGATGCACTACAACACTTTGCAACAGTTAATATGGAATGAAATGACAAATCAGAGTAAAAGGTCACACCCAATTGCTGTGTTGTGGCCAAAGAAATATCATGTGGTGATATTCAGGAAGAAAAAGGAAAAAAAATAAATGGAAAGGAGGCAAGTTAAGAGACAGGGCATATATAAATCTTTTGCCTTATCCACATAACTAGAAATAAAAATTAGCATCCATTGGGAGATATCACTGGAGCAATGCAAAGCACAAGGAAAAGCATCCTTCAAAGAATAAAGGGCCAGCACCCACTGGGTATTTTAATGTAAAAGGTAGCAGATTTACTATAAATATAGACTCCCAGCCAGCTCCTGGGTGAAATCCTTGGCTCAGTGCCATGGCTGACATGTCATGGGACAAGCTAACTTTAGCACCCTCTCTGTCCAGAAGGGAAGGACTTGATAATACCTACTCAAAGCCCACAGTGAATCAGCTCCACTGTTGGCAGCATTTGTGTCCTTCTTAAGCTGAAAATTTCCTAAGATGGCTTTCTTAGTGGTCCCTGCTCCTCCCCACTTCACCAAAATTTAGACACGAATAAGCCTGCTGTGTCCTTCAGACTTCCTTGGGCATTATTGAGTCCCTGTTGGTGGATGACCAGTGCCATGAAGAACCATGGCGTACCAGAACTTAGGGAATGGCATGAGCAACTCTTTGGTGCAAGCAGAGAGGTTCCTGGCTGAAGCCTGCTGTTGAGAGGGCAGGAGTCTCACAAGAACTGTTGGCTCTGTGCCATGGAGAGGGAGCTTCCAGCCAGCAGGGCTTGGATGGTGAGGTCCCCAGGTAGGGTAGCAGATCTGGGAATTCCTGAAGGAGAATAACAGTCTTTGCTGATGCTATCGCTTTTGTTGCATTCAGGAAAATGAGTCTTCAGGTGCATTTCTTCCTCTGTTTTTGGAGGGGGATAGAATAAGCGAATTTTTTTTTTAAGATTATACCAAGATTACAGTTGACTTACACTGCTGATTTCTTATGTAAATAGAAACTCTGCAAGGCTTTGAAACTTTGGCTAATCATTCAGCCAAAATTGCTACTCTATATTAATAATAAAGACAGCTATTGATGATTATGTTCTGGATTTACTAATCCAATCACAAATGCCTTTTCTCTGTAGTTTTTTTGTACCCATATTTCTTACTCTTTTTTTAAAATATAAAAATAATTGGAGAAACCTCAATAAATAGATTACGGGAACAGAGAGGAATTCCATTACTATACAAGTTCTTCCCCTTTCAGAGTTTGCATGATAATTATTTAATAGCAGAATACAATTAGGGCAACTAGAGAAAAGTGCATTCTCTCAACTGGGCTTTCTGTTGTGTGATATCAGCCTTATATGCCAGTACCATGGGTGCACAAATGACCCACAAAGATTTCACTTGAAAATCCAGATTGGACACTGGTGCAGGTGTTACATCAGGACCTTTTGTGAATAGAAATGCATGTCTTAGAACTGTTCCTGGCTCTTTTTCTCCTCAAAAGAGAGAGATGAACTGAGATCGGCTGTTTTATTTTTTATTTTCCCTAGTAATTTTACAGACAGGATTATTTGTAATCCAGTTTTCTGGAAAGAACTACTTCATGGTCAGCTATTTATAAGTTTCCTGCTCCTTTTCCTTCCAAAACTGCTGTGCTTTCTACACACAGCCCTCTGCTCTCGCCTCTTCCTGTGCTGACTTGTCTTGTCAGGGTCTTCTGGTTTCAGCTGGTGTAGCATTATGGATACCTTCTCCTGATACTTTCAGCTCCGTAGAGGAGAAGTTATCACTTGACAAGAAAATGTAACACTGGCCAGAAAATGTGTTGTTCCAAATCTTATTAATCAGATACAGAGGACATCTGCCAGGCAATTGAGGATAAAATAGTAATGGTCTGGAAACAATAGAAATGGGTAATTTCTGCTATGTCTGCCCCACTTCATTATCTCCTCCCATCTCCCATCCTTCCAGACTATCACCTGTGTATCTACCATGTCTCTGCTGAGCACAAGGTGCATCCCGGTGTTACCACACATCTCCATCCTCCCTTCCATTGCTTTTCATTTTATACTATTCAAGACACATCAGGAGGTCTTCTGGTCTTTTCTAGATAAGGGACAGACCAGCTGTGCTGCAGATGTAGAAAAGTGAAGCTTGCTACAGCCTTGTGACATCCAACAGGGTTGTTCAGACACAGGGAACTGTAGGGCTGTCAGTTTCCTTTTCCTTATTTCCATTTTTAGTTTGTTTTTTGGGGTTTTTTTTTGTTTGTTTGGTTGGGTTTTTTTACTGCTGAAACCCTTTTCAGAGGGATATTGTTTTGCAAAAATTTAGTCTCATGAGCTGTGTTTCTCAACTGGGCAATTTTTTGCTATATTCATGTGATAAGATTATTTATAAGATCTTTAGCAAGTACTATTCATTTCACAGATTATGACTGCAGCCTCCACACAATGGATAGTGTTGGCAGGGGAAACATAATTCAGTCAGAAGGCTCAAGAAATAATCTATCATATGTACAAGGAAAAACTTAGTAAGGAGGTTTCTGGAAGACTAAAGTTTATGGTTTTGTGTGCATATGATATGGAGTGCTTGTGGCAGTGGTGAAAATGAGGTTGGACAAAAGCAAAAAATGCTCAACTTTTCTTCACTTTGCTTTTGTGACAGTCTTTTCAACAGTGTGGGACTTCACCTTTTAGCAAAAAAGTTTATGGTTTTGTGGGAAGTAATTTCATATAGGCAATAGTCTAGTCATGCAAGTGTTGGGGTTGCCAAAGGACTTGGATTCTAGCAGTCTCCCCTTTTCTCATGCCTGTAAGGAAAGATGTGCCCTGCATTATCAAAAGGTGAATTTCAATGCTCTGCAAAGCCATCCCACAACCTCTAGTATTGTTTAAAGATGAATACTGCTGGTGAAACAAAAGCAGGTTGTTTGCCCTCTGCTGTTCTGGAAAACAACCCCTGTCCATATTCTTGGCTTTAGGGACCAGAGCCTCATTGTGACTCTGCTTCAGTCTTTCTCTGCAGTGCAGTAGCATCAGCCTTCATACTTTCCTTCCTTGCTCCCTGCTGTCATTCCTGGGAAACATTTGGGTCACTGCTGGGCCTGCTGTGAGTCAGAGCAGAGGTAGGGGTACAGCAGGAGCACTGAATGGGCCAGAGGTTTCCCCTAGTCCCTCAGGGGAGCTTGCAATTGTCCAGATGCTTGTGGGCAAAGGAGGAAGAAAGGAAAGCATGTGGGATTGAAGTGGTGACTCTGCACATCCCACAGCTCCCAGGCTTTCTAGCTCCCAGCTGCTGCAGGGCACTGGGCAGTGCAGACAAGATATTTTCTCCTCAGATACCATGTGCAGAGGTCAATGGCAGTAGCTTAATGCTTATTATTTTTGCCTATAACTGGTATTGGTAATATTCAGGAGGAAAATGTGACTCATAACTTCTGGTTGCTTTCACTCTCTTTTTTAAGGTACACATATTTTTATGCCAGTTCCATCAGTTAAATAGCAACCAATCCAAGTACATTTACAGTCTGCCTTTAAGATGGCAGTTCCATATTGTACTTTCCAATTAAGCATGAGCAGATTAATGGGATGCATTGTTCTCTTGTGTTAACTCTACCATATTGCCATTAGGTGGATACGCCCTCATGAATCCAAGTTTTCTTTCTGTGAAAGGAAAAGAAAGTGCTCAAAAAGTAGGGCAATTTCTACCAAGCAGAATCAGCTGAGAGGAAAAAGAGAAGACAGTCCCCTCCCTCCTACTTTTTTATTTCAGTTGTTGTTTAATTGTTTCTTCGACCCAGTGGTTTAGTGATTTCACATCTATTTAATTAACAGAGAAATGGATAGGATGCACTGAAAAACAAGAAAGGAAGATCAGATAGACAAATGGTCTCTGTAAGTTCACAGTTCTTAAAACAGATGTTCACCTCCGCTGGCTATGGTATATCATTATCTCCAGGAACCCTGAAGAGAAAGCAAAATCCTTCATTACTTGTAGGAAAATTAGAACAGTCTTACAGGACTTAACACCAACACATTTCATCAGATCTCATCTCACTGCTGTTGTACTGCTCACAAGTGAACAAGTGTGTGTGTCTGGGGAAACTGAGACTGCAGATAAACATTGCAGATATCTGTGGAATGAGGGACTGTGGAGATGTGATGATGAGGTGGTATCTAAAGCAGAAGCAACAAAATGATGGGAGGCTGTGGCAATTCCTCTGTTACTTATTTGGTGTAAAGGCAAGACGTCAATTTTCTCTTGGACCTCTTGCTTTTTGAACACGGTCAGCTTATTATTGAAGTAGGGCTGCTGACTATTACCTCTAGCTGCCCAAGCCTCTGAAGGGTTAGGGAGTGTGTGGGAAAGCATGTTGCCTCTTGCTTTCTTTTTTCTTTTTTCATTATACATTTCAGACATAAATAAGTAAAATATCAGTCCAGTGCTAAGAAGTCTTCATCTTTCTGAAAAAAAATCAATAATTATGGCAATTCCTCCTCCTGTCCTAGGGAGATAGACAAGAAATAGACAGACAGAAGAAGTTTGCCCATGCAGTCAAATGCATATGCAATACATGCACAGACCCACCTGTGCAGACTCCCTGGTCTTGAATCTGGTTTTCCCACCTGTGGGGCAAGGAGTGCTAGGTTCTGCTGTGTAAGCAGTTGGGATGGCAACCATGAAAGAGCCCCTTGGAAAATGTGCCCTGAAGACACTGATTACCGGTGCCCCAGATTTAGTGTGCCTTGTGATTATGTTTTATCACTCTTACTGTCTCCACTAACTTTTAATCACAGCTGAGTATTTCCAATCTGACTGCCATTTCTGACTTCAAGTATATTAAAGGAGTAGTCAGACTCCCAAATAACAAAAGTGTGTGTATCTGCTAGGCAGGAGGCACTAGAGGGACCCCCTCTGCTTCCCCTCTAGCTCTCACCCTTCCCCCTTATATCAGAGCCCTGGTAGTAGAAAAGAAATGTTGAAATCAATATAAGAATAAATTGCCACGTGGTCCTTATTGTGAAGGCAAGGTTTCTACAGAAAATCCTTGTAATCAGAAAAGAAGGAAGATGAGATTAAACTGATTAAACTGAGAAAGTCAAAAAAGGACAACTTGAAAGATTAGCTTGAGGACGACTGAAAAGCATAATCCTCCATGCATGTTAAGTAGAACAGTCCCTCTCTGTTATCAGCCCCTTCATCTGGTGACCTTCTGTTGCATTAGCACAGAGCTACTTGATCCAAGGCAAATAGTGAAAATTGAAAAGCCAGAATGCCAGTGATTACAACAGGTATCAATATTACTGCAGTGATGTTTTGTTATCATTAGGGAGCTCCATCAGAGCTGATTCTGGAAGCAAAAGGAACAGAAAATCACAAGTCATTACACTTGTGGCAGGCAATAGAAGAAAAGACCTTGTGTTACAGTGGAAAAGCCTTTTTCATCTGTTTCAACCTCTAAAATTACAGCATCAGAACAGGAAAAGAAGTGAGGGGAAGCAATACAGGAGCTCACCTGTGTTTCTTTCCCTGGGAACAACTGAGCCCCAGTAGGTTGCACAGAGCCAGTGTGTGCTACCTTTTTCTTCTGGAGTGTGAGGAAACAAAAGGCCTGTGTCAGTTGTACTGGTTCAATGATTTTTTTTGCCTCACCCCCCCAGTTTTATAGCAAATCTGTTCCCATGTGGTCCCAGCAGTAGAAGCAGCAAGGTTTGCACCTCTGCAGCCTTACAGCTCCACATTGCAGGGGTGCATGTCTGAGGCTGGTGTGGTGCTGTTCGAGGGCAGCATCTCCCTTCTGCTTCAGAGACGTAGGAAGGTCTGGAAGAAGAAAGAAAGCAATCCTTCTCTAGCCAAGGGTTGTTGAGCTCAGGTACATCACATATCCCATCTTAACTTATAAAGGAATATCGTTCCTGATTAGACTGACAGTTTGTGCTTTGGAAATGGGCTCAGTACCACTTTGGCATAGAAACATTTTTAGAAGATTATTTCATTGTATTTCCTTTTAAGTTGGCAGAGACCACAGAAGGTGAGTGGAGAGTAGCACAGGCTTGTGACTGTGTACTTCAACAGTTACATTTGCTAAAATGCTTCACATTTGTGTCTGTTTTTTCCTTTTCTTTGTTCCCCCTGCCCCCCAGATTCTGTCTTTTTGCCCCACTATTGCCCAAAAATATGTTATACTCGGGCACTCTTTTCTTTGTCAAAAGCTTGGAAGTCTACAGTGCTATTAATCTTTGTTGTAATGTTGCTGATGTAAATGGAGAAGCATGACTCTGAATCATTTAAATGTTTTGACTGAATCCTAGATTTGTCACTGAGTTGCTATTTCAATTTTTTCAACTTGCTGCAAGTCAGTGCTGCTGTTTCCCCTGCTGCCTTTGTTGGTCTCTAAGTTAGGCAGGATGTCTTTGTAGGTCAGAATTGTTTCTTACTGGGCATTTGTCAAGAGAATGTGACTCCAGTTAAAAATTGACAAAAATAATGTGGTCAGCTGTCATTAATGGAAAAAGACAGTATCTATTTTTAGATATTTTGTCGTCATTTTTAAACCCACAAAAGTTCACATTAAAAAAGCACAAAGCGTTAGTGTAACAACATCAGGCTTAAACATTTTGAAAAAGCTGGGGCAGAAAAAAAGGCCCTGGTACTAGTGAAATTTAATCTACCTCCAAGATCCAGAGAACAGATTCATTTCTGGCAATGCTCTTTATTATTCATTTGAAGGATCTTATCTGCATATAACACTAATGTCAGTAAGGGCAACTCAGTGGCATAGTCTTGCCTCGCCTTTCTTTACTGGTGAAGTAAGGATCCCACTACACTTTTGCTCCCAAAAAGCTTTTGCCCTTTTGTCAGTAGGTTGGGTCAAACCTAATCTAGGTAGGATGAAGCAGTACTGTTGCCTTGGGAGAGTTCCTTCTTCTATCATGCCTGAATTTGTTCTCAGTTTGCTTAAAGAGGTTTTCAGTTCAGGAGGTAAAGGGATTCATTAGATCTCATTCCCAGAAATGTCTACCTGATTGAGAAAGAGTCCCCTCAGGGGTAATGCTCATAAGCAGGCAGAGGCTGAGGGGCTGAAAAATGACCCATTTTGAAGTTTATCTAATTAGCTTCAAATATATAAGTTAGGTGTTTTGCTAGATGGATTAGCGTAATTATCTTAGTGCACCTATTCATGCTTGGAATGTCAGAAAACCTGAGAACAGAGGAGCTCAGAAAAAAATCACAGAGTCTCAGCCTGTTGACTGCCCTGACTCACGTGTAATTGTGCTGCAGAGGAAAGAGAGAAAGCTGAGAAAAACACAAGGTGAGAGAAGCTGCTTCAAAGACAAAATATTGACAGCTGACCTACAAATAAATTGACAGGGATCGGCCCAAATTCCTTACATACAACTACTACAGAAAAATCATCCCAGGTGCTTGCAGTCATTGCATAAAGGCAGTATATTTATTTTCACACCAGCAGTTTGATCTGAGGTACTCACTGTAAGCTCTGTATCTTTAGTTTGGCCTCCATCACTGAGCCATATTTAAAATGAATGAATGGCTTTTTCTTCATCTTGAAAGTTCCTCTTGTGATGGAGAATGGATTACTATTTTATTGTTTGGTTACAGACATTTTTTTCCTATCCATTGATAATGTAGGTCCTGCACATCTTGTGAGATCAGTTAAAAATTCCCTTGAAAGACAGTTGACAGCTCTGAAATAGCTTTTCCCTAAAAGGGTTTTCATTTCTTTTTTGGAGGAAGGGGAATTAAAAAAAAAAAAAAAAAAGAGAAGAAAGACAAAAAAATAAAAAAGAAAAGAATCATAGAAGTAGGGTCAGCTTCTGTATTACTAAGCTTGTTTTCGTTAGGAGTTTTTTGGGTTTTTTTTAGGTATACATCTGCCATGATGTATAGAAGCAGACTTGAGAAAAGAACAACATTGCCAAGAAAACCTGAGACCAATCAATGGCTCTTCCAATCATTTCTTTTTAAACAGTCAGTGCTCCAGTTGTACAGTTTGTTCCACCCACAGAAATTATACTGCAAATCTCGGGCTGATGGCCCGACTACTTTAGTGCCACACAAAGTCCAGTGGCAGCTGGTCTTATTCACCTACCTTGTTGAACACCCTCTTTTGCTCCTAATTCACGCTGTCTCCATGCCCCCATTCTGTAGGATTAGCTGAGTTTCCAGTTAATGGCAATTCCAAGTGTATCAAGTGTGCAGCATTAATTTCCCCAGCATCTCATTGACTTTCTTGTCAATATTGCCGTGATCCTTTCAGAGCCACTCTTGTGTTCGAAATATTGTAAATGAGTTTAATCACTGGAATGACCTGGTTTTCCAGCAGGGTTGTGCACCCTTGGTAACCATGCAGTCACCAGGTGACCAGCACCCCCTCTGCCCCTTGATTCACCAGGGCTTTGAGTCATGTAGAGGATAACACTATGATTAAAACACCCTTAAGAGTGTTCAAAATAATCAGTTTCCACAATAAGTTATTTTTTTGAGCTGGAAAGGCCCGTTTTAACAAAATCTAAATTTTTCATGTGAAAAAAGTTAATTATTACCTTTTTGTCATGAAAGTACGTCTAAGGTCTAAGCAGCAGATAGAGATCTTAACTGGGCCCAACCACTTAATTGGTTCATGAAACTTATCTGATTTAATTTGATGTATCATTTATAACAGAGCAAGTCACCTTTAGCATTACAGCTTCCTGTTATGTTTCCATAATGTGAAATTGAAAGGATTAAAATCAGACATGATATTTTAATTTTAATAAAATTGAATGGTTGTGATTTAATAATCATTGTTCTTTTTCCTGTAATATTTTCCATCTGGAATTTGGAATGAAAATAAACTTCACAATGTGTCAGTTTCAGACAGTTTGAAACTTTCGAGTGACAACCAGCTTTATCTGCCTGCTTGTGCTAAAGTTATTTTACAGGTATATGAACTTTCTCCCTTTGTAGATTTTTTCTTGCTGCTTTAAAGGCAAACATTTGTCCTTGAGTCACAGCAGAGGGCAATCAAATGAACTGAAGACCCGAGTTCTGCCCCTAGCCTTTATTTTTGGCAGAGCAGAGAAAGTAGAGGGAGATGTGTTCTGACATCTGTGGCATGTGGTGGCTGGTGAACTTGCAACTTCACAGCTATGCTCCTTCCTCATATGTGCTCCACTCCTGTCAGCTCCACTCCGCATCCCAGAAAAGTAACTGCTGGCACCTGGAGAAGGAGGGCTCGCCCTGGCTACAGAGGGACATTTGTTCTGAAGGAGTGGATTGGTAAACATTTTTATGTGCACGCACTGATGAGGGAAGAACTCGGAAAGAGAGACCCCAAGAGGCAAAAGGAGAAGAGAGTAGCTAGGAATTAAGTGGCTGGAAAGGAAAAAAGAAATCCAGACCCTGCAATTATATGTGCTTTTTAAGCCTGCTAGAAATTTCTGGGAGGTGTCATGAAAAAGATTTAGAAGGTTCCCACGAACAAGCAGGCTGCTTGCACTGCCAGCTCATGGCTTAGGGCCAGACTCCTATCCAGCTGCCACTGCCATTATGCCCTGCAGGATACCTTAACTGTTATACCTCTGGATGGGTTTACCTCTGGTTAAACCCCTTTGTTTCCTTAGTGGTTCTGCTTCAGAATGTGGTTTTGATTTGGGAAATTAGGGACAACTGTCACTTTTTGTGAGATTTCAGATGTCTATTTGACATGATTTATGCCATCTATTTAAGACATTATAGAAATCCTTTTAGCATGTTCCTATTTGAACATGGATGTGACATTTTAAGAGCCTTGCTTGTTGGTGCACTATGTTTATGGTCTACACATAAACTTTTTGGCTAAACACTAACAAATGTAGCTGTAGAAATAAAGAAGATGTGAAAAAAATGGTAACTACTGGAGAAGTAGTATCAAGCCAAGGGCAAGGTGATGAGTTCATGTTCTAAGGAAACTGGTGGAGAAGAGATACTTTAAAAAACAACTAGGTGCTTTTAAGGACAGGTGGGCACGGGCGAGGTATATTTGGAATGCCCTGATATTCTTCGTGATGCATAGACAACTCAAAAAAGTAAGGACATCTCTTCCTGTTATTACTAAGTTATTACTTACATTTAATTAGCACATTGTACCCTCTGAGGGCTGACCTTCAAAATCACACAAGCTGAATTCATACAGATTTTTGTTTGACTTGACTTGATAGATCATAAAAGACCAGCCCTTATCAGCAATCAAGTCCTCTGTTAGCACTGCCTTTTGTGCTTCTTCAGTTGTGTCCCTGCTACTCTAGCAGGAAACTAGCTTGAGAACACTCTTCTCATTTACTGCACACATCTCCTCAGGTCTGGGCTATTTCTCTTTTAGCTGACACTTTCCCCAGGCTACAGAGGTCTGTGTTTCTCCTATTTCCATTCCTTTGCAGATGGAGTGCCTGTTTGCTCCCGCCTTCTGAACAGACACGAATCTGAACTTTTCACATTTTAGGTGACAGTCAGAAGGACAGTATTGTTAGGGATCTGAGCTGAGGCTATTTTTGATTTAGCAGCTGAAACTCTTAAACTTTCAGAAATTTGAAGAAGCTAGCTTCACAGTCTGAGGTAATGTAGTCATGTGACACATAGGAGAATAAGACTTAATCCGCTCTGTTCTGTTTAGCACTTGGTTACCTGTAAAGTACCTCTCATTTTAAGAACAGCCTGCTTTTGGTCCTGTTGGCATTGCCTATGTTTTTGAGAAGTTTTGTGTCAGCCATCTGTGTCATAGAAGCTGCAGGTGGATGCACGATGCCAGCAGGAGCTGTGCCAGACCTTTCCTCATACAGCACAAGAGCAGTAGTACTGATGCTGTGGGAATTAGTATTATTGTCAGTCACTTCTTGTTTAACTCGGTTTGAAATGAGCTTGCTAATGCTGAAGAATGGCTTAATAGTTAACTGCAATTTGGCTGAATGTCAGGTAGTGCCTTTGGGTCTGTAAAAATTTGCAGTGATTAAACCACCTTCTTAAGAAACTTGTTTTGCTGAGCACTTTGAATTTGTGTTTTTATTGTGCCTTTGGTGTACATCATGTGTACAGGGCACAAGATGGAGGCAGTGTTGTTCTTTGAAAACAATGAACTAGATACATAAAAGATTAAGTGAAAGACTATTGACTTGTAGATCCATGATGTGCCTCACAGAGCTGGGGTATTCAAAATACTTATTTTGAGGATGGTGAGAATGGCTCCAAAAGAACACAGCACACTTACCACACTTACCAAACCAAGTGAATTTTACTTACTGCATGTTAATGTCTGCACTGATTCGGTGTTGAGGATTAAAAACTAATTAATTTGCTACTAAAAACACAGAAAATGTTAAATGGTTGGAGCCTTGGAGGGAACTAAGCAGCAATTTCTGATCTTTGGGCTGGCATGTTTTCCCTCCTTGTGTCTTTGTTTGCTGGCCTAAGACATTGCTTGCAGTCTGGAGGCAGATTTGCTTGTTTGCTCCCAAAATCCAGAATATGTGAGATCATCTGCATTTTTGAAGGAATACATGATTTGAACCACTGTGGGTTCCTTAGCTATTGTGTGTCACTCACCACCGCATTTTACAGTTACAGAGACAACATGAAGGGTCTGGTAGGACTGGTGCTGCTTCACTCTTCCTTTTAATGCGTCTCAGTAAGGTTATCAAGATAATATCAATTAAAAATAGAGACCTCAATAAAATTTTCTTTCAAAACTCTGAAAAAATTACCTAAATGACCCTAGGCTAGAACTTCAGAACTTTATCTGATGTAATATAAAGTAGTTCATTGGGGGTTTATGAGTTGGACTAGATCTCCAGACATCCATTCCAACCTTAACAATTCTGTGATTTATAGTGGCTGAAGATGTTTTCCATTGCTAGAAAACTGCATTCTTCATATCAATAGTTGCCACAGCTGTTTTTATCCCCATACTGTACAAAGTAAGTCTTTGTAATTGTTGCCCTGGATAAAGCTGCAACTTTAAATTAAATACTGGCAAAACATGTAAACATCAGCAGGTATTTCCAGATGTCTACGAATGAGTAAGCGCAAGAATAATGAGGCCGCGGCTGCTGTTGTTACTGCTGTGCACAAATGTGACCAGGAACCCTTGTTCTGGACTCAGCCCTTCTCTGTTATCTGCCATTCAATAACAGAGGAAAAAGATTATTTGAACAGCCTTTTGGACAGAGACCAAGTTTTGCATTTCGTGTTCTGGAGAAACATGTGAGTGTAAATAAAGGCAAATACACTGTTTGCTCCCAGCTACTGTGTACGTCTTGTGTGCTGCAGGTTGGATAAGCATGTACCATTTGCTGTCAGCACAGGTCTATCTGCACAGAAAGGAGTTCTGTCACATGCAGATGTAGTCAGGGAAAACCTTTTGTTTGTACAAGAGGCTTACTGACACTAATTAAATATTTTCTTTATTTGGAAAGCAAAAAATTCATGACTACCTACATGCTCCCAGATTTACACAAATAGTTGCTTACAAACCTCTTATGTTCTGGAAGACTGAGAGGGGATTCCTATTTTAGCCCTGCTGAAAATGACAGAGGTAGGCAATTCAAGTAATGGCCTGTTAGTCAGTTATTAAATATTGCTCTTCAGCAAAATTGCTAATGATGATGGTCTTTCTATGCTACCTTTAGAAGAGTGCTGAGTATATTGTGAAGAGAGATTATCTTGGATATAGAAGGCCACTAGCTTGAATGCTGTCCAAATCAACCAATTATCTGTGACAATCAGCTAGCTCTGCCAGGCCACACAGAGATTAGTTGCTATATAAAGTTCTGTGCTTGAAATTAAATGGCTAACGGTAGAAAGGTGAAATTGTTCAGAGGATGAGACTTGATTTTTAGAGGAAGGATAAACTTTTAGCAGAGGTGGGCTGCCTCCTGTGGGTATAAGGACCATTGTTCTGAGTAAGTATCTTCATCATCCTTTACAAGCTGTTCATAAAAAATGTACAGGTATAGCTAATCTAAAATCCTTCAGCCAACGTCGTGCTGTGCAGGTGTATGCTGCTGTGTGCAGGGAGGTGAGTGTTGTGGGACAGGTATGAGGTGCAGCAGAAGCTGGTCCTGTTGGGAGAGAGAAGCAGTAGGGCTGACTTTGGATGACATGTTGTGCTGGCTTTGGCTGGGGTAGAGTTAATTTTCTTCGCTGTGGCTGATATGGGGCTGTGTTTTGTATTTGTGGTGAACACAGAATTAATAATATAGATTTTTTTTTTTTTATTGCTGAGCAGGGCTTACACAGAGCCAAGGCCTTTTCTGCTTTTCATACCGATGTGCTATTGAGGAGACTGCGGGTGCTTGGACAGTTGGATAGAGACACAGCCAGGACAGGTGATCCAAACTGACAAAAGGGATATTTCAGACCATCTTACATCATGCTCAGAACATAAAGTGAGGTGAAGGAGGAAAGAGTGGACATTTGAAGTGATGGTGTTTGTCTTCCCAAGTAACCATTACATGTGATGGCGCCCTGCACTCCAGGAGATGGCTGAACACCTGCCTACCCATGGGAAAAAAGAAATTAATGCCTTGTTTTACTTTGCTTGTGTCCATAGTCTTTGCTTTCCCTATTGAATTGTCTTTATCTCATTCTGAGTTTTCTACCTTCTGCCCTTCCAATTCTCTCCCCGGTCCTGCTGCTGGGGAAGTGAATGAGTGGTTGTGTGGTACTTGGTGGCTGTCTGGAGTTAAATCAATACATATATTCAGAACAGAAAAAAAGGAGATAAGCACATCTCATTCTTTACACATCATAAAAAACTAAACTACTGGTCAAGCACATGAGCATTAGCTATGATTGCTAGAAACATTTACTTCTGTCCTTGCTAATAAAGCATCATCTGCAGCTATTGGCAAAATACTTGTCCTCTGGGCAATACTAGAGAAATATTGATTTGGGACAGTTATACAAGGAAAGAAATTTTGACTGATTTCTTCTTTAAAAGAGTTTAAAAATCAGTGTCCGGACCTCTCTCTAGAGGTTACCATGGAGAAAGCAGACACAAGGTTCCACTCAGAGGAGCTTGTTCAAATTCACCTGCGTCAGAAAGTCCCGGTACAAGTGTCAAACTTCTGCAGGTACTGTCACTCCTGCTGCTGTCTAAACTAAGAGGCAGGAAGAAAAAAGCAGGAGGAAGAAGATGCTGCCTTTGCCAGGAGGAGATGCAAATGGGAAGAGAAGGAATATGAGTAACCATGAGCATAAGCCAGGTCAGAGTCTCCAGCTCCTCACTCAGCTGGCACTTGGCTGCATAAATCCTGTGCCCTGTATCTCTTCCTCATTCTTTGCCTGGTCACCAGCAAGTGGTGAGTTTTGCCAATGAAGCAATGAAATATGGGCTCAAGTCACAGGCCCTAACTGAATGTAAATAGGAGTGACTCCATTGCTTTCACTGGCGAAGATTCTTGCCCTCAGTTTTCAAGATGCTTTTAAGTATTGGATATAAACAACCTGCCACCATGGATATACTTTGGTTTAGAGTGGATTTTTCACTGCTCCAACATACCTATTAATTGCAGTAATGTTTTGCTGCACTCCTTTGGATTAAAATGCTATTTCTAATTGTCAGTTAATGGGTTTCAGTGAAAGCAATTTCTTAAACATTATGTACTCAGTTTAAATCTAACAGGGTAACTAAACATTAAAGTAACAGGGGGGAAAATCTATATTGCTCTAATTTGTATTGTATGTTCTTCTCACCAAGTATAATTGCTATTGAATGCCTAAAGCAGCATTCTCCAAATCATGAATAACCAGGAAAAAAAGTTGCAATTGTATGTAAAAAGCAGTGTCATATCTTGCTAGCATAAACATGGGATGAAGAGACAAGAATTATGTAATATGATGCTCTACATTAATTGCTGTTTCTCCCTCACTTAGATAGGGTTTTTATGACTATCCAGCTCCCAGTGGTGTGAGGAGGTGGTGAGCACAAAAGATGTATGCATGTTTTGTTGCTAATGTAAGCTACATGGAGGGCTAAAGCCAGACTGGACAAGTGTCTGTAATTGTATGATGGACCACATATGTTGTGCCACAGAGTAGCACTTTTTTTCCTCACTGCTGGAGAATAAACTCCATTTTCATATTATCAATGATGGGTCTCCCTCCTTATGCACAGCGGGTTATATTGCCATAGGCACAGGGGAGCAGTGTTCATATTTTTTTGTGTGAATAAGGGAGGAGCTGGTGTCCAAGGTATCACTGCTGCTAAGACTTCCAAGAAGCAACAAAATGAAAAAATCCTGATTTTATCTTTATTACTTGGAGTTAAAATTACCTCCCAACTTATCAATAGTATGATCAATGTATGATCTATAATATCACATCTAATATTTCATACCCAACAAGAATTTGGTGTAAGAGGAAAAACTGTCTTTAAGGGGGTACTTTTGGTGCTTTGATGATCCTAATGCACTAACCAAAACTTTGTTAAAGCCTTAAAGACCTAAAAGTCCAGCATAGCCATGCATAAATAATGTCCTGCAGCTTCAGAAAACTCAGCAGCAGCCTGTAAAGATGGACATCTTTAGGGGCCTTCATGACCTCATCCTCAAAGATTATCTGCAACATTTTAATGAAATCTAACTGACCAGCTATGAGGCACACACTCCCTTGTCTTCACTGTCATGACCGGAAGAACTGATCCCCATTCTGACTCTTATTCATGGCTACAGAGTGCACACCTACAAAAGAAAAATTATTATTATTATTAAGAGAGGAGGTATGAGCTACTGTATAGCAACCTTTTATTCACCAAAATACGGACTTTAATATTTATCTGATGTCTGTCCCTTAACTCCTGCTTCCCAAACTCTTAAACCTGATACTACTTTTCATTTCCTATAGTCAGAAAATTTCCAATGAAGAGTTATAATTCTTTCTATGTTTAACTACTTGCTTGAAAGGTGGAAATGTTCATGTGCTAAGTGATGAAACTTATGTACTATGCAATGCATTCATTTTGTGATGTATGGTTTGCAACCTGCTTGCTCTATCACCTGTGCTGTGTCTGCAGATCGAATCCCCCTGGCAGGTACAGATTTATGGGGGATAAAAAGAGAACTTCATCTTCCTCACCCTCAGCTCTTGATTCACACCTTTCTCTCACGACATCCGCAGCACATGTTTTCCCAGAGTTATGCTGGAGATTATTTCTGAGTCCCTGTGCCTCATTTCAAAGGCAGACAGAGAGGGAGAAGTTCGGGCACTCAGATATTTTGGGTCTGATTCCCACTGCTAGCTCCCCTTCTTTGTGCCCACCACCACATGGTGGGACATAGAGACAGGTTTCTCTTTCAGCTGACATCTGGGAGACATCTGCTTCAGCTTAAGGTCCTTCTAATTTGTACTGCTCCTTAGCAGCAACCAGAAACAATCCTCAGTTCTCTCCTAAAAGTCAGCTTAACTTTTAAAGTATTTTTTAAATTTTTATTTCTATAATTTTTTTGTGTCTTGTGTGGAATCCATTTGCTGAAAATTACAGTGGTTTAAGACTCAAATCAGGTTGATTTTGGAAAAGGTAGTGCACATCTCCCAGGTTAATGTCAATGCTTTTTCACATATTTTTGTGGAAACCAGTTGAACTAAATAACCTATCTCTGGCCTATTCCTTACCTTCCCTTGGCTGGGCCTGGTCAGTTTTCCAGGGTGAGTTTTATACCTGATTTTTGTGCTGAACTCAATGGGAACTGTTCCATCAGCCTGTGCCAGCAAAAGGACAGTGACAGACAGTGTAGGGTAATACTGTGTCAAATTGGCAGACATTTCTGGATGAACTTGTCACCTTCTCAAGCAGAAACTGAAAATTCAAGGGAGCTCTAGAGGCTTAAGTTGTTTTGTGGCACCAGAGTGGGAAGACCTGAAAGCAGAGAAGCTCCTTGTGGCAGGACCATGTCTGTTTTGTTCAGTATTGTATCCAGCTTCACATTCTGTAAGTAAATAAAGAAAAACCAGGGATGCTACAGTGCATTAGTGTCTGCGTGGGGAGCCCTGGGCTGGCTGCTTTATGCGTGTCAGTGCAGACAGTGGAGAAACTCCTCTCTTAAGGAGCTGTGGACAACAAAGATTGCTCGGCCAGTGGTGTGACAGAGGTGTGCAGGATTGATTCTTACAGTGCTGTTTACACTTTACTAGCAGAGAGAGCAGATCAAAATGGCTTTAGACAAGAATTTCTAAGCAAATCTGGGACCTCATGAGTTTATTGCTTTGCCTGTATTGCAAAAGTATCTTTCAGTATCTTCAGTCCATATTTAAACAGAATGAGCAAGAAGTTCTTATGATACAAGCATGCAAGAATGCGTTCAAAATAGCAAGAAATGAGGGTCAAATGAATTGACTGTAAAAAAATTGCTAAAACAGACTGAATATTGATAACTACAGAGATTCAAATAACTTCTAAAAACTCATAAAAGGAGTTGCTATATATTTTATGGGTATTTTGAGTGAATTATGGGTATACTCCCTTGCTATCCAAACATTTAGATTTAGCTGTCCTGCTTTCTTAACTTTTCATCTCCTTCTATATATATACATATATACAAGACAGTCCCTGTTGACTGTTGATGATGGGATCATCAGCACCATTCTACTTTCACTCTGTCTTCTCACAAGTCAGTGATGACAATGGAAGGGTTTGTTTGCTACTTAAAAAATGGTATATGCGGGAACAACTTTGGGAGAGGTCTCTGGATCTGAAGTCTATGTGTAAGTGTCAACTTCATTAGTTAATTTCAGCAGTTTTTAAGCTGCTGATTGCCAGGAGCTGGGACAAGTCACAGAGGAGAGAATCACTCAGTTCTTTCTGCTGTGGCTCTTATATTTTTTCCACCAGGCAGATACTAGCAGGTGTTGGAGACAGGATATTAAGTTAAATGAAATTCTGGCCTGACCCCATAGGGCAGTTCTTTCAGTTTTATTTAGAGCCACATCTCAGCAGTGGAAGAGTCTGCAGCCTGATCCATTACCCAGTTAAAAGAACATGTTGCAACTCACTTAAAAGCAAATGCAGTCCTGAATTACACATACAGAAGCTAAAAGTAGCCTCAGCTTAAATTAAAGGGTATGCTTTCCCAGAGGGGCAGCCAGCTCTGGTCGCCCAGAATGAGTCTTTTCCTGTGTGGGAGATTCTTTTTTAAGGCCGTATCTACTTATGCCAAAATGCTTCCTGATTCAGAGGCTGTGCTAATGCAGGCAAAAAGGGAAAGGTGAAGCATTACACACTGCTATTACACACTATTTAAACAAATATTCTTTTTTTGGACTTATGGAGATTTGTGATTTCGCTTCTTGTTGGTTTTTTTCGCTTTCTTTTTTTTTTTTTTCTTTTTAAAGACTGAGCAGGCTTTTGGCAGGAGGATAATAAGGACTCCAGAAGGAATTCAACATGATGCTTTTTTATCACACTGCCAGGGTTTCATGGGAAAGATAGGGCTGTGGAAAACATTTTCGTTTATGGTTCACAATAACACCTATCTTCTGCTTGCATGTGGGACTCTAGTGAGGAGCTACACAAATGCTTTGTGCCAGCCAGACAAAGTGAAGGTAACTTAAATGGCAGATTACTGCATCTGTAAGAAAATTCTTGGGTAGGAGGCAGCCACCTGGACTAACAATTATTTTTGTAACAGATACTCTCAGCAGAAAAGGTTTTTCAGGTCATTTACAAAGTCTAGGAAGACAGGGGAGGAGAGATGGGGCAAGAGTTAGGTGAAAGTTGGACAGCATTTTCAGAATCAGAGGTCTGAATTCAAAGGCCTGCCCTTGGATAAGTATTAGGCATCTTTGTTGGATCTGTTCCTAAAACTGCAAGACAATGACTAGAAAGGCTTTGATGTGAGGAAGCCAACCTCAGATATAGAAATGTTTCTCAGGGTTAACATGCCTGTGCAGGTCTAAATTAGCAATAATATGACCCAGAGGAGAATGCATAATACAGATCTGCCTGTTTTACTTTTCCTGACCTCTCCCTTCTGAAAGTTAATCACACATTTTGCTTCATTTTTCTATACACTAACTTCAGACCCTCATTTGTTGCTCAGTTTGCACTTCACCTCTTGGGTGTATTTTGTTTCTGTTGTTCCATTGTGCTGGCTAAATAATGCAGGAAGACTAATAAATTCAAATATAATTTCTGATTGGTTTGGCATCAGTTAACTATCTAGAATAATTAAGTGTTATTGGATACTTTATATGATGAGTCCACGATGTTTAGACTAGAAAATAATAAAATGCACTCAATTGATTAAGCTCTTTGTAGGAGCCTAAGAATTAGCATACTGTCTAATGGCAAATAATTTATAATTACCAAGAAGAGCTGATAAAAGGGTTCAGTGCTATTGACTGCCTGACTTGATAACCTTGATCAGCAAGCTTCATTAAAAGAAAAGTCCTAGCTTGAACATAACTCTATTAAAGACATGAAATTACTTTAACACTTTGTCTCTTGAATGGGATGCTGCTGTTTTGACAGACAGTCCCAAAGATCTGCCTTTGGAGACCACACACGCTCCAGATTGAGGGGCATGTTGCTAGGCTGACTGGCAACACGTTCCCAAGTGGAAGTTTTCCCTGCAAGTAAAATCTCTGTTTTGAAACTAAGTAGTACAGGATATGTATAAAGCAACTCTGCAAGATTTTGGCCTGCACTTCATTAACTACACTTGTCAGAGTAGGAAGATGAGTTCTGCAGTGGTATTTGCTATACTCTGTAGACTGTAGTTGGAGACACAGTCTGGTTCCTTTCACACATTTCTCTGAAGTGACAGTTGTTTGAGCCAAATTTAAGGTTAGAGATAACTTGTAGAAATGTAGGAATGAGTACATCACAGCTTTTGGGGTACACCTATGGACATCTGATCTTTTCTAAACTGGAGGAAGGTGAATAAGCATGACTTTCATGGAGAGCAAAAGGTATTGCATAGAAACTGAAAGACACTGATGTGGCAGAAAGGTTGACAGCTCCGCCATTTAAATATCTCTTTTCAAGCACATTCCCCATTCCCTTAGCTTAGTTATGGCTGGCAAGTTCTCATTTCGTTTAGAATTGCCCCCATCTCTGACTGAGAAGGTTGAAAAAAACTTCAGGTTGTTCTTTTATTCTGATGATGTGGGTCTGGGCACACCAGCTTTCTGCTTTGCCCCCCACCCTCTCTACTGAGCGGAGAGATCTAGTTAAGTGTTTCGTACATGAGCAGAGTAAGGTGAAACTGTGGCTGTCTCTCATGCATAGTGGATTTGCCACAGCCACAGATTTGTCATTTCACGTCAAAATACAAAAACTTGAATGTTTTCATGGAAAGCCTTTGACCTGCAGAACAAGATTAAGATGATAAAGGAGCGCAGGTCCTTGGTGGGTTGTGGGTTGAGGAGTGTTTAAAATGCATTTTATTTATTTATTTATTTATTTATTTATTTTTATTGGCATGGATAAATATCACCATTTTTGGAAGCTAGAAAAACTTGGATTGTTACCCTCTGTTGTTGAAATTTTTAAGATATTCAAAATGGACCATTTGAATGTGTCATTCCTTCTGCCCTTGTTCTGACACAACAGAACAATTGCTTTGAACGTTTGCCTCTAGCCATGCTCTCTTCAATCATCTACTCCAAGATTCTTGCAGTCAGGTCAAAGAGATGGAGCTTTGCAGAATACCTTTTACGGTTTTGAAGACACTTCTTAGGAGCACCCTGCTCAAGTGACATTTATATCCGGGCACTCGACAGACACTGATAGGAATGGGAATTGCTGTCACTCTATGCACAGAAATGTCTGTTTCCCCCTTATTTTCACTGTGTTTGTGAGATGTCACGTTAGAAAGGCTGAAGCTATGATGATGGACTCTCTGTTAAACCAGTGCAGCAAATCATGTACCAGCAAAACTGTTTTGCTAAGAAACAGAAGAATTCTCATTTTCAAAAATAAATTTGCGCTGGTTTTAACATTGGAGTGCAGTAGTTTGAATGTATCTTTATGTGTCGCAAGGTGTTAGTCTGCATGAGTGAGCAGAGGCTGTTTTTGTTTCATTCTAAGATGATAAAATTTTTCATGTTTCTGCTAAATAAAAAAAATGCTTCAGAGAATATATTTTAAACTCAAATTTCTAAAAATGAGAAATTGAAAGTAAACTTGGAAGTTGAAACTTTCAAACTTGAAAATTTCAAATCTCCTTAAACCTTCGGGTTTACATTATCTAACCGTAGTGCAGTATAAGTCTAATTTATATAGTAAAACAATTCAGCTCATACATAGCAAATCCTTAAAATATCTTCAAAGTAATGGTGATTGGTTTGTCGTAATGTAGAAGAGTTTATGACAATAACATGTACACATAGTGTGCTACTAAAACTAATACTAAAGGCAAAGCGCTTTGGTTGGATTCAAATACCTAAACTCATGTTGTCTGACTGAGTTTGAAATAGAGAAGGTAGGAGTTCACATGGAGGAGCTATAATATCTAATAATCAAGATTCTTCCTGCTCTTGGAATGCCTGTTTTGATTTTATTTGCTCTTGCAGTTTATTTGAAGAATATCTCACTAAAGGTCACTCTGTGGATAGCTTCCTAATATTTGGCATTTGCAATTGGTTCTGTTCTCATTGATCATATCAGTGATATCATGTGAGCTAGTCATGCTAGGCTCCCTTTTTGCAGAGATATAGGCAGTTCTAGAATATGAAATATGACTTCTCAAACAGATATCTAACACATCTGGTAATGCACATCTAGCAGAGTCTGCTTTATTCCTTTATCTGCAAAGGGATCATAGAGTGACTGGCTTGCATGTTGATGTCCACATTGTGGAAGTCTGAAGCCAGATGAGGGAAATACCACTCTAGATAGGTACAAATTTGCTTACATTCATAGTGGAGAGTACTGTCAATATTTTGCCAGAAACTTTATTGTCCTTATAAGATGGACATGGTAGAAATATGAACAACTCTCTAGTGAAGAGTGATAGCCTGATTCTCAGCAGAACTGAGTTCAAGTAAAGTAGATTTCATGTCTGACCTCAGGCAGGTCATTTGAAGTCAGTTTCCCTGAAAGGATTAAATGCTTTACAGAGCTTCTCTGTCTCACAAGAACTTTGCTGTGATTAATACAATGGAGGCTGTGAGCAAGAATTCACATCTGAAGTACACTGTATGTGCCATCTCAGAATGAAAGAAAAGTGATCCAACCTTTGAAAATGTTAGTACCCACTGTTGCCTCTCCCTTAAGACTGAAACCTCTCCTGATCACCATGACCTTTCAAAGATGATCAAGACTGGCCTCACAATGGCACTGGCCAGCTTCCTAAGCATTTGTGGGTGCCTCCCATCAGATCCCAGGGACATGTGTATGCCATTTGTCTAAGTGTTCCCTATCTCTTTCACAAAGAATAAGTTTTCCTTGCTCTGGACCTTCCTCCTGGCCTACAGTGTGTGGGATACTGGATACAAGCAGATAAAAGAGATACAAAAGTCCTGGTGAACTTGACCTTCTTTGTGGTCAAAGATCAATTTTGTAAAGATCCACGTTCCCATTCAGCAGCAGGTTCACATTTTCCCTAGCATTCCTTTTGCTGCTGTTGTACCTGTATCAGCTTTTCTTGTTGCCCTTCATGCAGTTTGTCAGACTGAGATCCCTGTGGTCTTTGCCTTTCGTAATCTCGGCACACTTGCACGGTGTCTTTATTCCTCATGGGTTGCCTGACCCCTGCCTTCCCTCCCTTGTACACTTCCTTGTAGTGTTAGATTTTTGTCAGGAGCAGCTTGTTCATCCCTGCTGGTCTCCTATCACCTTTGGTCCACAGGGCAGAATGAGCTATTCTAGATATTGGAAGATGTAGCCCTTGAAAATCAATTAGGTCTCCTGGGCCCCTCTTCTCTCTGGGACTGTTTCCTTGGGATGCTTCAAGCAGGGCCATGAACTTCCTCCTGAAGTCCAAGGCTGTGACCCTGCCTTTTGCCTTTTTTTTCTGCCATTAGTATTCCAAACTCTAACCTGTTTCACTTTATGAATTTATGATGCTGGGGTACATCATTCTTTTTCATTTTTTAAATAGAAATTTAGCTGGTGAAAATTTTTCTAATCCATGACTGAGCTCTGCCTCCATTTCCCATTGCTCCATTGGGCCAGTACATGGATTTACCCTGCAATAACATTGGAGTAGTTCTACAGGATCAAACGACTTGGAATAAATCTGACCTGAGGTGAGAATCAGTCTCCTCAGTCTCTGTAGCAGAACTACCACTGACTTCTCTTACACAATCTTCTCAAGGATTCTCTGAAATTGTTTTGTGCCTGGACTACCTTTATTTTATTAAAGTAATGAAATAATACATCTTTACCAACTCCTCAATGCCCTTTATATTAACAAAGCATGCATTATTTCATCTCTGTCTAATTAATACCCTGTTTAATAGGTATCTCACTTCATGTTAGGTTTCTGTATTCTTAAGAATTTTTACTAATTTAATTGAGAGCAGTCTCAAATTAATTGTATAATTAATCTTGTCAAATTAGGTAACATTCATACAGCACCTTATTAAAGAAACTTGAATATTTTAAATTACCATGCAATTAGGCATTAATAAAGAAGTTCTTCATCTTATTGTTCTGCTTTATATCACAAAGAAGGTAATTGCAATATAAATTGCAATATAAAAGCTAAGTTCTATAGTACATTAATAATTAGATACACATTATTCCCCACTGAAGCCTTTTCTCTTATTAATTCAATTGTAGAATGGATAAGCCTTTTATAAAACAGGAATAATACACCACCCAAAATACTAGGAATGAACTATTGTGCTGATGCCTGAACAACAGGATGGTTAGAGCCCGAGTTGTTGCTTGAGTGATGTCTCAGAGAAGCAGGTTTCTGAGAAACCTAGTACTGTGCTGCAAGAAGCTTAAACACTTGTGTGACTGTGGAAAGCTTCATTTGCATCTCATGTTTGGGAATAAGTGTGTGTCTCAATTTCTTGACTGAAAGGGAAGAGGTGGGCTCCCTGACATGGTCCTATGGCTTACAGAGAACAGCAGCCTCCTTGTAGAGCCTGAATGAGGTGCCCCAGACACCCCTGGAGGTGACCATAAGACTGATGTGCAGGAACAGGGAATCAGAGGTGGTGGCTGTGATGTGGGAGAGAAGGGTGGGCGGGCTGAGGAGAGGGGAATGGATAATGAGAAGTGCTATCAATTTTTAATGAGTATATGGAAATTGTGCTCAAGGTCAAAAAGCCCAAATACTATATTATATCTGTGGGTGCCAAAGAGATTTTCATTTATATAATATATTGGTCTAGTATTTTAAATCCTTAATCTTAGTGCCTGTAGCTGTGTGTACTAAAAGTGCCCATTAGATTAAATACTTGAGGCACAAGAAATCATCCACACACGAATGCTGAATGAGTAAAACAGCATTTCACATAGGGACATATGCTTGGGTATAATGTGTGGGATACAATAAATTGCAGTGTCAGCTTTATATGTAGAATAGCCTGTTCTGATAAATTCAAAGTTACTGCTGAGAGGAAAAGCCGTAAAACAGGAGAGTGAAATCTGCAAACATTACTGGCCTCTTACAGGTGCATCACATGGGAGTTCACAAGATTTTCTCTGTGAACACACTCTACCATGGGGCAGTGTGTTACCTGCCCTGGGAAGATGACCGTGCAAAGAAATGCTGGGAAGTGCAGTTTCTTTCCCCTCCTTCTCCTTTCAGCCTTCTCCTTCCTCTTCCCCAAGTAAATTCACCCCTGGATTACCTGGAAGTGCACCGAGCCACTGTCTGGTATACATTTGAAAAAAACTCTGTCATACCCTGCTATAGTTCCCTCAAGCAGAGCTTTATGGATAAAACAGCTCATCTGGTTTTTCTTTTTATTTACACAGTTGAACAGGAGAAATGTGTTTTAAAATAAAACAGAACATTGCATATATGGCATCTAAAGTAAAGGGGGGAGAGAGAAGCAGGGAGAAAATACTGAACTGAAACATTGCATTCAGCCTGACACTAAGTGTTCCCATTTGCTATTTGAGGCTAGACCTTTCTCGTTGTCTTTTTATTTAGCTCTCTTTTTCCACAGACAAAACCTATTTCAGAGCTGAAATCCATGTTCATTTTGAAATCTTAGAAAAAAAGTCATCCTTCATTTTTCTTGGCTGAGATTAATCACCAAATGTGATCAACATTTGCAAATAGGACTTATCCCCCTCTTCTGTCCAAATCGGCTGTCTCTCTCTGTCACTCTCTTTTGTTATAATTGTATTTTTCTTTTTTCTTATTTTCTTTTTTTCTTTTCTCCCTCTTTAATGATTAAGCTGGCATTGAGCATTTCTGCCTAACTCTTCCTTTAGGTTCCCATTATCCCTACGGCTAGCTACTAGACTGATTAGGTTAGCTGGTCTCTGGAATGGGGATCCATTCCAGACACTTCATTTCTGACACTTCATGTTTGTTTTGCAAAAATAGGATGTTCCTAGGATGCTATATCAAAGAAACCTTTTCCTGCTTACTCCCTTCTGGGGACAGAAGCTTCCCAGATTTGTTCTTGGGTCATAGGGGCTATAATAAAATGCCTAGTTAGTGCAAACAATGTGTTATTACACATTGTCCATTAAAACCTAAGAGGGAAGGCAAATCTGCAAGATGCAAGGTTGGGAAAGCCTGCAAGTTCTCTTTCCAACAGAAGTGTTTTAGATAAGATGAGCTGCTGCTGAACACTGATAAAAACTACAAGAATTCCAGGACTTCATAGCTCAGCAGGCAGTTTGCTGCCAACCTGAGGAGTGAGTGGCATGAGGAGATGGCTTCTGAAGACAAGTGGGAGAAAAAAAAAAAAGAGATTAGCACAACATGTTGAGAGAGACAACTTCAAAGTTTTAAGCACAAATACTGATTTTTCACCATAATAGCAAAAATACCACACACTGTGAAAATCTAATGTGCTACACATCCATGTAGCTGTTACTTGAGTGAGTAATTGCTGTGGGAGTGACATTGCCATTACCTGATAACTCTTGGACACTCAAACACTGAGCAGGAGTTATGTGGTCACTGCAGAATGCAATGCTGAGAAGGTATCATGTTGGACTTCATCCATCACTTTCAGCCTGAACATAATCTAAAGGCAGCAAAACTTGTATTTTTACAAGCATATGAACCCTTTGCAACTCTATCTGCCCCCTTAAAGGACTGTGAGATGTAATGCTTGTCTGTTGCTTGTGATATTTTTCTTTGTAATTCAGTATGATTTGAATCAGATGGAGTTCATTTCTTGCTGCTTTTTTGCAGAGCTGTCATCATGATTTGTTTGTGGGTTGTTGTTTCGGGGTTTATTTTTGCCATGTATAATGGTATCTGAATAACCCTTGTGCATTCCTTCTCCCCCACATAATCTGTAATATTGGCCATTCTGCACTGTGCTACTTCTCTTGGAGGTTTGACTTCAGTCCTGTCAGACACGCTGCTCAACCTGTCACTGCCCTCCTGCTGGCAAGACTGACAACACCAGACTCGTCACATCTTACCCTCCAAAGAAGAGGGGGGCAGAAAATGTCCCAGAAATGTATTTCTTCTGTTGCTTTTATTAAAATCAATCTTGCTCACCTGCAGGGTTTCTCTTTATTATTTTAAACATTTTTTCCCTCACAGTCATTCCACATTATCGTTCAATGTTAATAAAACTGATTGCTTGCAGTGATGAGAAAAAAAATGCTTTTTATCAGGTGTGTATTAGCAGATCATGCTGAGTCCAATTGCTGCCTCTTGCAGTTAGTCATTTGTTTCTTATGGCTCCTCTCCCTCCTCCCCAACATCTCACCTTTAAAATAAATGGATTTTGGGAAGAGAAACCTGATCGCAGATGCCAAGCCCTGGAGTTGTACTCCAGTCAATTGGATCACAGAGGGCGCCTGTTTCCGGAGGGCCCAGAGCTGACCCACTTCTAGGCTAGGACTTGGACATGGGCTTGTCTTGAATCCTTTGTGCTGTTGGCCACAAAGCCCAGCTTCATAAATTGCTAGTGTCAGGATCAGATGTGAAGTGCAGGGAAATACACAGTAAAAGGACACATTTATATAAATATTCAGACTTCCTTCAATTTTTTTGGAAGAAAGATTTTTCATAGGGTGTTTGGTAATACAAGAAAAATCCTCCACTGAAAACAACCCCTAAATTCATAATTTCTCTAAGACATTGATCTAGAGCAAATCTCGTATTCATATTCAAGTAATTAGCTGAAATTTTATCCAATTTTATGATATACACAGAAAAAATATTTAGGTTTAGGTCATCCTGGTTCTGAAACCTTCAGAGATTGTGGTATTTAGGGAGGAATTGAAGTGATGCTGTTCAGAGCTTTCAGATCAGAGATGAGAGCAAAAAAACTGAGCCTTAAGAGAGAACCTACTTATTTGTGCCACACTTAGATTCTACCCCAGAGGCAATTCCCAGCACCTGCCAGAAAAGGAAAGGTTGCTTAGCCTCCATCCTTTCATGAGACTCAAGAAAGTATGATGAAATTCCATTGCAAACATCAGCAAGCACAGCACAGTGAGCTTTTTTGACAAGCAAGTAGGAGAGATTAAGTAGTTAGTTGTATGGGGAATGTGTACTTGGATGGAGCAGATTATCATGGCATCGATGGATGGGTAGGGAGAAACAACATTTGCAAATTATTCTAAGGTGAACCGGTGAAGGCTTCACGTGCCAAGTGTTTTGGAGAACAGAAGACTGATGTGGGCTTGGCTTTTTTCCTAAATACAGACTTCCCATGGACCTCTGAACATCCGACTGATTTTTCCTCTTTTGAGTGACAGTGAACCATAGATGTCCAAAATGTGTCCCAGCTTCTAATTTGCCATATATGCTTCTGGAAAGAACTTTGGCTCACTCAGGTTTCCCACTAGAGATCTTGAAGTGGTCCAGTCCAAGCTGCTGTTGAGCATAAACTCTCAGCTCTCTGCTGCTATTCTGAACCATGGCTGTTTTCTTAGGAAGTAGAATTTCTTCTCTCCCTAACTTCACCCATCATTCTTTTAAACAGAAAATGAGTCAGCACATACATTCTGCAGTCATATGGAGTAACTGCCCTGACACAGAGTCGAATGGCCATCTCAAATTTGGATTTTTCCTTCCCTCTCTTTCTCACTGTCACAGTTCCTCATGACTTCAGCAACAGGAAGCCCTGTCTGCTTTTCCAGGCCCTCCCAAGAACACATCTGCAAGGAGCACACTTGTGGAAATGGTACAAGAAGGCCCAGTATGTAGCTTTCCTTCTGGCCATTGCTGTAAATGAGAACTGGAAGGGGAGAATGAGGGTTTGGTCCTCTCCCAAATATTATCATCTTTCCAAGAGACCCAGCAGCAGCCAAGATTCTGCTCACTATGGGTATGGTCCTGTTCAATGTGGCACAAATGGAATACACTGGCCACACTGAGTCTATATTGCAACTCAGACAAAGCCTGCATATCATGAAAGGTGAGGTCACTGAAGACGTATAGTTCAGTAAGGACTTCAGAATGAATATTTCTCTTAAAGCGTTTCTGTCTTTGTGAATCTATTTTCAGTTTCTTTCAATGGGCATCTATAGAAACTGGTCTGGAGGATTGTCTACAACAAAGATTTGAGGTACAATGATATTTCCTTAATCTCATTTAATTTCCTCATTTGGTGGCAAAGGAAAGCAACTTTGGACCATTGTCATGGCAGTAGCTGCTTTCATAAGATTTTGGAGCTGTCTGCTCAGAACAGCATTAAACCAACACAGCAACAATCTAGGGATGCGATATGTTGTATTAAATTCAACTTAGCCCGCTAAGCTTTCATCTTGGTACTCTTCACAATTTGCTGTCCTTCAGAAATGGCCCTAGTTGATGGAAGCTCTCTGAGACTGGCATGCATGTTCTGGGACTTCTCCCATACTGCAGGGCAGGAGATAGTCCAGTGAAGCAGAAAACATAATTTGCTTTGCTTAAAACCACCTGCTCCCAGCTGGTTATGTTTTTTTCCTGTGAAAATTTTATTTGGGGAGAGATATGAGGAAGGCAGGAGGGGGAGAATGAAAGACAAACACATGACATTTCAGAGAACCTGAACATTAAACACAACAGTGATCTTATGCATGCAAGACTTTACAGAGCCATCAGTGTTTCTCACTATGCCACTACCAATTAAGGGCAGAGCTGTAAGCTCTGTGCTTTGCAGCGCTATGCAGAGAGTAGGAGAATACCACCTGGGTGGTTGCTGCAAGCAAATGTAGTTCCTGAAAAAGATCTAAAGGGAAAGTATTAAATAGTTGGGGTTTGATACCTGGTTTATTTATATTGGGGTCTCACTGGTTAGGATAAAAACCTCTTCCATTTTAAAGGTCAGGAAATGCCATCCTGCCTTAAATCAGCCCTGTTATGCTAGATAGAATATGCACATACTAGGATACCAGCTGATTACTTGACCTTGCAGTACTTCTTCTGCGGGCACAGGAAGCACTCAGAGAGCAAACAAATAAACTGATGGATGATGAGACAGGGTGAAAGGAAAGGAAGAGCATCCCCTCAAGGAATTTCACAGATTTGTTATGAAATATTAGATAGCAAGGTTAGTCAAAAACTCCAGAAGTCTCGATGCCACATGATTGAGCCCTTGTCATTTTTCTTTTTAATCGTTAGGAGTTTAGGAGTGGGAGATTTCTGTTTTTGTTTTGTTTTGTTTTAATTTCTGCCTTGATTCTAGAGAGCACCAACTACTGAAAGCAAACCTCTAGAGAAAAAAATATTGATTTCCCCCCTGTTCTTCATTCTGTTTGAACTCTACAACTTCCCTAATTCCCCCAGGGAACAATTCTCTTCCCTACAGAGCTACACTCAGTTTCAAAATTGACTTGAAAACAAGAAAACAAAAATCTGCCTTTCTTTTTCTTGTGTTCTAAAAGTTCTGACAAGGGCCTTTCTCCAGAGAGCCATCTTCTTCAATCTCTTTGTGTTTACTGTCACCTGCTAGCATTTTGTTCTGCCTTAAGGAGACAGTAAGCTGGCTACGCTGTTTTCTTTTTGTGACTTCCTCCACCCACTGCCAGTGTCCCACTAGATGTATCTGAACCTGGTCTTCAGCTTTATCCCTCTTGGTTGCCCTGACTGTTTGTCTATAATCAGGACATTCATATTATTTCATGTATGGATCTCTGTAATTTCCTCCATTTTTCTCTGCATTTCTGTCTTTTTCTCTTTCAGTTTGTTCTGCATCTGGGAAAGGTTAGAGGCCATGACTGTGTGTAGGGCACCACACAGGAGCTCTCTCTAGTGAGATACTCACTATTAATCTATAGTAGTAGGAATCTCTTAGTTCTACTGGAGTTCTGTATTAAATTACCTTGATACTTAATGAGAGAGACTTAATTTTATTTTAAATATCCACATGACTCATACAATTATCATTCAGCCTCTTGCAACTTGCCTCTGCCTGTGATCTACTCTGTGTGATGAGGGTAGTGACACATGCACAGAGGCAAAAAACAGTCTGTCATTTTAAGCATCATGTCAATGCTGTTTCATGGAATATTTTAAGATCCTCAGGCAAGCAGGCATTTCCCTGAAATCAAGAGCATTATCATAATACTGTCTCATTTCCTCAGCTGTTATAGCTATACACTAGTCAAGTTTCCTCACCAGGCCTGGGGCCAGAATGCTGTTTGGAGCACGTACCTGGGTATAAAATCCTATGTGTAGCACACCTTTATGGGGCCAGAGACCTCTGTTCAGCTGCCACAGGCTTGAAAGTTGGTTTGCTTCTGTCTCTGCAGTAATTCATTTTCCTGTGCTCCAGCTTCATAGGGACTCGGATAAATGGCTTGCTCCTTCTACAGCACATTATGGATGAAAGACCTAAAAGAAAGGTTTCAGAACAAATTTTTCTAGTCAGCAGAAAATATATACAAATCTGGATCAAGAACATGCATGCTTTTCACTTCTCTTTCATGACATGTTTTTTGTTTTCTGGTGCAATTATGTATTTTAATGATTGTGGTTAATCATTACTTTCACTCTGGAACATGGCATATGTTGCATCTTTCCCAGTCAGCTTTTTTGCCCATTGTCAGATGGATATTCAGTTTCTAAAAAGCTGCCTTTCTCCTTGCTGTTAATCCTGCTTGCTTTCTTTGTCAAAAATCCTATTCTGAGAGTGCCCTTATTTTTGATTGTATAAAAAGTTTCTTCTTTCTTAGGGATGATCTGGGCAGAACTGTTTCCTTTCAAGGCAAACATCAGCCTTTGTATAAACATGTCACAAGGACTGATAGTAAGCATTTGGTAATCATAAATAGTAAGGCACGAGTTATTCTATTACAACGGCGTTTTGCACAGAAATGTTCAAATTGAAGCGCAGGTTCCAGCTGTAGAAGTAACGGAGGAAGCTCTCCAGAGAACACGTGTGCTCAATAATTTCTTGGGTTCCTTCTGACAATAATCTGAGTCATTTCTCTCTTTATTAGCTCTGTTTTTAAACCTGAATGACACCATGTCACTGAATAAACTCTGAGCCCATGTCCCACATTGTCTTTGAAGCTGTTGTTAAAGAAGATAGCTATATACTAAAACCTGTTTGATGGAAAAATATCCCATCACTTTCTCATGACAGGAGTCTTTCACGTCTTCCTCAGACAGAAAGCATGCACCAGTACCCAACTTTGTATTTAACAAACATTTACAGGAGACGTGTCATGAAGCTAGGCATTCTCAGCTGAAGAGCTCTTAGTACCTGTTTAACTTGTAGCTGGCTCAGTCATATCCTATTTTAAGATTTTTCTGCCTTGGAAAATCTCATTTCAGTATTAAAATATTAGTGGTACTGCAATGTTATTTCCACAGTGCCCTGCTTAGCTCCAGGTCACTTATATTTTGTCAATCAGTCCTGCAGTGTTAGTTATTTATCTATCACTTAATAACCATGCTGCAGAGAATAATTTATCTGGCATAGCATGGTAATTTGTACTATAATTTCACCCCTGCTGCTGCAGACTTGCATTCCGTTACAGCAATGATTGAGGAAAATTAAGATTCCTAGGTCACACTTTGAGCTCTATGTTTTCTGCCTTTCATAATTTCATTTCACTTCATCATCTTTGATTGAAGAAAGGGTTCATCTAGAAATGTGAGAAGTAGCTAAAATAACTGTTTTTCTGCCAACTAGGACACAGTTCATGAAGATAAAGGCAAGGGGACTGTGAAGTCTCAAAATTGGCTCTGGAGACTCCTACATCACTGAAGCTGAATCCACTGTAAAGACTCTGCAGACAAGCTCAGACCACAGTTTTTCTTTCTAATTTCTTTTCAAAATGTAAATAAAACATACATGTAACATATGCACCCCTTTTCCCCAAGGTCTAGCCAACATCAATGCCAGTCAGGTATAGAATCCAACTTTATCAGAGACTCATCTGCACTAATTTTGGAACCATTTATCACAATTAAGTGTGAAACTAGACAAGGGCATAAATATAAAGCAGGTAAACTGAAAGAGAAAGTAAAAATTGTTACTCATAGAATTGTTTTTTATAGAGCGTACTAAACATGCATTCTTTTTTAAAACCATGAACTTTATAATGATGATTAGATGGTGGAGCTTCTTGTGATCCTAGTGGATGGCCATCACAGAAACACTCTATTTCAGGTATTCACTTTCAGGCAGAGGAAAAGGTGTGGTTTGTAATATACATTGGGCAATGGATTTTATTTGCTGCTGGCTATGAAGTACTACAGTTTTTTCTGGTTTTTTTTCTGTGGAACAAAGAAACTTTCATGTTCAAATTGTCTTCAGATGTTGCATCCTTCGAGAAAGGTATTAAAGATGGTAATTTTTTGATACAAGAAAAAATAATTGATGCCTGCTAAAAGGAGTATCTAGGCAGATTTCTAAGTGCCAAGGCACTATAAACAGTAAAAAAAATCAGCAGTATCAGTGTTACGGAGATCAATTTCCATGTGAACCCTCCTGTGAGAGATTCAGTGGATTTGCTACAGATCTGCTTCTGCATCCTTAACATTTATTTATATATTTTAAGTGGTGTATAAGGAACCTAAATTATTTTTAAGTGGAGAACTTCTACAGAAATTTCAGAGCAGCTAGTGAGTATCATCTCCTTGTCCAGAGTTGCCACCAAGTTTGTTCTTTTTCTGGTTTTTTTTTGTTTGTATGGGTTTTTTTTAAGTGAAGTGTTCCTATGATTTTAGTTTTGTTTATTTCAGCTCAGCTTCTCTATTGCAAAACAACTCAGCAAGGAAAGGCTATTCTCAACATCAATCTACTCTTCCAAAATTATAGTTTATCTCCATAGCACACTAAGCTTGGTTAATGGGTACTTCAACCTGGTACTTCAATTTTAATTCTCAAAGTTACTTATATAGGACTAGGGAGTCCAGCTTGGACCTGTATTTCTTTGTTTAATAATGTATGTGAGAGGTAGATATCTGCTAGAAAATACAAATGTGAGCACACAATCTGAATGATGATTTAGATATTTTCAAGTTATAAATAACATTTTGCTGGCATTCAAGTTGACTAATTTTTCATTATTACAATCTCAGTCTATCTAGAAACAGTCTTGAGCACATACTGGTGAGTGGTCTACACAATAAATGGATCAATGGAAACCATTAGGTAGAAGAGGGATTCGGGAGGAATACTATATATTATACTATATAAATACCAATACATAGAATTTCTTAGAAATTAGTTAACTCCATGGTATTTTATACTTGTAGTTTATGTTTTACCTGAACTGTTAGTGAATGGGGAAGTACTAATGGATAATGACAGCGTCTGGAAATAACCAGGGCAGCAAGAATTCATTACTGCTGTTTTGCCATCCTTGGAAATGCTCATGAAATACGAACATCAAATTATCAGTCTGATGAGAATCGGGATCAGTAGTTTTGATTGTGGTGTGGTTCCCCTTCTCGCTTTATTTATAAGAAATATTTTCTTTGCTGAACTATCAAACATGACTTTAAGGCAAATTTATTTGAAAACTTTAGTTCTCAATATAGTCTCCTGCTGCCTGTTTCTGCTGCTTCCCTTTCAAGGGCAACTCCTCCCCCCACCTTCCTGGTCTTATTTTGCAGGTGTTCCTTTCATTTCTAGCTCATATTCTAGCAGGTGGCTATTCAACTTTGGCATGACTTTGGGTTATTGTGCTTCAGATCTGCTTTGGCAGGGATTAAAGCCTTACAAGTCTGTGTCTAAACTTCATGTCTTTTTGTACATTTAACCTCTCCAGGTGAAGGGTGATAAGCATCCACCCTTCCCCTCCTGCTAATCTCTAAAGAAAATGCAGGCAAGCCTTCCTAATGGTCTTCTAAAAACAATGAAGGCAAAATAAATAAACAAATGGTCCATTAATGGAGGGGGAAAAAAGTTGCCTTCATTACTTTAGAGTGTGGATTAAGGTGTCATAAAATAAGCTCTTTGGCAGCTCTTCCTCTCATTGCCTGTACTGGCCTTGGGTGCAGATAGGATCAAAAGTTTATGATAATTTTCTTTGGCTGCTTTTGGAGAGAATGTCTGGAGATAAACAAAAATGGCCCTAGGAAAATTTTGGAAGTGCTTATCATTTACAGGGTTAAGTGAGGTAGGTGGAAGGACAGGTGGAGCAGTTTGTGCATTGGAATTTGGTTTTCAGAACTCACCTTCATTTGGTAAAGAGGATAATCTCCATCCTATTTCAGGTCCAGCCAAATGCTGGTATGCTTTGGAAAGCCAGGAATTTTCACCTGACTCCTGGCCCATCTGTCATGGAGTGCAAGGTTTCAGACATTGTACTCAAACTTCAAGTCTGCTAAAAAAACTTGTATGTAGCCACACGACTTTTAAAGTCCTTTTCTGAAATTTCAGAGCAGGTTATGCCCTCCATGTAAATACAGCCCAAAATAGATACTGACATACTGAAAGATTTTAAATGTAGAAACATTTTAGATACCAAGGCAGATATAAAAATGAAATCTTTATATCTGCCTTGTGCTAGCTTTACAGTGATGTAACAGCAGATTTTAATCTTACAGACACATCCATCAGCATATTGCAGTGATATGGAAACTAGTCATAATAGAAGAAATTTACACAGCTGACCAAGTCCTTGGAGTACAGTAAATCCTGAAAGGGTTCTTCTCTTTATACTAACACTAATTTCCACTCTAAGGTAAAGAAAGACTGCTCTGCGTTTGTATAGTATCACATAAAGATTATGGGCACAGAGCCTAGAAGATAATTTAGCCACCAGGGCAATTGATAGGAGGGAAGTCAAGAACGCCTCTGCCTTTTTTTCATTTTTTTAAAAAGTCTTAAATGGCTTTCTTGTAGTGCAGAAGAATCTTAAATCTCATATGGAGTCTCCATCCTTCTCACTCTGCAAGCCAGATGAGACAGTAAAGTGAGCAACCTTTTATCACTGGCCAGAGGTCATCACAGCTGAGCCAGGAATGAGAGCACTTCCACAGTGTCAACTCACAGGCAAAACTGAGAAAGTACTTGGCAGCTGGTTTCTGTGTAGGTAAAGGCCACTTTCAGGCTGTTTCCCAACTGCTGGGAATAATCCCTATGGCACTGGTGTTCCTCCACTCATTCAGGTTCTCTATCCAGGCCTTTATCAGGCCTTTCTCTTGTCCTCTTCATCTATCTTTGACTGTCCTACCAGATTCCCCTAACAGAAAGAAAGGTATCTTCAACAATGATTTTCCCATTTACCAGTGCTTTGCGAAAGGATGTGTTTCCTCCCACTCTCTTTGTCTCATACAAGTGTTTGCACCCTCTTTTGATTTGAGAAATCTTTTCAGGTTTGCCTTCTTTCACTCATGTCTATATGTGCCTATCAACATTTGCCAAAGAAAATAATGGGACTCGGCATCAATCTTCCTCTTAGTCTCTAGTATAATTTTAACATTGTCCTTTATAAATACAATTGAAAACCAGAGATGATTTGGACTTGATTTCCAGTGTCTGTATATTGCTCTGCATCAACTTGGGAGCAACTATCATATATACAGCTATAAAACCAGTGATCCAGAGGCTCAGAAAAGGAACACTTCCAGAATGGACAGAGAAAGGTAAAGTATTGTACCTCCTGTTTTACAGTGTCCTATCTTTAAAGGAAATCAGACATGCTGGTCTGTCTCTGAATTGCTCACCTGAAAAGCAGTTGTTGAGGTCTTTGTTCTCTAAGCAGCATTTGCTTGCCTCTCTAACTACAGTGGTTCTGAATTTGAAATCTGCAGTTTACATTATTCTCTGGATGCCTAATTTGAAGTTAATTATTTTTACATCTGGTTACAAAATCTAATGATTTTAAAAGGTTATTCCTCTCTGAACTCAATCGGTTATTTAGATATTTGAAAGGTTATGTCACTAGCCGTTTTTTTATTCAGCGGTTATCTTTACAAACATAGTTTTTTGTAATGTTGTTTGTCTAATCTGAGCACACAGTGACACTCACAACTGTCCTCAAGGATGAAAAGCCCTGTGTCACACCACCAAATTATCCCACTTAAGCAAAAGTTGCAGGTCAAAGTGTGTTTTCCTGCAGTGACAGCTGCTCCTGCTGCCTGCCACCCCACCACCCCTTGTGGAGCAGCCAGCAGGAACTTTGCCCACTGTCTCATGGATTAAGAGCAAAGAAGGATTCCACTTCTGACAAAAGGCCCAAAGAAACACTGTAATGTTAGAAGAAGACACTAACTGCAGTCTTATGTTTTTATATATTGGGCTGGGTGTTTTGCCTGGCTAAAATTCCATGGCGTCCTGTTTACCAGGTGCAGCAGCAAACCTCTGAGAACTGAATGCAGGAAGAAGTCCTGTCCAGTCAGCTTCCTCCAAAGATACAGCCTCCTTATTTCACAACATAGCAGTACAGACCAAATTAATCAGGATCTATGACTCTTGCACCATTCTACAACTTCTCATATCAGTGGGAAAGATCCATGTTTCATGCCCATTTAAAGAGCTGCTGTGTGTATGTGCATACGTGTGTGAGTGTGTGTACGCATTTAGAAGGATGCTTTACTAAATGAATTGGATCTCCTGGAGAGACACCTGGGGATACTGTGTAGTTGCCTCCCACTGGTATGCCCAGTTACATCCATATTTATAAACAACTTTATCCTCGGAACAGGAGCCGTTAAATCGCTATCCCTGAGGCTGCTCTGGCTGTGGGAGATAAACGTAAGTATATCTATGTATTTTTATGTCTAAGGATTGTAAGCCTGCATAGAGAGTTAAAAAGGGCAGAAGTTCAAAGCAGGATATGATTGAATGGATGGATGGTAGGAAACAGAATCAGATGAGAGTACAGCGCCTTGTGTGGAAGGAAGTCTGCTTGTTAGCAGTGCAGAGATTCTCAAGCCAAGAGCCAGGCGAGTGTCTCTGAGGAGCAACATTTGAGAAGTCTACAGGCACAGGATGCCTGTGAATAGCAGGAAGATGACTGAGGGACCACAAAGCAACTGTGGAAGCTTTGAGTTGTTTCAAAGGATTGTATTTTCCTCTGCATGAATGTGCTTATGTGACTTGAGTAGGGAGTAATGCTTGTAAAGTAAAATTGAGGTTTTCCATCTGCTTTTGCTTTTACACAATGTCCATCTTGTATTGTCTTAAAATCTTGATGTTTACCTGATTCATTTTTAATCTTCCATTTGGCTGGGATCTGTCCTGCAGATTCAGAGTTCCACGGAAGAACATTGGTTTCTATTGGGGGACATCGTTCGTTCCCATAATGATGCAATAATACTATATTCCTTTCTGTTGCTTAAAGTTAGTGTGGGTTTATTCCAATTCCTTTGTATTTCTGTTACATCTCTTGCACAGCTACCACGCTTGTGGAGGGCAATTGCTAGATGGTTTTGGAGACTGAAAGCTGCTTTGGCAGGTGAGTTGAACAGCCAGATGCCAAATCCAAACACAGAGATATATTTATATGGTATAGATGGAACATTCAGATACTCCAGAAAATTATTTTGTTTAGTTTTCTTACTCTTTTGTGCATTTTTTATATCATATTTTGTATATTTTGTATATTTTTTGTATGTTTCTGGCTGCAGTGACAGCTCGAGGTGATCAATGTTTAACACATAGAGCAAGATCTGCTGGATTCTACAGATGGTCATGCAGAGTGATCCAGAGACAGGCATTCTGTTTGTAAAAGCTCCTTTACAGTACCTGCTTTTGAAGTCCAGTGACAACTGCCTCAAATCTGCCTCCATGCCAGGCTTCACCAGTAAGACTGGCCTTCAGGATCCCAGGCCCAATACCAGTGGGAGAATCTGGAGCAAAGTAGACTGACCCGCTTGGCTGATAAAGAGCAGGTTTGAGGGAGCATGTAAAATGAACATGCAGTTTGAGGTCCTTAGGGGTTGCACTCCCAAGTCCTACTATATTTATTTGCCAGGCTGCAGCAATGGGGAAAGCTTCCTGAAAACTGTAGGAGAATGAATGCCACTCGTTTGCTCATGAAAGGCAAGAATCTGGGGAACTACAGGCTAGTCAGTCTCATCTTGATTTCTGACAAGATGGTGAAGCAACTAATCTTGGGAACCATTTCCAGGCATGAAGGACAGGGAAGGGATCAGGAGTAGGCACAAACAAAAATGATGAATGAAAAGTCATGCTTAACCAGCCCTGATAGTCTGCTACAAAGCCTGAGGAAGACAAGTCACTGATGGTGCATCCCAGGGGTTGATACTGGGGTCAGTACCATTTAACATCTTGATTAATGATGTGGCCGATAGTACAGAGTGCAGCCTCAGTTTGTTTGCAAATCATATGAAACTGGGAGGAGTTATTGGTACAGTGGGTGGCCGTGCTGTCATTCAGTTGTCTCAAAAGGCTGGAGAAAAGAGAAGCACAGAGGGACCTCATGAAGTTTCACAAAGGCAAGTGCAATATCCTGCTGGGGGGAATCATCCCATGCAATACTTCAGGCTGGAGGTTGACTGTCTGAAAAGCAGCTTTGCAGAGAAGGACCTGGGGGTTCTGGTTTACAGCAAGCTGTCCATGAGCCAGCAGCATGCCCTTCTGATAAAAAAGGCCAGTGGTATCCTAGAGTGCATTAGGAATAGTACTGCCATTAGTTTGAGAGGGGTGATTCTTACCCTCTACTCAGCCCCACATCTGGAGTCCTGGCTTCCATTCAGATGGATCCCTGGTCTGAAGTTCCCAGATCTTACACTGTGCTTTTATTGGTAGAATGACAGTTGTATTGGCCCCATCTTGGCCACAGGATGTGTTTTGTGGCAGGAAAAGTTCATTCTTCATGCCTGTTCATACAGGACCTCTTGTATGAGCTCAGCCTCAGAAGGCATCTGCCCACACCTTAATACTACAATAGCTTCTGGTGACACAAGATTTCTGATTTTCATAAGAAGGGGTCTTATGAATGAGCCTGATGAAGTGCTGATTAGATGATGAAGATTAGTAATGAAATGGCATTTGTGCAAGAAAACCCCTGCTATAATTTGGAATAAAAATAAAAAAAAATAAAACTAAGTGTCTAATTTACTGTAAGGCAGATAAATGAAATCCATTTTTCTTAAACAAAATGATGCTTGCAGGACATAAGAACTGAAATATACAAAAAGCGAAGAATTAACTTAAGGGCATTGCAGACCTATTTTGTACAGACAGTAGCTGTGTTCTGGTTCATTTTTCCATTTTTGAGATCATACAGAAAAACTTGTTCTTTTAAGAAATAATTACTTATTTTTAATCACAGAGAAAAGGGTACAATAGCAACATGCCTGCAGGATGAAGCCCTACATTATTTTACTCTTTATCATAAACCCGTAAAGCAGGACAGGCCAAATACTGCTTTATCATCCCTTTGTGACCTCCTTGAGTTCACAGGGGCTGTAAAGGGTAAAGAGTACTTGTCTGATTTAATGTAACTGGCTGAAATAGAATGTGTAAGCTTAATACTTACTGGAGGGAAAAAAGCATTTATTTTGGATTAATGTTATTAATTATAGTTCTGTTCAGACTAGGAAAGGACCTGTAGTGCCAGTCCTGTGGTATAAGAACAAAAATAAATAATTAAGCTATTAAAAGAGAGAATCCTGAGATGATTTAAGAAATCAAAACCACTCAGGGCAAAGTAGATTGCTGACCCAAACTGAGACAAGTCTAAAAGGGTTTATAGGGCAAACTCATCTCTGAAACAATTCCTTTCCCTTTAGTAGAACGACAGTAGATATAAATTTGACCTTTATGGGTCACCATGTTATAAAAGAGGGATCTTCCAAGTCTCGAGATAAAGTATTCTTCATTTTGGTGCTGTTGCTTACACAGAGCAGGAACTGGCCATGTATTATGATAACTGGCTCATCTGGAATGTATGCTACAAACTGTGCAAGCTAAGTTATTGGAAGTAATGAGTGTTTTGTTGGGTTTTTTTTAAGTGATTTCTCTAAAAACAAACCATATAGAAACACTCTGAGGGTATTGTCTCAAAGAATGCTGTTTCCTGATAACTTTTAAATCTATTGACTTCTTTCAAACAAATTTGGCAAATAACTTAATGTGAAGAAGTGAGCTTACTTCTACAAATTTTGTGAAAATTGAAAGAGTCTCCTCTTACTGCTTTTATCTGTTAAAAGACCAGTAATCTGACCTTTTAATATAATAACAATCTGACCAAGAAGGAGATTTCATTCATTATTTTTTTCACTTCTCATCTCTTCACCTTTTTCAAGGTGAAGGTTCCTATGAAAGCATGGAATTACTCTTAACTATCTGTGGGCACATCTTCTGCTCTTAATTAAAAGTCACACATAACCTTGTGTTCACAACAACTGGGCATAGACTTTATCTCTGGTACATTTTGCCACCTTGAGCAATCATTGCCCAACTGAGTACAAGGCTGACATACTTGAGAATGGAAAATCTTATGTGTTGTCCAGTTAAATGTATATCTTCCAATCTGCAGAACATTTCATTAAGCATTATACAAACCCCTAATGTGTGTACAGGCTAAACAGGAAGGAAGAGAAATTGAGATGTTGGGCTAGGCAGAAAGCCAGTGATGAGAACCAGAACACAAATCCTGATCCCTAATCTGAACTGTATCTTTTAGTCTTACAAAACACATTTCCTTAGCTCTAGTGTATTGCTCTTGAGAAAGAGCTGATGTCAGAAGTATATCTGTAAAGAGACTATCTTTCCTTTCTTTTTCACCCCCCCTGCTGTTGAAATAATTTCCTGTCTTAGCTGGTTAACCTTCCCTACTCATTTCTATTTTCATGTAATTTCTTATTATAGTTGCAAGTTAATCACAAATCTATTGAGAGACTTGTCTTTAATCTACCAGCCTTAGTTTACTTTCTGTGTCATTTAAAACTGTTGTGCTATGGTTAAGAGTGTCCAATTACATTCACTGCAGGAGAAAAAAACAAGTGATCAGCAGCCTACGATTTCAGCTGAAGATATCATCAAATGGGAAAACAAATTAGATGCCTAAAAATAAGATTAAGGATTCACATGCAACATTCTCTTGTACTCAGTGACACAGAATGGCTGGTCAGATAACTGTAAACCTTTTCTCCCCAAATAAGAGAGACAAAAAAAAAACAAACCAAAAGGGGGTGATCATCTCTAAACCAGAGGACAAGCATCCTTGTAGATACTTGTAGAATCTGTAAGAATTATATATTTTAGAGCATCTGCCACACCAGTTTCTTAAATCTCATTGTGCTCTTGAAGTTGCATAACAAAACACCAGAGATTGTTCTGACTCAATGAATAGATTAATATACTAATACAAAAATGATTGATGCACCCCACACACTCTTCTGTATGGTCTAGGAAGAAACTGGTGAAAACGGGGGTATAACACACACTGACTAGTAAGTTATGCCCAAATTTCCTCCCTCCCTCCCTCCTTCCCCTTATAGGGATCTACTAAGCAATACTTTGAAATAAATCTGATTTCTCTCATCCAGCAGTGGAAGGGTCCATGTGTTGATCACTACTCTGAAACGTCCTCAGTTAGGAAAAACCTATTTCCTCGGCAGTCATGGTTTCCAATGCAGACTTGGACACATAACTTTCACTGGTTCTTTCCTACATTTCTAAAATACATAGAAAGTGGTAAACACTGGTTCCAACATACACATTTTTGCTGCACCCTGGCACTGTCTCACATAAAGCATCTGTCTCAGAGCCTTCCAATAACCACACCGTGAATGATCCATAGCAGCAAAGTTCCTCTTTCCTGAGGAGGTCAATAGATTATTAAAGCACTAGACAACTAAAACAAGCCATCTTGCAGGTAGAAGAAAACAAATAAAAGTCTCTGTCTAGTTATCCAAATAACTAAAATCAGTAGTAGACATAGCATTCAAAAATGCTTGATAGAATGGATTTTACAGATCAGCTATTTATAGCTGAACTTCAGAAATCATTAATCTATCGAACTCTTCAAAAAAGCCAGCAGCCACATACTTCTCAGGACAGCTCCATGTTCCCAAACAGGTAAAACCAGGCAGAAATCTGAACCATGTTGTCAAATATCAGTCCTTGTAACTTTTCACTTCAAATGTAAATATAATAATTTTTCAGTCACCAAATTGATAAAAATTTTAAACTACAATTTAGAGCTTGAAATTCAGCACATAATGGAGCCTAAGCTCAGTTTCATTGTCCAAGCTACCATGGCATCTTCCAAAATCAAAGAAAGGAAACAAGCTCAGCAATATAATTGAGCCTTTAAAGTGGAAATCTGTCCTCAATTCAAAAGTAATAAAAGGCCAATCTGTTTCAGGTTTCTGTGGCTTAAAATTTTCCTGGATGAACAGAAGACAGGTTGCTGGTCTGTGCATATATGTGCTTGTGTTTCTTTCTTCTACATGGCTATACCCCAGTTCTCAGCTTTCAGCTCATAAATCAGTGTTTCCCAGCACTTATATGAAGGTGTAAATATAGGGGGCTTTCAACTCACTGCACAATGGCAATGAGTGTAGTATTTCACAGGCAGGACTGCAGCTGCTCCCCACCTACCCTTGAATTGGCCCAATATATCCTGTTTGGGTGGTTATTATTGACTTGCCTCATTTGTCTGTCCTAACAGGCTCTCTTTGGAGAAGGAGATGGGCGACCCAAGACCAGCCATTCTGAAATTGCCCTTTCAAGATTCAAAGGTAAGTGCTCCAAATGCTCATTCATTGCAAGTCCCTCTAAGTTATCCACCAGGCAGCATATGCACCTCCCAGTTTTGTAGTTTGCCAGTGACCTGCACAGGAGCAAGAGGCAGCATGGGAAAGTCCTCTTCCATAGGCACAATGAGGTGCTGGGGGCTGCAGAAAAGGGAATGGGACTGGGCAGATAGAGGAGAGGCTCCAGGAAGCGTTTCCCTGTTGTGATACCTGGCTTTAAGGGACAGTGGCAACCCTTAAATACCTGGTTGCTGTACTAACTAGCCCAGGTGCCTTGTATATATGTATATATATGTATATATATATATGTACTCACAAGTACACATATTGCAGCCTACTGAACTCTTGTTGGTGGTAAACAAAAATGAGATAAATCCAAATGCACAAGAACCCTGACCATTTTCACATCATCTGATTTCATGAGGCAAAGAAGCTTTGTTTATCTTTTATAATCTCTCATTAGCAGAGAGTGAAATAGGAGGAAGGCAAAATTATATACATAACCTTTTCAAGATTATGTATAGGATGTTGTTGTGTAGAACTGTTTCTAACCTCTTTCTGCACAGAAGAAATCATGGCTCTGTATAAGGAAACTATGCTTGGTTATCCTAAATTGCTGGAGCACTATATTCTGGGCATTCTGCTTCTCTCCTGAAATAGGAGTTAAATCAGACTAATTTATGCCCAGTTGTACTAATATATCCTGATAATGAAGCATTTGCTTCTGGCCCCAGATTATTGTTTTCATCACCCAGATACTTGCTCCTTTGCTGTGTATGCTCACACCTACAGTTAAGGTCTTTTTTAACATTTGTGCATTTTTCAATACCTGGATATTCTTAACATTAAGATTGGCTCTTCATTGATCCCTACAAGCTGGAGCCAAAGAATTCATGATAAGACTCCTGTGACTCCTGCCTAGCCTAATAAATATGGGCAATGAGGCAATGCAATCTGCTGAAACACTGGAGCACATTTTAAACAGTCGTCATGGTGTAAATATTCCTAAATAGAAGTCCATGGTAATCTAATACAATACTGTGATCTGCAATATGGTAATTACAACTGTGACTTGACTCATTAATTTTGGTAACAGTTGTTAAGCAGCTCATTAGGTGGGTATCGAACAGCAGACGTCAATCTGGGGAGCCTCTCAAAACCTTCCAATATTTTTCTTTTCACAGCAAGCAGCATAGCAAAGGAAGGAGGAGGCTGGACTTTGGGCCTTCTGAGCTCTTAAATTCCGGGTACTTTGTGATCTTTACAAACACTGTGCTTGCTTTGTGAGCCAGAATTAGGCAAAGATATGGCAGTGTAACACATTTCAACTGCTGGCCTTGAAAAATTCCCCTTGGCTGCTCAAATAGCTTTTATTTCAGCAGACCCTACAGTTTCTACTGACAAGTGGGGAATACAGGGTACATCGCTTTATGGCACTGCACAGAACTGGTCTGTGCTTTCACTTTTTCATTTCATATCACACTTGATGTTCTAAAAGAGTGATTTTTGGTGCTAACTTGTATTAATTCAACTTAAGTACATCAGCTGGAAATTAGCATTAGTTCTTCATATATCTGTATTCTGGTTATGGTGAACAAGATCACAAAATTCACAAACATGAAAATTAAGCTGTCAGTGCCAAACACATGAGGTATAACATCTTGAACATATGCTTTAATCTCCTTGCTTTTGCATATTTCATCAATTTGCTGTTGGGCACTTAACGTCCAAGACTGACCAAAAATGGACAGTGCTGGCTAGATAGCCACTCTGCACAAGGTAATGAGATTAGACTTCAAGTATTTAGCCTTTCCTTGAGCAGATTACTCAAGGGAATTTGTGTAGACTGTTCTGAAACTGACTGACTACAAATAGCAGTGCCAATACACAGATGCAAGTCAACATTCAGCTACATTGTCCATGGATTTGCACATGGTTTAGTCTTTGAACTTAATGAAGCTTGAAAGTTGTCAAACTAGTCTGCTCCTCCCTTCTACAAAACCTGTCCAGCCAGGCACAAAAGTGCCAAAATCACTATCAGACTCTACAATGTGGAAGGAAAAGCTGAGGTTATTCAAAAGCTGTTAGTAAAATCTCCCAGTCCAACCCAGCAATGCTTTGGCAGGAATAGAGGTAGAAGCTCAGCATCTGAATAGTGCCTCCTGGCCAGTATATCACAGGTAGCTTTCTGTTGGTGCATTTCCCCTCCTGTCTGCAGCCATGAGTGGTGTCAGTCTCCAGAAAACAAGAACCATCATGGTGTAGTTTTGTTTCAGAGCAACGGTATACTGTAGCTGGGAGATAGTTTCTCAGTTGTAAAAGCTTAATCTGTTTTCTTATTATCAGTCTTTTTTCTGTTGTTGTAAAAGCTTATGCTTTTCTTACTCCACATTATCAGCTCAAGAGATATCTTGACTCTGACGTATAAACACTTCCTTGCTAAGTAAATGATAATTTTCTGGTACGTAGACCAATTAAACCAATGGTGCAATATAACTTTCAGACAAAACGCCTTTCAGACATTTAAATATTTTTCTCCCCCGAGTGACTGAGTAGATTGGATGGTGCTTTTCATCCACTTTTTTCCTTTCCTCTCCTTTCATCATCCTTATTTCATTCTTGATAAACAATGATCCTGAATACCACCACAGAGGCCATACTACTAGGAGAAACACTGTAAGTGGCAGCATTTGAGTGACAAACACTGGTATGTTTAAGCCAGACTTAAGTTTATCTTAGAGATGAGAGATGTAAACTCCTTGCTGTGAATCTGTCCAAGATGTGGTAGGCTGAATCTTTGCAAACTGGACTTAAAAGGCTCCAGTGCCTCACTGAGTCAGCTGGACAGTATAGCCACATAGGGTAGTTTTGATGGTTTGGTGGTTTTTCATTTTTCCTGACATACTTTCTATTATTCAGCCACATAAGATTTTTAGAAGACTTTTTTCCCTCCTGTCCCGCTCCCTCTCCCCCACCCCAAATACCATCTGGCTGCTGTTGAATGCAGGCCTTCTCCCTTGGGTCACCTTCAGGCAGGAACATCGTTTTTTGTCTCTATCTTGCTAAGTCTGTGTCTACTTTCAAGACTTACTGGCAAAATTCTCCTCCTCCACTCTTTAAATTTAATTCTGAAAAATAAATTTTAGTAGGATACTGGTTATATGAAATACACTGCAGATTGGTTCCACCTCCCCTAATGTAAGCTATCAAAAATTGATTGTCTATTCCAAGTTAGCTGTCCAGGTTCCTTCTGTAGTCAGTGGAGAGACAAATGATTTAGCCCATCCTAAATAAGTATTAGAGGACAAACTTCAAGTTATATATGGACTGGATAATACTGTGAAGAATTCTATTCCCTCTGACTTAATTGTATAACCAAGGTCCCAATACACCTCAAAGTCAGTTTGGATCTAAATTCCTACAGCCCATCTGGTTTCTCAGTGCACAAGCAATCTTGCATCGTGTGAAGGAAGTTTTATTTGATGCCAAACTCAGCCAGCTTTTCTTATGTGGAATAAGCAATTTATTCTTCCCCTAGCTGCTATTTTTCATTCATCCCTGAAAAGAGAAACTGCTGGATTTTTTAAGTGCTCCAACAAACAGTTATCTAAAGTCCTATAGGAGTGACACCACAGTTCAAGTAACAGCAGAAAGGCAAGCACTTGATTGATCCTCAAAAGTGTTACTAACACTCACTTCCCTGTCTGCCTCTTTCCGCATCACTCACTGTCACATATTTTTAGAGCAGAGCACTTTCGCTCCTCCATCTCCGTTGTGTGCCTTCTCTTTGCTGCATGAGCTGTTTGCCAGAGGTGGGAATTGAAAAGAAAACATTCTTTGCTAGATCTTCTTATGGCTGCCCGCTCTCTGGAGAAAAAAAAGAAGAAGAAAAAAAGCTGCACTAAAAAGAAGTTCTGTTTAGCTTTTTAAGCAAACATAAAACACCACAAATCTGCAAAACGTTCCTCCACTCAAAGAGTCAAGCTATTTCAAGCCTGGACAAACACAAAGCTGTTGACTCTTGTTTGAAGTTGGGCCAGTCTGTCATGGTCTAGCGCTGGTGGCACCTTTGGTCCATAACCAGAAGCTGCTGGGCTGGAGGGACATTTAGCAGCCCTGATGGGAGTTGCTAAATGTCTCATAGCGTCAGAAGGGCAGACAGGGAAGAGGGAGAACGATGCAAGTCCTTAGAAGTGATTGTTTTCCCTCAAACCTCTCATTTAGTGTTTGTATTCCTCTCCAATGAGGCGGATAACTGGCCAGTGAGTGAAGGAAACCGCCTAAGCATTTTTTACATCTTCTACTGAACTCAGTATCCCAGAGTATCTTCTATAGCACTTTTTATTTTGGAATTTCATTTTTTCCCATTCTTTATTTCCTGTGAAATCCTCCATGAGATACAGCACTTTTCTCATCTTCAGATTTAGTTGTACACCAGAGGCAAATTTTCTGAAAAAGGTTTCTATTCATCAGTAAGTTACTGGAGAAGTTAGAAGAAGAAGAAAAAAAAAAATTAGGAATAAATTCTGCTTGGAGGAAGCACATTTTGTCATCTGTTCCTTATTTTAAATAGCTCCAAAATATAGAAATTCTAATAAGCTGCTTCTTCATATAAAGAAAAATTGCCATACACTCTAAAGTAGTTGAATTAGTTCATAAACTGGGTATGCTGTGTGTGGTTACTCAGTTACGACCCACTAGACACAATCAATAATTCTTCCCTATCATTGTACCATAACAATATTGCCTAGGCATAAAGGGCTTACAAAATCCACATCTATTATGAGCTACTGTCTCAGTTTTTCTACTGCAATTCCACACAATCTAGTTTTTTATGTGTGTCAAGCCTCATCTGTGGGGGAAGAATAGTTTAGAAGATCAGTAATGGGATGTGGAACATTTCACCTTCAGGTCACTTGTTTGAATCTAACCCTGAACAAGTAGTGATTGAAAATCATTGCCATCTGATTGCTTTCTTCTGCTGGCCTAATGGATATGAACTGCTGGTCCTAGTCCACAGCGTAAAGGATGTGTGTCCACGTCTAAAATCTTCCTTTGGAATGCAGTTAGCCTCTTTACACTCCCAGCAGAGAGAGAACCTGGGTGGAGCAGGTGATAGTGAATGAATTGCCTTACCCCCATGACCTTCAGTAACCTTTTCATGTAAGTGAAGTATTCTGGTAGAGTTATGGAGAAACTTTTATTGCCTACATGATACTCTGCTGAGAGACAGCAAACCAAGCCTCTAAGTCAGATCATGTCCCATGTTTTTTGAGTGCTTAACTTTCCAAAAGAGGTAAAATATTTTTAGAGCGACTCTCTAACCTCCACTACCAATCAAGAAAAAAATTCAGCAAAGATTTAAAGGTCTTGAAAAACATTAGAAAATGTCTTGGGGGTAGTAAAGGCAGGTAGAGGGAAAAAATGGCAGAGGTGGTGATTATACAGAAAAAAAAATAAAAAATAACAGAAACCATGACATTATAAGCCTGAAATTTGTAACTTGTCTAAAATACCACAAACTGTCCAGCAGAATTGGCCTTTTAGGTTGGGTTTGTAGTGACTTCTCTGACTGATGTAGTTTGCTTATGATCCTTCCCTTAGCTTCTCTTCTTTTCTGTTGGATTGCTCTACATGGTTGCTTGTTTGACATTGCCTGTAACTCACTCTTTGTAACCTGCAGAAGAGATCTGTACTTACACCACGGGGGGGAACTGTTATTTCTAGAAGGCACTGTTTGGGATCTGTGGGGGCTTTCTGGGAATAAACCTTTCTATGCTGTTACCTGAGCTGGCTCAAGGGGCAGATGGGCAGGACAATGCAAATAGCCTGACTGTGATGCTGGTGCCTCCTTTCCTCTGTCTTGTTGGACATGAGGCACCTCAAGTACAGAAGCTACAAAGCTGTACTTCTCAGTGCTGCCTCAGCTCATAGCTTGTTCTCCTTTCATAGGTGTTTTTGTTTCCACAGGACAGGAGATCAATCAGGTAGCGCAAGGAGTGCTCTTATTATTTTTTTCCACAAGACCAGAGAAAATAAAATTAAATTAAATCTGTGAAGCACAAGCGGAGGAACAGGGGCTTTGTTATTACTCTAACCATAAAGACCTGCTTTAATCACAGAGCTTTTCTTGATTCTTCCTCTGATCTGCTTAGGTAAAATCCTTTCTTAATTACTATGAGTAATGACAAATTTGAAAGCTAAGGTGAGACTTCAAGATTTGGCCCTATATGATTTTGGGTGGTAATTGGTTTGTTTTGTAATGCAGGTCCTCACATTTCAGTACAAAGCAGTGTGCAATACCAATGCAGAAGGAAAAAAGAATGAAAAACTAGGACTGTGCTGCTGCCCTCCAGGAGCCAGTAAGAATAATGTCTTAGATTATAAGAAAGGGCAGTAGCAATATCACCAGTGCAAAGTACAAGTAACAACTTCTGGCTCCTTTATCACTGATTTTTTTTTTTTTTTTTTTTTTTTTGCCAATTTAAGATCAAGATCTTAGAAAGAATTACATTCTGTCTTAGGAGAAAGTGACAGAAACACATTTTCAATTACCAGCGGGTGACAACAGAACAACAATGTTGGTACTTTTTTAAACAAGGTTATTTCTTGGTTTACAGAGGTGACTATTTATAAATGACTGAACATGATTCTCTTACAAATGATCTTATTTTTAAGAAAAGAAATGCCCTCATTTGGGGAATGGAGATGTTCAATTTATATCATATACTCTGTTTTAAAGGGCAAGGGGTCTTCGTTCACAGAATAGTTGCAGTAAAAACATTATGAATTGATCAGATCTTTAAATAAAATCAGGCTGTGTGATGGGGTCTCTTCTGCCAGCTCTTTACATGGACACTGCATCCTGACAGACTTCAGTGACCCCCATCTGGGTTCTATCCTGTGTGAACAGGGTCCTAAAAGAGAGTGTGGTATGGTCTGTAAATCACCACCTCTTTGAAGGTAGAACAATGCTTTACTGTGCAACCATGGGAATCAGCAGGGACATAAACTCGCTTACAGATAACACACATTAGTGTGATATCGTTAAGGAGAATAAAGAAATTTTGCAGTTTTTCTGTGCACTGAAATATATGCTTTCAGTGAGCTAAGCAGGGGGGGAAGAAAGGTAATAGCTCTTGTTTCTATGTGATTATAATGAAGAAAGAAATGTTACTACACTATTCCTGCTTAAATATTTATCTTATTTGAGCTTTGTCAACATAAAAAACCTGAATTGTACAATAAAATGACCTGGAACATCCACCTTTCTGATGGCTAAGCACAGTTCAGCAGGGCTGGAAATGAATACACAGATTGCAGGAGTCAGGAAATGATCCAGGCAGAAGGCAGCCTGACTCCCACATAATGGGGCACTTTGTGAGGTTGTAAAACAGGTGATGTATAAATTACACCAGTATAACAGCCCTTGGTATGTAAAGGAGCCACATAAACAGGCAGTGTGGTACCTGGAGCTGGAAGATGGGTAGCAGTAAAGTAGCAAAGAAGAGCCCATAGCAGTTGCATTCTAATCTGACATATGTTGATACAATCCTAAACCTGGCTGACATCAGTATTGAAGCTGTATCCATTTATGTTAGGATGATAGCCCTGACAAATGCTAGGCCTTTCTGGTACCGGTTTAGTGAATTTTTACAAATCTGGAAGTGTCATGGTCATGCATGTATGCTCTGAAGTCCCGAATTGAAGGGTTGACAGTCCCGTTGAAATCTCTGGGCAATAACAGAAGGTTGGAAGGAGTGATCTGATGCTGAAGTCTGCCATTGAACACCCAGGCTGGGAGATCAGGTGTGATGAAAGACTTGGTGTTGATGGAGGACTTTAAATACCCAAGCATCTTTTGGAAAGCTGGTATGGTGACAAAGAGCCTGTCAAGCAGTTCCTACCCTACCTTCAAAGAACTTAACAGAAATTCATTGCAGAAAGGCAGTTTGTGTGAAAACAGTTGTGAAGTAACAGAGGGCACAATCCTTAGGAATAAAAAGTGACAGAATGAAGAATAAGCCTAAAAGACTACAGAAGAAACATGACCTTGGCAAAAATAACCTAGGAAAAAAAAAAAGGGGGTCTCCCTGGGGACAATCAGCTTGATGATATATGTAAAAGATCTCATTCTGAAGAAGAATGAACAGTACATCATATTTTCTCTGAGTAGAACAATGGAAAATAAGTTTCAATTGCATAAAATTTTAAAATCTGTGAAGACGGTTAGACTCTCAAATGGATTGCTTAGGGTAGATGTGGGATTTCCCCCTTGGGGTAGTTTCCAGGGACAGGTTAGACAAAGCATTATGAACAGTTCAAGTACAGCTGGTATTGCATGGGAATCATGGAATGGGGAAGGCTTTCCCCATGATGAGGAAATTCAGTCTTCTTCTTAGAAGAAAGATGAAATTTGAGATGACTCAAAATAGCCACTAGACAACCCTTGCTTTCACTAACCAAGGGAAAGAAAATGTTTTGACCTGAAAGACTTCTAAAAACCTCTGAACTTCCTCACTGTTCAGGATGAAAATTTTACCTATACAAAATTATGCAAAACTTAATTTTTCTTTCTGGTTCATGGAACTATTTCAAAAATATCTAATTGGGTTAAGTATCTTTCCCACATAAGTAGTTTTTGCCTCAAAGCTTTTTCACACACCTATCAAATATAAGTCATTTTCCAAAGAGTGATTTTTCCTTTCTGTCTTGCTCTTTCTTATACAACAGATGTTTTAAATTGGTCTAGCACAACAAATTCTGTAGTTGAGTAGCTTATAAATTGTCATTGCTCTTTCAGCAATCGAGAAACATTTTAAATTTTGGTAAAAAAAGTGCTTTGCCTCCACTTATTCTGAGAAATTTAAAGAAACTGAATTTTAGATTGTTGTTAATAGGAATAACAATTAGCATTTAATGTGTAAATAAATATTATGCACTATAACTGGTCTGGAGAGATTTTCCTTTAAAACCCCTGGTTTGCACAAAACAAATCTTGCAATTATCAGAAACAGGAAGAATGCTAAATAAAATAAATAACCCCACAATCTCACTTCTTTATGAACAATAATGTCAAATCCTGGAAAGGCTAAAAGGTGAAGTTTACTCCATGGCTTTCCCAGGATTCATTCTATTGCTGCTTTCTATATGCTTTCTAAATTTCTATATTTCTATATCATTCTATATGCTTTCTGCCCAGAAAACCACCTCCCAAATCTCAGATAAAATAAAAATTAGTGGAAATCAGTGGAAGAAAATCTCAGTTAAAATCCATTACCTTAATACTGTCAGCAGACAAATCTGTGCCAGTTACACCTTTCTTTTTTCCCAGCAAGATTATTCCAGAAGGGTTGAGATGTTTCCATTTTTCTATGAATTTATAATTTGCACCTCAGTTTATATGTATACCTCCTCCCCTCAACCCTTATGCTTGCCGTTGAGCTTGAGTGGACATGAAACATTTTTCCTGGCACCTGCAATAGTCCTGGGATCCCTCTTTAAAGCCAAAATTATATATTCACAGTAGGAGGACCGGTTCAGATAATCATGGGTCCAGAGGCCTGGACTACTACTTGGGCTGGAAATACCAGACGATTAGATTTTTCCAGTGCTGTTTCCCTAATCTTGTTTCTGGACTATGATAGAAAAAGGCACATGAGAAACACTTTACAGTAAGGCAGAAGAGTCTAGGGGAGAGAATGGACTCTGCACATATTTTAGAAAAGACTGTATTTTAGACTTAGTTTTATACAATAATGAAAAATTATGTCTGAATAAAGTTAGCTGTCTCTTTTTCAAAATGTTGACAGCCACACAAAATCTATTGCCAGTAAGTTGTAGAAATTGCCCTGTGGCTAAATATGCCCCATAATACTTATTCAATATATTTTACTATATGGAAGGTAAGCGTGAGTTTATGTCACATTTTTTTGTGAATCAGTTTCCAAGAATGACCTAGGGTGGTTTTGCTGCTGTGTTGCTTGGGTTTTGTTTCCTTTTCTTTTTGCAGGGGGGGAGATAGGAAGGTAGGAGAGGGCTTGTTTCTGTGGAGAAAGCAGACTAAGCCAGAATAGCCATATTGGTTACATTTCAATTAGAAGACACAGTACATTATTTACATGTCGTGATGGGTTGACCTTGGTCATCTGCCAGCCACCCACTCAGCCACTTTCTTGCTCTCTCTCATCAAGAAGATGGAGGAGAAAATTATGGAAAGTCTCCTGGCTTGAGATAAAGACAGGAAATTTATCAATTACCATCACACTCAAAGTGGAGTTGACTTGCAGAAAGTACCACTATGTCTATTGGGTGTAGGTGGCCAAGTGTTGGTGACGGGGCGTTGTATCTAGCACAGTGTAGCCCTGAATACCCTCCCCGTGCTCCCTCTGCCTTCCCGCTGCCTACACCTGTCCGGCCTCATCCAACGCACAGGCCCTGACAAAGTGTCCCCTAGCAGAGACACTGGAAGTGTCTTAACACTGAAGGTCCTTGAGCACGAATTGTGTTTCATGGACTTGATGTTTTTTGAGCTCACTGCCAGGGAGTGGCAAAACCACCTTTGGTCAGCATGATGTTGTGTTATTTAATTCACTCTGTTGGAGCATCTGAGGTGGTTTTCTTCCTCTTTTTTATTTATATTTAATCTGCCACTGAAATATGCATGAAAATATGATGGTGAGATGTAACAAATGAGCAATGACAAAAGATCAGTTTTTGCAAACATAGGGCAGGCATACAAGACAGGGGAGATACAGAGGAACAACCAGACTGGCAGCTTGCATATGGCCATGAAAAATGGAAATATGCCATTTAAGTGAAATTAAGGCTTCTTCTCATGTTGTTTATTTAGACATCACTTCATATGATTTCTTTCAGCAGCTCAACTGGCTTAAATATCTACTTCAGACTTTCTGTAACTCCAACCCTGCAGCTGAAGTTTCCACCAGTGCAATCTAGCCACTAAATCCGACCTTATTTTCTCCAGATGTTGAGCATCTGTCATTCTTAATTAAAGGAACAGGAGTTAGTGCTGTGGAAAAGCATGCACTTTCAAAGGTGACTTGCAGTGGGATGGAAAACTGGAATTTTGCCCTCTCTTCTTCATGATGTGAAAGAAAAGCTGGAAAACTTTCTCCTTTTGAGGTTGAGTTTATTTAATTTAAGTGATGTGCTTAGAAATATCAGGAATATAAAATCAGGTATTTCCTGGTTTTGCTAGGGGACTCTTTGGAGGCTTCATCTCCACATATTATTTATTTGTCCTGAGGTATGGCTGAGCAGAAATCAGTGCTGCACTGTGCATATGTGATTCGTGCAGCATCTGGCACAGTCTTTATTTGCTCTTAAAAGCTCTGTGGGTTTAAATCTTAAACAAAGTAGTGTTTTCTCACAAGTTTTTTTAGGTAGAGCTGTTGAATTAGTATGTTTGATTTAAGAAAGGGAAACAAAATTCCTTCTCTATTTCATCAGTGTGGGCAGAAAATATTTTGGCTTGGCCTTACATGATTAACCTGGGAAACATTCAGTATAGCATTGTTTATGATTAAAATGTGTTTTGTATAAATGTTTTTGGAATTGTGAACATAATAGACTTTCAAATATTTGGTTGACATTAGTGAACTTTCTCCAAACAGAAGGTGGTAGTCAACAATGGAAAAGGTACTTTATTTTTCTCCAGCCTCAATAAAACTAAATATTTTGAACAATATATTTAGATCGGTTAGAATATTTCAATTAACCAATCTCCATTACTTTTTTGATTTTTTTTTCCTGTCATAACAAGATAGATTCTTCTTCTGGTTTTAAAGTTTTCCTAGAAAGCCAAACCAAATTAATCCAAAATGAACTATTGCAAGAAATACAGATTACAACTCTGAATTCTAGAAATAAAAAATGAAGGCCCAGAACAAAATATGTGAATTAAAAAATTAGCAAATATTCGGGGACCTTTATAAGATTTGTAAGACAGGAGCAGAAACAGAAACATGTTGATTCTGTTTTCATTTGTAGGGTATACCTCTGAAAGAAATCTAACTCAAATGTTTAAGTAGGAATCTGTCCTTTGGAGCTTCCTCTGTTTTCGCTTCCACTGTCTTGGTATTTCTGGCCACTCTGAAAGACTTAATTGTGCAGAGACGTGCTATCTTTGTCAGCTGAGTCACAGGCACCCATAAAATCTGAGCAGTTCGAATCAGATGGGGAGAATGTAAACAGGCTCAATCACGCATGAAAGTTTTCTCACAGTATGCAAACGTTGAATATAATTTGAGAGTTTCAGAAGTGCAAAAACTTGTATTGTTTGCATGGTGAGATCAGGGTTAATAAAAGAGGTGCTGAAGCAGAAAGCTGGCTTCCACAGACACGAGGAGCAGAGCATGAAGGTTTTTTCACTGAACAAGGATTAATCAAGCATCTTTGACAGTTTAAAAAGACACTTCATGCAAGGAAGTGTTAGTATCTTTTCATCTGTAAGGAAAAGATGATCCACAAAATCACTAAGGCAACTTTCCTGGCCCTGTATGCTCAGCTGCTCTTGATTTCATAGGAAAACAAAAGCATGGAAGAAAAGACAGAACTGACTTTTCTATATAAATATATGGGCTAATGTTTTACTTTTGCTCAGGTTTAGGAATGGAGTGGAAGGATGTACTAGATTATTTTGTACTATGATATTTTAAACAGTAGCCAGAACCTTTAAACAGATTAGTGCAGGACAGAGTTCATTTTCCAAACTTGGTCTTTTGTCTTACAGATGGGAAGCCTTTGTTAAGCTGAATTATTTCACTTTTTTTCTTGCTTTGGATCACATGTAATTATAATGACAATAAATCCTGATAAATGTAGCATTAGAATTGTGTGGTGAAGTTCCAAAACCCAAGGGTTTTTTTTTTTTTATGTAGGTAATATGCTTCCTACTAACACTGTCAATACTGATCCTTCATTCCTGTAAGCATATGTTCTGTAGCTTCTTTTTGATCAGCATTTGAGTTGGAAACAATCTGCCTACATTGTCAGGGTTTCTTTAGATATTGTGAGAGGATATAAAGACCCCTTTATCTCTTACTTCTCAATTTGTTCGGGATGCTTTTATCTTAAAGATGTAGGACAAACGCCTATTTTGCTAAAATAGCTCAGTCTCAATTTTTGTATAACCTATGTTTAAAGAACATAACAGCTTTTCACATATCTTTTCACTTTAAAAACAAGCAGGCAGGAAAATATTAGGAGTTGTGACATTCAGTCTAGTTAGGTGTGACTAAACCTCAAACTAACAATGAGTTTTAACATGTGTGTGATTTACAGAAAATAAAATTAAACTCTGATGGATCTTCTTCACACTGAGGTAAAAAAAACTAAAACCAAACAAAAACAAAAACAAAACAACAGCTTTACTGAGAAAAAAATACAGTGTGAGCTGAAAACCGCAGCTTTTTTGATTTTCAAGATAAAAAGTAGATCTGAATAGGGAAATTGGCTCTTCCAAGACCTTCTCTTTTTATGAAAGGGAGCGATATTAGAGAGGCTTTAAGGATTTCACATTCACACAGTTGTGAAGCATCTGCTTCAAGGTACACCACAGTGAAGCACATTGATCATTAGAGAAATGCAGATTAGAGAAATGCACAGATTTTCAAAGAAACTATGAAAATGAAAACCTTCTTCTACATTCAAAAGACCCAAACCTCCCAACTCTGGGGGTATTGAGGCAAGAAATACTACACAGCAAGTCTTAGGAGACAGTGTGACCGAGGGAATGATGCTAAGGGTGTGTAGGATTGCACACTTTTTTTGGTGAGCTGTCTTTCTCAGTCTGCAATCAGGAACTTCCTCTTGCCTTGCTGGAAGTAGCACTCTTTTCCATTTTTAACCTTGTTTATTTTTAACAAATTAATTCAATATACCTGACAAATTGTCATGCTTTTAAATTTCCCTTGAGTTAACATAAGGCAATGTTGTAGACAAAGGCTTTTACTTTCTGAGATCCAGGCAAACTTGGGGGCCTGTTAGAAGGGATTTGAGATCTGGTGATGTCAGCTGTCAGGATGTAGGGGACAAACATGCCCTCTCAGGAGTTCCCTGTGTCAGGCCTTAGAAAGGAGGCCTGAAGTGATGGGAAAACCTGTGGCTTCAGAAGCAACATATTCTTGTGCAGATGGTGTACTTAAACAGGAACACTTAAAAATAATGGTGCCAGCTTGAATTTTCCATTCTCTCTTGTGCCTTTTGGCAAGTCACTGGAGTTGTAAAGGTAATCATTATTTAAGGATCTGTGCTCCCTTTAAGCACAAAGGTTTTCTTGCACAGAGCTCACTGAGAGTTGGGATGTTTGGGGGTTTTGCAGAAGCCCCGAGGTTGTATTCATTTATGGAATAAAACCATAGAACTGGTATGATTTTCTTCAGTGAAGAAGATACAAGAAGTTAATCAGAGATGAGTTTTTTGTATTAATGACAAAGCAAAATTGTGCCTTATTGGTCCACTTTGAGGCAACTGCCTCTGACTTGGTGTCTCCAGCACATTGCGGCTTTCCAGAGGACAGGAAAGCTGCTCTGCAGTGGGCAACACGTGAAATGAGCCAGTGGGCATGAAAGTTTCATCTCAACTCTCTGGTTAGATATTGTTTCACTTAGTTGAGCATGGAGCTTCAATACAGCTCACACAACTGGTAGAAGACCATTTTTGCATGAGCTGCATCCTACAAAAACTCAATATGAATTTTGCTTCAGGAATTGCATTGCATTCTCAGACTAATCATGTAACATTTCTTGAGAATACTTCTTTTCTCACAGTTTTCTAAACCAACAGGGGACTTGAACAAAAAGCCTTTAATCATTAGCTATGTCTATACAGTTTAAAGAAACCTGTAATAGGCAGTTTGAAACCATATTATGCAATGTTGTATAAACCAGTGCTGGACACACTTATGAAATTTTAATCTAAAACCAATATTTGCTTAAACAGACTTCATGCTGATATCTTTTTAAGTACTTTTCTTTGCAGCTCTTGTAATACTTAAAAGTCAGGGTGAAAAATTCATTTGATTTTGAACAAAATATCATAAGAATGTACCTTTTGTACAAGGAAATAAACAGCTAAATCAGAGGAATAAGTAACTGAGCTATTTTACATAGATGAATGTAATCAGTTGATATCATTAAAAGTCAAGTTAAAGAGAGATACATTATGATTTCATGTCAAGAAATGGTTGCACAAGCTGTCCATTAACCACCCATAGGAATGCATTAACATTTTTCAGTTTAACCTGCATAACCTTGATATCAAGCCAAAAATAGTTAATTCCACTTCTCTGCTCTTTTTTATTAAAAAGACAAATGAACATGAACACAGAGTACTCTAGTAATTTTACATACTCTAAAAAGGTTCCTTTTTCTCCATGACTGTAGAAATTCTGATCTTAGTACATCTTATTTGTGTACCTATATAATTTTATCCACTTCAGGGCAGCTTCTTATGAGCCATCACTTAATCATATAGAAAATTAGGAGTAATTTTTATTCATTCTGAGGACCACAACCTTGAGTGTAATAAAGGAAATCATTGTCCTTGAGTTTTTTATTAAGAATACAGAATACTCTTGATGACAGCATCCAAGGCCAAAGACAGAGAAGTGAAATCATACAAGTGAAACTGCATCTGTCTTATTTACAGTAGGAATATAATATTTTATTTTATTTTTTTGTAATTTTCCCCCTTTGACCAGGGGAAGCTTGAAAGATTTTTCAGTTTCCTTTTCTTTACAGTAATTTTAGGGATGGGTCGTAGCAACCTTTGCTTGCTGCTAAAGGAACTCTGCCTTGATAAAACATGCAAAAGATCTGTCTTGAAATTCACAACCTAAACAGTTGAAAATAATCAGGGTATATTGAGTTGTGGCAGGTGCTTTCCCAACACTGCTCTCACAGCAGTCTCCTACTCTTACATCATCTTCCCAGTGAAGATTTACCCTTCTTACCCATTTATTCCTCCCCTGGGTGCTGGATTTAATGGAAATAAAAAAATAACTCTTCATTAGCAATTCTGCAAGAGCCTTTGATCAGATGTCTCATTTAGGGGAAGAAAGGAAGAGTGGAAGAAGAAGGCCACATGGTTATTGCTCCTTGTTACTGCTGGCTGTTCTCTCCAGCCTTCCTGTTTCCGATGCTGACATGTCAAAAATCTCTAGAGATGGCAGTGTTTTTAAAATGAATGCATAGTTTCACTTCTCATATGTGCCTTGATTCTTTAGAAAAGAGCAAACTCCACTCTTCAATCTCTATCTAATTTTTGGGGGATGTAGTGTGGATGCATCTCTCCTTATCAGAAAGTCTAAATGACTGATAGGTGTTAGTTCCTGTTATGCAAATATCTACACAATTATTGCCGTTGTGTGGGAATGTGCACATGAATTTTGGTAGAGACACCAGCTCTGACAGAGGCAATGATTCCCTCACCCACTGTCTCAGTCTCTACTGTACATGGTTTGGGTTAGCAATAGCTGCCTACCTCAAAGGGATAGGTTCAGTTTGTCTTATTTCTGAGGTGAAATCTTTCACCTTACTTAAAAAGGACCAAAGTGACTAAAGGAAGTGAGAAAGCTCTGGTTTCTGCCACTGGAGGCTCACAGCAAGAGACCTCAAACCATCCATTTTATAGGACCACCATCCTATAAAACAGATCCCCAGAGGATCTGTTTGCTAACAGCTGCTAGCAGTGGAGTGTAGAGGGCACTGAAACCCCTCAAGCTGCCCAGTGAGGGCTCAAGCACTGCTTTTGCAGCAGACCCGTTCTAGATTACCATTACAGCCCATGCAGTGCTAGAGAAGGTTCTGGATTCTTGGAAGAGCTGGGAACAGAGTTGTCTGACAGCCTCTGTTGACAGTTTTCTGTCTTCCAGTGCTGTGGATTAAAGCAATGAAGTTCAGACTGAGGAAGGGAACTTCTGCTTCCAGACCACTGACAAAATATTGGAACAGAGAAACAAATTGGAATAGTCCCTTATTGGCCTTTTTCCCCCCTCACCATTTCCCCTCACTTTTCTGCAATGGCCATGGGCTATTCCTTCTAAAATCTCTGTGAATGGTTTATCAACCTTATTTTTTTTCTGTGCATGCTGTAAAAAATTCATCCAGTATTGTGTCTAGCATTGCATACGGACACTTTCTCTTCTCTATTTACCTTGCCCAATTTTGCAACAGTAAGTAGTGTGATTTTATTTTTATTCTAGTGTCTCCAATTCAAAAAGCTGTCTGCTCTTTGTTCTAGCTTGACAAGTCAGGTTTTGTATGCAGACCAACCTGGCTAGAAATTTTCAGCCTGACTCTAGCTAACAAAGCATAAAAGAGACAAGGCTCATATATTCTTACAATTCCCACATTGATCATATAAAATACAAATTACAGACATGATAGATTAACTTTATTCTGTTACATCAATTGGGGATGTAAAAAATTTTGCCACTGGCCACATGACTTGTATGTTTGACCCTTTCTCCAACTCAGCAGCTCTGTTTTCCATTTGGGTAGTCTCTGCCCTGCAGAGCATATAGTTTACTGCACCACTGTGCTGTTTAGTCACAAACATAGCCATCTCAAAGTTTACTAATAACCTGCTGTGACTTTGCATTGGAGGGAGGAGCTTAGAGCATCTTGGAAATTACTGCAGACCCAGCAGCCTTTACCTTTACAGGAAGGCAGGAAGTGGGAGAGGTGCCTCAGCATCAAAATCTGCGATGTATCCCAGGGTTGATGCTTCTCCTGTTTGGAGTCTCCTGCAGCTTCGTGTGTCACCGGTTCATAGGAGGTGAAGTGAGAAACGCAGACATCCTGAAGACAGCAAAGTCTGTAGGGGCCTTCCAGGAGAAGAGGCATAAGAAAAAACTTCTGAGTTGAACATGGAAGGTAAGGTTGGACCTACCAGAATCATTAAAATAGTAGATACCGCACTACTGTGCAATTGCTTTTTGCATTTGGGTAAATGAAAATCTGAAGACATACAAATACAGACAAGCCTACCATATATGCTAAATTAAGTAAATATTATGTATAAATACATGAATATACATTTGTATTTAAGTATGTGAAAATAAATTGTATTATTACTATGATGTACTATGTCTCCAAAAATCCTCCTTCTTTCCTTTGTTTGCTAATATAAACACCCACAAAATGTTTTTTGCTGAATGCTTGAATACTATTTAGTAATGCTAAAATTGTAGCTAAGAAAAATAAGAGTGCCCTGGTTTTGGCTTTTTAACACCATAACATTGGAATACTACAATGTGTGATTTTTTTTCTGAGATGACTCAGGCTTCCTCAAAGCAGAACAGCTCCCCTTGTGCTGCTTTTCTCAAGTTATACTTAAAATGACCCATAAGCAGAGTGAGACTGGATGAACATCTCTTTCTTCCACAGCCCTGTGAATTTTTAATGCTTGGCATTAAGGTGAAAATCATCATTTCTCTCTGCCTGCTGGGCGATGGGCCATCAATTAAATTCTCTTTTGTCCATATGTAAAATAGCTAATGGTTGCAGCTTCTTTCCATAATAGAGCCATTAGTGGTAATCTGCCCCTCTCTGCCAACTGATTTACTCAGATGGGTATAGATGAACTGGCAGTAATGTGCTGTATAAACCTGGCTCTGTAGATGTCCTGAAAGCAGCAAAGGTCTTTCAGTTCGACACTTTGCTGCACTGTATGGCTGTTTGATATGTAACATAATCATATACTGGTGTGGTTGTGGTTGAATATTTTTAATGTGGTTGTGTATTCCAAGATTTTAGTTTACAGAAAACTGATTCATGGTCTGACATAATGTACATATGAAATATTTTCAATTTAGTAATGTGAATTTGATTCACATTGATTATATTCAACACTGGTGTTCAAAGCTCTAAATTATCTTCACTGTTTGCTAGCTTACAAATACAGCAGATAACTCTTAAGGAATTTGAATTATTCAAATTTTATATGAATTAATTTTAATATATACCCATTTGACCATAGAACAATTAATATTTTACATTTTATTTAAAAGTTTTCCTCTCTAAAGAAGTCTACCTTTTTTTGGGAGGTGGGGAACACAGCAGGGGAGGACATTGTGTTGCCTGGTAATGGCAAAGGAAGAAAGGAAAACAGAGACGTCTCGTGAACAGTGATAAAAGTTCCAGTCATGCGCTTACCAAGTGTGCAGTGGCTGAATAATCAGGAAGATAAACCGTCATTTTCTTTGTATTTGCTGTTTGACAAATTTAATAAGCTATGTAACTCAGGAAAAAATGGCAATGATCCAGGGGAATGTGTTTTTATTTTTTTATTTTCCCTGGGTTGAAAGCCAATAATGTATATGCAGCTGTTATGAGATTTACCATCACTTGGACATATAGGAAGACTACAGCAATATGGAAAAACTCTGCAATGGTTAGGAAAGCTGGAGAGAACATTTATAAGTGAAGTTGCCAAAAGAATCATCGAATCATATCACAGAATCACAGAATGGCTTGGTTTGGAAGGGACTGTAAAGATCATCTAGTTACAATTTGTGTGACATGGGCAGAGACACCTTCCACTAGCCCAGGTTGTTCAGAGTCCCATCCAGCCTGGTCTTGAAGACTTTCAGTGTTGGGGCCCCCACAGTTTTTCTGGGCAACCTGCCCTAGTGCTTTACCACCCTCCCAGTTAACTATTCCTTCCTAATATCTAATCTAAACCTACTCAATTTGAAGATGGATCCCCTTGTTCTGTCACTACATGCTCTTGTAAAACGTTTCTGTCCATCTTGTAGGCTTCCTTCAGGTACCAAAAGGCCACAATTAGGTCATCCTGAAGACTTCCCTTCTCCAGGCCCCAATTATCTCAGCCTTCCATCACAGGAGAATTGTCCCATCGCTCTAGGCATCTTGGTGTCCCTCCTCTGCATTCCATCAAGCAGGTCCATGCCCCTCTTATGCTGGGGATTCCAGAGTTGGATGCAGTAATTTAGGTGGGGTCTCACAAGACTGAAAAAGAAGGGACCTGCTGCCTGCACTTCTTTTGGTGAAACACAGGATACAGCTGGATTTCAGGGATACAAATGCATGTGGCTGGCTCATGTCCAGCGTCTCATCCACCAGCACCATACTCAGCCTGTTTTGATGCCAGGGGTTGCCCTAAGCAGGTGCAGCATCTTGTGCTTGATCTTGTTAAACCTCATGAGATTCCCATTTCTCCAGCTTGTTCAAGTCCCTCTACAAGGCATCCTGCCTTTCAGCTGTGTCAGCCACACTCTGAATTTGGCATAATCTGCAGATTTACTGAGGCTACACTTGATCCCTTCATCTCCTTCATTAATGAAGATATTAAATAATACTGGTTTCAATATGGACCTCTGAGGGACACCACTTGTCACTGAATCTGAGGCATCAACCACTATCCACTGTGTGTGATCATCCAACCTGTTTCTTATCCATCTTACAGTCCACCCATCAAATCTCTCTCCCTCCAATTTAGAGAGAAAGATGTTGGGGGGGAGGATTGTGACAGAATCTTTAGTGAAGGCCAGATAAATGGTATCTGTAGTCCTTCCCTTGTCCATTGATGAAGTCACTTTTAGAAAGGACTTTATAAAGAGGAGATGCCTTTCTTGAACTACTAAACTGTTCAATAATTAAAATATATGATCTATGGAGAGAGCACTTCTGGCCTGAAAGTACTTCACCAGTAAGTGAGTGGAATAAACACGCCAGTGTTTACTCCAGGATGTAAATGAAATATTTGAGGCTGCTTCTCTTTTCAATAATATGAGGGAGGAATTAAAAAAATGAGCAGAAGCGATACTGGAGAGATGTTTCAAAAGCTATTGTCAGTAGTCTCACACTACTCTCATTTAAGTCTAAGGCAGAATCCCAAGGAGTTGATACCAAAATAAACACTTGTTCACTTTGCTCTCAAGTTGAGACCAGTACTGAAAGCTCTTGAAATTTCCAAAGTCCTGTATGTTTGTGTGCAAGCATTTACCTTAACATTATGTTTGTATACATTGCAATTAATGTATCTGTGTCCAATAAAAAGATACACACTTTCTTGCTCTTTGCTTGCTTTTCTTGTCTGGCACACCCTCTTCAGATTGTTTCCAATTTGGGTCATTTCTGTTCTGCCAGTTTTCCAGTCCTGTGTGATCCAAATTAAATAATCTTCTATTGTGCCTTTCCTGATGACTGTCAGATTAGTCTTAGCAGAATGTGGGACTTTGCCTGACAAGATGATTACTGTAATATTAAAACCACCCTTAGGGCCTTAATTCACCAACAATTTATGGTTCTCCCTATATGTGAGTGCTGTTTCTGCCTTCTGAATGCCCAGGTGCACCCCGATGTGAGCTGCACTGTCAACTGGAACTCGGTGACATGCACTCCCTCTCTTTTGCTGCACAACAGAGTGCTTTAAGTATAGTCTGAAAAGGAATTTAAAGTGCTCCCCCTCCCTGCTCCCCAAGCCCCAAGAAGAAATCTCATCCCAAAGAAAAAGAGAAAAATGCTAATGGCACTCAGTGGGAACCAGGTAAGGGAGGTCCTCCTTCACTTGCATTTAAGTAGAGCTGCCACGATCTGCGTTGTGGTAACTGTCCCCACCAGTCACTTGGATCAAGAGAGGTGCACAGCCTCTGCTCATTTCTGGAACCAGCTGTGAGTGTGGGCTCAGAAGTTGCTGGCACCAGCCAAGGAAAATCCTTGCTGGAAAGCCCAGTCCACAGTGCAGACACCAGACAAAGTGGCCAGAATAGAATCTGAGAAGTTCAAAAGGAATTTAAGAATGAAGCCAACACTTAATGAGGTTTGGGAAGAAACTTCCCCTAAGGCCCTGTTATTGAATAGCTGCTGGCTGTAGGCTTTTTTTGGGTCTCTTTTAGAGCCTCTGGTACTGGCCATTGCTGGAGACAGAAAAGCTGACAGGGGTAGACCTGCCAGTGGCCCTCTCAAGGCTTATTCTGATAGTGTACAGATTCTCAGCAAAGGATGCAGCATGATGAGGACATTGAGCAAAGGAAATTTCCCACCTTCCTTCTCACATTTGTGTCCAGCCTGTCACATTTGTGTCCCAGGATACAGGGTTATGTTTCACTTGCACAGTGAGCTTTTAACTGTCTGATGTCTGTAGCGTAAAGCAACTGGTAGAGTTTAGTGGCTCTCTGCACCAGTAGCTCAGTCCTGAGGGACTGAAATTGATGTAATTTATCATGGCAGGCAAATATGCAAGCTGTGCCTCTTGCCCCGTCGCACAATGTAGCAGAAGAAGCAATAGACGAGTCAGAAATAGCTCTTATCTTTTTTTGTTTTTTCCTCCAGTTTTCTGAAACAGAAACACTGTGTCTACATGGTTGGAATATCCAGGTACAGTAGCTCTTAATGGACCTGTGTACCACAACACACTGTCAAAAGCTGTTGGGGTTTTATTACTGAACCATTCACTGTGCATCTATTTTGCCAGAAGTGGTAATGAAGGCTGCACTTTGTTTTGTGACATGTTTTCCAATTGAAAAAATTTCTTTGTCTGCGTTTATACTTTGTCGTGATATTTTTCTACTGCCACTTAACACTGAAGTACCCTTCTGTCTGTTTTTTAATAGGCATATCCCAAGCAGGACCAAGAAATGGATGGGACTGTCATTGCCTGTATCAGTATGTTTTTTGCCTCCTCACTTACTGTTTCCTAATCATTCTGTATTACCCTAGTTTGATAGATTCATTAAAAATCATAGCTTCAGGCCTTTTGAACGCATGTGTCAGTTCCTCCAGAATTTTGGGATGAAGATAACCAGTCACTTCAATTTGACTGCAGTGGGCTCCTTGGTTTTGGTTCCACCTCAGCTGTGTTACTTTGTGTTTCCACAGACTTGTTCTGATTAACCTTCTTGCCTGTGTCTCCACTTTCAGCATCATTTCGCTAATCCATGCCAGAGAGACAGGAAACATGGACATGAGTCATACCCACAGGGGGTATCCAAGGGATACATAATCCTACTCCCACTTTGAAGGATCCCTCAGCATGAATATTGCAACTTGAGTTCAAATATGCGGCTGCTGTTATTGGTAGGAGAGAGATTCTGCAGGACTGGGGGGAAGAGAAAGCCAGTGGCATAGTTTTGTCTGGGCAGGGACCTGTTTCAACCATTTCTAGAATTTGTCCCGATTAGCTGGGATCCTCACAGGTGCTGGCTCCACGTTGTCCCCAGGGCGGCTGGTGGGAACTGCAGCTGCTCCTCACCTCAGCAGCCCAGGCTGCTCGTGTCTGGGACTAATCAGAAGTGCTTCAACCATGAAAAGGTTTGTGACTTTGAGAATATTTTACATATCCCTGTTAAGAAACATCAAAATAACCGTAATCCCTTTGCAAACGTTAAGTCTTAACACAATCTTTTACTTGGCTCTGTATCTGTGGGCAGGCATACACACGTTAACGTGGCTAATGAGCAGAACAGCCAACAGAACAAAATAAGCAGAATAAATACAATAAAATAAAATAAAGTGAAGTGAAATTAAATTAACTGAAATAAAATAAAATATAAAATAAACACTTCCTACTCCCAACAGTGTAGTCTTATCACAGTTGGACTGTATTTTTCTTCTGCCGAATTCAGTTTTATTTTAAATTCTGCACATCACAGCCATACTAAATATCCCCTTAGACAAGACACAAAGCTGCTGAGTAAGACCCCTGCAAATCAGGGATGCTTTTTCATAAGAGCAACATGCATAATTTATATCTGCATACAATTAGCCTGTTTACATTTATACATCTTCTGTTTCCTTTTATGTGAAATATTCCACAGGATACTTGGTAATGCATTCAAAGTAGCCTGAGTTTTTTTGGTCTTTTTTTTTTTAAAGGCTGCAGGACTAAACAATTTATAAAACCTCACACCTAATAAATACTTTATATGAATACAAAAGTGTTTTCTTGCTAGGTAGCAATGGCTTTACATTAAAAATAGTCCTGCCTTTTCCCAGTTTAGAAGTTCTTTCAAGCAGTAGTCTATAAATCCTTGACACATTTTAAAAATATGTTTAAATTGTGGGTTTTGTGAATGCATTCAGTGTCAGAGTTATAATCATCCCTGTAGAATTGACACAGCAGAGCAAAATCCTTCCATCACCCCTGATCTGAAGGGCCACTCCTTTAAGACTTCAAGATCCTTTAGGGGGTTGATTTTAGTTCACCAGGCGTACTGAGGTTTCCTTTAATCCTTCTGTGTCCAACTTCTGGTGTCTCCTGGCCCAAATGACATGGCAAAGCTGCATGTGCATAACAAATAATAATGAAGTGGCTTGGTGTGATCATAGGATCATAGAATCATTTTGGTTGGAAAAGATCATCAAGTCCAACCATTAACCCAGCACTCAAATCCACCGCTAAACCATGTCCCTAAGGGCCACATCTACACATCTTTTAAATACCTCCAAGGATGGTGACTCCATCACTTACCTGGGCAGCCAAAGTTTGACAACAAAATAAATTTTTCCTAATATCAAATCTAAACCTCCCCTGGCATAGCTTGAGACCATTTCCTTTTGTCCTGTCACCTGTCATTTGGAGGTAGAGATCTGACACCTGGCTACAATCTCTTTTCAGGAAGTTGTAGAAAGCGATAAGGGCTCCCCTGAGCCTCCTGTTCTCCAGGCTAAACACCCCCAGCTCCCTCATAAGTCTTGTGCTCCATGCTCTTCTTCGGCCCTGCATCAGAAATGCAGCAAGCTGGTGAATGCAGTGGTGGGTGGAGCGTGGCTGTGCTGCAAGGTAGGTGAAGAAGATGGAGAGGGCTCACACAGGGGCTGTTTGCAGCAGGTTATAGACAGCAACTGCGTGAGGATAATAAGCACTCTTTGGGGCAGGGGAAGCTGGTCTGAAGAGAAAGTGACATGGAGAAGGTCACCTCAGGAGAAAACAGAAGTAAGCAGGGCCTGGAGACTGGAAGAGGAGCTTGAGAAAGAAGACTAAGATTTTGAAAGAAAACTGTTTCTTGCTGAAGGGAAAGAAATACTATTGTTCCCTGGGCAGGAAAGATCATGTGCATTCTACATGGATAATATTTAATAATGGAGACATACAAATTAAATCCCTTTGCAAACAACTCATTACTAGCTCTGTACTCATGTACTTAAAATTGTGGAGGTTTCTGCTATTGTAAAAGCACTGACAGAGGTATATCAGGGATGCTCTGTGTTTGAAAGCATGTCAAGCTGAGAGCAATGGGTTCCCACCACTATCCAGGCATGTATCATTCTGCAGCTTCTGCCATGCAATGATGAATTAGTATTTTAACTACTAGCTACTGAACTTTGGATTTGAATGGCTGGGCACACACTGGCACTTCCTCTCTCAGCACACACTGGCACTTCTCCTGGAGCATTTGTTCTTTGGTGCAGATTTCTTATTCATATTCCACCCCCTGCCTTCCCCTTCTGTTTTTTTTTCACTGTCCTCTGAGAGCACGGTAGCTATTTTCTGTCCATGAGTCAATGGTGAGAATGGTGAAGATTTTGGTACAGGATGATCCAACAGGAGAGGAATTACTGGTATTACTTTGCACTCACTCAGCACCAATTCTCCAAAGAGCTGTTATTGTAACATGAAACACAGCTGGAACATAAACCATTGATCCTTATGAGCTTTTTTTCTTCAATCAATATTTCTTTATAGGGAAACTTCACTCAGAATGCAATAAAGAGGTACATCATAACTGCTATGTGCCACAGGACACAAGGGTTCATTGTAAATGCTCTGAGTCCTGCTGGTATTGAAAGGGGACTGCAGTGCCACAGAAGTCCAGAAGATGATACATTTGGAGACTTGGCTCTGCAGTCTACGATGCTCTAGGTGAGAACCAGGACCTCTCAGACAGCTCCCCGGGGCACAACCCTTGAATCTGCCAGTGGCTGTAGCTCTTGACCTCTCCTGTGCCTTAGATTCCAGGAAATTATTTCTCTGTTATATTTTTACACAGTGGCTTTGAGACTTTGAGAGCAGGATGACTAATTACTGACCAGGACAAGTCCCAGTTCCCTAGATTCTTATAAAGCCTGGAGGACTGGAAATAGGCAGGGAAGAAACATCCAAAAAAACCATTTACACAGAAACAAATCGCCTTGCAAAACAAGACAATAAAAACATCCATACCAGCAGTGCATTTTTATAAATGAGTTCTGTCAGGAGCTGAGGAAGAGCTCAGAGCCACCCCACAAGGCAATAAGGAACGAGTGTCAGATAGCAATTAGTGTTCATACAGCCAGGCAGATGGGTTGTCCTTTGCAGCTCAGATGTGTAAGGGGCTTTTGCGGGTTTTTTTGAGACTGCAAAGCACTGAACAGCTTTTGTTATAATAGAACTTGTCTGTCAGATACTGAAATAGACTAAGATAAGTTCATATGCTCACAATTCTATGTTTGATGCTAAATAGAGGATTACTGTTCAAATAAATGGAGGAAAATGCGAGTGAAAAAATCCCAGGACAAGTTCCCAGGCAGAGAGGCCCTGCATATACATCTTTTCATAATAGAAGCCTTGGCAATCACCAACCACATGACGTTTTACAAGGATGTGGGCCAGATTCTGCACCTGGGACAGGGCAAATCCTGGATGTAGATACAGACTGGGGAATGAGTGTCTGGAGTGAAGCACCATGGAAAGGGACCTGGGGGTCCTGGTCTGCAGCAAGTTAAACATGAGCCAGCAGTGCCCTGGCAGCCAGGAGGGCCAACCCTGTCCTGGGGGGCATCAGGCACAGCATGGCCAGCTGGGCAAGGGAGGGGATTGTCCTGCTCTGCTCTGAGCTGGGGCAGCCTCACCTCAGTGCTGGGGGCAGTTCTGGGTGACACAATGTAAAACGGATATCAGGCTGTTAGAGCATGACCAGAGGAGGGTGAACAAGATGTTGAAAGGAAGCCATATGGCCTACAGAGGTCACTTGACTTGTTCAGCCTGGAGAAGAGGAGACTAAGGGGAGAACTTATTGCAGTCTAGAACTTCCTCATGAGGGGAAAAAAGGGAGCAGGAACTGATCTCTTTCTGTGGTGACAGGACCTGAGGGAATGGCTTGGAGTTGTGTCAGGGGAGGTTTAGGTTGGATATTACGAAGAAATTCTTCACCCAGAGGGTGGCTGGGCACTGAGTCAGGCTCCCCTGAGAAATGGCCATAGTACCAAGCCTGCCGAGCCCAAGAAACCTTTTGGGAAGTTCTCCCTGGCCCATAATGTGGTTCTTGGGGTTGTTCTGAGTAGTCAGGAGGTGACCTTGATGATCCTTGAAGATCCCTTCCAAATGAGGATATTCTATGAATTTAAGTTAAGATTTGGTCTGATTTTATAGCTTGCTGTTGTTTTGCAACCATTCCTTTTATTGTTCACTTTTGTTTTTAGGTAAATGTTCCTATCCCTTGCCATTAACCTCTGCTGTTCCTTGTGAAGATAGTAACAACCAATTAATGTTGCTGAAGTTGACCTGAACTTTGGTTCATTAGTGCTGCCCAAAGACCCAAAGATCCTGGTCAGTATGTGAGCATGTATGTGAGCATTGCTCTACCATTTATAATTTTCTGCAAGCCAGTGACCAGCAGGCCACAGGACAGGCTGTCCTATCTCAAGTAGCTCAAAGATTTAGTTAAATCTCAACAACATACACAAACATATTAGGAAAGAGAGAAAGAGATTAGAGATGTCAAAGCTGGAAACAGGATCTGATAGTTAAAGACCACTTAGTTTTTTAAAGATCAATAGAGATGTCCTGTGAAGAAGGAAGGGCTTTGTACAGGACTAAGTCTCTCTGTATTGACTCATTCCCAGTCACTGTTTGAGGGTAGAACTGTGGTAACCTTTGCATCTTCTGATTTCCCCCTCCGTTTGTTTCCCAGTGTGTGGCAGAAGAAAAGATATCACTTGTGTTCTCTCTTTCCCCTGACCCCATCCCCAGTTCAGTCCTAGAGTGCTGAGAAAGTAGAAAACTTTTGGATGAGGATGGGGATTCTC